>NW_026137600.1:0-635357 GCF_009805555.1 Andrographis paniculata
AACCCTAAACCCTAAACCCTAAACCCTAAACCCTAAACCCTAAACCCTAAACCCTAAACCCTAAACCCTAACCTAAACCCTAAACCTAAACCCTAAACCCTAAACCCTAAACCCTAAACCCTAACCTAACCCTAAACCCTAAACCCTAAACCCTAAACCCTAAACCCTAAACCTAAACCCTAAACCCTAAACCCTAAAACCTAAACCCTAACCCTAAACCTAAACCCTAAACCCTAAACCCTAAACCCTAAACCCTAAACCCTAACCCTAAACCCTAAACCCTAAACCCTAAACCCTAACCCTAAACCCTAAACTAAACCCTAACCCTAAACCCTAAACCCTAAACCCTAAACCCTAAACCCTAAACCCTAAACCCTAAACCCTAAACCCTAAACCCTAAACCTAAACCCTAAACCCTAAACCCTAAACCCTAAACCCTAAACCCTAACCCTAAACCCTAAACCCTAAACCCTAAACCCTAAACCCTAAACCCTAAACCCTAAACCCTAACCCTAAACCCTAAACCCTAAACCCTAAACCCTAAAACCTAAACCCTAAACCCTAAACCCTAAACCCTAAACCCTAAACCCTAAACCCTAAACCCTAAACCCTAAACCCTAAACCCTAAACCCTAAACCCTAAACCCTAAACCCTAAACCCTAAACCCTAAACCCTAAACCCTAAACCCTAAACCCTAAACCCTAAACCCTAAACCCTAAACCATTCGCAAAAAAACAAACGCTCTCCAGCCCTTGGGCGATTTCACGCCTCCAGCCACTGCCGTCGCTGTTCCGGCGGATCCAGACGCCGGACGGCCAATCTGCCACCGTCACTCGACTCGCCATCCCCGAAAACCCCCCCCTACACCGAGCCCCGTCGCCGGAAACCGCCCCCAGCCGCCGCTCTCGTCAGCCCCGAAACGACGTCACCGGCGAACTCGCCGCTGCCGGCGTTTTCAGCCCGGCGCCTCATCACCATCGTGGTCGCCATCCTCCATAACCCCCGTCCCCACCCAACCACCGCCGGAAATCGCTGCAGCACCGTCGGCCGCTACTGCCCTGCGCGGCGATACTTTCAGCGCCGGTATCTCTCAACACCGGCGTTGGATCGCCGTTTGGCCACCGTCACTGAACTCGCAGGGCTGAGGTGTCCCCGAATCCACCCCTCGATCGCCGGAATACGCCGCCGGCTCCGCCCCTGACGGTTGGCCTCCCGCACCGTCGCCACCGCGTTTCGGCATCCCCCCGCCGTCGGACCACCATTCTGACGACGGGATCGTGTTCCCCTGGCCGGAAAACCCCCAGGGCCGGGCTACCGCCGCGAGTCGCCACCTCTACACCACTGTCCGCCGTTTGCCCTAGGTCGCCGTCGCCGTAGCCCTGATTTGCGACACCTTCGACGCCGCCGTTCTCCCGTCTCCGACGTCGGATCGTCAATCGGCCACCGTCACTGTCCTCGCAGGGTTGAGGAGTCCCTGAACCCGCCACCCGACCGCCGGAATACACCGTTGGGAACCGCCGGTGACTCCCCCGACGGTTGCCCTCCTCCCGACGGTTGACCTCCCGACAGTTGATCTCCCGACGGTTGGCCTCCTGACGGTTGAGTTCCCGAGACGCCGCCTCTGCATATTCCGCCGACTCCGCTGCCCGACCAACTCTCTGGTCCCGATACTGTTCCACCCGACCCCGACATACACCTTGGTCGGTGCTCCTTGACGCCAGAGCATCCCCCGACTGAGGCCCAGGGATCGCGACTGCTGTTTCTCCCGACGGGTGATCTCCCGACCGAGTCCCGACCGAGGCCGTCTCTGGTCCCGTAGGTTGCTCCCGAACGAGGCCCGACCGAGGCCGTCTCTGGTCCCGACGGTTGATCCCGATCGAGGCCCGACCGAGGCCGTCTCTGGTCCCGAAGGTTGATCCCGACCGAGGCCCGACCGAGGTCGCCTCTGGTCTCGAAGGTTGATCCCGACCGAGGCCCGACCGAGGCCGTCTCTGCTCCCGAAGGTTGATCCCGACCTTGGCCCGACCGAGGCTGTCTCCGGTCCCGAAGGTTGCCCCGACTCGGCGCCTCTCCGACCGTCTTCGCTGCCCGACCACACTCCCGCCCGAGGCCCAGGGTTCGTGGTTGTCACTGGTCCCGACGGTTTGTCCCGACTCGGTGCCACCACTTTTCTCCCCGACCCCGCCAACCCCCAGTCGGTGCCCCGACGCCAGAACACTTCCCGACTGGGGCCCAGGTGTCGCGGCGGTCACTGACCCCGACGTTTTGTCATCCCGACACGACGCCCCGCTACTCCGCCCGACCCTGACGCCAGACCACCCTCCTGGTCCCGCCACTGTGTCTCCCGACCCAGAAGCCCCCAGACGCGGGTTCAGTGCCTGAACGGTGCCCAGACTTCACGGCTGCCTCTGGCCCTTGTCGTCGTCGGTTTCTCTGCTGCTCTGGCGCTCTGAGCGCCGGTCTGACGGCACTGTTGATTCTCTGGCCCTGGCAGCCCCAGCACCCCATCCTTTACCACCGTCTCCGATGACAGCCGCCGACTCCTTCCGGAGCTAGGGTTCTGCCGTGGAATTGCCGGATATGGCCGCTCAGGCTGCTGCCGGCCGCCAGCAACCTCCCCAAACTGATGGTTCGGTACGCCTCACCTCTGCTACTAACCATCTCCATTCCCACAAGTCTTTTGCCAATGCTGTCACCTCCGGACTCAACTCCGAGATTCCTGAGGACAGTCCTTACTCTTTTCTGGCGGAGCCTCGTCCGACTGCTATTGGACAATGGATTTCTACTGCTGGACAGCCGCGCCTTGCTTTTACTGCTGACGAAACAGCAAGGTACACAGCCTCGCACCCGTACATTCTTATCGGTAAATTCTCTCATGGGTACTCTTCTTGGAAAGATCTTACCGAAGGTTTTGCGAGTTTCTGTTTGGCGGGGAAGTTTGTTTTGCAGCATCTTAATCACCGCCATATTGTGATTCGCCTCACTACCGAGGCTGATTATATGCGACTTTGGATTCGAGGAACTTGGTTCATCAAAGGATTCCCGATGAGAGTTCTCAAATGGACCCCCGATTTCAAAACTACCGAGGAACCCCCACATGTTCCGGTGTGGGTTACGCTCCCACTACTTCCTCTCCACATGTATCACAGAGATCTTTTATTTACGGTTGCTGCTGGCATTGGGACCCCTCTGAAGGTTGATACCCCTACGGCGACTCGGAGTCGGTGCTCCCACGCCAGAGTCTGTGTGGAAATTGACCTTACGAAGCCCCTCCTGCATGCCTTCGAGATTGATGTGGGTACTGGTGTGCTCGAGCAGAAGGTCATCTATGAGCGTCTACCTAGTTTCTGCTCACTCTGCCGCCATCTCGGACATAAAGCAGAGGCTTGTTTACGCAGACCTTCTTCGCAGCCGGTACCAGCGACCGTATCAGCTGCGCAGGATCCTCCTGCTGCGCCTTCTGGTCGCCATGACTCGGTGCATGGCCCTTCTGAGATCTCTGCGGCCCCTGCCTCTGGTGATATCATGGAATCCCGGCCCCCCACTGCTCGACGCCGTCGTCGGCGCCGCAATCGAAATCGGGGTACGCCTTCTACTGGTATCACTAATGATTCTGGCTCCTTGCAGGCTCCTCTTCGGCCCCTCCGCCAGGACCCCCAGCCTTCTACCCGGAGACCTTCTGATGACATACCGGAGTTGAACGGTTCCAGACGCCTTCGTTCAGGTGTGCGGGTGTCCTTTGGGGAGACACAAGTGGCCCCAAATCCATCACAGACGGCCAGGAATTCACAGCAGGTAATACCGGCGCATCTCAGCGGCCCTGCGGAGGCTCATCGCCCCCACGCTCCTCCTCGGGTGACCTTTGCCCACTCACGGGGGGATGCCTCTGCGATCCTGCTTACCTCTGGTGTTCGAGTTACTTTTGGGGACTTCCGGGCGCCTTCGGAAACCTCTCCGGTCCGCCCTCTGGCTGGACAGACTACAGCTGAGCCCCCGATCGACAGTCCTGCTTCCCCGCTGGACGACTGTCGGCTGAGTCCCACTCCAGCGACTCCTGCCACCGCTCCAGCCCTCGGTCTCTTTCTGCAGCCCCCTTTGGACGATCAGGTACCCTCGCCGCCTTTACCACTGCTTCCTGATGATATGCAGGTACCCCCGGAGCCTGTGTCGCTTCCTCCTGCTCAGTCTTTGGCAATCTGGGGACTCCCCTCTGGTCATGGCCTGGATAAGGGGAAGGCAGTGCTGCTCTCGGACCCCCCTGCATCACCTATCTGCGATCGACGTGATCTTTCAGTGGACACATGCCTATCGGCCACGGGTTCTCCTTCCTCGGACACCCAGCGGGATGAGGACTCTGCACTTCATGCCACTTTCGCCGAGGACTCGGATGGTGACTCGCCCCTTATTAAGGATGGCCAACCGCCCCTCATTGATTCACTGTCTCTCTCCCCGAGAGGTACCACTGATCTTCACTCTTGTGATCTCCCTGCTGATGCAACTACAGGGACAGAGCTCCTCCCTGAATCTGGTCCGAACCCACCCCTCCTGCGGACTTCGTCGGAACCGCTCCCTGTTGTCGCTCTGTCGACGGAGTCGCATCCGAGCAGAGGGGTGTGCGTTTTGAACCAGGCTGCTGATCCTCCGTCTCTCAGCGGATCCTTGGAGACAGTGTCGGATGACCGGCCACAGGCTCTGCCGCCAACCTTCTCTAGGCCGATCACCCGCAGCATCTCTCGTCAGCAAGTAAGTTCCTCTCGTCGCCCTTCTGCTAGTACTCGATGACAGACACCTACATTCTGGTCTGGAATGTTCGAGGAATTGGTAACCCCAGGGCTCAACGGGAGGTACATTGGCTTTGTAAGCAACACCGTATCCGCCTTCTCATCATCCTTGAACCCATGGTTCTGGCGGACACTGCTTTCTTCTGCCGGCGGTTTGGTTTCTCTCAGATGCTAACCAACACGGCTAATTCTATCTGGATTCTTGCTGATGATTCTTATACACTGGCGCCTATATCGGAGATCGATCAGTGTCTTCATGTGCAGGTATCATCTCCACAGATTCGCCGGCCTTTTCTTTTATCTGGCATATATGCGAGGTGTTCTATCACCCAGCGCCGCGAGCTTTGGTCTTTCTTACATGACACCGCGATTTCGTCACTGGGATCCCCCTGGCTGATTGGCGGTGATTTTAATGCCATCGCCGATATATCTGAACGGAAGGGCCCGGGTCGGCCTAAATTGCGCTCTATTCAGGATTTCTCGACCGCAATCCTCGATGCGAACCTCATTGATGCTGGTTTCGAGGGCCCCCCGCACACATGGACCAATCGGCGGGTTTGGGAGCGCCTTGATCGCATTCTTTACAGCTCTGCCTGGGAGGATTTTGCGGAGACAACTCGAGTCAGGCACTTACCGCGGATGCATTCGGACCACGCCCCGCTCTTGGTCCGTTTCTCGCATGAACGGCACCGCCTAGCCTCTGCATTCCGGTTTCAGAACATGTGGACTAGACACCACTCTTTTCAGGACCACGTCCGCCAGAGTTGGGCTGTCCCGACGGGCACCACCGGTCTCCTCAACCTGCGATTGAAACTCGGACGCCTCAAGCAGGCTCTGAAGTGGTGGAACAAACAGGTATTTGGTAATGTGTTTCAGGTACTTGCAGCAGCAGAGAAAGATGCTGAGGAGTGCGAAGCGGATTTCGATCGGGATCCCTCTGACGCCAACCTCCTCCGTCGTCAACGGAGCGCAGCAGCCTTGACACATGCGATTTCTCTTGAGGAGGCCTTCTGGAAACAAAAAGCAGCATGTCGTTGGGCAGTTGAGGGAGAGCGAAACTCCAGAATGTTCCACTCCATGGTGAAGGAACGGCGTCGGCGGGCTACGCTTTTCTCGATGAGGGACGGTGCTCGTACCCTCACTGATCACTCAGCCATTAAGCAGTCAGCTATTACCTACTTCTCCGAGATGTTTGGTCAGCCTGACGATGCAGACACCTCGGGGATGGATGCACTGGCGGACCCTCCGCCTCAGGTTCCTTTGGCTGAATGTGCTCGGTTGCTGGAACCACCAACACTTGCGGAGGTTCGTGCTGTGGTTTTCTCGATTGACAAGGACAGTGTGGCTGGCCCTGATGGCTTTTCCGCCGCTTTCTATCAAACGTGTTGGGATATTATTCACGAGGATGTTTTGATGCTGTTCTGGATTTCTTCTCGGGAGCTCCTCTTCTGAAGTTCTATACGGCAACGACACTTGTGCTTATCCCCAAGACGGACGGGCCAGTCGCTTGGGCTGATTTTCGGCCTATCAGCCTCTGTAATGTGAGTTCTAAGATCTTCACGAAGTTACTCACTGTGCGACTTGGTCCGCTACTGCCGCAGCTTCTGTCGCCACACCAGAGTGGTTTTGTCAAAGGTCGGGCAATTGCAGACAATATTTTGCTGGCATCGGAAATGGTACATGATCTCAATTTGAGGGGGGACTCGCACAATTTGCTGCTGAAACTGGATTTGAATAAGGCATACGATCGGGTATCGTGGCGGTTCTTGCGACATGCCCTTACCAGGTTCGGTTTCCCGCCTCATTTTATCACCTTGATTATGAATTGTGTCGAGCATGCTTGGTACTCGATTCTTGTGAATGGGGACTTGGGCGGTTTCTTCCCCTCCTCGCGAGGCCTCAGGCAGGGAGACCCCCTGTCCCCGACTCTCTTTGTTTTGGCTGCAGATCTCTTATCTCGCGGCTTGGAGCGCCTATACAATCGGTACCCGGACCTGTACTATCGGTGTCGTGGTCGGTTCCGATTGACGCACCTAGCCTATGCGGATGATGTTCTCATCTTTGCCAATACCCGTGGTGATCGAATCAGCCTCTTGACGGATTTTCTGACGACGTATGCGCGAACTACTGGCCAGATGGTGAACTGTCAGAAAAGTCAGCTGGTATTTAGCCGCCGATGCCCGGAGAGGGTCCAGCGACAGCTTCAGTCCGTCACTGGTTTCGGCAGGGTTGGACTTCCCCTTACGTACCTCGGCGCCCCGCTCTATGTGGGCAATCGGCGTAATATCCTCTACGAAGACCTACTTGGGAAACTGCGGCGATATCTGCAGCGTTGGGACCGCTCCGTTCTCTCTCACGGAGGTCGCTTGCAACTGATCAGAAGCACGCTCTTCTCGCTTCCCCTTTACCTCCTACAGGTCCTTAACCCCCCCCAGGCTGTCCTACACTCAGTGGAGCAGCTCTGTGCTCGTTTCTTCTGGGGCTCCTATCATGGCCACCGTCGCCGCCATTGGATTTCCTGGATGGATGCGGCGAGGCCCCAGGACGAGGGCGGGCTTGGTATTCGCCGCCTGTCCGACATGGTTCGCGCCTTCTCGCTTAAATTGTGGTGGCGTCTCAGAGATGGTTCCTCTCTTTGGGCTCGCGCGCTCCAGCATAAATATTTCCGCAGCTCCTTCCCGGGTCTCGCCCCCTGCCGGAACTACGACAGCCCGGTCTGGAAACGTCTTTGCCAGATCCGCGATGAGGCACAGACGCAGATCACTTGGAACTTGGGGCGTGGGGACTGTTTCTTCTGGTATGATACTTGGTGCGGCGATCGCCCTCTCTGCACTGACCGCCGGGACCGCCCTCCGCCGATTCGGGTGAAAGAGATGTGGGTTAACGGGTCGTGGGATTTGACGCGCCTTCAGGCCTACCTTCCGGCATCCCTTGTTCAGCGGGTCTCTGCGATTCCTTTTGACCCCCTGATAGCGGATCAGCCGATATGGAAGGCTTCGGACACAGGTACTTTTACTACTACCTCAGCCTGGGAGATGAGCCGGACAGCCGGGGCTCGGAGTTGGCTTTCCTGCTGCCTCTGGTCGCCACTACTTACGCCTACGATGTCGGTATTCCTATGGCGTTTATTTCGCCGTCGGATACCTGTTGACGAGGCCCTTTGGAGGCTGGGTCTCCCTATTGTTTCTCGCTGCCAGTGCTGCAGTGAATCCGAGACTTTTGCACACTTATTCTTCTCGTCGGCGGTTGCCCAGCGCGTGTGGCGCCATCTTGCCGACCTATTCCGTATCCGAACCCCGCGGACACATGCGCCCCACCTGATGGTCTCTGCTTGGCGTCTGTCCTCCCCACATGCGCGGAGCATCCGTACCTATATCCCACTTCTGGCCTTCTGGTTTCTTTGGACGGCACGGAATGACGCCAAACACCGAGGTATCCAGATTTCCTCTGACAGGATTATTTGGCGTATTCACTCTCATTTGCAGGTGTTGGGCCGTGCTGGCCTCCTTCAGCGACAGCACTGGCCTGGGGAGGTGCACTTAGCCTCCACTCTCGGCCTTCGCCTCCCGCCTCCGGTTCTTCGGCCGCCGGTCATGGTACGCTGGGAAGCCCCGTCTCCAGGCTGGTTCAAACTCAACACTGATGGGGCATCGCTCGGGAATCCAGGCGCCGCTGGAGCCGCGGGCGTCATTCGGGATGCCACCGGCGCCCCAATTGTGGCATTCCAAGTTCCCCTTTTGAATACGACGAACATTTTGGCCGAACTGCAGGCGATTCGATCTGGAGTGGACCTGGCGGTTGCCCGCGGCCTCCTCCCTCTCTGGATCGAGACGGACTCGGCCAGCAGTATCTCTCTCATCTCCTCCTCGACGGGACACTGGACTCTCCAACCTTGTCTCCACCACCTGCGCCTACAGCTTCGCAGCATCGAGTGGAGGATCTCTCATATTTTCCGCGAGGGCAATAAAGTGGCGGACAACTTGGCGAACACCTCTGTTGCCCTTCCTCATATGCGGATCCTTGAGCCGGCGGACATCCCAGCGACGACCCGTGGCCTCATCCATGCTGACGCGGCGGGCCTTCCGTGCTTTCGCTTCCGTTAGCTTTTATTTGCTTACACTCTTTATTTACATTTGCAGCACTTGTACCGAACTTTGCAGAACTACGTATGGCTTGATCCCGTTGGGGTACGTAGGCAGCTCTTTGAGCCCAGCCAAAAAAAAAAAAAAAAAAAAAAAAAAAAAAAAACCCTAAACCCTAAACCCTAAACCCTAAACCCTAAACCCTAAACCCTAAACCCTAAACCCTAAACCCTAAAAAAAAAAAAAAAAAAAAAACCCTAAACCCTAAACCCTAAACCCCAAACCCTAAACCCGAAACCCGAAACCCGAAACCCCAAACCCGAAACCGCAAACCCCAAACCCCAAACCCCAAACCCCAAACCCCAAACCCCAAACCCCAAACCCGAACCCCGAACCCCGAACCCCGAACCCCGACCCCAGACCCTAAACCCAGACCCCAGACCCCAGACCCTAAACCCAGACCCCAGACCCCAGACCCCAGACCCTAAACCCTAAACCCTAGACCCTAGACCCTAGACCCTGAACCCTGAACCCTGAACCCTGAACCCTAAACCCTAAACCCTAAACCCTAAACCCTAAACCCTAAACCCTAAACCCCAAACCCTAAACCCTAAACCCTAAACCCTAAACCCTAAACCCTAAACCCTAAACCCTAAACCCTAAACCCTAAACCCATTCGCGAAATTACAAATCCTCTCCAGCACTTGGGCGATTTCCGGCCACCTTCTCCGACGACTTCCGTTCCGGCGGATCCAGACGCCGGACGGCAAATCGGCCACCGTCAGTCGCCTCGCCACCCCCATAAACCCCCCCTACACCAAACCTCGTCACCGGAAAATGCCCCCAGCCGCCGCTCTCGTCAGCCCCGAAAAGACGTCACCGGCGAACTCGCCGTTGCCGGCGTTTTCGGCCCGGCGCTTCATCAGCGTCGTGACCGCCGTCCTTCACAACCCCCGTAGCCGCCTCCCCGCTGTCGGAAACCACCCCGCGGTCGCCGTCACCATCCACCGGGATCTGCCCAGCGCCGTCGTGTCTGTCGCGGCCCCTCCTGACGTCCAACGGCGAATCGGCCTCCGTCACTGAACTCGCAGGCCTGAGGAGCCCCTCCTTCCACCCTCCGGTTTCCGGAATCCGCCGCCGGCCCCGGCCCCGACGGTTTGCCTCCTGAACCGTCGCCACCGCTGTTCGCCATCCCCCCGCCGTCAGACCACTTTTCTGACGACGGCATCGTACTCCCCGGCCCGGAAAACCCCGAGGACCGGGCCATCGCTGCGAGTTGCCACCTCTCCGCCACTGCCGCCGTGGCTCTGATTTGCGACACCTTCGGCGCCGCCGTTCTCCCATCTCCGACGCCGGATCGTCATTCGGCCACCATCACCGCCCTCGCAAGGTTGGGGAGTCCCTGAACCCACCACCCGACCGCCGGAATACACTGCTGGAAGCCGCCGTCGACTCTGCCCTGACGGTTGACCTCCTGCAACCCCGACGGTTGCCCTCCTGACGGTTGACCTCCCGACGGTTGGCCTCCTGACGGTTGAGTTCCCGAGACGCCGCCTCTGCTTCTTCGGCCGACTCTGCTGCCCGACCAACTCTCTGGTCCCATAACTGTATCCCCCGACCCCAACATACCCCTTGGTCGGTGCCCCTTGACGCCAGAACATCTCCCGACTGAGGCCCAGGGGTCGCGATTGTTGTTTCTCCCGACGGTTGATCTCCCGACCGAGGCCCGACCGAGGCCGTCTCTGGTCCCGAAGGTTGATCCCGACTCGGCGCCTTTGCCTCTCCGACCGACTCCGCTGCCCGACCACAGTTCTGGTTTCATCACTGTGTCCCCCGACCCCGACAACCCCCTTGTCGGTGCCCCCGACGCCAGAACAGTTCCCGACCGAGGCCCAGGGGTCGCGGTTGTCACTGGTCCCGACGGTTTATCCCGACTCGGTGCCACCACTGTTCTCCCCGACCCCGCCAACCCCCAGTCGGTGCCCCGACGCCAGAACAGTTCCCGACTGGGGCCCAGGTGTCGCGGCTGTCACTGACCCCGACGTTTGACATCCCGACACGACGCCCCCGCTACTCCGCCCGACCCTGACGTCCGACCACCCTCCTGGTCCCGCTACTGTGTTTCCCGACCCAGCAACCCCCAGACGCTGGACCAGTGACCGAACGGTGCCAAGGAATCGCGGCTTCCTGCCGCTCTGGTGCTCTGATCGCAGGTCGGACGGCACTGTCTCGACTAGCTGGCCCTGGAAACCCCAGACCCCCACCCTCTGCCGCCGTATCCGATGACAGACACCGACTCCTTCCGGAGCTAGGGTTCTGCTGTGGACTTGCCGGACATGGCCGCTCAGGCTGCTGCCGGCCGCCGGCAGCCTCCCGAAGTTGATGGTTCGTTACGCCCTGTCACTGCTGATAACCATCTCCATTCACACAAGTCTTTCGCCACTGCCGTGACCTCCGGACTCAACTCCGATGCTCCCGAGGACAGTCCCTACTCCTTTCTGGCGGAGCCTCGTCCGACTGCTATTGGACAATGGATTTCCACTGCCGGACAGCCGCGCCTTGCTTTTACTGCTGACGAAACAGCAAGGTACACAGCCTCGCATCCGTACATTCTTATCGGTAAATTCTCTCACGGGTACTCTTCTTGGAAAGATCTTACCGACGGTTTTGCGAGTTTCTGTTTGGCGGGGAAGTTTGTTTTGCAGCATCTTAATCACCGCCATATTGTGATTCGCCTCACTACCGAGGCTGATTATATGCGACTTTGGATTCGGGGAACTTGGTTCATCAAAGGATTCCCGATGAGAGTTCTCAAATGGACCCCCGATTTCAAAACTACCGAGGAACCTCCACATGTTCCGGTGTGGGTTACGCTCCCACTACTTCCTCTCCATATGTATCACAGAGATCTTTTATTTACAGTTGCTGCTGGCATTGGGACCCCTCTGAAGGTTGATACCCCTACGGCGACTCGGAGTCGGTGCTCCCACGCCAGAGTCTGTGTGGAAATTGACCTTACGAAGCCCCTTCTGCATGCCTTTGAGATTGATGTTGGCACTGGCGTGCTCGAACAGAAGGTCATCTACGAGCGGCTCCCTAGCTTCTGCTCACTCTGCCGCCATCTTGGGCACAAAGCGGAGGCTTGTTTACGCAGACCTTCTTCGCAGCCGGTACCAGCAACCGTATCAGCTGCGCAGGATCCTCCTGCTGCGCCTTCTGGTCGCCATGACTCGGTGCATGGCCCTTCTGAGATCTCTGCAGCCCCTGCCTCTGGTGATATCATGGAATCCCGGCCCCCCACTGCTCGACGCCGTCGTCGGCGCCGCAATCGAAATAGGGGTACGCCTTCTACTGGTATTACTAATGATTCTGGCTCCTTGCAGGCTCCTTCTCAGCTCCTCCGACGGGACCCCCAGCCTTCTACCCGGCGACCTTCCGATGACATCCCGGAGTTGAATGGCTCCAGACGTCTTCGCTCTGGTGTGCGGGTGACCTTTGGGGAGACACAGGTGGCCCCAAATCCATCACAAACGGCCGAGAAGTCACTGCAGCTCACACCGGCGCATCTCAGCGGCCCTGCTGAGGCTCATCGCCCCCACGCTCCTCCTCGGGTGACCTTTGCCCACTCACGGGGGGATGCCTCTGCGCTGCTGCTTACTTCTGGTGTTCGAGTTACCTTTGGGGACTTTCTGACGCCTTCGGAAACCTCGCCGGCCCGCCCTCTGGCCGGACAGACTACAGCTGAGCCTCCGATTGACAGTCCTGCCTCCCCTCTGGATGACTGTCGGCTGAGTCCCGCTCCAGCGACTCCTGCCACCGCCTCGGCCCTTGGTCTCCTTCCGCAGCCCCTATTGGCCACTCAGGTACCCTCGTCGCCTTTGCCACTGCTTGCTGATGATATGCAGGTGCCTCCGGAGCCTGTGTCGCTTCCTCCTGCTCAATCCTTGGCAATTTGGGGACTCCCCTCTGGTCATGGCCTGGATAAGGGGAAGGCAGTGCTGCTCTCTGAATCTTCTGCATCCCCTATCTGCGATCGACGTGATCTTTCAGTGGACACATGCCTATCGGCTACTGGTTCTCCTTCCTCGGACACCCAGCGGGACGAGGACTCTGCACTACAAGCCACTTTCGCCGAGGACTCGGAGAAAGTGGCTCGCCCCTTATTAAGGATGGCCAACCGCCCCTCCTCGATTCACTATCTCTTTCCCCGAGAGGTACCACTGATTTTCACTCTGGTGATCTACCTGCTGATGCAACTACAGGGACAGAGCTCCTCCCTGAATCTGGTCCGAACCCACCCCTCCTGCGGACTTCATCGGAACCGCTCCCTGTTGTCGCTCTGTCGACGGAGTCGCATCCGAGCAGGGGGGTGTGCGTTTTGAACCAGGCTGCTGAACCTCCATCTCTTAGCGGATCTTTGGAGACAGTGTCGGATGACCGGCCACAGGCTCTGCCGCCGACCTTCTCTAGACCGATTACCCGCAGCATCTCTCGTCAGCAAGTAAGTTCCTCTCGTCGCCCTTCTGCCAGTTCCCGATGACAGACACCTCCCTCTTGATTTGGAATGTGCGCGGAGTTGGCAACCCCCGAGCTCAACGAGAGGTACATTGGCTCTGCAAGCAGCACCGTATCCGCATTCTTATTCTTCTGGAGCCTATGGTTATTGCGGATGTTGCTTTCTTTTGCCGGCGTTTTGGCTTCTCCCAGATGCTTACCAACGCGGTCAATTCTATCTGGATTCTTGCTGATGACTCCTATAAACTGGAGCCTATTTCGGAGATCGATCAGTGTCTTCATGTGCAGGTTTCGTCTCCGCAGCACCGCCGGCCCTTTTTCCTATCTGGGATCTATGCGCGATGTTCTGTCACCCAGCGCCGTGCCCTCTGGTCTTTCCTACAGGACACAGCGGCCTCGTCATTGGGGTCTCCTTGGCTTATCGGTGGCGACTTTAATGCAATCGCCGACATATCTGAACGGAAGGGCCCAGGTCGCCCTAAGTTGCGCTCTATTCAGGATTTCTCAGCGGCTATCCTTGATGCGAATCTTATTGATGCCGGTTTTGAAGGCTCCCCCCATACATGGACAAATCGGCGAGTTTGGGAGCGCCTCGACCGCATTCTCTACAACACTGCCTGGGAGGATTTCGCTGAGACGACTCGTGTCAGACACCTCCCGCGGATGCATTCGGACCACGCCCCGCTCTTGGTCCGGTTCTCGCATGAACGACACCGCCTTGCCTCTGCATTCCGGTTTCAGAACATGTGGACCAGACACCACACTTTTCAGGACCACGTCCGCCAGAGTTGGGTTGTCCCGACGGGCACCACCGGTCTCCTCAACCTGCGACTGAAACTTGGACGACTCAAGCAGGCTCTGAAGTGGTGGAACAAACAGGTATTTGGGAATGTTTTTCAGGTATTGGCAGCAGCAGAAAAAGACGCAGAGGAGTGTGAAGCGGAGTTCGATCGGGATCCCTCTGACGCCAACCTCCTCCGCCGTCAGCGTACCGCTGCGGCTTTGACGCATGCGATTGCGCTGGAGGAGGCTTTCTGGAAACAAAAAGCAGCCTGTCGGTGGGCGGTCGAGGGAGAACGGAACTCCCGTATGTTCCATTCCATGGTGAAGGAACGACGCCGGCGGGCGACAATCTTCTCGATGGCTGACGGTGCTCGTACCCTCACTGATCACTCAGATATTAAGCAGTCAGCCATTACCTATTTCTCTGGGATGCTGGGATAGCCTGATGATGCCGACACATCGGAAATGGATGCCTTGGCAGACCCACCGCCCCAGGTTCCGCCGGCCGAGTGCACTCGGTTGCTCGAACCGCCTACACTTGCGGAGATTCGTGCTGTGGTCTTCTCGATTGATCAAGATAGCGTGGCTGGCCCCGATGGCTTCTCTGCCGCCTTCTACCAGAAATGTTGGGAGATCATCCGGGAGGATGTGTTTGATGCTGTACTGGATTTCTTTTCGGGAGCCCCCCTCCTGAAGTTTTATACAGCGACGACTCTTGTGCTTATCCCCAAGAAGGATGGGCCACTTGCATGGGCTGATTATCGGCCGATCAGCCTCTGTAATGTCAGCAGTAAGATCTTCACAAAGCTCCTCACCACGCGCCTTAGCCCTCTACTGCCGCAGCTTCTATCACCGCATCAGAGCGGCTTTGTCAAAGGCCGCGCGATTGCGGACAATATCCTGTTAGCATCGGAGATGGTCCATGATCTTAATCTGAGAGGGGACTCGCACAACTTATTGCTGAAATTGGACCTTAACAAGGCGTATGATCGGGTGTCATGGCGGTTCTTGCGGCACGCCCTTTCCAGGTTCGGTTTCCCGGCTCACTTCATCACTTTGATTATGAACTGTGTTGAGCACGCTTGGTACTCGATCCTTGTGAATGGGGACTTGGGTGGCTTCTTCCCCTCCTCGCGAGGCCTTAGGCAGGGAGACCCCTTGTCCCCGACCCTTTTTGTCTTGGCTGCAGATCTCTTATCACGAGGCTTGGAGCGCCTCTACAGCCGTTTTCCGGATCTGTACTATCGGTGTCGTGGTCGGTTCCGGCTGACGCACCTTGCTTATGCGGATGATGTCCTCATATTCGCTAATACCTGTGGCAATCGCATCAGCCTTCTGACCGACTTTCTGACGACTTACGCACGGATTACTGGCCAGAAGGTGAATTGTCAGAAAAGCCAGCTTGTTTTCAGCCGCCAGTGCCCGGAGAGTGTTCAACGACAGCTCCAATCGGTGACTGGTTTTGGCGCAGCTGAACTCCCTCTTACATATCTTGGCGCGCCCCTCTATGTGGGCAATCGGCGCAATATTCTTTATGAGGAACTCCTTGGAAAACTCCGTCGTTATCTGCAGCGTTGGAATCGATCGGTTCTATCTCACGGGGGTCGATTACAGTTAATCAGGAGCACTTTGTTCTCGCTCCCCCTATATCTGATGCAGGTACTTTGCCCCCCCCAGGCGGTACTTCACTCTGTGGAGCAACTTTTTGCTCGTTTTTTCTGGGGTTCTTATCACGGGCACCGCCGCCGCCATTGGATCTCCTGGGCGGATATTGCACGGCCACAGGAGGAGGGTGGGCTTGGCATTCGTCGCCTGGCCGATACGGTTCGGGCCTTCTCGTTTAAACTGTGGTGGCGACTCAGAGATGGCTCCTCCCTTTGGGCTCGCGCGCTTCAACAGAAATATTTTCGGAATTCTTTTCCAGGACTTGCACCCTGCAGGAGCTACGACAGCCCGGTTTGGAAGCGCCTCTGCCAGGTTCGAGACGAGGCACAGACTCAGATCACTTGGAATTTGGGGCGTGGGGACTGCTTCTTCTGGTATGATACTTGGTGTGGAGATCGTCCGCTATGCGCTGACCGCCAGGACCGCCCTCCGCCGATACGGGTGAAAGAGATGTGGGTTAACGGGACGTGGGACTTGCCGCGCCTCCGAGCTTACCTCCCTGAAACCCTTGTTCAGCAGGTCTCGGCGATTCCTTCTGATCTCCAGATTGCGGATCAGCCGATCTGGAAGGCCTCGATCACAGGTACTTTCTCTACAACCTCAGCATGGGAGATGAGCCGAACAGCTGGAGCACGGAGCTGGCTCTCTTGCAGCTTGTGGTCGCCGCTTCTTACTCCTACAATGTCGGTATTCCTATGGCGTTTATTTCGCCGTCGGATACCCGTCGATGAGGCCTTACGGAAGATGGGCCTCCCTATTGTCTCTTGCTGCCAGTGCTGTCGGGAGTCTGAGACGATCGAGCACTTATTCTTCTCGTCGGCGGTTGCCCAGCGCGTGTGGCGCCATCTTGCTGATCTATTTCATATCCAAATCCCGCGGACACATGCGCCCCACCTGATGGTTTCCGCTTGGCATCTGTCCTCCCCACATGCGCGGAGTATCCGTACTTATATACCGCTCCTGGCCTTCTGGTTTCTTTGGACGGCACGGAATGACGCCAAACACCGAGGTCTCCAGATTTCATCTGACAGGATTATTTGGCGTATTCACTCTCATTTGCAGGTCTTAGGCCGTGCTGGCCTCCTTCAGCGTCAGCACTGGCCTGGGGAGGTGCACCTAGCCTCTAATCTCGGCCTTCGCCTCCCACCTCCGGTTCTTCGGCCGCCGGTCATGGTACGCTGGGAAGCCCCGTCTCCAGGCTGGTTCAAACTCAATACTGATGGGGCATCGCTCGGGAATCCAGGCGCCGCTGGAGCCGCGGGCGTCATTCGGGATGCCACCGGCGCCCCAATTGTGGCATTCCAAGTTCCCCTTTTGAATACGACGAACACTTTGGCCGAACTACAGGCGATTCGATCTGGAGTGGACCTGGCGGTTGCACGCGGCCTCCTCCCTCTCTGGATCGAGACGGACTCGGCCAGCAGTATCTCTCTCATCTCCTCCTCGACGGGACACTGGACTCTCCAGCCTTGTCTCCACCACCTGCGCCTACAGCTTCGCAGCATCGAGTGGAGGATCTCTCATATTTTCCGCGAGGGCAATAAAGTGGCGGACAACTTGGCGAACACCTCTGTTGCCCTTCCTCACATGCGGATCCTTGAGCCGGCGGACATCCCTGCGAGGACCCGTGGCCTCATCCATGCTGACGCGGCGGGCCTCCCGTGCTTTCGCTTCCGTTAGCTTTTATTTGCTTACAATCTTTATTTACATTCGCAGCATTTGTACCGAACTTTGCAGAACTACGTATGGCTTGATCCCGTTGGGGTACGTAGGCAGCTCTTTGAGCCCAGCCAAAAAAAAAAAAAAAAAAACCCTAAACCCTAGACCCTAGACCCTAGACCCTAGACCCTAAACCCTAGACCCTAAACCCTAGACCCTAAACCCTAAACCCGAAACCCCAAACCCCAAACCCCAAACCCCAAACCCCAAACCAACGAAATGCTCCACGGTGGTTATGATTCCTTCCTCGTCGGTTCGTCATCTCCGGCCACTCCGGCCGTCGGACGGCGACTCTGAGCCGACGACGAGATTCCCAGACCCCAAAAACCTCCACCTCCGCCCAGCCTGCCGCCAGTTCGCCGTCGAACCACCACCCCAAGAATCGACCGTCAACCGTCAACATTTTCCGATCGCCTCCGTCACTTTCCGGCCGCCTCTCCACCACCATCGCCTTCCTCACCCCTGAAACCCCCCGGTATCATTACTCGCACCACCGTCCTCCCACCACCGGCGCCGGCGTTCAAGCCCGATACAGCGACGCTGTTTCGCCGTCGGCCTGGAACCCACTGTTCCGGTCGATCTCCAGCCACATCCTCGCCGTGGTTGTCTTCGTCATCCTCCAACGACCTAGACTGCTGCTTGCCGTGGTCGGAATCGTTCACCGAAAAGTGACGTCATCCTCGGCCTTTGACGCACAGCTATCGTCTGCCACAGACGTATCTCCGACCCTTTTCCGGCCAAAACTCCACCGCCAGCGTGTTCCTTGGCCCCGAACCCCCAACCTTGATACTCATACCACCCATCCCCCGTCCCTGTCGCCGGCGTCAGCCCCCGATCAAAAACCGCCATAACCGCCGATCAGAAAACTCATTGCTCCGATCAGTCTCCACCGGAGCCTTCATCACCGTCGCCTTCCGCACATCGGAGAACCCTCATACCCAGCTTTCTGTCACCGGAGTCGTTCACCTGAAAGTGACGTCATCCTCGGGGGAAAAGTCAACATCGGTGTTGTGCAATTTCCCGACGTCCGATCGTCGTCCTCTCATCGGAATTGCGTTCCCCACCCTCTAAAACCCCCGAAACCATCCCACCACCATCACCATAACCCACAACCATCTCGCCGGAGTTTAACATAAATCGCTCTCGTCTCCCCGGCGGCTGCTGCCGGATTCCGACGTCCGATTCACTTGCTCTCAACGGAATCGGATTCCCCACCCCCGAAAACCCCCAGGTGAACCTAATCCTCGCCGAACATGCGTCAGAACTCATCGGAGCTCTGGTAACCGTCGGTAACTACATAATAACCGTCGCCGGTGATCGACTCCGGCGAATCCTGACGTCTGATCAAGTTCCTGCTTCCACCATGGTATTTGTTAACCCTAAGAACCTCCATGCGAGCCTCCTCATCGCTGGAGACCGGCTTCTGGCCGGAGAAGTAGGGTCGCCGGAAAGTGGTGATGGCCGACGCGATGATTCCGGTCGATTGACACGTCCGATGGCTGTGATTTCTTCTCCAATGAACTCACAACACGAAGAAACCCCTAACATGCGCCCACCACCGCCAGATACCTGCAGTTCTCCGGTCGCCGGAAATGGTGGCTCGTCATCACGCCGGTCTGCCGGAAACGCACAGTTGGAGGACCTTAACGGTTTTTCTGTTGCTTCAGGTGTTCTTGTGGACCCCAGAAACCCCCCAGGTGTGGTCCCTAGGTCCCGAGCTGTTCCCCGCCTTTCGGCCGACCACCGTGGTGACTCAGCGCCGACGTCGCCTCCGTTCTCGGTGCTCCGGTCAGTATCCCGGCAATCTGAAGGTGCTGGTGAATTCGCAGGGCCTGAAAACCCTAGGCTAGAGCTGTCCGACTCGCCATATGGCTGCTCGAATGCCTCCGATGATAGGTCCGATCCAATGGAACCCTCTCCACCGCCGGCCGTTCCTCCGGCGCCGTCCGCCGTTCCCCCTCCGGCAGCAGCTGCTGCTGTGGCCCCGATGGGACTTCAGACCGGGGCCCCACCCCCTCATGCCGGCGTTTGGGGTGGGAGGTCATTTGCCGATGTTGTCTCGGGCGTTCTGTCGGGATTACGATCGAATGCCAATGGTCCTTATTCCTTCATGGAAGGGCCTCGACCAGCGACTGTTGGGGAGTGGTCTAGCTCCGATGATGGGGTTGCATGCCTCCGGTTTACTACGGCGGAGACATCGAGGTACGTGATGGCTAACCCCTCTTGGAAGCATATTTTAGTCGGGAGGTTCCCGATAGGTTACTCGTCTTGGCATGATTTACTTGCTGCATTTACTAGCTTTAGATTGATGGGGCAGTATGAGCTATATCGTTTATGCCATAGACATATTATCATTAGACTGTCTGATAGTCGAGATTACACTATGTTGTTGATCCGTGGCCTTTGGAGGGTGCGGGGGGCACCGATGCGCGTCCTAAAGTGGACGCCTGATTTCAGGGCCACAGAGGATCCCTCGATTGTCCCGGTATGGGTGTCGTTCCCACAGTTGCCATTACATATGTATCATCGGGATATGTTGTTTGCGATTGCCTCGAGGCTAGGGACGCCTTTGACAGTTGATGCTCCGACAGCTAGGAGAGACAGATGTTCTCATGCACGAGTCTGCATTGAGATTGATGTGTCACAGCCGTTGGTTGACAGATTTTTGATAGATTTGGGGGGTGCCCGGATAGAGCAGAGGGTGATGTACGAGAGGCTCCCTCGTTACTGCGTTTCTTGTCATACTTTGGGGCATACAGTCGTTGATTGCCGTCGGTTGGGACCTTTTCGGGTAGCGATGGAGGCTAGGAGAGGTCCCCAACCGGCGGAGATGGTGCCTCCTATTGAGGAGCGGGTTGTGCCTCCTATTGAGGAGCGGGTTGTGCCTCCTATTGAGGAGCAGATTGTGCCTCCTATCGAGGGGAGGGATGTTTCTGCGGCCGCGGCTGCGCCGACAGGCCGTAGGAGACGGAGGCGTAGGCAGCGGAGACGTCGACAGGGCCAGACAGGGGTTGAGAGAGTTCTTACGTTTGGCATTCGGGTCACAGTTCCGGAGGCTAGCGCATCAGTTGTTGAGAGGGTCCTTTCGTCGGGCATTCGAGTTACTGCTCCGAGTGTTAGATTAGATTCAGAGGGCTCTATTGAGAGGGTTACTGTTCCGGAGGACAGATTGGATTCGGATACCGTTAGGAGGACCTTACTGCCTGGCGGTCGGACTACTGCTCTGGGTGCTTGCATTGTTGATCCCCCTGCTACCCCTATCATTTTCCAGGATCAGTTGATTGATGTGACTCCGCCTGTGTCAGTAGAGGTGGATCGGGATTCGGGCTCCATGATGATAGAGAGCACTGTGGTTCAGGAGATACTGCCTTCCCGTCGGGACAGAGGGAAGGTAGTGATAGCTGAGGACATCCCAGAGACATCGTGCAGATTTGGCCCTAGTCGGGATGAGAGTTCCTCGTCGTTTGACATTGTGTCGGAGGATTCACCACTTCTCAAGGATGGTACCCCACCATCCTTGTGTGGTTCCCCCTGCAGAGATTGGAGTACTGTATTGAGGGAGAGTTCTGGATCCTTATTGGAGAGGGATACCCTGTGTGCTCCCGATGGAGGTACTGATTTGTTACAGGGGGAGTTGTCCCCTCGCCCTGAGGATGTTCTAGAGCCTCCCGGCCGACTGGATAGCAGAGAGGTGCATTCTCCGCACTCTCCATCTTTGGATTTGGATGGCTCGCCGCTTATTGAGGACAGTTCCCCACCTTCCTTGTTCGATGTGTTAGCTCTTTCTCCTCGTGGGGATGGGAGCTTTGTTTCAGGAGCCCTGTCTCGGGAGAGTTCTGGGCCTTCATCGGAGATAGATGATCTTCGACAGTCTTGTCGGGTTACATCGGAGCCGCCCCCTGTCTTGACTCCTTTGATGGTGGAGCCTGAGGGGATGATTGGTTCCCCAGAGAGGGAGGAGTCTGAGGTTCCTTCGGGAGTCAGTGTACAGAGCAGACCGCCACTCCCTGAGGTGAGCCGCCGCATCACTCGTAGTATTGCCCGCCTTCAGGCGCGTTCGTCCGTCGCCACGTTCCTATGACTGATTTCTCGTTTTTAGTTTGGAATGTTCGGGGTGCTGGGAACCCCCGAGCCCAGCGGGAGATTCACTACTTGTGTCGCGCGCATCGGGTGCGCATACTGCTCCTACTGGAGCCTATGGTCGAGGCGGCGCCAGAGTACTTCTGTCGTCGCCTCGGATTTGCTCATATGATAGGGAATGAGGCGAACACGATTTGGTTGTTTGTCGATAGTTCATTCCAGTGTCAGATGGTTGCGAGTGACGATCAGTGGATTCATGTGCAGTTATCGTCACCACAGATTCGTCGACCCCTTCTGCTGACAGGGGTTTATGGGAGAGGTAGTGTTGTCAGGCGTCGGGAGATATGGGGATTCTTGGAGGAGACTGCAGTCTCAGCTGTTGGGGTTCCTTGGATAGTCGGTGGCGACTTTAATGCCATCGCAGATATATCGGAGAGGGAGGGCCCAGGACGGCCACGGCTGCGATCGATTCAGGATTTTTCGGGCGCTCTCCTTGATGCTGGATTGATAGATGCCGGTTTTGAGGGTCCTCAGTTTACCTGGACGAACCGGCGGGTGTGGAAGCGCCTGGATCGGATACTTTATAGCCGTTCGTGGGAGGAGTTTGCGGAGACCACACGGGTTCGGCACCTTCCACGGATGTGTTCGGATCACGCGCCCCTTCTGGTTCAGGTCTCACATGAGCGACATCGAGTTTCGTCAGCATTTCGATTCCAGAGCATGTGGATTCGCCATCACTCATTTCTGGACAGAGTTCGGGAGAGTTGGGAGGTTCCTACTGGGGTGTCGGGGCTTCTCAACCTACGCTTGAAGCTAGGGAGGCTCAAGCGGTTATTGAGGTGGTGGAATCGTCATGTGTTTGGCGATGTGTTTCATTTGTTGGCGGAGGCCGAGAGGGAGGCTGCAGAGTGTGAGGCTGAGTATGACAGAGATCCCTCGGAGGCTACTTTGATGCGCCGACAGCGTAGTGCGGCAGCTTTGACACATGCCATTGCGCTGGAGGAGGCTTTTTGGCGGCAGAAGGCCGCGTGTAGATGGGCCGTCGATGGGGAGAGGAACTCCCGGATGTTTCACTCGATGGTCCGGGAGCGCCGTCGACGGGCTTCTATATTTTACATGCGAGATGGTGACAGGGAGCTTACGGAGCACTCGGACATCAAGGCATCGGCCGTATCTTACTTTGCCTCGATGTTCGGGGAGTGGATGACGCAGATACCTCGGGTATGGATGATTTGGCGGATATG
This sequence comes from Andrographis paniculata, assembly GCF_009805555.1. Classification (NCBI taxonomy): domain Eukaryota; kingdom Viridiplantae; phylum Streptophyta; class Magnoliopsida; order Lamiales; family Acanthaceae; genus Andrographis; species Andrographis paniculata. Next base: position 22,870 of record NW_026137600.1, read on the forward strand.
CCGCCGCAGGTTCCCCCGGAGGAGAACCGGCGGCTTTTAGCGCCACCGACGTTGGCAGAGGTTCGGGAGACAGTATTCTCGATAGATCCGGATAGTGTGGCAGGTCCGGATGGATACTCGGCAGCTTTTTACAGAGCTTGTTGGGAGATTGTTGGTCCGGATGTGTTAGCAGCTGTATTGGATTTCTTTTCGGGGACCCCGCTCCCGAAGTTTTATACGGCCACCACCATTGTCCTCATCCCGAAGAGGGATGCCCCAGAGTCTTGGGCTGATTATCGGCCGATTAGTCTGTGCAACGTGAGCAACAAGATCATCACGAAGTTGCTCACGGTGCGCCTTGGGACTTTACTACCGCGCCTCCTTTCAACGCATCAGAGCGGATTTGTGAAGGGGCGTGCGATTGCGGATAACATTCTGATGGCATCTGAGATGGTTCATGACTTGAACCTTAGAGGCACGTCGCACAACGTGCTTCTGAAACTGGACCTTAATAAGGCATATGATCGGGTGTCTTGGCGTTTTTTGAGACATGCCTTGTTGAGGTTCGGTTTTGCGGAGGCGTTTATTACATTGGTGATGCATTGTGTAGAGCATGCTTACTACTCCGTTTTGATTAACGGAGACCTTGGGGGATTTTTTAAATCCTCCAGGGGGGTCCGGCAGGGAGACCCGTTGTCGCCTACTTTATTTGTGCTTGCGGCGGACCTGCTATCGAGGGGTTTGGAGCGTCTTTACCAGGGACATCCGGAGCTTTACTTTCGGTGTAGAGGAGGGTTTCGGTTGTCTCACTTAGCATATGCCGATGATGTGCTGATATTTGCGAGTGCCTGTGGGGAGCAGATGAGCTCTTTGACGACTTTTTTGGCCGATTATGCGAGGATCACCGGCCAAAAGGTCAACTGTCAGAAGAGCTCGATTGTTTTTAGTCGACGATGCCCGGGGGAGGTCCGGGAGCAGCTTCAGTCAGTCACGGGCTTCAGAGTGGCTGACCTACCCCTTACTTACCTTGGTGCGCCCCTCTATGTGGGGAATCAGAGGAGCATATTGTATGAGGAGCTTCTGGGGAAGCTTCGGAGGTATTTGAGCTGCTGGGACCGGGCTGTATTATCACATGAAGGTCGATTACAGCTTATCCGGAGCACACTCTTGTCCCTACCACTATACTTACTTCAGGTCCTGCATCCTCCGCAGTCGATCCTTCATGAGGTTGAGCAGATCTGCGCGCGTTTCTTTTGGGGCTCGTATCATGGTCATCGCCAGCGTCATTGGATTTCGTGGACAGATGCGGCACGGCCGCAGGATGAGGGTGGATTGGGAGTTAGGCGATTATCGGATTTGGTTCATGCCTTCTCCATGAAGCTTTGGTGGAAGCTTCGAGAGGGTTCTTCATTGTGGGCGCAGGCGATGCGGCACAAGTACTTTCGCAATTCCTTCCCGGGGAGAGCCCCTTGTCGGATATACGACAGCCCGGTGTGGAAGCGCTTGTGCCGTGTTAGGGAGGAGGTCCAGTTGCAGATATTCTGGACGCTAGGTCGAGGGGAGTGTTTTTTTTGGGAGGACAGATGGTTCGGGGAGCAGCCCCTTTCGACCTTCCGGGGAGACAGCCGGCCGCCTCTGTCGATACTGGTCCGGGATATGTGGACAGAGGGGTCGTGGGATATTGGGCGACTACGTGCTTATCTTCCGGAGGCTTTAGTACAGCGTGTTATTGAGATCCCCTTCGACAGGTTGACAGAGGATCGGATGAGTTGGATGGCTTCGGCATCCGGTACATTTACTACCTCCTCAACTTGGGAGCTTTGTCGGGACACAGGGGTACAGAGTTGGCTTTCGGGTTTACTATGGTCGCGGATCCTGACCCCGACGATGTCGGTTTTTTTGTGGAGACTGTTTCGGCGGCGTATACCGATGGATGAGATCCTTCAGCACTACGGGATTCCCATTGTATCGCGCTGCCATTGTTGTCATGCGGAGATAGAGACTATCTCACATGTCTTTATAGATTCGGGAGTTGCCATGAGAGTTTGGGGGCACTTCGCAGCATTATTTGGGATATCGTTGCCGGAGACACACACTCCGCATTTGTTGGTGTCATCATGGAGACTCTCTTCGACGCGTTCTCAAAGTATTAGGGCGTATGTTCCATTGTTGGTATTCTGGTTCATTTGGACAGCTCGGAATGACGCGAAGCACAGGGGGCTTCGAGTGTCTTCCGAGAGGATCATCTGGCGGATTCATGCGCATTTGCAGACCCTATGGCGGGCTAGGGTCCTTCTGCGTCGACATTGGGAGGGCGATTTCCATATTGCTGCTGGGCTTGGATTTCGATATCCCCCTCCGGTCCCTCGACCTCCGATTATGGTGCGTTGGGAGGCACCGTCCCCGGGATGGTTCAAGCTTAACACCGATGGTGCTTCGCTTGGCAATCCCGGGGCAGCGGGAGCGGCCGGTCTTATCCGGGATTCGACTGGAGCAGTGCTCGTCGCATATCAGGTTCCGATTTCACACGCGACGAACACTCTGGCAGAGCTGACTGCGATTCAGAGGGGAGTTGGGATTGCGATTGATCGGGGATTGGTGCCATTGTGGATCGAGACAGACTCGACGGCATGTATTTCTCTGATCTCCTCCTCGATGAGTCATTGGTCGCTTCAGAGGTGTCTTCTTACTCTTCGCATGCGCTTACGGGATACGACTTGGAGGATCTCGCACATTTATCGGGAGGGGAACCGTGTTGCGGATATTTTAGCAACGACAGCAGTCTCCCTTCCGACGGAGCGGATACTTCTTCCGATGGATCTCCCTCGGGCGACCAGAGGCCTCCTACGAGCGGATGCCGACGGACTTCCGGGCTTCCGTTTCTGATTATAGGCCTCGTCTTGGTATGACTTTACTTACTCATTGATACTTTGGCTTGATTGGCTTAGTGTTGATTGGTGTTGATGACTTAGGCATTTTCCCTTAGGATAGATACTTTGATTACATAGGCCTGCCATGCATGTTTGTTTACTTGGACTATGTAGCTCTACTAAGAACTACGTATGGCTTGATCCCGTTCGGGTACGTAGGCAGCCCACCTTGGGTTCAGCCACCGCTATATAGTTTTTTTTTGTTTTTTAAAAAAAAAAAAAAAAAAAACCCTAACCCCCAAACCCCCAAACCCCCAACCCCCAAACCCTAACCCCCTAACCCCTAACCCCTAACCCCGTAACCCCCTAACCCCGAACCCCGAAACCCAAAACCTCAAACCCCAAACCCCTAAACCCCTAAACCCCAAACCCAACCCCCAACCCCCAACCCTAGACCCCAGACCCCAGACCGTAAACCCTAGACCGTAAACCCTAAACCTTAGACCCTAAACCCTAGACCCTAAACCCTAAACCCCAACCCTAACCCAAACCCAAACCCAAACCCTAAATCCTAGACCCTAGACCCTAAACCCTAAACCCCAATAATAAATTGATTTACGTATACTTTGGATTTTGAACCCTTATATACACATTGTGGAGTTTCTTTTGAGGGTTATGACCCTATGTTTGTTATGTGAAATTATGTGACGTGTTATACGAAGTAATAAGGTTGAAACTATATAGCAATGGTTGTACCCAAAGTGGACTGCCTACGTATCCAAACGGGATCAAGTCATACGTAGTTCTGCTGATACAGGCTAGACAGTCCAAGTCAAACAAAACAGACCAGACAAGCCTAGGTAGTCTAAGTATCAAAGGTCAAAGGCAAAATGCTTAAAGCATCAACACCAACCAAGCAATACTAGTCAATCAAGTCTAAGTAATATCAACACTAATTGTCCCAAAAAACAAATAAAAAGGTGAAGTCTGCTACCTGAAACGAAAAGTCGGGAGACTATCTGCATCGGCTCGAATGAAACTTTTGATCAACGAAAGGGTTATCTGTCGGGAGAAGTGTCCGTTCAATCGAAAGAAAAACCGCCAGAGTCGCTAAGGAATCTGCGACACGGTTCCCTTCCCTATATATATATGAAATATCCACCAAGTCGCATCTCTAAACCAAAAACCTTGAACCTGTCAGAAGAGCCAACTGGTTTTCACCCGCCAGTGCCCGAATAGCGTTCAACAATAGCTCCGATTTGTGACTGGATTCAGCACAGCATGTCTTCCTCTCACCTACTTGGGTATGTCGCTTTACGTGGGAAATCGGCGCAACATCTTTTACAAGGGCCTTCTCGGGAAGCTCTGTTGATACTTGCAGCGATGGGATCGCTCAATTCTTTCTCATGGTAGCTGTTTGCAGCTGATTCAGAGCACGCTCCTTTCACTCCCTCTCTATTTGTTACAGGTCCTTAGTCCCCCGCAGATGGCTACACACAGTGAAACAACTCTTTGTACGGTTTTTTTGGGGACCTACCATGGCCATCGCCGCCAGCACTGAATCTCCTGGGACGATGCTGCATGGCTGCAGAAGGGGGGCGGCACTGGAGTTCGTCGGCTGTAAGACATGGTTTGTGCATTCTCTTTCGAATTATGGTGGCGATTGCGTGATGGCACCTCTCTCTAAGCGAGTTCGATGCACATAAGTACTTTTGGAGATCCTTCCTTGGCCTTGCTCTCTGTCAGAGCTACGACAACCCGGTTTGGAAGCGTCTGTGCCAGGTTCACGAGAAGGCGCAGAGCCAGATAACTTGAAATTTGGTACGTGGAGAGTGCTTTTTGTACGATATCTGGTATGGGGATAGACCCCTCGCGGCCTACAGGAGTGACCGGCCGCTGTCGACCAGGTCCACGAGATATGGCATGCTGGTTCGTGATACTTGCCGCGGCTCCGGGCCTATCTCCCGGCATCCTTGGTTCAGCAAATCTCTTCGGTTTCGTTTGACCCCCAGGCAACGCATACGCCTATCTAAAAGGACTCGGCAACATGTACTTTTCATACTACCTCGGCATGGGAGCTTACTCAGACTGTTGGTGTGCGGAGTTGACTTTCTTGCAGCTTGTGGTTGTGATTGCTTACGCCTACGATGTCGGTGTTCCTATGGCGGTTACTTCGCCTTCGTATCCTGGTCGATGAGGCCCTTCAACGATTCAGCATCCCTCTTATCTCTCGTTGTCAGTGTTGTCCGGCATCGGAGATGATTGAGCACCTATTTCTCTCCTCCGCGACCGCCCAGCACATGTGGCACCACTTTGCTGACTTATTTCACCTACCACTTCCAGTGACGCACACGGCCCACTTGATGGTTTCCGCGTGGCGCTTATCTTCCCCCTACACGCGGAGCATTCGTGTCTACATCCCGTTGTTGACCTTATGGTTCCTTTGGACGGCACGGAATGATGCCAAACATCGAGGTATCCGTGTTTCCTCTCACCGGACTATTTAGTGTGTTCACTTTCATTTACAAGTCCTGTAGCGAGCTGGTGTTCTTCAGCGGCGGCATTGGCCCGGCGACTTACATCTCGTTTCTCGTCTTGGCCTTCGATTCCCGCCTTCAGTTCCTCGGCCACCAATCCTTGTGTGATGGGAAGCTCTGACACCAAGATGGTTCAAGCTGAACACCGACGGACGCCACCGAGGCTACTCTTGCGGTCTTCCAGGTTCCGCTCCTACATGCAACAAATACTTTGGCCGAGCTCCAGGCAATTCGGTCTAATGTGAATCTGGAAGTGGTGCGCGACTACCACCCATCTGGATCGAGACAGACTCTGCTAGCAGTATTTCCCTAATCTCCTCATCGACAGGACATTGGACCTTGCAACCATGTCTCCATCACCTTCGCCTAAAGCTGCTTACCGTGGAGTGAAGGATCTCACACATTTACCATGAGGGCAACCGTGTGGCCTTGGCGACTGGGGCATACTCCCTTCCCGACGCGCAAACGCTAGCCCCGGCAGACATCCCTCCGGCAGCTCGCAGTTTCATTCGCGCTAACGCGGAGGGCTCTCATGTTTTCGTTTTTGCTAGCTTTTCTTAGTTCTTTATCTCTTTCATCTATGCTTTTCTTTCCTAGTTCTTGGTTCTATATGGATTTAGAACTACGTATAGCGTAGGCAGCTCACTTTGAGCGCAACCAAATGAAAAACCCTATACCATAAACCCTAAACAAAAAAACTTTAAACCCTTAACCCTAAAACCTAATACAAGTGACACTACAAAGTACCAGCCAGCTGCATTCGCCCAAATGAAACCACGAGCCGCTGCCGGGATTTTTGCTGCATTAAGGGCCAGCTATCGAGAATGGAACAAGTTGTCGTCGATAAAGCGTCCGCGACTCGGTTTCCCTCGCAATAGATGTGGAAAATACGCCAAATAATATTGTGTAATCGCAATCAAAGTCAGAGGAGGCAATCCTGTAATGACCAATGTCCCATTGACGAGGAGATCAAAGTAATATTAGTCGCCAAATCCGTCTCAATCCATATCGGCAAGAAACCTTGCTCCACCGCCAAGTTGACTTACTTTAGACTTAGGCTTTAAGTGATTGAATACTTGAATTGATCATGTTGATTGTACTTAGAGAACTATGTACGGGTTAATCCCTAAACCCTAGAATTCTACTACACTTACCCAAGCAAAAGCAAACTGGTAAAAATCCACCAAACCTTAACAGTTGCCAAATTCAGCTTCTAAACCACCGTTGCCGATGATAAAAACTACCCTAAAGCCATGTTGCTATTTCAGTTGCAATTTTGTAACGGATTGTATTATTCTTTGTATAATTCCTAGAATTTACGTGACAAATCTATTATGTTGCAATACTCTCTCAAAAAATCACAACTACAAGCATTTCCTATTTTCTTAGCAAATTCCGTTACAATTTTACAATGAGTTATATTCCATAGCAAAATCTCGTGGCAATTTGAAATTTTTTTGTAAATGTGATGAATTATTTGCATAATTATCTTGTCTAATAAAGAAAACCAGTACTATAAGTTCACATCTAAAAACTGTTTCATAAATACATAAAATGAATAATATTTAATCACCTCAACAAATTGATTTTCCCCGACAAGTTTTGATCCCCATCTTCACTAAAGTCATAATTTTCATAAACTTGAAGCAGAAGCTCCCGACATGGAACAACAGCCTCAATCTTGATGCAAGCAAGGAAAGCACCAGACAGCTTCCTGTGTAAGCTGTATACCTCTTCCGGAGGAGGTGTCAGCCTGTGCCTTAGCATGGTGGCACCAAGGTTTGAAATGCTCTGAGTAATATTGGTTGATCCAAAATCATAGCCCCCATGCCTAGAAAATGGCAACCCTACAACAAAACCTGCTTGTACATGAGCCTCTAGCATAATTTCAGATTCCATTCCAGTTAGGAATCCAAGCTTCCTTGACATCTCGATCAGTGCTTCTTGGTCTTTATTTGCACAAGCAAGAACCTGATCCGTCATATTCACTTGTGAGCTTTTTTGTTGGTATTTAACTATTTCAAAATCTTTTTTAAAAAAAAACATCAGATCAAATACTATTTTTTATTTATTATATTTTATTAAAATTCAATTTGATACTTAAAATATTACATCAACATATATTTATATCACATCAAACAATTATTTCAATTCAAAGTTATACTATTAAAACCCAAATCCAAAACCCACAACCATAATAAAGTCACTGATTCATTTACAGGACTACTAGGCATATGCTAAGCAAAATGCAACTGAAAATAATAAACACTAACAATGATTTTAAAGTTTTTAACACAGAATAAAAATAAACTGCAAGCAAAATTTAAGACATCCACAATAATCATGTCAAAAGCAATTCCAGATTAAGAATGAAAACCAGCATATTTTAGAATACTTCATTTAAAGCTAAATAAATGAAGAGAAGAAAATTACCATCCTTAAATAATCATCCACAAAATGTTTTGGGTAGTCCCTAGCTGCTCCAAAGTCTATAAGATTGATGGTTTTTTCTGCCTCATCATATAGGAAGTTACTCCAGTTTGGATCAGTCTGCTTGACAAACGGGAAGAATTAAATTGTGGACAAAGTGAATGAAAATTAGTGCTTTACATGCACATGGATTTAGAATCCTGTGTGGAACTAGAAGTTTATAAAGAAATTTAGTTATACATACACACACACACATACACTATAGGAAGAACATATGGCATAATCATAGGTAAAGTTCTCGAGATAATTCAGCAACCACAAATTACCTAATTCTGAACTCTGAGAAAGCTAGTGCGCTTACTATGGATCCTTTTTATGAGAAAGCAGTGATATATTTTTATTTATCTACGATCTTTTTTCTTTTTGGAGACTGCACTACATGAAGAAACATCACATGGGTTGACAGAATCCAAAACAATATAGCCTTAATAAAACAACTCATCAAAACTAACCTAATGGATTATTTGGAAGGGGGAAAGAAAAACCCTAGCTGACGTTCGTCCAATATGCTTAAAAAAACATGGATAAAGTAATTATATGACCAATACAAGCAGCAATTCAAAACATTGTTTATTATTCATATCCATGAAGGTCAAGATTTTGGCAAAAGCCACACCGACAAATATCTCAAAGATTTATACAAATATTCACTATATTTTGTAATAACATACATAAAGAATTTTTAAAAAAAAAAAATACAACAGTATGGAGAGAGAGTGGAAATTTTGAAGACAAACAACTAATTTTCACAAGAAAGATTGAATTCTTACATACCTCCATGTGATTCAACCTCCAATGTTAGCAGTAACTTATAAATTATTGTCCACTCACATAATATAAATCCTGATTATGTTTGGAACTTGGAAGTACAAAGAGGATTCTACCATTCTGCCTCAACCCCAACAGAAGCCACTATAAACTAAAATTCATGACATGAATTTAGTATAATATAAAAATAAAAAATAGGTCTTTGATTTAATATTTTTTTAGAGAAAAATTTAATGAATAATGAAAATTGTTGAAACGAACACAACCTAAGTGTATTCGATATCATTTGTGCATAAATTCATGCAAAAAGAAATGAAAAAGAAAATCCAGTCAAAACATTCCAATTAATTAGAATTATATAAATAAGCTGCAAACACTCATTTCTAGATGCCCTGATATTATTTTCCATCGCATAACTAGAAGATAGAAGTGGAAATAATCCAATTAGTTTTCTTGAATAAAATGGAGCCACAAATGGAGGACTTTATTGCTTGGTTTTGGAGTTATTTGTTAGAGTTTCCCAGATCTAAATTTTGAGCTTGCTCATTAAGAATTTTTTCATTTGAGATCTGGGTTATGGTTTTGTACTAGTTGCTACCAAAATAATAGTCTACTAAAATTTCCTTAATTTCCAAAAAAGAAAAAATTACATGAAATCTAATCATACATTTATCATTGAACTCATGAAAACATAAAAATAATAATTATGAATATATCCCATATCTGCAGCTATATATAAAGGCTACTACTGTGCACTGCTGGATAGTCATTCATGGGGCAACTCCAATGGAAATACCATATTATAGTCTGTGTTCTTTATTCTCTCTTCAACATGATTAAATTTTCAACAAACAAATTTAGAGAAAAAGCTTAAGCATATAATGAATTCATCAAAAGATACGTAATTTAAGTGTGTCCTAGTATGTAGTTCTATGATCATTTTCAAAGCCTTTGTGTCACCAAGTGAACTCAACTAAATGAATTTCCGAATAGGAACACACATATGACATATTTTTAGAATGATATTTTGAAATTAAAAGTAATAATGGGTTTGTTTGCCCAACTATTTTTTCCTCCGATAGAATTTTCAAGTTATATAATATATATATTATCGATACGATTTCAACATTTAATATAAAATATTAGTTTTATATTATCGATACGATTTCCTATGCCTCACATCAAAAAAATACCTCAAATCAAAACACTAAACAAACAAACCCAATAATAATAATAATAAAGGGGAAAAAAAAGAAAGAAAAATAAAGAAACACAGAAAAAAGAATAAATCAACAGTAAAGTATATATAGAGATCATGCCTGCATAAATCGGAAGACAAACAATTCCATCAAAGTAAGCTCAAGTAACTTCCTCCCAACATAGTTGCGTGTCTCTTGGTCCATTAATGCCACCTTATCAACTGGACTGCCTGAAAATAACCAAAAAGAAGTTAGTATCATCATTAATCCTTAACTACAAACAGCATTGGGAAGAAATCAATTGTTCCTGCCAACTCTAATAAGCTGTAATTTGGTTGGATGATTGGTGTAGGTCTTGCTGCTCTGGAAAAAAACAACTATACTCAGACATATATCTTATAGCCTCTTCTACTTTAGTTCACACATCTCTGATCATATACAGCAAAAGCAAAATGAACAAATGGATTAGGTATAAAATCTCTTTTTGATAAACTCGCACAGGAAGCAAGGGTTACTAGCAAAATGTATAAAATACTTTCACAAAGTGGAGGGAAAAAAAGAAAAACAAGCATGAAAATGAGCAACCAAGTCCAAGACAAGGAAAATAAAATGCCTTGAAAATGAGCAACCAAGTCCAAGATCACATGTCATCCTATATGATGCATGGTCATGGGAAAAGAGATAAACACAATACACATTAATACAGTATTTGAACATCCAAAAATCAAAGAGAATGTGAAAAATTACAAAGATTTCCATATCATGTTAGCTTATAAATCTAACAATCATATAGAAATTTTACATGGATTATGGAGGGTGCCAATAGAAAATTGACCACCATATGTATAGTTATATTGTACTCCAACTTGCACTAAGATTTAAAATTCACAAATATATAGCTTGAAAAGAAGTGTAATACTAATATTAGTTTCCAAATAAAATGTCAAATTGTCAAAGTGTTGAAAAGGGATTCTTTTAGATGAGACTTGTCTGGACCGGAAATGAAAACAACCAAATAAGAATTTCATTGTCATATAGAGAAAAAGACTTCTTCTTTAATTTTCAATTCCTGGCATGGTACTTATAATGTACTGTATTAAGAATTTAAGATTCACAGGATATAACACAATCAGTTTTCTATTACTGATTAAAGGTTTTTCATTAATTGAGAAAAATGATGATGGGATAAATACACACCAGGAACTAGTTCTGTTGTCAGTACTCTTCTGCTTGATAACTCATCCACAACGAATGGCACATAAAATCCTTTTTCATTACCCAGCAGACTACGGAATTTTTTCTGACTAAGGGCCTCCAACTCATAGTCACATTCACGAGAAAGTTCTTTTTTGGCAACCTGTGAAGAAATTAATGGAGAAACTCACACATTATCATATATTGTGAAGAAATGAATGGGAAAATTGATTCATATTTTTGGCCGGTTCCACAAGATACATATATAGGAATACATATAAATAAAAAATTAAATCTAATCCTAAAATCCTAGGCAATAAATCAATCTATACTAACCTCTTGGTGTAAGGGATTCAAATACAATATATTTCTATTTAATTATCTGTAAATCCACATTAATTACATCTACATAAATCTAACCAAGTATTTTGACATACACCATGATGTATATATTTAAGTTCTTTGTTACAAGCCTCAAGCCTGCTTTCATTGAAAAGCTAAATATTTAAGAATATGTTGGAAGAAATAAATTAAAAATGAGAGTAGTTTGAAGCATATAATCAGTCATTCATGACATACAACAATGTCATGTATTCTAATTTTCCAGCTTGTCTAACGCATAGTTCAGGTAGATGATAGATAGCCACAGGACTTTAGGGTAGTACCCTCTATAAATGGTACCTAACATTTTTTTTAACTCTTAAGTTTCAGGTTGGGCAGATAAATGTAGTGCTTGTATACACTTACAAGAAAACAAATTGATAAAATCTTACGTATGACAATGACAGGTCTCATCGAGCACATTGGCAACAAGAACATTATTAGCTACCCAAAAATATAATGTAGTGGTTCGCATACTGTTCCTTAGATTCAGGCCAAATTATCTTTAGAAAATTCCAAAGAATTTGATCGACTTCCACAAGTAGGATGACCCTACCATCAATAAAAGGTAAAAATAAATAAATAAACCACTTAGGGTGTGTTCGTTTATGGGTTTTATACAAAATTCTACTATTCATCAAATTTCCCCTTCCCTAAAACATGCAATCAAACACCTATTTTTCATTGTTTATATTATATTAGAAATTAATTTTATATTCAAAATATTACATCACACCCATTTATATCACATCATACAACTATCACAATTCAGAAATTTTACTATTCAAATTCCAACTAAACATCCAAACCCCCAAACAAACACATCCTTACTGATTAATATATCATCATTATAATAATGAATTATATAAAAACCAAAACATGCTAGAATTTTAGAACTTGAAGTTTCTATTATGCATAGGCTTGAGGAAACACTTACACAATGTAAAATACAAAGTCTTCTAACAATTTACGCAATGTCTAAATACATTCTAAGTTATATTTAGGGTATGTTTGTTTGGGAGTTTGGATTTCGAGTTGGGATTTGAATAGTAAAAATTTTGAATTTGAATAGTTGTATGATGTGATATAAATAGGTGTTGATGTGATGTTTTGAATGTAAAATTGATTTTTAGTATAATATAAAAAATAAAAATAAGTGTTTGATTTGATGTTTTTTAGAGGAAAAAATGGGATGAATAGTGGATTGAAAATCCAATCCCCCAAACAAACACACCCTTAGTAGATTTTCATCTATATGTATTTACCAAGGATGTGTTTGTTTGAGAGTTTGGATTTTGAGTTGGGATTTGAATAGTAAAAAATTTGAATTGGAATAGTTGTATGATGTGATATAAATAGGTATAGATATGATGTTTTGAATGTAAAATTGATTTTTAGTATAATAAAAAAATGAAATTTAGGTATTTGATTTGATGTTTTTGGAAAAAAAAAGTTTGATAAATAGTGGAAATACTGACAAATCTCCCAAACAAACATACCTTAAGAGTGTTGGTTCAGCAAGGTCCCCTCCCAAAAAATTGTGGTGGATTGCAATTTGAAAAATGCTTTTACTTGAATTTTTGGCTCTACCCCACCGTGAAAATTGAACTCGGGCATCAACAAGTTTCATATCTTTGTCAAAAAGATCCCCTTGTCACCTTCAAACATATACTCTTAAGTGCAAATGAGGTGGCATACTACTTCACAAACAGCGGCTATCAGTCTAGCTATTGTTTTCATTTATATTTTTCCCTAGCCTTTTGTCTATGTAGCTAAATATTTGGCTCCGCATCAGTAAAACTATTTTTCTCCTAAATATACAATTTATAGCAAATTATATGAATACAGTTTAGTACGATGAGAATGATTGTTTGCTGTGCTTCCTAACATAAAGTATGCAAGAAACAAATGATGTTCCATGTAACTTTGTTTATAATCAAATGATATTTCCATCCTTGGGCATGGCTTATTTTTTAGAACCTGAATTTAACCCAAAGTAACCATCAAATATCATAAGGCAGGAAGTGTGGTCAATGATCTCAGTTTTAGACCCAACAAAGTTTGGAAAAGGCTACCAAACTACAGAGTCATCACAAGCAAGGGTAGACAAGATAGACTTCCAATGTACAAAGTGGTCGTAGCAAATTTTCAGCATCTTTAATAACACCAAAATTTGATGGTGAAATATGAGACTCAAAAATGCAAAGGCTCCTTTGCACTATTATAGGGCCAACCAATCATATTCATATGATCATGAAACAAATTTATTAGGAACAACAAAATGCAAAGAAGGCATACCTTCATTGCATTGTCAAGATATAGCTTTTCTGGTATAAGACTTGTATAAGTCAATAGCAACTTAACATTCTCAATGTCGCTTTCAATGCTATCTGCAACTCCAGGATATTGAATTTTAATGGCAACATCCAAGCCTTCCTTTGTGACAGCCCGGTGAACCTAAAAGAGATTTAAAAATATCAAGAGTTAAAAAATGACAGCTGTAGATATGCAGCAATTGTTACACACTTAGAGATGTAGGCACTCAGAAATATCTGAAAACTTTTCACTCAAAAGAGAATTGACATCTCTGAGGCTCAAAAGAGTTTATGGCTTAAGACTATTCCACTGCAATCTAATAACCAGTATTCTTCACACTCCCTCCATCAACCTCAACCCAGTAGCAGCCATAGTCTATCCAGGTTCGCCAAAAAAGTATTTTCTTCCAATTCAGGGATAGGCAGAAAATGGAAAAAAATAAATAAATAAAGAGTGTGTTTGTTTGAGGGTTTGAATTTTGAGTTGGGATTTGAATAGTAAAAATTTTGAATTTGAATAGTTGTATGATGTGATATAAATTGGTGTTGATGTGATGTTTTGAATGTAAAATTGATTTTCAGTATAATATAAAAAATGAAAAATAGGTGTTTGATTTGATGTTTTTGGGGGGGAAAAAATGGAATGAATAGTTTATTTAAAATCCAATCCCCCAAACAAACACACCCAAAAAGAATCATGATGGAGAAGGTTAAGAGGGAAAGAAAGTACACTATATAAATCCATATTCAGATTACATTATAAAATGAGTATGAATTTCACATATAAATAACATCATAAATGAGTGACTTGTATAATAAAGCATTGAGATAATCATTACTTTTTAGGATGCAATACCTATATATATATATATATATATATTCTAATATACATGCACAGGTATGTTTATATAAGCTCAAATTTTCATGATATATGCATGATTATCATCCACATTAAAAACAATCTATACATATATGAAAATAATAATATTTTAGTTTACTAAGATTGGTCTATGTTATGTTAACTGCTCTTATTTGGCCAAACAACCCAAGTTGTGTTCATTAGATCTGGATCCAGGAGAGAAACAAGGTCTTCTAATCATTTGGAGTCAATAGTATGGGTACAACTAATCTGATGTCAAATCTTTCTCAAAACTTGGAGATGCAACCAGAGTCCATATTGTCTCAGATATGGCAGTGAGGGACTCCTTGGAAGAAATTGAAACATTAAAATTTTTTAAAGAGCTGAAACAATTGGAAAAGTGAACAAATAAAACATAATGCATCTGAAATGATAATTTTAATAATTTAGCCCATATCCCCATGTTGGATCAGATTTGTACTTTTTAGATATACTTCCCAGTTCTTCAAAGACAAGACAATCGAGTGTATCTGTTATAAGTTGTGCTCTATTACAAGGCTTAAGGATATGAGCATTTCATTTGAGAGTGCTGCAGCATTAAGCCCCTGCTTTGAGGTGCTACAAAAATGGCTTCCTGTATTGTATAATGGTCAAAATAACGTTATCCATCTCTGTTAATTACATTCAAATCTAATCACAAATGATAAACTTTATGGTGCATGAGAATGTTTTGGGTTGAAGTTATTCCCTTAACAAAATTGTAAAATAGGGTTATGTGTGATTGCATTTAGAGTGAGTTATTTTTTTTGTTTTTTTAGACATTATGGTTGATATGATGTTATGAATAGGTTATGGTATGAATGTGGATTTTGGGAGACTTTTGAAATATAAAAAGACAAACCATTAATATTATTTATTTTTCATGCATAATCGAAAGCATAATTAAAGATTAAAGCAAACTTTTATATATATTTATAAAAGGAACAAAGTCTTTTAATACAATCAAGGATAGCGAAGGTTTTGTTCTTTTAGTGTTTATAATTTGTTGGGATTTTAGTTGTTAATTATTGGGAATTGTGAAAGTATTTCGAAAAATTGTGATTTCATTTGGTAAAACTAATTTTTATTATTTTTGAATATTGTGAAAAAAAATAATATATTTTTATTGAAAAAGTGAGAAGAATTTTTTAATTGCGAACGGTGTAATGGTAACAATGGTAACAGAACAAGCTATAAGGCTTTGTTTACTTGAAGTTTGGTTTCACTAAACATTACGTCCATGTCACTGTTCAAACCAAAATCCAAAATCTAAAACCAAAACACAAACTCAAACACCAAGTAAACAAACCCTTAGCTCTTATGTACAGGGGAAGAAAAGATTGAAAATCGTATCAGAACAAACAAGAATCAAGTTTGTGGACATGTAATTTTTGCCTTGCCTCACTCATGAGATCACATTTCATCCAACCAGATTGAAGGGAAAAATTAAAATTAAAAAATAAGAGTGCATTTGGTTTCCAGTTGAATTTTTGAATTTGAAGTTGGATTAGAAGTGATTTATTTAATTAATATCTTTTTTATGATGTAATATATACAAAATTAAAAAAATTAAATGTGTTTAATTATTTTAATATTTTTAATAAAATATTTACAATATGGGCATTATTTTGCAAATAATAAATTTTATATAATGTAAATAAATAAAAAATATAATACTCATTTATATTAACATAAATTAATTTTATAGATAAATTGGGAGTTTTGAATACATATATATATTGATTAATTGAAAAGAGATATAGAAATAGAAAGTTTTGAATGAATTTTAAGTGGATCACATATGACATAATATTTTAAAAAATAAATTGGGAATATAGTTCCAACCGAGGTTGAAACGGTAGACCCTAAGTCATTTTGAAAAACAAACTCCACAATTATTCAAATGAAGTTACTAACCATACAAAGGGGTGTTTGATTCAACTAAAGGGAGGGAAAGGAGCGAAAAACTAAAACTACAATAGTATGTTTGGTCAAATGAAAGGGAAAGAAGGTGAAGAAAAGTAGACAGGATTGGTCTCTGCTAGAATAATCCAACGAAGAGGGCGATTGGAAAACTAATTTGATTTTATTTATATAATTACTTATATTTTATAATTTAATAATAATTCTATCATATATTTGTTTATATAATTTTTTAAACATATTATAATTAAATTTGGTTAGAATAATTCAATTAAAAATATTAAAATATGTACAATATAATTTATGTACAATATAAACATTATTTATTATCGAATCAAATATTTATAAATATAAATCTAAAAATTCTAATTTTCATATTCATAGTTGATTAATAATTTATTTGAATAGAATACATGTACTTGAATTTTATTCATAAAAGTTTTAATATAAATAACAAAATTTTCAATCGAACATAAAAATTTTATTCATTCACAACCCAAAGTAACAAATACTATAAAATAGAAAGCAAAATAATTAAGTTTAGGGTTTAGAGGGTATAGATGGATTTTCAAATAAAGTATTAAGTGTATAATAGGCAATTAAAATTAAAATTAACAAAAATTCTCATCCCCTCTACTGGATCTTGTGGAATTATGTTGAATATACCATACCTCCGTCCTAAAAAAATATGTGAACCAAAAAAAAGGGAAAAAAAAACCACTCCCCTCTCCTATCATAGTTAGAGGTTATAATATACTGTCAGGGGCATATGTAATGTTTAGGAATGTTTTCCCTTTCCCTAAACATTCATAAAGATCACAACCTTGGCCTATTCACATGCAATGCACATGTATATCTGTGTAGTGCATGCGTATGGGCACAGAGGATCAAATACAAGCATAAAAGTGCAGTAAATAACATCACCTGTCCTATACTAGCTGCAGCCATTGGCTCGTAGTCAAAACTCGTCAACTTAGAAGACCAGTTGGAACCCAACTCAGCATTCAAAACCTGATTCAGCTGTTTCCTAGGCATCCTATCAGCACCCTGGCGGACAATTTCCAATGCAGCCAAAATCTGCAGGGATATATGAGCTAAAGCAATTAATCATAATTTCAAACAACCAAGTTTCATAAAAGTTAATAACAGTCCATTACAATAATTTTCAGGAATAGTGCTCCATCTTATTTCAAATAAGCATACAGGATTCACGAGGGATGTGGAAGCTTGAACTCCAAGAAAGGGGGGAAAGAAATTTGCCCTTATCAGTATCCTCTAACTTGTTCTTAATTCTTATGCCATGCAAATTAATCAAAGATCACTAATAACAGCCTAGACATCTGATATATTAACTATACAGATATCATGAATTTTCAGGTTAAGCATTCTAATATAGTATTTATACTTCTCTTCTGAAAGAAAGGTATGCACTTTAGAATAGTTGTATTGAAGAAATTTATCCAATGAAGCACATACAACAAAACAAATCCAAGATTATACAATTCACAAAAACTAGAAAATTTGACAGTCCGGGTATTTATGCCACCATAACAGATGCAATTAATGATGAAAGTTGTGGGAAAATAAGGCATGCACCCCTTGCCTAATTTACTCCATATTTTTTTACATTATTGGGGCATCTTTGGAAGCATCACAGCAAGTATACTTTAACTAGTTTAAAAGGCTAGAAATTCACAATAACAATTATTATATACACGCAATTGGCAAAATGAATATGGATATCTTGATGCACTTGACTAGATAAAATAAGCAATGGGTTCTTTAGGAGAGCAGCGAGATAGCACCATTAGATAGCACAAATAAGAGAAAGAAAAGCCCCTACAACAAAACGAATCCAAGATAATACAATTCATGAAATACGGAAAATTTGACAGTCCAAATATGTATGCCACCGTAGCAGATGCAATTAATGATAAAAAGTTGTGGGAAAAAAAAGGCATGTGTCTCTTGCCTAATTTACTCCATAATTTTTGGCATTAGTGGGGCACCTTTGGAAGCATCACAGCAAGTATACTTTAACTATCTTAAAAGGCTAGAAGTTCACAATAACATGATTACATATACGCAATTGGAAAAATGAATATATCTTGATGCACTTAACTAGGGGTGTATTTCTTTTGATTTGGTTTGAAAAAAATTTATTTGGATTTGGTATTAAAATAATATATGAAGTGATGTCTCGTGAAAAAAAATGTATTTTTCTGATAAACGTAGAGTCCAAATAGTAAAATTTGAGTTTGGGGGCAAAAGAAACACACCCTAGATAAAATAAGCAATGGGTTCCTTAGGAGAGCAGTGAGACAGTATCATTAGATAGCATAAATAAGAGAAAGACACCTACCATGGTTTAATTTGGTCTATAAGAGACCCTTAAATGCCCAATCACATATAGAAATCGAAGCCCCAATTCTTATCCAATAGAAGAGGGAGGAAATTATTAGAAAAGACATCGTATTAAAGCTAGGGAAAGAACGCACTTCAAATGGTATTAAGCAAAATCCAAGACTAACTATTTCGAAGCCATTTCTAGTCGACAACCTTCATGAGGTATCTCACCCAAACCTAAAGATCATAAAGGCAGCTGGACACAAAGACTGAGTTTGCATCATGCATGTACGGTAAAAGTCCTCTTAAATCTCTAAAGAAAGAGCTTGCAAATCTAAATAAGATGCCATAAACATCTAACATGGATACTTCACAGTAAAATTTGACATTATCCAAACAGAAATACATTGACGTACAGGAGCAGGCACAAAAGATTCATCCTGGATGCTCAACATTTGGCCTAATTTGAGAGCTGCTCCACGCATTCTGCACAATGCAAGAGCTAAACGTTCTGCATTTCTCTCGGACAGAAATGGGGAAAGGTCAGCATTGTCATTTTCTAAGTTAGGAGTACCAAACATGATCCTCTTTGCAGACTCCTGAAGTGTACCCCATGCAAGACCCACTCCAAGCCCAGCAAATCTACAATGATTTCATATTATTATTCAAACCATCCTCTCCTTTTTTCCAAAAGAGATCAGCTGTGTAGCTCAATGAAGCTAAGGACACCCTTACAGAACTTGGGAGGAAATAAACAAACTAGATCAAAAGAAAAGTCACAAAGAGAGTGGAATGACACACAAGTCTGTATAATTGAAATTGGCCAGATAAGAAATTAACGGTCATAAAATATCATTTACATTTTTTTCTTAATGACAAATGAATGAAGATACTGCTCGAATATGTCAAATACATGCCAAAGACTCTATAACAGCCATTCCTCGTGGAGATTAGATTTCTTTGCAGCTTGCTTGTTGAAGCATTTGTAACCCCATTGGCAAAAAGAAAAAGCATTTTTATAGATTCATATGTCTAAATGCACTTTCAGGAGAAATAATAGAAAATAAGAAAACCCTTAGCCCCGTTTGGTAGTATGAATTTGGATTTGGCTAGATCCTAAATGAATTTATTTGAATTACCTTGGATTTGAAATACTCTATAATTAAAATCAATCATTTGGTTGTAGAAAGTATTTAAAATGACATAATCCAAAGTGTATTTGAAATATTAGAGGAGATGGATTTGAAATCTACAACCAACTTTGGAGATTTGAAATCCATCGTATTGCCAAACAAATTAATGAAATAACTTCAATCCAAATCCCTTCAATCAAACAGGACCTCGTGAAATTTATAACCATCTTTCACACGCTCTCCAACACAATCATTGCAAATATGAGAGGTAACAAATTCTGAAATATATTAGCACAGATCAACAATCTAATTGGGCGACCAAAAGTGAACAACTACTTCTATTATCTTTTATTGCCCTTCTTCATCACGGGTAGCTAAATGATTGTAGGTCCATAGTGGCCATGGCAAATATTGACATGATCTTTTTAACTTGTCTCTTTTGTCCCCGAACTCTAGGTCTCTGTTTAGATATAATAACTTCATCACATCAAATCAAATATAGATGGTGTTCTTTTGTGGATTTTACAGCATGGTTTTATTTACTTCCAAAACTATCAAGTCAAATAGTTATTTTTCTTTTTTTATATTATACTATAAATTTATTTTACATACATCCAAAATATCAGATTACCATCTATTTGTATCACATCAAACATATATTCAAATTCAAATTTTTACTATTCAAAAATCCAAACCAAAAAACTAAAACCCACAAACAAACATGCCCATAAATTTTTACTATTCCAAACATTTTCAGCAAATCCAAGAACATCTATCCATCTAACCTGAGCATAAGTAACTGCATAGATAATTCCGAGAATTTAAAGCAAATTGTAGTAGTAGGAATAGGAAATTGTGTTTACCCTATAGCCCGTGAGAAAGGAGTAGAAGGAACTCTCCTATCCCTGGGCTTCCTTATCTTCGCGGGAGTTGCCTCATCAACCACCAAATCACTTGAGGTCAAGGAGGCGCCGCTTTGAGGACTTACCGCCATGGAAACAATTGCATTGGAAGGATTGTCGATTTGAGTTCGTACCATCTCATCCACATCGCCCGTCTTCGGGGCCTCAAACGTCGACGCGGAAATGCCATCGCGCGACTCGTCCGTAAAGTAGACGACGTTTACAGTATCTTTATGAACATCACGGACACTGTCGAACTTTGGTGTCTTTTCGTCAAGACTACGGAGCTTTCCCTTCGTGAGTCCGGTGACGTCTGCGGCGGATTGTACGACGGCCTTTTTTAGGGTTTCAAAATTATAAACCTGCGAGCGGTTGATAGCTTCTTTAGCCACCAGAGATAACCCATTCACCAGTCTCGCTGTGTCCTTCATAGATACCATTGTACTTATTTCGTCGCGTTCAGATCAACGAAATCCACCAAATTCCAAGGGATTTCAATCAATCAGCTTAGGCATTTGATCAGGAGCTATCGCTTTCAAGACCTACCCGTCTCGATTTGGCGACGCCAAAAAGGAAGGCAATAAGAACCCTATTGTAAATGCTCCAAGACTACGTAAGTTCTTACTACTCCTCCACATGGAGGGGGCTCAAGGGAGAGAAAATTTTTATTATTATTGTATATATTATATTTAATATGAAAAAAATCAAATTATGTTTAATCTAATTAAAAATAATCAATTTTGATTACAATATAAAATATTAATAAGTCAAATTTATTCCAAATAATTTTAATCATTTTGGTCCATCGTTTAAAAATTATTTGAAAATATTGACATGGCTTGCTAATATATTATTGATCAGACACACGGTTAGGTATAATATTAACATGTTGTTTCGATACAATGAAAGTAGAGATGAAAATAGGTCAAGCCAGACCTTTTTAAAAGACTGGTCTGACTTACAAACCTATTTAAAAAAGTACATAATATTTTTATTTATTTATTTATATGCAAATTTAATTAGAAATAAAAACAAATAAATAAAATATAAACAAGTATTTAATATATACCAAAATTAAAAATTTCTATTTTTATAATAAAATTATAATTAAAATTATTTAATAAATATTATTATTAGATAAAAAGTTATTTTTAATATATAATTATAAAAAAATATTTTTATAAAAAGATAATAATATTACAAGATAGATCACATGCTGAAAATATTAATTCAGCATGATGAATTTCAATCCTAACCCTAAATCTTAGTAATAATTTTTGATTTTTTAATATCATTAATACAAAATTAAAGATTATGATTTGTTTCAGCATATGAGCATATGATCCAAGCCCATAATATTAAATGTCATTAACCACTAATGTCATTTATTATTATGCTATAAATATCCAATGCAATATAATGAAATACACAAGAAGAATAAGTGATTCCATCCAAAATTTATTCTCTGTTTTCTCTCTCTCAATTTATTTACATCTATATATATATATATATATATATACTCATACATACAGAAATCATTTACACACACTACTATCACCATTATATATATACATATTATTATACACTTACCAATATTATTATACTATTTACTATATAACACGTCATCAGCGCAAAGACTTTTGTCTATTTTATTTTTGGTTAAATGGATGTCAATCAAAATGATGCAAATATGTGTTTCATTGACAGTGCAGCGACACATACTATATTAAAACACGAAAAATATTTTTCCCATTTGAAAAGGGAAAGAATGAATGTCAATACAATAAGTGGCAGTACAAAATTAATTGAAGGCTCTGGAGAAACCATTATATTTCTCCTCGCGGGGACGAAAATTGTGATACAGTATGCACTGTTGGTCACAAAAGCTCGAAGAAATTTACTGAGCTTTCAGGACATTCGGAGAAATGGTTTTCACATTGAAACTATGAGTGATACCGATGATGAATTTTTATTGATCACCAATATCATTGATAAAAGGAAATACATCATTGAGAAATTACCCTCACTCTCTCACTCTCTACTTAGGTGTTGTTGAAACACACCTCACGGTAGATTAAAAGATTATCAATTTTCAAAATATAGCATGATCGCCTTGGGTATCCTGGCAGTATAATGATGAGGCGAATAATTGAGAATTCGCATGACCATTCATTAAAAGATCAAAAAGTGTTAAACTCAAATAAGTTAACCTGTGTTGCATGCACCTAAGGAAAATTGATAACCAGACCATCGCTAGCTAAAGTAGGTATTGAATCACCTATATTTTTAGAAAGAATACACGGGGATATATGTAGACCAATAGACCCACCGTGTGGGCTATTTAAATATTTTATGGTGTTTATTGATGCATGTACGAGATAGTTTCATGTCTGTTTATTATCTACTCGCAATATGACATTTGCGAGATTGCTTGCCCAAATTATTAAATTACGGGCACAATTCCCTGATAATCCAATTAAGACTATACGTCTGGATAATGCTGGTGAATATACATCGAATACATTTGATGATTATTGCATGTCGATTGGAATTAATGTAGAGCACCCAGTTGCTCATGTTCATACACAAAATGGTCTGGCAGAATCACTTATTAAAATATTGCAATTGATTTATAGACCATTATTGATGATGTCTATGTTGCCCGTTTCAGCTTGGGAGCATGCAATCTTACATGCAGGAACACTCATAAGAATGAGGTCGACAAGCTATCATAGTTATTCCCCTATGCAATTAGTATTTGGTCACGAACCAAATATATCTCATCTATGTATTTTTGGTTGTGTTGTTTATGTTCCTATTCCACCCCCTAAACGTACAAAAAGGGTCCTCAACATAGATTGGGCATTTATGTCGGATATGAATCGCCGTCAATTATAAAATATCTTGAACCTATGATGAATGATTTATTCACTGCAAGATTTGCAGGTTGTCATTTTGACGAATCATATTTTTCGACATTAGGGAGAGACATAAATGAACCAAAAAGGGATATTAATTGAAAAATCTCATTGAATTTTTGTGATCCTCGTACAAAGCAATGTGAACTAGAAGTTCAACGCATTATACATTTGTAAAATATTGCAAATCAGTTACCAGGTGCATTCAATGACTCGAGCAAAGTCACTCGATCATATATTCAAACTGCTAATACTTCGGCTAAAATAATTATTCCTAATGGACAAATTGGAAGTGCTAATGAATCAGCAACACGCTTAAAGCGTGGTAAACCACTTGGCTCCAAATACAAACATCCTCGACAGAAAAGAGGAATAAATAATGATAATCAGGAAAATATCATGAATGACATTGATAAACTTCAATCTAACGAGGAAGTCAACCTTGAAATAATTGCTCCAGAAGAGCACGATCTTGAAGAATATGATGAAATTATTGAAAACTCAATTAACTTTGTTACTTCAAGAAAATGTTGGAACCGTAAAGAGACAATTATTGATAATGCCTTCGCATACAGTTTAGCACTTGATATAATAGAATAAAATGAGGATCCTGAGCCAAAATCGGTTCATGAATGTCGGCAAAGAAATGACTGGTCAAAATGAAAAAATGCGATTCAATAAGAGCTTGACTCATTGAACAAAAGGGAGGTCATTGGACCAATTGTTCAAACACCATATGGTATAAAACTAGTTGGATACAAATGAGTATTTGTACGAAAAAGAAATGAACATAATAAAATTATGAGATATAAAGCCCATCTTGTGGCTCAGAGATTCTCACAAAGACCTGGAGTAGATTTTGATGAAACATACTCTCCAGTTGTTGATGGAATAACTTACCTTGTGAGCCTAACAGTGCGGGAAAAGCTCGAGATGCGTCTTTTAGACGTAGTTACTACATATCTTTATAGCTCATTGGATACTGATATTTATATGAAAGTTCCTGAGGGATTCAATATGCTTGAAGCATGCAAATTAAACCCAAGGGAATCATATTCCATCAAATTGAAAAGTCATTATATGGACTTAAACAATCATGGCGAATGTGGTATAACCGTCTTAGTGAATGTTTAATAAAATAAGGTTATACTAATTATCCAATATGCCCATTCGTCTTTATAAAGAAAAATGGATCAAATTTTGTCATTATTGCAATATATGTTGATGATCTCAATTTAATTGGAACTCCAAAAGAGATCCAAATTGCAATTGAATATCTAAATAAAGAATTTGAGATCAAAGACTCTGGAAAGACAAAATATTGTTTGGGATTACAAGTTGATCATGTTAATAATGGAATATTTATCTATCAATCCACATATACTCAAAAGGTATAAAATCAATTTTATATGGATAAATCTCACTCTCTAAGTACACTAATGGTGGTCATATCTCTTGATCCCAGTAAAGATCCATTTAGGCCAAGAGAAGAAAATGAATAAATACTTGGCCCCGAGATACCATATCTCAGCATTAATGTACCTTGCAAATTGTACCAGACCAAATATATCTTTTCCAGTAAATCTACTGGTCAGGTTTAGCGCATCCTCTACGATATTGGAACGGTATCAAACATATTTTTCGTTACCTTCAGGGGACTCATGACCTCGGTCTATTTTATTCGAGTGAATTTCGAAATAAATTAATTGGTTATGCTGATGCTGATTATCTGTCTAATTCACACAAAGCAAAATCTCAAACTGGCTATTTATTTACTTGTGGTGAAACCGCAATCTCTTGAAGATCTGCTAAACAGACGATAACAGCTACTTCTTCAAGCCATGCTGAGGTTTTAGCAATTCACGAAGTTAGTCATGAATGCGTTTGGTTGAGGTCCATGACTCACCATATTCATAAAAATTGTGGCTTGATTTTTAATGATGTATTACCTCCTACAATATTATTCAAAGACAATGCAACTTGTATAGCTCAGTTAAAAGAATGATATATTAAAGGCGATCAGACAAAGCACATATCTTCGAAGTTCTTTTTCACCCACGATCTTCAGAAAAGTTGTGAAATTAATGTGCAATAAATTTGATCGTCCGAAATTTTGCAGATTTATTTACGAAGGCGTTACCGACTGCAACATTCAACAAACTGGTGCAAGAAATTGAAATGCATCGGATAAAGACATCAAATAAAGTTCAAAACAGGGGAGCACATTAATACAAGAATGATATATTTTTTTTCCTTCACTATGATTTTTTTTCCCACATGATATTTTCATAGTAAGATTTTAACGAAATATATTCTTCGTATGAAAGCATGTAAGAGAGAGTGCTACGAAACGTACACGTAGTAATTAAGTAGATGCTATTTGGATGCTTTGACATACTATATACGTAGTAAGCATGATGACTTGTGGTATATTATTAACCACAAATATCATTTATTGTTATGCTATAAATACCCAATACAATATAATGAAATACACGACCAAATTTCATTCTCTGCTTTCTCTCTCTCGATTTATTTACATCCATATATATATATACACGCCTCATTTACACACACTACTATCACCATTATATATATTGTTATACACTCACCAATATTCTTATACTATTATATAATAATTGGAAATACTCTAATATCTAATTGCAATTTTTAAATTTTATTTATTTAATTTGTTTTTACATATAAAAATAAAAGGAAAAAAATGACCGACCAACATGACAGGAGAGAGGGCAGGAAGACCGGAGATCCGGTGCCCCGCTTATATTCATCCTTTGGGTGTTCGACTCTCCTACAGGACTACGGGTTGCTCTTCGAGTCAGAGCTTGGCAGTGTTATTACCAGAAAATGCATCGAGCACCAACTCCGGGCCTACCCACTGCCATCTCGGAGATGGAGCAACAGAACACGCAGCAGCACCAGCAGCGGGCTTCTTCTTCCTCATCTTCTCGTGCTTATCATTTCCACCCGGCTCGACCAGCCATTGTTGACCTTTTCAATCAATACTTGGGGGTACGTTTACCATACCTAGAAAAAAGAAAAGAATCAATAAAGGTACTTTTACAACGCCCTCTGTTTTGAACGTTTGTTTTGAATTTTTATTTTGGTGATGCCGCAGCGGACCGAGCGGCAGAAATCAGATGAATCAGCTAAAGAACCCCCGTGAGTTACAATCGTATTTTGTAATAGATTATTCTACATACATCAAACTGTACTATATCTTCTTTAACCGTCAATTTCCAAAGTTTTGTACTGTTTGCAAATGTTTTTTTTTTTTTTTTTTTACCGAGCATTATATACTGATCGAGAAAATTCGTACGTTTTATTTGTTATCTTGGATATGTTTACTGCTTGGCATTGGATTGCAATTTAACTGGTATGCGGGGTGATGGGTAAAATTAGTGCCTGGATGCTTGAAGATTGCTGTAAGGATGAGTGTCTCTACTTATTTAAATTCCCACCCCTTCTCCTGTCTTGACCACCTATCCTGTTTACAAGGATTAAGCAAAAGAATTACGCTCCTGGACTAAATAATGCAAATTACTAGTACCTGCTGAAAGAGACCAAAAATATTCTGAAGTTTTTAGATGTGTATCTCTGTTAGTTGAATCCTCAATGAAAACTATTATTGGTTTTAATGCAAATAAAATTCCTATGCGCAAGCCTGGGCACATTTGTTGATTTGTCTTCATTTGGAGCTGTCAAGTCAAACGATCCAAGCATGCCCCTTATCTGTGTTTAGCGGGACTTAAACTTGCTTTTTCTGCTTCCAGAGTTCACTTGTGCTAGTTCTAAGTTCTATGTTGGTGCCTTGCCCATTTACATGTAGTAAATGGAAAAATATTCTTGATGGCACCAACATGCATATGTAGAAACCAAAATTTGACTAGCAAGATCTGAAAGGAAATCTGTTGATACAAAAGAGAAGAACAATTCTAATAAGAAAGCCATTTTTACAGTAGACTCATACATCCTAACAGCTAACTGTTTCATTTCCTGTGAATTAGGATCACAACACCTAGTGCCTAAGACTTAGTAAAAGATAATTAAGTAACTAAAATAACTCAGAATTCAACCACTTATTGACTCGATCAACTGCACACACAGAGCTAAAGCAATAAAGTTCTTTCAATAATTATAAAAGTAATTTTCTTCTGTTTCTGTATGTATTGGATAACAGGACTCTGGTGGGAATCTATTTTACATTCTTCATGTAATCAATTTCATGATATAGCATACGAGTAAACTGTTCTAATGGATAACGATCAACCAAATGGCAGGAATAAAGCTCAGAAACGGGTTACCGCTATTAATAGAGAACTTCCTCCCCCTAATGAGCAGTTCCTCTTTGATTTCGAGCAGATACAACGCCAGTTTCTCGTATGTTGTTGATATCAATTTTCTATTATTTTTGTTTTAAGATCCATTCTTTGTTTGTTATACCTTTGCTTTGTGATTTTATAATGTGTTTTTTTCCAGGACCAGGAACAACTACGGGCTGTAACAGAGTCTGTCTTAATTTCTATGGTTATACAATGCTGTGGTCATGCTCCAAGGGCTGAGTTTTTACTATTTGCACTGGGTCGTTTGTACAATATAGGAAACATAAATTGGGACACTTTTCTACCAGCTCTTCTGTCCTCAGTTTCTTCTGCTGAGACACCAATTGGTCAGGGTAGTCAAGCAGTTGCTGCTGTAGCTTCTGCAACATCTTCACAATCAGGAGTTCTTGTGCATTCAAGTGCAGTCACTAATTCGACTCATTACCAATCATCAAACCCTGCATCCCCTTTGGCTTCAGTTCATGGTATTGGATCTCCGGCAATGTCAACAGCTGATCCATCATCTTGTGCTGTATTGTCTCCCATGAAGTCCAATGATGTAACTTGCACTGGTCAGCAGCTGGAAAGGATCAGCATATCAGCCAGAGAAAATGCTATAAGCAGTCTCCGTCAACTATCTTGCAAGATCATTTTGATTGGCCTAGATTCTAATCTGAAGCCAGTTACACATGCAGATATCTTTAACCACATGCTGAATTGGCTTGTTAATTGGGATCAAAAGCAGCACGGGCTTGATGAATTTGATAGTGCAAAATTTTGGAAGCCTGATAAAGCCTTGATTGAATGGTTGCACAATTGTCTAAATGTGATTTGGTCGTTAGTTGAGGA
This sequence comes from Andrographis paniculata, assembly GCF_009805555.1. NCBI lineage: Eukaryota > Viridiplantae > Streptophyta > Magnoliopsida > Lamiales > Acanthaceae > Andrographis > Andrographis paniculata. The sequence goes on from NW_026137600.1 coordinate 51,912, forward strand.
TGGTAAATGCCGTGTACCATTTTATGAGCTAATACGCAGTGGTTTGCCATTTATTGAAAATATACCAGATGATGAGGCATTGTTTACCCTTATCTTGGAGATTCATAGGAGACGAGATATGATGGCAACACACATGCAAATGTTAGATCAACACCTTCACAGCCCTACTTTTGGAACCCCTAGACTCTTGCCTCAGGCTACTACCAACATATCTGGTGAAACTGTTACTAACATGAGATATTCGCCAATTACATATCCAAGTGTTCTTGGAGAACCTTTGCACGGGGAGGTAATGCCATTCTCTGTTGAGTTTCTAGGAGCTGTTATCTTCCCAATTTATAAACATAATTTATTAACTAGAAAATCAAATATGAGTGCATGCAAATTGGAGTATCACTTAAGAAACGAAGTGAAATTTATTTTGTTGTAGGAAGAGCCTAGAAACTTGCATTAGAGTTCCACAATCCCATAGAATCTTCTAGAAGGCAGAAGAGTGTAGATAGTTGTTATATACTGTTAGATTTTATGTTTCTTCATCTTCCATGACTGAAATGGCTACTGTTGATAGGGCTCTCCTTTCATTTGTATTCCATTAAAACACCTTTGATTGCTTCAGTTCACTAGTGAATGCCAGAAGATCGCCTAATATTTCTTCAGTACTTCATACTGGCCTATAAGTTTTAATGTTAGACATAAATATTGCTGAACTTAAACTTTGGCATTGCAGCTTGGAGGATTCTAGACTAATCTTATTGCTAACTGGAAGCAGTGCAACACAGGCCAAAAAAATTTACTTAGGGTGTGTTTGTTTGGGGGTTTGGATTTTGGATTGGAATTTGAATAGTAAAAATTTTGAATTTGAATAGTTGTATGATGTGATATAAATAGGGTTTGATGTGATGTTTTGAATGTAAAATTGATTTTTAGTATAATATAAAAAATGAAAAATAGGTGTTTGATTTGATGTTTTTGGGGGGAAAAAATTGGATGAATAGTGGAAATCCTCCAAAATCCTTCAAACAAACACACCCTTAAAAAAATGTGTAGGCAAGGCGCTACTTATGTTATATACACAAACACTTGGATAATTGTATCTTATGACAGTGTTGTACAGAAAGGTGTACTAGCCTATTGATCTCCCCTGAGGATTAAATTAAAGTTTATTATCAATAATTTTTTTCACTAATATAGTTGTATAGGTTTGTTAATGTCCCAGGGCTTGTTTAGTTGTGTTTTTAGAGTAGTAAAATTTTTAATTGAAAATTGTTTGATATGATATAAAAGTAAGTATATAATTTGATATTTTGAATGAAAAATAAATTTAGAATGTGATGTTTTTTAGAGTAGAAAAAATAGGCTAATGTAACCAAGTGTAGCGAAAACAACCAAACAAACCCCTAGTTTTTACAAAACCTGAAACTTGAAGTAAACATCCGGACTTCTTGAGGTTGTGTAGGTGTATGGATTGGTCAACTTCTCTATTTGTGTTCAGGAACTTGCAATATGCATTCAAAGAGGAAGTCTCGACTGGGAGAGAGCTCTGCGATGCTTGAGGCATGGTTTCCGTAACACACCATCTCCTGATTGGTGGAGGCGTGTGCTTCTTTTGGCACCTTGCCATAGGCTTCATGCACAGGGACCTACTCCTGGTGCAGTTTTCACATCTGAAATGATTAGTGAGGCAACTATTGATAGAATCGTGGAATTATTGAAGCTGACAAATTCAGGTAAGTTATTATTTTAAATTTCTCTATTACTATTTTTTTTTACCACAACCTTTTGCATACATCAAAATGAATACTCAAAACTCCAAACCTCGTAAAAAGTTTGTGATTTCCTTACTTCGAAATGTACTTCAAATCTATATTTCTTTGAATAATCTTGTGTTGAGTGTGTAGCTGACCAGGTGAGGAAGTAACTAGTTGCATTTGATAACCCTGTGTTCAAGTTAGTTGACTAAATTATGGGTTCCTCACTTAGTATTTGAATTTAATATATGAGTTCAATAAAGAATGGTATGATGCCTTGTTCAAATCTTCATTGTTATGCAATTATGGATTAGTATCTTGTGTAAAATGTAACCTGAACTGTGTCTACATGTGACAGGTCTTGTTGTTGAAGAATATATAAATATAAATGGATATTTAGAGGCCTAACTAAAAGCTTAAAATTTTTATTTGAAATGATCATCTATATGTTCTAAGAGTTTGTGGCTGATGAATGACTACTATCATTGATCAATAAACATTCTCACTAAGCTTAAAAAATTCAATCGATGACTCTCGATAGTAATCACAATGGTTTTTTTTAGTAAAATCATGATTTATATCTTGCTCTTCTAGTACTATAGAAGAGGATTATGAGGCTTGATTGCCTGGGCTATGCAAATGTCTAGACTTCCTTTTTTTTTTTTTTTTTTTTTCAGTGAGGCGTGCAATAAATTATTTATCTCATCTAAAAGTTTGGAATGGAAAATTTTCGCTACCTTGAGCTACCCAAATTAAAGCTTTCTTTGAACTGCTTGGATAGTACAAGAACACTATTGAAATATTAGTTGTTTCTTCTATGTTGTAGTTGAAAATATGTAGGGAGTATGAAGCCATAATTAGATGAAGAAGAAGTTTGGTATCAAACCAGTTCACAGCAGGGGCAATGTTACATGTATGGGAAATTTGAATTATATGTCCTTGCACATTTGGTACTTGACAATATCTCAATGCCTACAATTACATGGTAGCTATTGTTATTTATTTCTAGGCAAAAATGTCTATATATCTTCCATATGAAATATAACAGCTTTATTGTTATATATATGTGTTATGTGTATATATATATATATCTTAAGAAGAGAATTCCTGTATGTGATCTATTGAGAATATAATATCAAACTGCCTTTATGTTATTTTTTTGTTCATTCTCCAATCTCCAATGTGTTTATTGTATTTGTTAATGTGCAGAGATGAACTGCTGGCAGGAGTGGCTTATATTTTCTGATGTGTTCTTTTTCCTCATGAAACATGGATGCATTGATTTTGTTGATTTTGTTGACAAGCTAGTTTCTCGACTCCAAGACACCGATCAACATATCCTTAGAACAAATCATGTTACATGGTTACTTGCTCAAGTTATCCGTGTAGAGCTTGTAATGAATGCACTAAACACGGACCCAAGAAAGGTAGAATTTGATATTTGTGGTGTTTCTCATCATTTTACATATCCTTTATGCTGTTTTATCAATTCAGAATTATTGAATTCTATGGCTTTAGAACTCTTTATTTTATTTGTGTTAAATTTATTTTTATGTTTTGTTCTGAAGTAATAACTGATGACACTGGTTGGACCAGAATACTATGGGGGGGGGGGGGGGGGGGATTTTTTAAAATTTAAAAATAATTTTTTTTATAAAATAAAATACTTTTTTTTTTATTATTAAAAAATAATAAATTATGTAGCATCAATTATGACTATATATTGTAACTATTCATATATGTATCTTTTGAAATAAAAAAATAGTACAATTTCTCATTAAAAACAAAAAAAAAAAAAATCAACATTTGATGTTTTTATTATTATTATTTTATTTATTTCAAATATTTTATATATATTATATAAATATATATATTTTAAATAAATAAAAATAACCCAAAAAAATAGGGGTGGGCTGGGGCAAGGCCCTTAATACATCTGCCACCGACTGATGATTTGATTATGAAAACAATCTGTTTTTAGGTGGAGACAACCAGAAAGATCCTCTCATTCCATAAGGAAGACAGAAGCTCTGATCCTAATAACCCCCAAAATATCTTACTAGACTTCATTAGTAGTTGTCAGAACTTGCGAATTTGGTCACTAAATACTTCAACCAGAGAATATTTGAATAATGAGCAGCTTCAAAAGGGAAAGCAGATAGATGAATGGTGGAGGCAAGCCAGCAAAGGTAGTTGCCTGTTCATGCAATTCTGAGTTAATGAGCTTAAGGGTTGTGTACCCCAAATTTATGCGATTAACACAATTAAATGATTTCTGTCACTGAATCAAGACATATTACTAAGGAAATTAAAATTATATAAATAGCCCTTTTAGATTATAGCTGTAAGCCTGTAGTTACTAACTGATGTTAGGTGTTACCAATTAAATGCTGTAAAATAGTTCTATCAAATAATTTTGTTTGTTAGATTCCTATTTGGACTAAATTACTCTGTTTCCACCTGCTTGGGTAATTATATAAATTTCACTTTACTGACATGTATTCAATATATAAGTGTCTGAATAATAAAATTTTGAATTTGAATAGTTGTTTGATGTGATATAAATAGGAATTGATGTGATGTTTGAATGTAAAAATAATTTTTAATGTAATATAAAAGTAAAAAATATGTATTTGATTTGATGTTTTTGGGGTAAAAAAATTTATGAATAGTAGAAATAAAAACAAATAATCCAAACAAACACACTCTAATTTCTTTCTCTGTGCAGTCTCTCTGTCCAACCCTGATGGGAACATAATGAATAGGATAAGAACAATCAAATGGGATCTAATAGCTTGCAGACTCCTTTCTTCCATTATGAAACTATGATCTTCCTTATCCTAATGATCTCACGTTTATTATCCATACTAAACCCTACTAATTAAAAATAAAATGAGTTCACTCAATACATAACTCAAAAAAAGATAAGCCTATCTAAGATATAACAAAAACTAGTTAAGAAGACTAATGGAAGCCTAAACCCGTGAACAACACGCCTAAGCCTATCCCCGTCGTCCATATACAAGTACCGGCCAAGACTCCTCTTCCTTTTTCATTTCAACCTTGTGCTCTCCTCACTCTGCTCTCTATCAAACCCATTAGAACTATAACTATAATATGAATCCTTTTTTTTTTCTTTTCTTTTTGGATTTTGTCAACTCTATGCATACTTATTTTATTCCCGCCCCTTTTTGAAGATACTGTTTATGTTATTCTTATTCTAGCTTCAAATTTTAGGTGAACATATCATGGACTATATGAATATGGATGAGAGGTCAGTTGGGATGTTTTGGGTTGTCTCGTACACCATGGCGCAGCCAGCGTGTGAAACAGTTATGAGCTGGTTAGCCTCTGGTGGAGTAACAGAGATACTACCTGGATCAAATCTACAATCAAGTGAGAGATTGATGGTGATGCAGGAAGTTAGCCCATTGCCAATATCTTTGTTATCTGGGTTCTCAATAAATTTATGCTTGAAATTGGGGTATCATATGGAAGATTCTTTGTTTTCTGGACAGGTAAGGATCACCTTATATTTTCTTCCCAACATGTTTTTGTAATCAATATACTTATAAATTTCTTTTTGGATGGAATTCTTTGTGATTTTTGTGGATCGTATTTCGTTAATGGTTATTGGCTCCTCCTCATAGCAGATATTTGCATTGTGAATCTATGACCATACTTTATTACTTTGACTATGCTACATTCTAAAACAGATTGTTCCTAGCATTGCAATGGTTGAAACATATGCTCGACTGCTGCTAATTGCTCCTCATGCAATGTTCCGCTCGCTTTTAACGGTATTTTTTATTTTTTCTTTCTCTTTGTCGTATTTTGTGTTATTTCTGGTCAAGCCTTATATGGTGGTGCCTTTCACGATATATTTGAATGCTCATTTTTTATAAGATATATTTTTGAATATATATCTAGATAAGTGCTGTTCGAATTTTGATTTATGTAAATATACATGTGTATTTCAATCGATAAATAAATGTGAAATCTTACATTTAATCAAAGTGTGAAGTTCAAATTTCTATGGCCATCCCTTTGTGATAAAGTATTCCATGATAAAGAATGACTATGCATTTGATAGCTTATGGTGATGAATTTTCACATAAATAAATATACTATGATACATTCCAGTTAATTTAAGTTGTTAGATGACCTAGGTTTCTAATGTTGTGGATCATCAGGATTCAGGAGCAATGGCAAAGGAGCAATGACCCCTTGGAATAAACTAACACTAAGAACATAATATTCTTGTATCTCGTATGAGGGAAATCAAATTGATAAGCCTCTAATGTAGAGCCTAAGTATTGATCTCAGATTTATGTTAGATTAATAAAACATGTACTCACTTTTTCATAGATGGTTCAGATCTTGTGCTGAATGAGTTGTGTTCAGATGTGCTGAAAGAAAATGATTATTTTGCTCAATGAAGTAGCATGGTCAATCAATAAAATATTGTTCCAACAAAGACAACAAGAATATTTAGTTTAATCACCATGCAATTTTATCGAGCATCATGCTCATTTTATGAAAAAAGTCATTAGTGTAGAAAAAGACATGCATTCATTCAATGTATGATCCAATTCCTTTTTTAAACACTAGCATTTGTGTGGAAATAAAGGAATGAGATATGTATACTGTGAAAAAAAGGCATGTAGTACGTATATTTTAGGGAATGGGTTATTTTGTGATTAGTTTGCTAAAAATAGAATAGGTAGGTACTGATTGATTCCTTCTTTTTTACTGATTTGATTCCCTTAAATTATAGGATTTGATTATCTATGTTAGCAAGAGTAGTGTGAATGAATATAAGCTTTGTTTAGTTTATCCTAATACAATAAAGAAGGATTATTTCTCATTTTGTCATGGTATCGGAGTTACACAGCTAGGATTCCTGTTTTACAGCCTTACAGTTTTCTTTTCGGTGTTTTTTCCGCTCCACCCTTCAATGCTGTGAAATTGACAATCGAGCCGTCTATGCTGCTTTGCATTTCTCTCTAAACTGTGTTTGTTCTCCTGATTCAAGTCTTTAATGTTCCTGCTACCAAAGATGTCCTTACCTACTGAATATGCCACCAACTCAAACACCACAGCACAATCTGAGGAGATCATCTGTCCTCAAGTATCAAGTGAACTTCAAGCTGTTTGGGGTGCATATGGACTTAATGAAAGGAGTTATCTAGATTGGTATGTACCATATTGAAGGGCAAACGAAAGATCTAGATCCAACAGGGTATGGACCAAGTAGAGAAGTCCCTGCATTTGAATCGTGGGATGAGAAAGATTCCATGATTATGCCTGGCTGTGGATGAACCCAGAAATTAGTGACGCATGCATGTTCCTATCCACCGAAAGGAGATTTGGGGGACTATCCAACAAACCTGTTCAAAGGCACATACACTGCTCAATTTTTTTTTTTTTTTATGTCATAGTGAACTGCTCAATTTTTTTTATGTCGAAGTGAAGACAACAAGCGCAAAGCAAGGAAGAAAGATGGTAACTGAGTACGGTAACCAATTGAAGTCTTTGTGGCTAGAACTTGATCACTACAATGTTATAAGGGTAAATGGGCGGAGGATTCAACCGTACTTAAAGAGTTTATTGAGCATGACACGATTTATGATTTTTCAGTGGGACTTAATCCAGAAATTGATAAGTTAGGATCCAAAATCATGGGAGATGGAAAATGCCATGCCTTAATGAAGTTATTTTGCTAATTCGAATGAAGAAAGTAGAAAAGGGATAATGCTTGATTCCGCTAGTACTAATTGGGCCCAGCCATGGTGGTAAGAAACAACAAATATGCTAACCAATAGAACAAGAAAGTATCTTTAGATATTGGACAGTCAGGTCAAACTGGAACACAAAACCGTAACAATTTATGGTGCCTATAGTCTTAAAAATCTAGACATCCAAGACTGTGTTAGAAACTTCATGACAAGCCACCCAGTCGAGAGTAAGGACCGATGGGGTAGTCACAGGTATAGGGGCAGGTCAATGATGCAGCTTTAGAGAATGCAATGCAATCTCATGAATTTCATGGCTTCACCAAGGTAGACATTGTTTGGTTGAAATCTTTGGTAGTCTGGAGAATCCCTCGGGTACATTTTCTCTAGTATATTCAGGTACATCTCAATCATTCATTGGACCAAATGCCTTGGATAAGACATTTACTTATTCATGGGCTGTGGATTCTGTTGCAACTGACACATGACTCATCACCCACCTTCTTCCTTACCTACTCCCCTTGTCCAAGCAAGCAACAGAATAATAGCTAGCAAAAATGGTTCCCTTATAACCGTAGCAGTAATCAGAGATGTTAAACTAAGCCACTCACTTGTCTTGAAGAATGGCCTTCATGATCCTACTCTATCCACAAACCTGATTTTTATTTGAAAACTCACTCATGAATCATGATTCAAACTATAATGTAACTTTTCGCGAGGTTTCTTGTGTATTTCATGACGTGGGTTCTAAAGGAAAATTGGACATGCTAGTGAATGGGACGACCTCTATCACCTTAAAACACCAAACTAAAAAATTGTTAGCAAGAACAACTCATCTCATTCTCTCTTTTTTTTCCAAAGCATCCTTATCCAATAAAGAAACAATCTGGTTTCATTACAATTGTCTAGGTCATCCTTTATTTCATGTCATTCAACTTTTGTTTCCACATGTATTCAAAGGTCTTGCTATTGAGAGCTTTTCATTGTGTGGTTTGTGAATTTGCGAAGCATAAGTGTGTATCTTTTCTTAGTGAATTCATCAGAGGTGTTTCATGAGAGTGATGTCATTTAATTTGTTTGAAGGCTTATAGTATTTTGCAAGTCTTTGTACTTCGATGTTTTGGTATTTTAAAGTTGTTCATATAGTTGCCATTCTGTGCTATGGTAGATTGACACCGTTCTTGTTTGTTTTCTCTTGAGATATATTTGTTAGCTTTAGCACAATCAATTTTGATTAAATCCTTTACATGGGTCCTCAGAGATTTTTTGTTTCCACATTTTTATTTTATTTAAAAATGTGTAAACTATAAAGTCGGTCTATGTATTTTTTACTTTAGCTAATATCTCCATTAGGTGTACAATGTGTGTGCTCTTGTGATTGACCTCTCTTCTTTTATGTTCTATTGGTACAAGCGCTTACTAGCTTTTCTCAAAACTCATTTGCAGCAAGTAACCCAGAGGAATCAATCTCCCATAAGCAAACCAGCTTCTTTAATCTTGGTCTTTGAAATTCTAAATTACCGTTTGCTTTCACTCTACAGGTGAGGAATACCTTTCTCTTGGTTACCTTGGATGTTGAATATCTTAAATAGCTGAAATATTTAGTTGTATTGTTTGGCTGTGAAGTAGTGCCACAATAAAGGAACAGCCTCTGGCCCCAATAAGTCATTGGGTGGTGAGGACATGTGGAAATGTGTTTCAATGTGCTTGATTTTTCTTGTTATGATCAGCCAATTTAGCTGTATGTATAGGGCAGTGTAATTTGCTGCGCAATGATGGATATACCTTGTGCTGTAATTTTGAGCTATTAAACATAGTATGTTAGTATTGTCCTTTTCTCTATTAGCTTATTGGTTTTGTAACACTACAGCCTTGGCAAATTTTATTACCACCTAAAATGTTTGCAGATATACAATAAAATTTGTCCAGAGACTAACAAGAAAACATGTAAATGAGAAGAGGCATGTAACATGTTATACCTTCATTTTGTTAACTACAATTAGGTGGTGTCTATGTTTTTTGAAGCTAAACAGACTATTTTATTTCCATGCTTGGTTTGATATTAAACAGAAATTTGTATATTTAAAACTTATTTCTGAATCTGAACATGCAATTAATGTGGTTATAAATTTTTTTTCCCCTTAAATTCTCTATGCAATCTTAAATCATTTAGCAGAGAAAAAGCTTTTGTTATCAGAGTTGAGCTTGAATCACCCTCCATTTAACCTTCCTTGTCAATCCTAGAGTTAATTGTGCAGTCAAAAGTGGTGATCAGTTAGTTTTGATGTCAATTCCTTTTCAAGGTACCAAGGGAAGAGTAAAGGTTTAATTCATGATGTCACAAAAATTCTTGCTACACTGAAAGGGAAACGAGGAGATCATCGTTCCTTCCGATTAGCTGAAAACTTGTGCTTGAATCTTATCCTGTCAATGAGGGAGTTTTTTTATGTGAAGAGGGATGGGAAGGTGGGCAACACTTAATCACTTTTCTTTTTAGATTGCTTTGTCATATTGATATATAGTAATTAGTTTTGTCTGGCTGATAAACAACTCAGGGTCCAACTGAGTTTACTGAGACTTTAAATCGGATAACAGTTACTACTCTTTCCATCATCATCAAAACTCGTGGCATTGCGGAGGTTGAACACATGCTGTACCTTCAAACGATGTTAGAACAGATTTTGGCTGCCAGTCAACATGCATGGTCTGAAAGGACTCTCCGTCATTTCCCTTCTATGTTACGGGACGCTATGGCTGGTCGGATAGATAAAAGGGGCTTAGCTATTCAAGCATGGCAGCAGGTACATCTCTTCCTCATCCCCCTGTCCCACACATGCACATGAAAAATATGCCAGGCCCCAATGATTTCATTTCACGTTATACTTGCCTACAAACACCACTGTAATTTGAAAGAGGTACCTAACCACCTCCTGAAGAGTAAAAAAATCTTACATCGATTCCTCTCCGTTTGCCAATATGTTCTTACAAAAGTTCTAGTAACTAAACAAGCAATATAAAGGACATAATGCCTTTTTCTGATTTTTATTTTATCTTTGTCCAAGAGGGGTTGGGTGGATTGGGGTTGATGTGAAGATGCAGAACTACAAATAGTTTCTAGTATATCGCAGCATCGAACATAAACATGTATCCTGTGTATGATAAACTTGGGAGTTGGGATTGTGAGTCACAGAAATGGACTTTCTTTCCTGGATGAAAATTTGATACAACCCTAAAACAGGGCATTAGACTTCACCCATGGTGCATGATCTATGAATTTGTGGTGATGACTTGAGCCAAATGTATAAATCCTTTATCTGTTGATATATGATTTCCATTTTGAGATCTAGTTGAGGCAGTACATGAGACATAACAGGCCACTTCAAAATATGACTTTTTTTTTAGTCAAAATTGTGAACTTATGATTTTCATGTTTGTTCGCATGATAAAGTCATGAATATCAAAATTGAAGTTGGGTCTTCATCTTGGATGGTCATTAGGATTTTAGCTTCCAATGGGCTGTGATAAAAAGATAATTATCTGGTGGACTAAGGCTACATGATTAATAACTTGTATGTGTTGTCTTCTTTGTGCTTTCTTATTCTTTTGTTAGATATCTTTAGCTTTTGTTTTAAGCAGGTTATGGAAATAAGTTTTAATATTCTTTTCCAGTTAATTTAGTACAGTTATATGATTTTACAGCTCTGTCGATTTCATGGTATAACCAGGTTTTCTCTGCAGACCCTAGATTGACTCATCCATGTGTTTTTGCAACCACTCCTGACCATTGTTTTTTTATGTTCCAATTAGATGACCCTCATAATTTGGTCACTGCAAACTATGCCATGTTCCACAATCAGAACATGCTAATCCTCATGTGCTGTTACATGGGAGTGCATGACTCGAAATCTTCAACCTAACATTTTCCCTGGAGTTCAGCCTTATTGTATACCTCATCGGCTTTACGATTTGTAGGTTATGTACTATCTAATTTTTGTGTGTTCCTATGGCTGACTTTAACAAGGATAACTCTAAAAGACGAGTCTCATCCTCTGCGATTGGTAATTTGTCAATGCATATCATAAAAACCCAAAAAAATCAAAGCTTTGAACCATGTATTGTCTGCAGATCTCCATTTGTGATTCACAGAGCAGGGCCTATTAGATCACTTGTTTGATATCCATACTGCATAGAGATGAAGTTGGGCCAAAATTGATTTTCAACTGTGTGTTCTGTTTTGAAGTCTTCTGAGCCTGACCTATAATTATTTCCTACTTACCAAACACTTCAATCTTCTTACCCTACTTGGATCTAAATTGCTTATATATGTATACCGCAATTACATTATCTATACTGGATTGTATTGTCTCCTCTTGTGAAATTGAATCTTCTTGACAAAAGTTTCATGTTCTAATGCTTGACACCAGTACTACTCAAGAGCATGAATGTGAGAAGTTACTTCATCGTTACAGATTTGATCTACCTCAGTCAAAGATTTTGATCATTTTCAGTATCAAATGATAGGTCATTCATAGGCTTCTCCATTAGAATGTGAAATTGTGAGCTTTTATAGAATATTGAACTTGTGTGGTTTCTTATATCACTCAACACGATGTCTCACAGTTAGAATACAATGATAGGTTGAAGATTAAACTAGCTAAGTACGATGACATTGTTTCTTAGATTACGTATCGAAGGTAAACATAAACAGTTAAGCTAAGGCATTATACAAATCCAAAACATTCATTTTTCAATGTCAATTAGGCAAAGTGTATTTTGCACATAATGTTTTGAGTCTTCTCTTGGTTGTGGAAGATTTTAGGAATAATTCCCTTTTCCATTATGAAAATCTCAAATTTTAATAAATTATTATAAGAAGCGTGCTGAAAAGAAGAAGCACAGTAACTGCTGAAAGGCCGGAAACATTGTTATGAGTAGGGTTGAGTCATCAGCAGGGGCTTTACTTCAAATTCTTAAAAGGATGACATATATTTTGGTGCATTTAATTTATTGAAGGTAGATATTTAGAAGTGTTATTTCCATGACTCTGAAGAGACTTTCTATACTTAGGAGAAAACTGCACAGAATATTGATATTGTTTTCTGAAAAAATCTACATAATTTTTAAAATAAATACGGATGGTGGTTGGCAGGCAGAAACAACTGTGATTAATCAATGCACCCAGCTTCTTTCTACATCTGCTGATCCAACATACGTCATGACTTACATTAATCACAGTTTCCCTCAACATCGCCAATATCTTTGTGCCGGTGTTTGGATATTGATGTATGGCCATCCTGAGAGCATAAACAGTTTGCATCTTGTAAGTATCACAATAACACAAACTATGCATACAAATTATTTCCTCAAGCTTTTTCACTTATTTAGTCTGCAATCTGTGTCATTGCACTATGTGCTCTTTCATGTGACTGAATGATTAATCGCAGGGCCGTGTTTTGAGAGAATTTTCCCCTGAAGAAGTTACTGATAATATATACACAATGGTGGATGTCCTACTACATCACTTCAACTTGGAACTGCAACGTGGCCGTTCCTTGCAGGTGCATTCTCTTTCACACATTTCATTTTTTATATTCTGTTTATTGTCATAATTGGCTGCAACCTGGTATGTTTCTGAAATAGTTGAAGAATTCAAATTCTCTGTGATCAGGATCTTATGCTGAAAGCATGTGCTAATATCACCTTCTTTGTTTGGACTCATGAGCTTCTGCCCTTAGATATTTTACTCTTAGCACTTATCGACCGTGACGATGATCCTCAAGCTCTGCGAATTGTGGTATGTTTGCTACCCTATGGTTATGCTATACACTTTTTACCTATTATTTTATTTTATTGTTTGGGTAAATATTTACTTTTGTTAGATTAGTATAATCTAGATAGATTCATATCTTAATATAGTTAGTATTATTATTTTTTGTTTGTTAGATTGATTCTCTTCTATACTTATATATAGATATGTATTCTCTACTTTTTTTTTTTTCTTTTTTTTTTCTATAAATAATAATATACTTTTCTCTAAATTTCTATGTGGCATGAGAGCCTATTAGGGTTTATTGTTCTGCTGCTGCCCAAGATCCTAATTTGGATTAAATCTTAGTTTGGCAAAAACTTTAACTTTTCTCCAGCGCCCGTTCGAACAACCTTTTCATCCAACCACCACCATAATCAAGATTTCTTGTGAACCGGCGTTCCCATCCATAGTAAAAAAGCTTCCAAAGGTTAGAAAATAAACATATAATCAAATATGTTAGCAGAAGCGGAATTTAAACAAATCTCCAGCCATTGCTAAAAATTAAATTTGTTCTCAATACTCTCTTCTTCAAGCAAACGGTAGAATTAGAACCGTGGGAAGATGGTGTTGCCAGGAACCCTTGGGAGAATGTTGCCAAACTTTGGAACCCGTGAAGATGTTGCCGGATCCTGGAACCCTAGGATGTTGTCAAACTCTGGCTCTCAAATAGCGATGGTGTATTCTAATTTTCTGAGAGTAGGTTTAGTAACCCGTATGTGAGAGTATTTATAATTAAAAAGAAAAACCGTCCATCACGATGGACTTAATGGGAGAAAAGTGGGCCACAATTTAAGGTTAGTTTAATTATATAAGATAATTAAAAAATAATCAAAATTCAAATATGATTAAATAATTAATTAAACTAACATTCTCCCACTTGGCCCACTCAAACCATCACAACATAACGAGAAACTTTACATACGAATCATGGCGGTAGGTCACACCCATTTGAACCAGAAATTTCTTTGGTTATGACCAATTTTCAGCCCTTTTCTGATGTCTTCCGCTGACACACGCTACACCGGCACGTGCTACCCACCTCACATGTCAGATGTTGTCATTGTCTGCCGTCGTACTGTTGTCGCTTCTAATAGAATTTTTCTATGTGGCATTACCTCTATCTCTACCTATGGTTGACTTTTCTAAGTCAAGTGGTATTAGACACCTCTGTATGCGTTGTACCTATTGTCGCAAGATGGGTCATACTTAAGAATGTTGTTATAGCTTTCATGGACGCCCTCATACGACAAATGTAGTTACTGTTTTATTGATTAAGTGTTCGTCATCTATCTAATTCCATTTCTATAATTTGTGCCAATTATGATGTATTCCTTCAGTTCTAGGTATCCAATCAGTCATCCGCCACAAGTTTTACCACCTCTTTAGATGCCCAGATTCTTTTTGTCGTTTTTTCTCAATTTAGATTGGGTTTATGAGACTCTAGTGCAACTGATCATGTGTCGTAATTCCTCTTTATTTTCCACATTCCATTGGCCAAACTCATTGACCCATGTTACTTTTGGTAATGATAATAAAGCATATCCTCAAGTTATTGGTAGAGCATCATCTAGCTTACTTCTTTACTTTACCTTTTATGTACCCCAAAGTTCATTTAAACTCATATGCTACTCGAATTATTAAAGATTTAGATTGTTCCATCTTAGTAACAAACAATTATCTTGTTATTTAAGATTGCAGCATGGGGCATAAGATTGGTTCCGAACATAGTTTCATAGGCTATATTGCCTAAATGACTCCTTCAGCCTATCCTCTACCCTTGCTACTGCTTCTATTGAGTCTCTTGAATTGTTCTGCCAACGACTAAGTCATCCCTATTATCCGTCTTTGTTATCATGTAAGTTATGCGAGCTTGGAAGTAATCTTGTACAATTTCCCCAAACGTAGAAATAATCAGGCATCTAAGCCCTTCACATTAGTTCACTCTAATATTTGAGGTCTCCATCGTGCTATTTCGACTCTTGACTTTCAATATTTTGTTACTTCTATTGATGATTTTATTCGGTGTACTTGGGTTTATTTAGTGAAAAATCAATTTGAATTACTTATTATATTCAAAAGTTTTTTGCTGAAATTCGTACACAAGTTCATCTCTAATAAGATTTTGAAGAATGATATAAATTTCTCATTCATTTAGTGATTTTGTGTCGTATTGGGTATTATTTATCGTCGCCTGGCCTTTCAACCCCCAATAAAATGAAGTGCTCAGCACATGAATTGTCATTTACTAGAAATAACTTGTAAGATATTCATACATTATAATGTTCTTTTTCAGTTTTGGGTTGATGATATCCTTACAACATATTTTCTTATTAATCGCCTTCCGTTCACTGTCTTAGTTCGTCAAATTCCTATCACTTGTCTTTAGCCTAATGTGTCTTTATATACCTTACCCGTTGTGTGCCTTATGTGTCTGTATATTCCTTACCACTTTGTGTGTTTGGTTGTATATGTTTTGTTTATGACTATTCTTATAGTTTGGATAAATTATGTCATTAATCAATCAAATGTGTTTTCCTTGGATACTATTGAGGTTGGATACTATTGAGGTTCAAAAGGGTTATTAGTGTTATTTTCCTTTCACTCATTGATATTATTTTAGCATGGATGTTACATTTTCTGAGTTGTCACCATATTTTACGGTGTATCTTTCTTCTCACCTCCATCCTCAATATATATGGCTCCTAGACCTTTCCTTCCAAACTTCTCCTTCAGGTTTATAGTCGAGATACATGGCATCGGAAAAAATATACTTACCTCACCGTAACCTACACTTATTAATGACTCAGCTTTTGTTCCGTCACCTTTTTCAGTTGCGGCTCAACCATCACTAGTTGCCCTGCGTTGAAGGTTTTCGGTCCACTCGTAATCCCAATCTTATTTACCATTTTTCTTAGCTATCTCATTCCAAGTGAAGGGTTGCATCTGCATTAGATTCTATGTGTATTCCCACTCTTGGCATGAGGCTTTGGACTATTCAGGGCGTTGTCAAACTATAGTAGAGGAAGTATTTACTTTGCATGCTAACAATATTTGGAAGCTGGTCTCCGATCAGAATATATATAGATACATATTTGGAAGCTGGTTTTGTTGCTGCCAATAAAGATATTTGTTGCTTGTTGATGGGTTTATTTAGTCAAGGTTGGCTCTTATGGTCGTATTGACCGTCTCAAAGAATAGCTTGTCGTGAACGGCATTACTCAGGTGTATAAGGATGACTATAAGAAAACTCTCTTGTCACCAAGTTGTCTTCTATTTGTCTTTTTCTCTCCATGATAGTTATGCGTAGTTGGCCTCTGCTTAAAAATGTTTTCTTACGCAATAAACTTCAAGAGAAGGTGTATATAGAGCAAAGAAGTCTGATCTCATTTGTTGTCTCCGTTGCTCACTCTATGGCTTTAAACAATCCCTGCGGGCAGGGTTATGACTTAGTCATTCAAAAATTCGGAATGACACAATGCTCATCTAATCATACCATATTCTATAAGCATAATTCAGAGAGAAGTTACATTTACTTGATTTTCTATTTTTATTATAGTCATTGCCGAGGAAAATATGGATGGCATCACCAGGTCAAGAAGCACTTGCACAACTATTTCAGATTAAGGATTTGGGACCACTACGGTGTATCTTAAGAGTTGAGATTTCCAAATCACGATCCCTCCAAAATTGTTTGTTTGGATTGAGTGGTCAGGATCTTCACTCGATAGGCATTCTACCTTGGGCTATTATGTGTTTGTTGAAGATAATTTGATATCTTGGAAAGTAAGACATAAGATTTGGTTGTTTAGTACCCAAGATGAGTATCGTGCTATGACCTTAACCACGACATATGAGCTTTTCTGAGTTAAATAATTACATTGTGAACTCAAGTTCTATGAGGTGATGTAGATGAAATTGTAATGTGATAACCAAACAATACTGTACATTGCATCAAATCCGGTATTTTATGAACGAACTAATTATATTGAAGTAGATTGTCACTTCATCCGGTATGGACACCAGATATGTGTCTTCAAATGACCAATTTGCAAAGATTTAACAAAAGACCTTAGAGGTTCTAGATCCGAGTTTATATATAACAAGCTTGGATCGTATGATTTGTAAGCTCCAACTTGAAGGGAGTGTTAAATTAGTATAATCTAAATAGATTCATATCTTGATATAGTTAGGATTATTAGGTTTTGTTTGTTAGATTGATTCTCTTCTATACCTATATATATATATATGTGTGTGTATGTGTATTCTCAACTCTTTTTTTTTTTAATAAAAATAATATACTTTCCCCAAAATTTCTACAACTTTCTATTCTTGGTTACATGAGAGATACAATCCATAGGTTTGGATGTGTTCTGTGAGAAGTGAATGTCTCTGTCGTTTGATTTTTTATTTTTATTTTTCATGTTCTATATAATAGATAAATATACTAGACAGCAAGGAGCTTCAGCAAAAAGTGAAATCGTATCTCATAAACCGTGGTCAACCTGAACATTGGCTTTTTACTGGAACTTTCAAGCGGCAAGAATTGCAAAAGGCACTTGGAAATCATTTATCGTGGAAGGAAAGGTGATATATTTTCAAAAACACAATTAGTTGGTGGATAGGTCAAGTTCCCATGTTTTTAGTTGTAGAAACTAAAAATGAGATTTAATTAAATGTTTTTGCACCAGATATTGTTCAATACTTGCATGCATTAGCTGGACACAATAGATCTATCCTCAACATCTTTTTTGTTAAATTTGAATTTCATTGCATGCTTTACATGGTGTTTGTTGGTTCTGAGTGTGACTGTTCTCTGCTATCCTTATAGCATATGCTCACCATTCATTCAGGAAAGCTTTATGTATGCTTAAGTATTGTTTTAGATCTTTATCTTTTTGTTATTGCATTATACATTTCCTGGATATATCAAGTCGTTTACCTTATGACCAACTTTACATATGTTATCATTTGTTTATGCATGTATAGTATTTTATAATTTATCTTCGATTACTTTTTTTTCTTCATTTCCTACACATGTTAACCATTTACCCTTGTTAACAAATCCGACATTGGACAGTTGATACCATAGTAGTTTTGAGAATGTAATGTTATTTATTGTTAGAAAATGGCATTGCATATTTTTAACAAGAACTTTATTATTGACACACATAATGCTGCTAGGTGCCCAACATTTTTTGATGATATTGCTGCAAGATTGCTTCCAGTTATTCCCCTGATCCTATATAGGCTTATCGAGAATGATGCTTTTGATGCTGCTGACAGAATTATCCAAGTTTATTCCACCTTCCTTCATTACTATCCTTTGAATTTTACTTTTGTGCGAGATATACTTGCCTATTTCTATGGCCATCTTCCAGGGAAACTTATTCATCGGATCTTGAGCGTGTTGGATGTGAAAAAGGTGGTGATTGGTTTTCAATCTTGAAATTTCCCTATAATATTTCTCTTAATTAATTATTTTTTCTGGTGTCTTTTGTTGTACATAGATTCCATTTTCTGAGTCTTTCCCTCAGCATATCAATATATCTAATGCTACAAGTTGTCCGCTGGATTACTTCGCAACTCTCCTATTGGGCCTGGTGAATCATGTAATTCCTCCGCTCAACTCTTCTAAAAACGGACAAGTGGGAGAAAATTCCAACAGTTCTGTACGAGTACCACATAACAAGGTTCACACAACGTCACAGGCTACTCCAGTAGCTCCTGAAGGACAGAAGCCATTCTATCAAATCCAGGATCCTGGAACATATACACAGCTGATTCTTGAAACAGCCGTGATTGAAATCCTCTCTCTTCCTGTAACTGCATCACAGATTATATCATCTCTTGTTCAAATTGTTGTGCACATACAACCAACTCTGGTTCAATCTGTCAATGGATTACATCCCACTGGTGTTGGTCAAAGTTCTGTCTTGCCAACTTCTCCATCTGGAGGAAGCACTGATTCTTTAGGTGCAACCAGAACTCCTATTTCAGGATTAAGTACGTCTAGCTTTGTTTGGCGAAGTGGTTACACTTGCCAGCAATTATCCTGCTTGTTAATCCAGGCATGTGGTCTACTTTTAGCTCAGCTACCCCCTGAGTTTCATGTTCAGTTCTATATAGAAGCATCGCGGGTAATAAAAGAGAGTTGGTGGCTGTCTGATGGTAAAAGGTCAGTAGGTGAACTTGAGTCATCTGTTTGCTATGCGTTGTTAGATCCAACATGGGCTGCCCAGGACAACACCTCTACAGCCATTGGTATGAATCTTTCATATTTCAGTCATGAACTGCATAATTTGTTACTGCATTATCTCCAACTACTTTCGTTGTAAATTTATGTAGTAGTAGTATCTGCTGCTGGTTCTTCTGAGTTTCTTTGCAACATATATACTTCAGCGCATTGAAGTGGTCTCTTCCTATATAGTATGTGATGTTTCCTTACTAAGGCTAAAAAGTTTGCTTATGTTGTTTTATCCAGGTAATGTGGTGGCCTTGCTGCATTCTTTCTTCAGCAACCTTCCTCTTGAGTGGCTGGAGGGATCGCTTCTTATCATTAAGCATCTCAAACCTGTGACATCAATTGCAGGATTGAGAATAGCTTTCCGTATTATGGGTCCTTTGCTTCCACGACTGGCCAATGCGCACACCCTGTTCAGTAAGGTATGTTAGTGTTCGCTTTAATTAGTTTTGTTAGAACTAGGACAGACAGTCGTTAAAGTTGACCCTGTCCCAACTCAAGTCTGTCTGAAATTGGATGATTTTGATAACAAGAACAGGTTTTGGTTTTGAAAACCACTTGGGTCTAGGGTGGGGTATGAGCCAGGGTCCTATAAGAACCTTGCCTCCACCTTGGGACCACTTTTTTAGGTCTAGAAATTTGTGTTTACTTAGAAGTGTTCTCTTGTAAAACCAATTAACAAAATGAAAAGTTATCTATATAATGAAAATGCACGACCAGAAATGCCAGGTTGTGTGAAATGACTATGGTGGATGAGTGTTTATTTGTTTTGATGATATATTCCAGAAATGTCCCCTTGGGTAAATCTGAAGTCCGGCGTCAATGTTGTGTTCTTTTTTTTAATCTATGATTTCTTTTGACATAATCATTTTCAACATTGTCTATCAGATATTGTCGGGGCTATTAAGTGTCATGGCAGATGTATTTGGAAAGAACGTGCAGTCACAGGCTCCTGTAGAAGCATCTGAGATATCTGATATTATAGACTTTCTGTAAGTTATTGTTTCAATATGAGTAGAGATGCATTCGGTCCAGCGTTAGCTTATTTTTTGGTCATTTTATCTTCTTTAGGCATCATATTGTTCATTATGAAGGGCAAGGAGGACCTGTACAACCAAGCAGCAAACCAAGAGCAGAAATCCTAGCTCTTATTGGCAGAGCAGCTGAAAATTTACGCCCAGATGTACAGCATCTTCTTACTCACTTAAAAAATGATGTTAACTGTTCAGTATATACAACCGTTAATTCTAAATCCTAAACCCTATCAAATGAAGTGTTGATGTGATGAGTAATGATAATTCATAGGTTGAGATGTTTTAATATAGTAATTTTTTATCAACAAAGTTAATTTTTCATAGGTTGAGATGTTTTAATATAATAATTTATTGTCAAGACAGTTAATTTTTATGATTTTAGGAAACTGTAGAGATCTTATTATAGTTTTGATGAGCGTCAATACGCACAGTGCCTCATTGTACACATCTATAGTTATTAGTGAGTCGAAATTAATATAATTTTAAGTATTTGTGTTCACGTTGTATTTATTCGTTAAGTAATTATATTATTCGAGCTTCTATTTGTTGTGTAAAATATGTTTTATAGTGCAAGTGTTTGATCTCTATAATATATAATTTACACACGTTATCTTCCGTACAAGTGATTATGTTATTTAAATTTTTAAAAATTAAATTGACAAAATTAAATAAATGAATAAGCAATATTGATTAGTAAACCCTTATAATATATAAAACAAAAAATAATATATTAGTCAAACTACACACATAAGTAAATATGACCGTCCATGACGTTTTAGGTCATCTTGCCTAGTTGCGCATTTTCAGACTGGCTTTACCATGAGTAAACTCTTGGTTTTTACAGTTCCACATTGAGTTTGAAATAATGTTGATATAGGCCGGCCCATCCCATCCCATCCAACAAAAGCTCGACGCTAGCAACTCTCCTACTCCTACACGGGAAACTTGGCTCATGTCTTTGTGATGCCTCATGTTACGTCAAAAATGTTGGACGATTTCCTTGACGAACTTGTTCGATAGAGAAAGAGTTGGTATAAATGTAGGGAGGCGAGCCTCCTTTGTTGCAGAAGAGATGGAGCCTCGAACTGGCTTATGTTGTCCATGGCGAGGGACAAAATGAACTTATGGTTATGTAATCATTATTTCATATGATCGAAAATTCCTTGCATCTTTGATTAATGTGTGTTGGATAATCGGTTATTTACATAATCTATTAATTGGTGAGCGAAATAAATAAATATTAATTATTTTTGTATATAAAATTTGGTTAATATTTTGGCTAGACAAATTGAATTGTGTAGTCCTAACTTAAACCCGGATATACTATCTAATTCACACTGTTATCAGAATAAAATATTATCTGTTGCATGAATTTTCAAACAAAAAGTTTAGAATTAAAATAAATTACAATAATTTCAAACTAAAAAGTTTAAAATTAGAATAAACTTTCACAAAAAAGAAAAATTTGTTATTATAATCAATTATGACAGCTTCAAAGGGAATGTTTAAAATTAGAATAAATTAAAGTCCGGATTGATTCCTGCCATTGCCTATATAAAGTGTTTCATCTTCATTCTAAACACACATTCACTCTTTCTCTTCTAACTTTTCGGCAACTGCTTAACTAAATTCCTCTCTCGTTTTGTTCACGAAGTTCCGTCACCAAGCTCCGATGATCTGAGGTGCCACTTTTATCGGAGACGAAAATGATTTTATCTTTAAGTTAGAATGTCGTCCACCAAAGGCGTGTATCTAACTTCCGTAAATTTACTTCTCGCAATACCCCTGTTTAACTAACAATGTGAACTCTAAATATATGACGAACTTGAATAAGAATGAAAGAAAAGAATAGGAATAAGAATGAAAGAAAAGAATAGGGGATGCTTTGTATGATCTTCTTTGCTTACTTCTCACCGCTTGTTTGGGACGATATCAACGAGTTCAAAGACGCATTTCGAGTAGCCCCAATCATTGCCGTACCAGGCGATGACCTTCACCATGTCGTCGCCCAAGACCATGGTCAGGGAGGAGTTGACAGTCGATGACACATCGTTGCACCGGAAATCCACAAAGACGAGGGGCTCATCCATCATATACACTCTTTGTCTGCAGCCTCTCCGAATGCGGCGTTGACTTCGTCCGCGAATGTCTTCTTCTCGACCTGCATGATGAGGTCCACGACGAAGACATTGGGTGTAGGGACACGGAGGGCAATCCTTGCCTTTTGAGCTGCGGGAGGACGAGCGTCACTGCCTTGGCTGCACTGGTGGATGTTGGCACTATGTCTATGTTGGGCACTGCTGCACGTGCGTGCGCGTCTCAGGTCATGAAGCCTCTGGTCACCGGTGTACGACTGAGTCGTGGTCATTGTCCCTTTCATAATGCATGCGCTCAATGTACACTCGTTAGTAAATATTGTAAATCAATCATATCAACGTTGTGCACTTTGTTATGGCTTTCTTTATGTACACGGTCGTGTATGTTTGCGTAGTCTATTGGTGACTGCGTGACATGGCCGTGTTCGTATGACACTGTCAATATTTTCCATTAGTTTATATTAGAAAGAAATTTGATATTGTATTAAAATCGATGATTTGTTGTTTTGATGGGATCCATCTCTATTTTATCCCTTAAAAATTTCTACCCTCCTACTTTAGCCACCGCCATTCACTCATCTCTTCTTCTTTCTTTCTTCTTCTTCTTCTTCCTCGAGGTGAGCAAGTCTACTTCATCTGCTCTTTGCCCTTTTCTGATTGATTAATATTCCCATCCGAAGGTTAGAAGTTGATCAGGTCTCAGTTTATTCTTATTTGTTATTTTTATGTCTTAAATAACTTATTTGGTTTCATTCTGTTCCGTTTCTTGACTGTTAGACACGGTTTATTTGGTTCTTTGTAAAGCTATATATTACACTAGTCACGGTGTATTCTATTGTGTTGTGTTTTTCCAAGGGTCTCCTTTATCAATATATGTTCTTTAGTTGTCGGAAATTAATATAGGATCGATAGGTGTTCAATTTTGAATGTTATCGTGGTATTATTATTCTAGATTTGGTGGGTGTGTAATTGGGTGAATGTGGATGTAAATGTGAGCAAGCAAATACTAGCGGAGCTGTTCTTATTCCCATAACAATTTACCATATGTTGTCCAAAAGAAAGCAACTAGGGTTGAGAATTTATGTCCATAAAATTGTATATATATATATATATACAAGCAAGTCCAGTGGTCATGAATCTATTGAACACCACCACCCACCATGACATAGTTCGAAACTACAAGTGGCCGCGCTAACCCAGCATGGTTGTGCAGGCAGCGTGTTGTATTCACAGCCCTTCTTCATGCCTGAAAGAATGCGAAAGGATATGCAAGAGCACCACAGCCATCAAAAACATCTATATCGTCACGATTGTGGTGTGCGGCTGCGCTCGAGTAGCTCTTCCCAATCAACAAAACGCTCCAGCAACTCTGTTTCCTTGAGGACTAAGCAGTCATCATCTTTTCCAAACCAGTCATAACGCTGCTTAGCTATGTAGTCATAAACGGAATCCCTTAGAGGAGCAGGGATCGCCAATAAAGCGCCTAATGCAGAATAAGGCCTGGGCAAATATGACAACACCCTTAACGCAGCTGCAGACAAGCATACCAGGAACCATTACAATCCTTTTGATGCAGTCGCTTGCTGTTGGAATCATTTACGGACACCAAGTAAGGACCAAGGAAGAACTTACCTGCAGATCCTTGGTGGTGTGAGCCAGGACCCTCAACAAACAGGAAGCGGCGGAGAACATCTTCCCGCTCCAATCCACAAATCTTCAGATATGGCTCAGCTGCTTTTGACTGAACACAACAGAACTTGATTTTTCTATCAGTATCAGCCTTAATTATCCACTTCACTCCTACATGTTTGAAAGACACATTAGAAGGAAAGTGGTAACACATTATATATCTCTGGGTTTGGATAGAGGTTAAGTAGACTTATTATATTACTCATGTTGGTCCACCTTTATTTTCAAAAGTTCACTCAAAAGAACTCTAGAACTAATCGTGCATGGCAAAAGGAGTTATGGGACCTTTCTGCGATTATATAGTCAAACTTCCGAGGCCACAATTATCTACTATACTGGAAATCTCTAGGGAGGAGTACCAATTTTGAAAAGCATGACTATATCAGACAACGTATTGTTCCAACAACATTAAACCAGGAACAAACTCAGAGTCACCCGTTTCAAATTCGAGTAGCAAGGGAAAAGAAAGTAATCCAAACATTTCTACACCACAAATCATTACAATACTAGGATTCCTCAGTAGTATCAATTAGAAAAAGAGAGTTGCAAGCGGCCAGGAACCTCTCATAAGTCATGTCACCATCCCTTCTCATATTCGAGGAGAAACAGTTATCTTGTCATGTTAGATGCATTAACAAAATCAGTGGATTACACTACAAAAAAATAAAAACTCAGTTTGTTCCATGCGAGTTAAACTAGTTACTCGGGTATTTTATTGACTACCTTTAAGCTGTACAGCCCTTTGTTTAATGTTATTCCATTCTTCCCAAAAGGGCGTCAATGGATGCACATCAAGCTATTCATAGCTATTTTCAGCAATCTTGAAATGCGTGGACTCCAGGCATAGTACATACCATCCATTTTTGTTCAATTCTAGTAAAGATCTAAACAATGATGGAATCAACTAAAGATCGAAGATCTGTTATTACGGAAATCTGCGCTAGTTTCATAGATGCCCCTTGAAGTTCCCAAATACGCAATTACATCAGTAGTTACACCACACGCAAATACCATAACGCAAGTTCCTTGCCTGCTAGAATCGCCCTGAATTATCAAGAAATGCAATTTGATTTTGTTCCCAAATATTGCATTGAATGTATTTGCGAATTGGCTAAAAATCCAAATGCCTACAGGTAGTTTGCAATGGCTTCTGAAGAATTTTTTTTTTCTTTATCAATCCAATATGAAAAGCGCTCCGCATATAGAATAATACCAACACGATGCCAATTGCAACTCGGATGGATTAAAAGAGTACAAATTACCAGTGTGGCAGAGATGGCAAACGCCGTCGTACACGACGACGCGCCGTTGAAGAAGATTTGGAACCAACCCAACCTCGGTAGCAGCTGCGGCGGCGGAATAGTCAAGCACCACCTGATCAGCCGCAGCAAACTGGTCCCGCACAGGAGATGGAATTGAATAGAAGTAGCGACGATGAATCGACGGGGAGATCGAATTCGGGTTCATCCAAAGCAAGGCCGTCAGCGCCGATCCCATCCGTCGCCTCAGCTCTGTCATTTTCATTTTCACCTCCGATGCACAAGTGTTCAACCAAATTCTGATCCTCGCGTTTCATATTTCGATTAGCGCACACACGGCTTGTCAAAGTCCGCATCAATAACTAGTTATCTATCTAGAAACAAACCGCCACGGTGTCTATTAAAATGAAATATTGCATTTTCTAATCTTTTACTTTTATTTACGGGTGACTTTCTAGCTTTTAGAGTTTATTAAATCTTTTAAATTACAAAATAGTGTAACAAATGTCTCATTTTTTTTTGGTTAATTTTATATGAACGACAAAATTTATATATGTGTGTTTCGATCTCGACCTAGATTCTATCCGACTTGAGCCATGTTCGACCGAACCTGTACCGACTCAGCTTGTCTGATTTTTTGCTTTTCTTCTTAAATTAGAAGCGATCTACTCTATTCCTCATTCTAGATTTGAATAACTCCAAATATATTCCGTCACTCTTGGTACTCATACTTACCTTTTCTATACCGTTCGAGTCCACCTAGTAGTCGATAAGGTGAGGTTGTTTTCTTGGAATCTATCCATCTAGCTCTCTTTTATAAATATGGATTTGGAGTTTTTGGGAGAGAGGGGACCAAACGAGTTCTATATTCACTTCCGTGAGCGAACCACAAACTTACTACAATGCCAAATTCTTTTCTCTTTTCTCGGTTGACTATAGATTATTGTTCTGTCATTTTATACTGTATGTGCGAGGATTACTCTAGAGTTCTTTGGGTTACTGTATGCTAAAAAACACCACAATCGACACATTCGTAGGTCATCTCGTAGGACGACTTGAAATTGACGAATGAGTAGTTGCGATATAAGCCTACCTGATTAATTAAGTAATTTTCTTTCAGTGCTTTATATATTATTTTGTTTTATACTCTTAACCAATTTTAACCGCAAATCTGTGCATATCACTCCGACGGCTTCAGGATGATCAAGAAGTACAACACGTACAAATAAAAAATTTGAATAATATATTTGGAATTTTTATTTTGGAATTTTTATTTATATATTGAGATCAGTTACAAAAATATAAATAAATAAACAAAACCTAGATAAAGCTCACAATGTTACATTATGAATGTGTTAATTTCTTCCAAGTTCTTTTTCCTTCCACTTAGTCCGATGTTGACGAAGCACTCCGTAAAAATCATCACCGTTAACCTCTCTGCAAAAACCATTGGCGTCACTGGAAGTATCACTCGCCGCTGAAATCTCAAATTCTGCTCGCAATGTCGAAAAGATCTTTCAAAAACGGATTTCAAAGAAGTAAGATAAAATTTATATTTTTAAAAAAATCAATATTTTAGTTTTGTATGTTTGAGTTGGCGGTGTGCTCGAATCTATTCCTTTTGTGTCTCGATTGGATTTGTACAAACTTTCATGCTGCCCATTTCATTCATTTGACATCGAATCACACCTTGGAGTACAATATGAATTATTTGATATATTTAAAATTATAAATTATCTTATAGAGTATAAAAGCATTTTTATTTGTATTTCTATATGTTTATATTTATAGTAAAATGATTGGGGTGTGAGGTAAACAAAGTTACTTATTTAACTAATAGTTACGGATTACAAATAAATTATACCAATTATAATATGGCAATTGATTAAAAATAAAAACTTATCCAATTAAGTAATTTTTTTGAAATAAAGTTTGCGTATTAATATTAATAATTAAATTAATATATACACTTATTCATCAACTTACAAAAATCAATCATCTAAATATAAAATACTATTTTATAATAACAATATGATTATTCATGTCTAACATAATATATATATATTTACATCAAAAAATACACAATGAACAAAAAGTTTCACCACAAAAAAAAAATAAATAAATAAATAAAATTATAATTTCAACCAAAGATTGAAAAGCAAAAAAATAAAAAATATATACACCACAAAAAAAAAATTATAATTTCAACAAAAGATTGAAAAGCAAAAAAATAAAAAATATATACACCACAAAAAAAAAATTATAATTTCAACAAAAGATTGAAAAGCAAAAAAATAAAAAATATATACTCTCCATCTTGTACAAATATTATACTATTAATATTACAAAACACCAATGGAAATATTTTTGTTATTTTTCTTAATTTATGTTACATTTTTAATATAATAATTAATATTCGAAAATAAATGAAACTTTAGAGATAGAAGTAGTATATCTAAATAAATCATTGTTAATACATCAAGGGTGAAAAATAATTCTCAATATAAAAATGCCAAAATCTAAATAATACCTATTTATTGTTAATACATCTAGGGTAAAAAATAATTTTCAATATAACAAAACTGAAATTTAAATAATACCTATTTATTTAAAATATAAAAATGTTTAGTGGGCATAGTTCGGCTGGGAAAGCATCAGACCGACGGTTGCGTGGCAAAACAGTAATAAATAAGCAAGAGAGAACCTTCCATACGGTTGGGTATTAGATCCGAAGTCTGGAAAATAAAATAAAAAAACATAAAAATAAAAATTTTAAAAAAAAATGATATAAATTGACATAACATTTTCAATAAAAATAAGTTTTAATTTAATGATTTTAAAGAAGAAAATGATCATGACTGGGCAAACAGGTAGCAAGAATCAATATATTATAGTTCAAAAGCAAAACAAAAAGACATCCTAAATAATACTAGTACTAATAATAAAAGACAAAAGCAGGCAGCAGGTACCCAACCAATCACCAGAAACAAAGCGAAATAACTCGGAAAATAATGTATGATCGGCGGCCGCGGCGGCAGCACCATCACCACCGCACGTTAAGATGATCACTTGGCGCCAAAATTTGCGGGGCTTCCTCAATCTAAAATAGTAATTTACTGGATCACGGCAAAATCAGCCGAAATAATGGGAAGGAAAATGCTGCTGTACACGTTAAATGTATGTAACAGGGCAGGGAAGGATAAAAAAAGCTCATACCCCCATATTTGTTAATCCAGTCTGCGTCTAGAACACCACGGTCAGCTCCTTCTCATTCATCTCGTACACATGGTCGCTGGCATCCGAGACTGCGCTCTGCACGCACATTTTTTACATGTTTAACCTTAGCTTAGCAGCTATACTATAGTCTATACATAAATACACCAAGGAAGGAAAAGCTCGAGCAAGCAAGCAAGCAACCATAGGGGTAGTAGGCAGCGAGTGCTTTGCAAAATCAAATATACAAGTGGGCTGCTGCTGCTGAATAACCTGACCTGTCCCAGTTTGGTGAGAAAGTTATTCATAAGATTTAATGATGCCAGCCGGACGTCCTCGTTAGCCTTCAGTGCTTGAGCGATTGCAAAAGCCCCTTCATCCTGTTCGTGCAACATACAATGGACAATGGTAGTATTTATTACTTACGGAGTTTTAGATGGCACCGTGAGCACATACATACATACATACATACATAACAAAGTATTAAGCCATCTCAGATTAAATGAGTATATTACTCTTATTTCGTTGAACCCAAGGTTAAGTGACGTCAAGGCTTCATTAACCACCTTCAAGCTGCGAGCAAGGCAGATGGCACCCTACAAATAACAAAGTATTAAGCCATATCAGATTAAATGAGTTCAATGCACTGCTGACTGAAATTATCATGCGAAATAACACCAACTTCGTCTCTTAGTCCATTGGCTCGCAGATCTAGGCTTGAGATCGTACTATTATATTTCAGCATATCTGCAATATGTTCGGCTCCGTTCGCCCCTATCTGTGAAAATATCACACGCGCATTGAAGCTCACAGTTAGAATTGCAACGCCCTATCCTGCCCCCCCAAATTGTACTTTGTTTGTTTCTTACCTGACACCAACCAAGCATGAGATCTTTTATATTTCCGTGAAATTTAAGAACATCTGCTAAAGCCTTTGCACCATCAGGCCCGATGGGATTGTAACCCAGTTCCAACTGGAAAGAAGGGAGATAGACATAAGTATGGCCTGGGATGCAATCATCAGAACAAAACTACATGATCAAGAGAAGCAATGGGTGAACTCTCACAGCTGTGATGACAGAATTATCTTTCAGAACCCGTGCAATCTCGCTGATGCCCTTGGCATGAATGTCATTTCCCCCCTGCAATCATAACCGACAGTTACTTCAAAAGTATCATAAAATCACCTTCAAAATGGATATCAGTTACCAAACCACATGTGTGAATGACAAATTTTCTCTGCTTACTAAGTCGATATTTGTAACTGATCGATTCTGCTTCAGAGCCTCAGCTACTTTTTCAGCTCCCTGAGACAAATATAATAGTAAGAGGTCACTACATGTTAATGCTTTGGAATTAGAAGGGGTGCAAAATCACAATGCCTTCTGGTACCATAATTGTAACGTCTACCTCATCTCTGATATCATTCATGTAAAGACTAATCCACACCAAGCTCTTGCTTTTCTTGATATACTCAGCAACATGAAAGGCTCCTTTTGCACTAATCGAATTGTTTCCAAGATCCAACGCAGTAAGCTTCCCTGCATCAAATAGGGTGTTGGATGCCCAGCACAGCGGAGGGAAAGGTATAGCAACTGAGAAAGTGTTCAAAGCAGAATAGACCTTTCTGAGAAGACAAGCCTGACATCAGAGCAATAACCCCTTCGTCACCTATAGAGTTCCCTTGCAAATAAAGTTCCTAGGCAATAATACATCAGCACAAATTGCATTCAGTCAAATATCTAGAAATGGACATGAAAAAAATAAAAAAATTTGTTGAAATGATGTTGAACATTGAAAAAAGTACATTATGGGCTCGCCAAAGTCCATATGAAATAAGCTGTAAGATAGAAAATTCTCCCTTCTTTTGTTACACGAAAATCAGAAACTAGGAGACCGTGACAAATCTCAACATGTGATTTCAATGAAATTCTTTCTTACAACAGATTTGCACAAATTACATTGCCATATCCCACTACATCAACCTTGGTGACTTCTCGATTGTAGTAGGATAGATGTAATTATATTGTACAAACAATTAAAGGTAAATGCTAACTGATAATGATGTTTAAATGAAATATTAAAATCAAAAGGGGAGAAAAAACAGCTGGAAGGATACCCTCAAGGATTTATTTCCCTCCAGGCCTTTTGCAAGTGCAGCTGCACCAAGGGGGCCACCATAATTGCCACTGAAACATCAGCATACAAATGCCACTAATATGAAGACCAGTAATGTTCCAAAACTACAATTATATATTCATAAAAATCAAAAGATAAAAACCGCCAAGCAAAAGATTATAAACAATCAAGTTATCAGTTTCCTTCGATGTTTGCATAAAAGCAGTTATGTTGGCAGCTAGTACTTACTTGAGGTATACTGACAGTACACTTCTATTCTCAAGCAATGCTCCAGCAAGGCCAGAAAATCCCTACCTCCATTTCCAAATTAACAACAAAACAGAGTTAGTTATCACATTTAATGCATTTACACAACCTATGCTAACAAAGTACTAAACAAAATATGATTCATACAGTGTAGTCAATCATATTGTTATTAAGCTCAATGATACGTATGTTTGAATTCTTCTTCAACAACTCAGCAATAGCTTTTGCTCCCTGAATAGCAAGAAACAACAATAACAAATGAAGCCCCTTACCAAGGTCTTAATATTACCATGACCTGCATATAGAGCAATTGCTGTAACTCAACAATAACATTTTCTTAATGCTTAAAGTAATCTAACCTCATCTCCAAATGCACTACTACTAAGCTGAAGCTTCTGAATACCAGTATTGTTCACCAGAATGTCACATAAACACTGCAGGAAATTTTTAAAATTTTTATGAAAACCATTAAGAATGAACATAAATAATCGTGAGAGAGAGTGAATCTAAACAACAGTTAAAACTATTGATTGAGAAGAGCAGCCTCTAATTATAGCTGATTTGTTTGGTTGTATTTTTGGTGTTTAATAGTCAAATTTTGAACTCAAGTGTTTGCTGTGATATAGATATACATGTGGTGTGATGATTTGAATAAACCACAAAATTTGGAAGTAATGATTAAATGAGAACTGTGTATGATATAATGTTCTTTTTTTTCGGAGAAAAGGAAGTGGGGGGGGGGGGGAAGAAGGTTACTGTTGTGCAAGATTGTGAAGAAACACATAATGAAATAAAACTACAGTTTATAAATCACTAAATTCAGGAATCAGACAGAATTTCATATTGTCATTGTCAAGATTGAAATGTTCACGAACTCTAATACCGCCTATCATGCAAATATAATACTGAATCACAGAATCTGATTGATGAATATCAACAGTCACTGGGAATATGTATGTTGACATTAGGGGTATGTTTGTTTGGGGGTTTGGATTTTGGATTAGGATTTGAATAGTAAAAAAACTTGAATTAGAATAGTTGTATGATGTGATATAAATAAGTATTAATGTGATATTTTGAATGTAAAATTGATTTTTAGTATAATATAAAAAATGAAAAATAGGCGTTTGATTTGATGTTTTTTGGGGGAAAATTTTGTGTGAATAGTGGATTTCGCCCAAAATCCTTCAAACAAACACATTCAGTAGCATCCCTATAAAATGTATCTAACAATATATTAGTACAGTTATACCTTGACTCCCTCATCCCCAATTGAATTTCCCGATAAGTTAAGAGATCTCAGCGCAGCATTTGACTGCAAAATGCCATCAAAAGCCTTTATTCCCTCAGCTGTAATCCCATTAGCAGCAAAGCTCACTTCTTCAGCAGTCTGAAAATGGTAAAGCGTGTAGTAGAAAAAACAGATATCATTAGTTTAAATGTAGGGTTCTAAATAGCGATGTTCAAGCAACTTCTCACCTGATTATATGCCAAGCTCTCAGCAAGGAAAAATAGGCCTTCATCTCCAAAGTTGCGACCTATCAACGCCTTTCATTATTAGATCTCTCAGTAACAGCAAGGATAAAGAAAAGAGGTCTTTAGATTTTTACGTGAACTAGGCATTTCAAGATGGAAAATATATATATATATATACATAATACTTACAAACTAAAGTAGAAAGATCAATTACCTGACATGTCAATATTATTGAATGTCCTAAGCTCTTTGGCAAAATCATTCAGCCTCAATTTTGACTCCCTCTCAACCTTTGCACCAAAGGATGATAACAGATTCGTCCCAGGCGCAAAAGCCCACTTCACTCCCGGAGCAGGTTTATTGTTGTCTTCAAGAGGCTTAGAAGATTCTGGCACAAGAATTTTCTCCACCAATTTCCATAAAACTGTCAGCTGGAAAGACATCATTAGTTACCAATTGCGATATATCCATTTTTATAGAAATTATTCACAATATCTAGGCAGTCAATGGCCATCAATAAGCTTTCATATTAAGTAACATAGCAGCACATGAAATCCATCCTCTCTGATTTGGGCATCCCCAGCCCAAGTGAAATGGGAAATTTGAGAAAAGGAACAACCAAAAGAAACATAGTTGAAACTTTTCAATTATTGCAAAATAGTAACACAGAAGTCTATAACACAAGAAAACTTATTATTAAGAGATACCTTGTTACTATTTGGTAAGTTGAATGAATGTTGGGTGCTAAACTGAATACTTAAGTTTATGCTCATTCGCAAATAACTGAATGGAGAATGTGTTTATTTTATACTTTTATATATTATATTGATTTCTCTATGAAAAAAAATTGTCATTTTAATACTTTCTTAATATGATTATATATATAAAAGATTCATATGAATAAACAATTTTATTGAAAAAATAAATAAAATAAGAATTTAAGATTTTCAAACTATAAATAAATGTTAGGGGAAGGGGGCGGGGGGGGTGGATGGTGTTCAATCACATCAATTGTCTTCTGAAACTCAAATCATTTTTTCTCATATATGGAAAAAGGAAAAAACAGGCCTACCAACAGAAGATCTAACATTTAGTTTGTTTTAACTAGAAGAAAGAACAGATCAAATAAAATTTCTAATTTTCCCCTTTCTTTTGGCACTGAAATACAAATTACTAAAACATACTTCAAAAGTGTTATCAAACAGAAGTAGTAGGTAGGATTTAAAAATACAATCATACACCAAGTTATTCAAGATACTGCATAAGGTAAATATAATAACATGCAAAAGAGTCGCATTTAGATCCATACCATCACTTTAAATGGAAAGCAAAATGAAACGGGGACTTGATAAATACACAATTACAGGAAAGATAACCCTAGTTCCCAGCAATCAAATCATTGGAGAGTCACACCAGAAGGTAATACCATAAAGTAAACCACCATACATCCAACAAGGCAGCACAAAGGATTGGAAATATAAAACAACTGAACGAATGGACAATATTGACAACTTCCAATCTAGAGAAATGCATACCAAAAGTCACAATAAAAAATGCACCGGCAGGGAGAAGGGCGGAAGCAATATCTGAGGCTGGAGGAACCGGAGCTCGAGCTTGAGACTGCTTGTAAACTCTGCGAGAACTAGCGCCATGCCTCAAGCTGCTGCTACCAGAATTAGATGCCGATGATTTAACGTTAAGCTTATTCAAAGGCCACGGCCTGGAAGTGATGCTAACTAAACCGAACGGGGAGACTAAAGCCCGCGGATAGTGGAGAAACAAACAGGCTTTCGATGAATTTCCTTCACGAAGTATATTTCTATGCCTGCTTCCAACATCGAAGGTAATCTGACACGGAAAAAATATATATATATATATCTCAACT
Source organism: Andrographis paniculata (assembly GCF_009805555.1). Taxonomy (NCBI): domain Eukaryota; kingdom Viridiplantae; phylum Streptophyta; class Magnoliopsida; order Lamiales; family Acanthaceae; genus Andrographis; species Andrographis paniculata. Next base: position 86,482 of record NW_026137600.1, read on the forward strand.
GTAACAAGAAGAAAGCGAACAAGAAATGAAAAAGCCAAGTCATAGACATACATACCTTGGTGTGACAGCACAGGGAAAGAGTTGGAGCAAACACCATTTATATGCGCTGATATGTATATATAGTATGAGAGTGTGAGAGGGAGAGAGAACGTGTCTGGTCGGACTGGAGAAAGGGGCTATCGAGTGTTGAAGAATAGAGGAAGGGGATAGAATAGAGAAGCAAGGCAACGCAGTTACGCGGGCGAGTCGGCGAAGGCGATGATGGGGATGGGATTGTATGGGGTGACTGCGGACTCTAATTAAATGGGAGTATTGGGCTATAAGGGAATGGGAGTATCGGGCTATTTCAGAATTATAGCCCACGTAGTTACACTATGCTATGCTCATGAAAAAAGATGCTGGAAGATGTGTGCATATATATATATATAATATATTAGCTAGTCGTGCTATGCATGAATGGATAATAAATTATTTTTTTTGTATTATTTTATTTCTACATTATTATTTTAAATGTGTAATAATAAATTATTTTTAATATTATTGTTTTACACAATATTATATAGTTACATATATTTATATTAAAATATATATATAGGTATTAAAGATTTATTTCATCCATATTATTTTTGAATGTCGTAATTTTTACTAAGTATATTATAAAAATAATATATATTTTATTCACCTTTAAAAAAAATTAATAATTCAAAATATAAAATATTATTTTTATATTATCAATACGATTTTCTCACACTCCAAATATATATATATATACAGGTCGAATGGACGGACAGGATCAAAGCCCCAGATCGGACGGCCAGGGACGTGGCTAAGGAAAAAGACGCGGATCCTAGTCGGGTCGGATCAGGACGTGGGTCAAGGTCGGGAGGCATAAGGTCAGACTGTCAGTATGTATGCGGATGGTCCAAGTTGGGATGAAGTCGGGCGGACGGTCGAAGTCGGGACGGTCCAAGCCAGGTCGAAGTCGGGACGGTCCAAGCCAGGACGAAGTCGGGACGGTCCAAGCCAGGACGAAGTCGGGACGGTCCAAGCCAGGACGAAGTCGGGACGGTCCAAGCCAGGACGAAGTCGGGACGGTCCAAGCCAGGACGAAGTCGGGACGGTCGGTCGAAATCAGACGAAGTCATGCGGACAGAGTCGGACGAAGTCGGACGGATGGTGAGGTCGGGACATGGGCCAGGCCCGAATGCGCTCGGGCTGCGAGACGAGTGTGTATTTGTGTATTTATTCGGGGTGGACCATAAGGACAAAAAATCCAACAAATCCTCCACCTGACTTTTGGTCCGAATGGTCGGGGAACATCATCGCCTATTTTATTTCATTATATATTACCCTATACCTGCAACACAGATACACAATGTTAAAAAAAAAACACTAAATTAGCCTACCAACCACACTAAGTAGTATAAGACTAATCAAAAGTATCACAATGTATATATCTCATACAAGATACGAATTTACTTGCAGGCAGAACCTTAGTACCCATATCAGCTGGGTTATATTCAGACGAGATCTTCTCTAATTTTACTATGTCTTTAGATACTATGTCCCGAATAAAATGAAAACGTACATCAATGTGTTTAGTTCTATCATGAAACACAGGATTTTTACACAATTGAATTCCGGACTGGCTATCCGAAAAAACAGTGACAGTATGTTGCAAGTAACCAATTTCAGTAATTAAACCCTTTAACCACACTGCTTCCTTTAAAGCTTCAGTTATTGCTACATACTCAGATTCAGTTGTGGACAAAGCAACAATATGTTGCAATTGTGATTTCCAGCTAACACTAGTTCCACACAAGGTAAAAATATATGAGGTAGTACTTTTCCTAGTGTCTCTATCATTAGCGTAATTTGAATCTACAAAACCCTCTAACTGTATATTTTTAGTATATTTACCAAAGACTAAACCCACATTGATTGTACCAGATAAGTATCTAAACACCCACTTTAAGGCATGCCAATGTTCTAAGCCTGGATTTGACATATACCTACTTAAACAACTAATTGCATAGGCTAAGTCAGGCCTAGTGCTAACCATTAAGTACATTATGGAACCTATGGCATTAGAGTATGGCACATGCTTCATATATTCACAATCAGATTCAGATTTTGGACATTGGTCCCTACTTAACACAAAATTAGAAGCCATTGGAACAGATACAGATTTTGCATCACACATGGAAAATTTTTTAATAATTTTCGAAATATAGGAGGATTGGTTTAAAAACAGTTTGAAATTTTTTCTATCTCTAATAATTGTCATGCCTAATATCACCTTGGCATCCCCCAACAATTTCATGTCAAAATTATCACACAAACACTTAATCACATTATCAATCAGCTTTATACAGGGACTTATAATCAACATATCGTCCACATAAATGAGAAGAAAAATAGGTTGGCTTTCAACAGTTTTAAAGTATAAACAATAATCAAATTTGCTTTTAGTAAACTCAAGATTCTTCATACAATTATCAAATTTGATATTCCATTGTCTAGGTGACTGTTTTAAACCATACAAAGACTTGTTTAACAAACAAACATGATTAGTTTTATTTTTATCAATAAAACCTTCAGGTTGTTTCATATAAATCTTCTCATCTAATTCACCATGTAAAAAGGCAGTTTTAACATCTAATTGCTTTAATTCCCAGTCATAAAAGGCAACTAAAGCTAACATGATTCTCACAGTGGTAAATTTGACAACAGGGGCAAAAATTTCATTATAATCTATTCCCTCCTTTTGAGTAAAACCTTTGGCTACTAATCTTGCTTTAAACCTAATTCCACTATCTTCTTGTTTAACCTTATAAATCCATTTACAATCAACAAGAGAACAATTAGGTGGTTTAGGGACTAGACTCCAAGTTTTATTATTATATAAAGAATCCATTTCTTCTTTCATAGCTTTTAACCAATCTATTTTATTTTCAGAATTTATGGCCTCCCTAAAGGTCTTAGGTTCACTACCATCTAAATTCTCAAACACACTAAAAGCTAACGAAGTTAAATCAAAATCACCAAACCTACTAGGTAATCTAGGGACTCTCCTATCCCTATCTCTAGTCAATTGATAATTTTCTAGTTCATCTTGATCATTTCTATCAAAATCAGAATTATTATTATTCTCAACAGAATTATCAATTTCAGGCACATTGGAATTCGTTTCAGAATTATTTTCAAGAGTAATTTCATTATGAGCATCAGACAGACTATCATAATTTCCATCATTTCTAATATCAACAGAGTTATGCTCAGAATTATACTCCACCTCATTTGGTGTACCAATTGAATCTACATTTTCAACATTTGATTCAGATTTATCCCACACAGATTTTTCAACATTTAAGCATGGCATTTCATTTTCATTAAACACAACATCTCTACTAATAATGGCCTTAAAACCGGGCCTAGACCTTAACCAAAGTCTATACCCTTTAACTCCCTCCGGGTACCCTAGAAGGACACACTTCTCAGCCCTAGGGTCTAACTTGTCATTATTAGTACGTATAAAGGCAGAACACCCAAAAACCCTAAGGTTTGAAAAATCAACATTTTTACCGGTCCACTTAAATTCAGGACACAAACCATTTAATGGAATCGAAGGTGATCTATTTATTATGTAAGCTGCTGTAACAACAGCTTCACCCCAAAATTTCTTGGATAAACCGGAAGAAGCCAAAAGGCTTCTAACTCTCTCTAAGAGAGTCCGGTTCATCCTCTCAGCCACCCCATTTTGTTGGGGTGTGTAGGGGACAGTTTTATGCCTTTTAATACCATTTTCTTGACAAAACATATCAAACCAAGAATTACAGAATTCTAAGCCATTATCAGTCCTAAGACATTTTATTTTCTTTTCAGTTTGATTTTCAATTTTAACTTTCCAATTTTTGAAAGTTTCAAATACATCAGATTTTTTTTTTAACAGAAAAACCCATACTTTTCTTGAAAAATCGTCTATAATGGACAAAAAATACCTAGACCCTCCTTGTGTGGGCTCACTAGCTGGGCCCCACACATCAGCATGTAAATAGTCTAGTTTTTGTTTTGAAAAAATTCTGTTGTTATTATTGGGAGTTTGGGGAAAGTGCACTTTATGGTGTTTACCATAAACACAGTTATCACAAAAGACTACAGGTTCAAATTTTATTTTTCCAAAACAGCCTGTTTTATGTAAAATTTCTAGACCTCTATTACTTAAGTGTCCTAGTCGTTTATGCCACAAATCACTATTCTCTAAAACAGAATTTGCAGAATTTACAGGCACATTTATTGGTTCAGCGCAAGTAACATACAGATTATTACGTTTCTCAGCTTTAAACATGACTAAGGACCCCTTAGTAATTTTCATGCAATTACTCCCCCATTTACCCTCTAATTCTAAATCGGACAAAGCAGCACAAGATAACAAGTTATTTGATAAACCAGGAACATGCCTCACATTACTTAGTTTCAATACAAAACCAGTGTTAAATTTTAAATTTACACTTCCTATTCCAAGAACATTGGATACACTGTTGTCAGCCATTGAAACAGTGCAGTTTTCTAAGGTTTTGTATTCACTAAAAATTGATTTTAAAGGAGTCATATGATAAGTACAACCAGAATCTATAAGCCATTCATTTGCACAAATATCCACATTTGAACAGTCGGTCTTAACAGCAAAAACATCATCACTCATTTTATCAAGCAATGTCATATTTGCTACTTCACAAGTTTGCTGCCTTTGACTATTGTTACTGCTATCATTACTGTAATTTTTATTTCTTTTAGGGCATTCGCGTATAAAATGATTTGGGTCACCACAATTAAAACATCTTCTACCCCCTTTATTAGGAGTTTTAGATCTGTTTTTATTTCTACTTTTAGATCTATTTTTATTATTATTATTTTGGTTTTTGTTACTACCAAAATTATTTTTCTTATTTGATCTAAAAAGTGACCTACCCCTAACATACATAATTTCACCCTTACTTGACTTGTGAGTTTGTAAATCTAATTCTTTAGATTTTAAACCATTAATAACTACATCTAATGAAATAAAATCACGCCCATATTTAATGGCTGATTTTACATCAGAGTATGAGTTAGGTATGGCATTCAATAAAACTATAGCACTATAATCATCAATGTTTTTATCACCAGTAAGTTTAATATCTTGTATTAGTTTAGAAAAAACATCCAGATTTTCTTCAATTGATTTTGATAAATCAAGTTTAAAACTGAAAAATTTTTCTAACAGATACATTCTACTTGGTAATGATGTTTGAGTGTATAGTTCATCTAATTTGTTCCATAATGCCAAAGCAGATTCTTGTTTGCCTACTTTTCTAATTACATGATCAGCCAAATGTAAGATTATAGTAGATGAAGCAATTTCATCCAATTCAACTCTCCTCTCAAGAGGAACTTGAATTGAATGATCAGGCTCCACTGCTTTAATCAACCTTTGAGTTACTAAAATACTTCTCATTTTTTGTTTCCAAATTGCAAAATCCATTTTTCCATCAAAAGGTAGAATACTAAAACCAGAATGACTAGCCATTTTATTTATATTAAAAAAAAAACAGATTTTCAGTCAAATATTACTTAGTTTTCAGAAAATTATTTTTCTAATTTTCACACAAAACAGAAACAAAAATTTGGCAAAATATCACACTGTCGTGCAAGAAAATACAGATTATCACACACAACAGATAATCACAGCAGGCAAAGAATTAATCACAAGATATAACCTAACTATATCAACATACACAAAACAGTAATTGTATAAGATGAGTTTTAGAGATTACCCTTGAAGCACAGCAACAACAAAAATATTATTCCTACAAAAAATAGGAACAGAGAACAAAAACAGCCTATTCTCCTTTTTGGAGAACAGGGGTTAGCAATGGTTAATTTCCAAGAAACAAAAAATTACAAGAATTTGTTTCTTTTCTAACCAAAAGTTAGAATCACCGAAAATTAACACCAAAAAGTGTTCTCAATATATCCGACACAACAATGCAAAAAACAGACTGGATGACAGGCTTACAGATCTTATCACAATTTTCAAACGAGAACAGTTTGAAAATTAAAGAACCTTTTTCAAAAAACTTTTAATATTTTCGAAACACTTTTGAACTTGACTCCACAGTAAAGAGATCCAAACAAATTTAACAGATCTAAAACCACACAGAGGCAGATTATCCTGACTTATACTTTATTTAACAAAGAGAGTTTGAAAAAACAAAACCGTTTCTGAAAAATACACCGGTTTAGTAACAGAACTAACTGAAACTTAGAAGAACAAAACGATTTTCTCAAAATAACAAAGAAGACACACAGAGCTCTGATACCACTTGTTATTAAAAAAATTGCGGAAAAGGATCAAATTCTTTATTAAGAAAATCGAACAAAAACTTTAACTAGTTTTGGCTAGGCTCAGCCCCTAACCACTCGAAACACAAAATATACACATACACACTCGAATCGCGACTAACACAAGCACATCGGCCACAACACCACGACTCACAACCACAAAACACCCCCACAGTAACAGTAACAGGCATACAGGAAACAGAAACCACAAGCCTACAGTTGAACGAGCCCCTTTCGGCTGCGAACAACACACACACAGGGGAAACAGGTGCCAAAGGAACTCCACAGACACAGGAGGAAAGGCACTACACAAACAACCGCCGTGAACCGCCGTCGGACGAGAGAGTGAGAGAACCAATCGAGAGAGAGAGAGGCTAGAGAGGGTAAGCTTTTTGAGAGAGAGTGGGTGATGTATCGAATTCATTCTTTTCTCACACTCCAAATATATATATATATACAGGTCGAATGGACGGACAGGATCAAAGCCCCAGATCGGACGGCCAGGGACGTGGCTAAGGAAAAAGACGCGGATCCTAGTCGGGTCGGATCAGGACGTGGGTCAAGGTCGGGAGGCATAAGGTCAGACTGTCAGTATGTATGCGGATGGTCCAAGTTGGGATGAAGTCGGGCGGACGGTCGAAGTCGGGACGGTCCAAGCCAGGTCGAAGTCGGGACGGTCCAAGCCAGGACGAAGTCGGGACGGTCCAAGCCAGGACGAAGTCGGGACGGTCCAAGCCAGGACGAAGTCGGGACGGTCCAAGCCAGGACGAAGTCGGGACGGTCCAAGCCAGGACGAAGTCGGGACGGTCGGTCGAAATCAGACGAAGTCATGCGGACAGAGTCGGACGAAGTCGGACGGATGGTGAGGTCGGGACATGGGCCAGGCCCGAATGCGCTCGGGCTGCGAGACGAGTGTGTATTTGTGTATTTATTCGGGGTGGACCATAAGGACAAAAAATCCAACAATATGTATTTTTTATATTTTAATAATAGTATTTTTAAGCTAAAATAAAAATATCATTAAAATGATAACTATTTTTTTTTATTTGTTTATGTAATTATAAAAATTTTCAGAGATAAATATTATGAAAAAAAAAAGTCAACTAATTTGATGAATTACAAATGTGCTAAAATTATATGGTAATTTTAATTGCATTTTTAATAATTTATTACTCGATTTGTTTGGACGTAGTTTGAAATTGATTTAAAATAAGATATTAATTTTAGTTTTTATTCAAATAATATTTTGTAAAAAAAATAGTACTCTCTATATTTCAATTTAAAATATTATTTTATTATTTCGTTTTTGTCATTTAAAAGTACTAATTTCTTATTTTAGTAATTCTACAAAAGTCAAAATTTCTAACATATTTTTATTAATAAATATAATATTATTATTTTTTTAATCTATTACAAAATTTCAAAAATATATTAAAAAGGGACGAATGGATATATATTTATTGAAATTGAGCCAATTAATAATATTGACTTAAATTTGAAATACTAAAAAATATATATATTATTACTCTATCTAAAATAATATACTCACTCAATTTGCTCAAAACATAACTTCTTTTTGTTCTATTTTCATTTATCCAAACTCTATATATTCATTTATATTTTATTTATGATTACTAAAAAAAATATTTAAACATAGATAAAAAAAATATTTAAACATAGATAAAAATATTTTTTTATTGAGACATAGAAACGAAAAAAAAATGACTGAATCCTATGTATAAGATTGGTAAAAATTTAAATAAATTTATTTATATTTATTAAATATATTTAACTTGATAAATTAATATGATTATGAGAGTATATTGCACTTAATTACTTTTTTATTTAAACATCATTCTAATTTTTAATTATATTACAGCATATGAAATGAACTGTTAGTTTATATATATTATTTTATTTTTATTTTTTGGAATTTACTGTCTTGTTTTAAATTTTAATTTTACTAAAAATAATTATTTTTTATTTTGATTTATTCATATATTCTCTTTGTCCCACAACTATATATTTGTTTGTTTTTTGCACATAGTTTTATAAATATTAGTATTATATTAAAATGTAGTAGGAATAAAATAGAAATGACTATAATAATTTTATTAGTATTGCGTGATAGAAATGCAATGATATTTGTGTAATATATTGTAAGTCGTAAGAGTATTTGTAATGTTAGGTAAATAATACAATTACTAAAAAAAATAGGTACTTTGTTATGGACAGACTAAAATGAAAAAATAAATATTTGGTTACAGGACGGAGGGAATATATTTATTATGTAAAAATTATCTAAATGATACTTTTTCTATTTCATATTAAATGTTTATTTATTTTTTATTCTTTTATATAATTTGTTATTTTTTTTAAATATAATTATAGATTTATTCATATTTTATATTTTATAATTTATAATTTTTAAACTGTAATTAAATTATTTAATTATTTTAATTTATAATTATTTTTATTATATAATAGTTATTTTTAAATTATTTATTAAAAAATAATATTATTTTTATTCTTCGCGAATAGTCCACCTCTAGTTTTTTTAATTTTATAATTATTAATTTTAATTAGTAGGCCCCACAAGAGAAAAATTAAAAATTTATAATTTTTAAATTTTAATTAAATTATTTAATTATTTTTTTCATTTATAATTATTTTTATTATATAATAATTATTTTTAAATTATTTATTAAAAATTAATATTATCTTTATTCTTCAACAGACGCCAATCGTCCACCTATATTTTTTTTTCAATTTTATAATTATTAATTTTAATTAGTAGGCCCCACAAGAGAAAAATTAGAAAAAAAAAAGAAAAAAAAGTTAAGAAAAACATTGATTCACCGCATGGCGAACCAAAATCTAACGGTAAATATATATATATTAGATATTATATATATTTTATTTTTGTAATTTATATTGAATTTATTGTTATATTTAAATTTTATAGTATTTTTATAATATATAATATTTTGTAACCAAAATCTAACGGTAAATATATATATATATTAGATATTATATATATTTTATTTTTGTAATTTATATTGAATTTATTGTTATATTTAAATTTTATAGTATTTTTATAATTTATAATTATTTGAATTCTACAAAATGATATAAATATTGAATATATTTTATCAATTTGAAATTTAAAATACATAAATACAAATATTATATAATTCCATTGAACAAATCAATATTAACAGATTTAAGTTATTTGGTTCGATGAATAACTAAGTTAATTGTTTTTATTTTAATTTTAAATATTTTTATTGTAATTGCAATGTAATGTAATATTCCTTACGTCCCGAAACTATAGTCATGGTTGCGTTGGATACGAGATTTACGGAATGTTAATATTATATTGACAATGGGTAAAAAGTATAGATAAAAGACATTTTTTTTTATCCTTGTGAGTGAATTAGTGTAAAAGACAGTGGCAATTGTATTGTGTAATAATAATGAAAGAGTAAGGGCATTTATATAATAATATGATTATTTATGAAAATAAGATTATTGTTTTTGAACGGACAGACAAAGATGGTAAACAAGACTATTATATTGGGACGGAGGAACTATAATGTAATTTTTTCTTCAAAAAATTTAATTACTATTTTTATATTTTATTTTTTAATTAACCAATAATAATTATAACAAGAAAAATACAAATTTGATATTAAAATTAAAAGTTAAAAATAAATTAAAACTAAATTTAATTAAATCATAAATAATACTCCCTCCGTTCCGTTGGAAGGGTGACGTTTGATTTTTGCACGTAAATTTTTTAATATTAGTATTATATTAGATTGTAGTAAAAAGACAAAAATACTCCTATTAGTACGGTGTAATATAAAAATATTGACATTTGTGTAATATTTTGTAAGTTGAAATGGTATTTATTATCTTACGTAGGTAGTATAATTACTAAATTAGGAAATGATAACCTTATTTTGGAACGGACGAAAATGAAAAATAGTAACATTTCAAAGAGGGAGTATAACTTTGTTTCCATAATTTTTTAATAAATTAAAATATTGAAAAATAATAATATAATATAATAATTAAATAAATAATTAATGCTAAAAATTAAAACTATAATTAAAAAATAATATATATATAATATGAAAATAAAAATTTATTAAAAAATTAAGATGACTATCTTTATTGCAAATATAAAATAGAAGAGAGTATCTCCGATAGAAAAATAAAGTGACGTGGATAACAAAAAAAGTAGTGGAGTGGATATCTCCAGGGGATGGTCTAACATACTACAATAGAAATTACTCTAACCTCCGGGTTATGGGTTTAAGTACGATGCTTTTAGGTTAATTTGCCATCCATATAGTTTCATAGTTTCCTTATTTAGTTGGCTCGGTTTTCAACGTTAAAAAAAATAGAAATTACTATTCCTCACCTTAGGTTAGATTTCCTCTTTGGCTAAGGCAATTAGTTATAATACTACTATGATTTTATTATTTTCATATAAATAGTATTATTGATATTTTAAATATTTTAAAATTATATTTTGATAAAATATATAAAATATAAATATATATTTATTTATTATTTTATAAATTAAAATGTTAAAAAATGAGAAGTAAACAAATCAATATTTACTTGCTTCATTCCATATTTATTTACAATAAATATTAACTTTATTATATTCCCTCCTTTTATTTATTTTTATTTTTAAATAAATTTCCAAAAATGCCACAAATTATCATCTATCATTATTTCAATAAAATATTATTTTTTTAAAAAATTTTGTGTCGAACACAAATGAACTGTTTTTAGTGGACAGATATAGTATATAACATCATAAATCATTTAGAATCCACTAAATCCCTTTATTTTTATTTTTTGCGATATAAATTTTAAAATATCTAAATACATATTTTAATTTTTTAAATTATATATATTATTGTTGATGTAATTTTTCAACAAAAATAAAGTAAAATTCAAAGACATAGAAAATATCCTTAAACTTGATTAATTAGTGCCTGAGATTAGGAATCTCTAAACACTGTACGGTACAGAAAATAAACTGGAAAATAAAAGACTGAAATTTAAAGTGGTGATCCCCAAATCTGACTTTGCTTTGTTGAAGTTGATTGAAGATGCCTTGCCAAATGATGATCCAAATCCTTAAATATTCTTTGAAGAAAACGTTCAGAACCGTCGCACTGTTTCACCAACCGTTCCCACCCGTTACAGAACTCAGAACTGCCTCTTTCATTGACACATGTCTTTAACCGCCTCGCCAACCGCATAACCCAACGACCGACCAACCGACCAATCTAGATACATAATTGGTCGCCAGATCAAAAGACTCACTGGTCGCCCCATCAAACGACCACTATTTGGTCTCTTCAATCGTCTGACCTATCAACAGACCTTTCTTCGCCCGACTTCCTTTTTCGACCGACCCCCATAGCATCCAACCTTTGTATCAACCGACCCATTTATCCGACTGCGGATAATCCGACCTGCTTGCCCGACCGCGGACCATCTGACTTGCTTATCTGATTGAGAACCAACAGACTGAGAACCCACCGACTGACTCTGGATACCTTATTATTATTATTATTATTATTATAATTATTATTATTATTATTATTATTATTTTTTGTGCTTAACAACATGTCTCCTCCTCAAGACTCCTAAGCATCATTTCTTATGATGTTTTAGGAGTTAGTAGGTTAGCATCCGAGGCTACGTCAGCCTCAGATCCGACCTCCATCCTTTGAGGCTACGTTGGACCCGACCTCCATTTATCGCGGACTGGTGTTGGCCTGGACGTTGGTCGATCTTGCACTACCATTGTATTCAGACTCCCGTCCGACTTATTCCTCCGTTCGGCCACTGTTGTTCTGTCATTCTTTTGCTCGCCTGAAAAGTTATGGTCGGCGACCTGACCCGTGTCCGTCCATTCGGCGGGGTCCTCATGACCTGTATCCGTCCATTCGGCGGGGTCCTCCTGACCTGTATCCGTCCAGGTTACGTAGTCCTCCCGATTTTTGTCCGTCCAGTCGACGTGGTCTTCCCGATCTGTATTCGTCCAGTCGGCGTGGTCCTCCTGACCTGTATCCGTCCAGGTTACGTAGTCCTCCCGATTTTTGTCCGTCCAGTCGACGTGGTCTTCCCGATCTGTATTCGTCCAGTCGGCGTGGTCCTCGTCCGTCCATTCGGTGTGGTTGTCCCGACTACGGTCCGTCCATTCGGTGTGGTCCTCCCGACCATGGTCCGTCCAGTCGGTGTGGTCTTCCCGACCATGGTCCGTCCAGGCGTCGTGATCCTGCCGACCTGTCTCCGTCCATTCGGTCGTCCCTGGTCGGGCCTGTCCTCCTGTTTGGTCCTGTCTCCAGTCTGTCTGACTGGGTATATGCTCAGGAATGGCGTTGTCCGTTTGGGGGCATGACATTTCTGGCGGTGCAGGAACCGAATTCAACATGAATTTTGATTGCTCCATCAAGTTTTGCATTGCGTCATGTATTGCCTGCAGATTTGCTATCTGCTGGTCGTACATTTGCCGAAAACCTGCTGTCAATTCGGCCCGTAGTTGGGAAGCTTCTTCTGCCGTGATAAAGCCAACGGCTGTACTGTGGAATTGAAAATTTGCCATATGGATTAGCAATGTTCTCCCACTGTGGTCGCCAATTTGTTGATGTAATTTTTCAACAAAAATAAAGTAAAATTCAAAGACATAGAAAATATCCTTAAACTTGATTAATTAGTGCCTGAGATTAGGAATCTCTAAACACTGTACGGTACAGAAAATAAACTGGAAAATAAAAGACTGAAATTTAAAGTGGTGATCCCCAAATCTGACTTTGCTTTGTTGAAGTTGATTGAAGATGCCTTGCCAAATGATGATCCAAATCCTTAAATATTCTTTGAAGAAAACGTTCAGAACCGTCGCACTGTTTCACCAACCGTTCCCACCCGTTACAGAACTCAGAACTGCCTCTTTCATTGACACATGTCTTTAACCGCCTCGCCAACCGCATAACCCAACGACCGACCAACCGACCAATCTAGATACATAATTGGTCGCCAGATCAAAAGACTCACTGGTCGCCCCATCAAACGACCACTATTTGGTCTCTTCAATCGTCTGACCTATCAACAGACCTTTCTTCGCCCGACTTCCTTTTTCGACCGACCCCCATAGCAGCCAACCTTTGTATCAACCGACCCATTTATCCGACTGCGGATAATCCGACCTGCTTGCCCGACCGCGGACCATCTGACTTGCTTATCTGATTGAGAACCAACAGACTGAGAACCCACCGACTGACTCTGGATACCTTATTATTATTATTATTATTATAATTATTATTATTATTATTATTTTTTTTTTTTTGCGTAACAATTATATTTATTTTAAAATTGTCAATATTATTAGTTAAATATTATTGTCTTAAATAGCTATCCCTAATAAAAAATATCAACTATGTTGAGACTGACAGAATATATATATATATATTCATGGAGCTGAAATAGTGAAATGAAGTGAAGTTATATGAAATGGGACTAAAAATGAAACTTGCTTGTTTTGTTATATCAGGGCGACTTCAGACACGAAATGAAATGAAGTGAATGGGAGAGAAAGGCGGGGCGCATTATAATAACGCACCTCTAATTTTCACTGAGCAGAAATGAAAGGAAAGTACCACCTCAAATTTTAATCGGTTTCATTTATCAATTAAATTAAATTAATTGATTGATTTGGCGACGGCGACGACCACGATGACGACGTCGAAAATGGCTGTAGGGCTGCTGCTGCTGCTCGTATCCTCCTCCCTTCTCCCGCCGGCGGTGCAGTCTCACCTCCTCCCCCTCACACCCGACTACTACCGCAAGTCGTGCCCTCGATTCTCCAAAATCGTCCAGGAAGTGGTGGTGGACAAGCAGCTGGGCTTCCCGACCACCGCCGCCGGGGCCCTCCGCCTCCTCTTCCACGACTGCGTAGTGGGCGGGTGCGACGCCTCCCTGCTCATCGCCTCCAACGCCTTCAACGAGGCGGAGCGGGACAGCCCCGACAACCGGGACCTCCCCGGGGACGCCTTCGACGTGGTGACGCGGGCCAAGACGCGGCTGGAGCTGGAGTGCCCCGGGGTGGTGTCGTGCGCCGACATCCTGGCGGAGGCGACGCGGGACCTGGTGTCGATGGTGGGCGGGCCGTTCTACGGGGTCCGGCTGGGGCGGCTGGACGCCACGGAGTCGCGGGCGGGGGCGGTGGAGGGGCACATCGCACGCCCCAACATGTCGCTCTCCCGCATCATCGACATCTTCGCGGGCAGCGGCCTGGGCGTGCCGGAGATGGTGGCGCTGGCGGGGGCGCACACCATCGGCTTCTCCCACTGCGCCCAGTTCGCGGGCCGGATCTTCTCAGAGCCGCCCGACCCGAGCATGAACCCGGCCTACGCGGAGGGCCTCCGGAAGCTCTGCGCCAACTACACCCGGGACCCGTCCGTGGCGGCGTTCAACGACCCCATGACGCCCGGGAAGTTCGACAACATGTACTACCTGAACCTGCAGCGGGGGATAGGCCTGCTGGCGTCGGACCAGGCCATGGCCGCCGACCCGCGGACCAGGGGCTACGTGGACCTCTACGCCGCCAACCAGACGGCGTTCTTCCAGGCGTTCGCCAGGGCCATGGAGAAGGTGGGCGAGATGAACGTGCTGCTGCCCGGCGGGGGGAGGGGGGAGGTCAGGCGGAGGTGCGACGCCACGAACACGCTCACGGCCGCCTGACAGGCTCCGGCGATTGGAACGATACCGATAATATCATTATTCATTATTGGCCAATACTGCTGACTGACACGCATTGAGTAATGAGTAGCAGTAGCTAGCTGCAGCCGTGACTGTGGCTGTGGTGACTGATCGACGATGCATCCAAATAGGGTTGAATTGATCTAATTTTTTGTACTGGGTCTGATGGGCAGGGGGCAGCAGTATGAAAGCAGGCATACGCAGATTGATTGGTTGGTGGGTTGGTTGATGGGTGGATATATGTATATATTGGCATGGTACTATGTGTTAGTTTGTGTGTCTTGGTATGGAATTACGTAATAAATAATTTGATACTCCATTATACCATACCTCATGAAAATAAAAATAAAAATAGTGGTATATTTTTATTTGATAATGGAACTGCATATAATATTTTATTGCCAAACGCAATCAAATTCAGATGACCAGAAGAAGATAATATCCCAACTCTTGTAATTCTTTTCTTTTGGCTAGCTAAAAGATGGGAGAATACTAATCAATGCCTTACATATTTTAAAAATAAAAAATAAAAATCGAGAATTCATTGTATATATAAAACTAACAATGTCCATGTTCGGTGACGGATTACTTCACATCATAGCAGTCACGCACACAACCTAATACCATGCAAGTGGAACGAATGAATAAACAAACACGCATGCAGATGCAGCCTTTGATCAAGGCAATGAAAGTAATCTGGTCAAGGAAGCCAAGCCACTTAACATCATCCATCCAATAGACAGCACACAGCACGGACACGGGGTGGGCTGGGCGATCATATTTAGTAAAACATGCATAGATTATCCATGCGCATAAGAGAAATGACTTCCAACAAAGAGAAATCATCGTGTTTTGTCCACTATCTACAAGCAAAAGCATAAGCAAAAATGATATAATGGCTATTTAGCACAATCAAGGCACTTACAATACGCTTACAGTAGTGATACCTTTAACTTGTTAGCAAGAAGCCATCAAAGTAATCACCACCACATGCAGATTTCCGCATGTTTGTGTAGTGTTATCAAAGGAATGTGGCTCCTCATATGGCACATAAAGATACCATTGAAACAAAATCATGAGAAGAAACTCTTACATACATATAAAGGATATAGAATGTACTTCCATCCCATGCATGGACAATACTGACCATAGTGATTAAGCTAGGAAGCTGCGGAATCATCATATTGATCATTTAATGGCCAAACTCTCGGAGAAAATAGCAAAACAATGAAACTGCACCACAAATCTGCAACATGTACAGCCATCAAGCTTCCTGTTTTTGACGCGGCTGTAACGTAAGCAGGATTTTCTTCCTTGGTCCCTGGGATTAGTTAGCCTTCAATAAGAATGCGTGTAATATCTTATCCAAAGAAGCAAATACAGCAAAGCTTTAACTTTTTTTTTTATATACCACTGAGCTAATAGCCCGTCGTGCGAGCCTCCCGCTGGGTTATACTACAAATTTATTTTACATTCAAAATATCACATCAACATCTATTTATATCATATCAAACAACTATTCAAATTCAACTTTTTACTACTAAAAAATCCAAACCCAAAAACCCTAACCCACAAACAAACACACCATAAAAAATTCTTCCTATCTAGTTAACGGTCAAACATATAGCTAAAATCGGCAAGAACACCCAACATTTGAAATAATGAAGGATTATCTAGGGCCAATGTTAATGAAACACAAAAAATCTAAACATCCTTGTACTTCGCTTTTTAGTTTTAAGCTTATAGGTAGCTTTGCGAATTCAAAAGCTCTGACAAGCTCAAGACAGATTACATTCCATGCATAACATTAAATAAAGTTAGAGTATTACCATGGGTAATCCCATTTCTTTTAGGTCTCTCTCAGTCATCCGTTTCAAAGAATACATATCCACCTGCACAAGGGATCAACTTCAAATTGTTAATAAGGATCATCAAATTTCTCAAGTTACATAATATTTTGTTTATTCACTAGCATAGCTGATAAACACAAGGAAGAAAGAGCAGGCATTTAGAATTGGCAATGGCCTCTGCAGCAGAAAATGGACATGAAAATATTGACTCCACATTAAAAGTGAATCATTTGAGACTAACAGCAAATAGTTTTCATCCGAGCCAGGCAAATTCACTTAAGCCCTTTTATTTATGCATTCATGAGGACGGTAAATTGACTGCTTCTTCACTTTCTTAAAGTGTAATGACTGGGGCATTAAAGAAGGGTAGAAGGGAAGCGAAGAGAAACTCCATGCAGAACAGTAAAGGTACAAAGCAGTTAAAATATCACATAAGATTACGTACTTCCTCGGCCTTAAAGAGAATAGTATATTTTTCAAGACCCAATGAACGCAAAAAGCTCTCAACAGTAACCTGATCATCCACCTGCAAGCATAGAACCCAGTTGGCAACGCATTCAAATTGACCTTGATGATACAATCACATATATTCTAAGATATTTCAATTCTTCCTTCGTCTTTCGGAATTCTTATGTGTATTTAACACTGCAATATTAATATACTTGACATATTTGTAAGAAGGATAACAAATCTGTGGAATTCTACCAGTAACTATTGAAGAAAGGGTCATCCTAGCAACTGGACACAGATAAATTGTGGAACTTATATAATAAATTTTTTCAAGTAGGTCATTTAAAAGGTGCAAACTCTTTGGGCCTAATAAAACAATCAAAGTAGGAGCTCAATAATATTAAGTGCAGAGGGAAAGCTAGGATGTTCTCATGTTCAGAAAAGTGAACCTTCCATGCACATATAATCCATTATTTCAATTTCTGAGAAATATGCAATTGGTTTATGAAGTTCAAATTTAAAAAAAGAACTTTCAGTTTCTTTCATCTCTCTAAAATTATCAATTTTATCCTTTCAAATAATCCAAGTAAATTAGGCATTGCAATTTTATTGACCACAATGGATGATCACATCAACTCTAATATATGCCAAGATAATTAAAAAAAAATAAAGAAAGAAATAAAGAGTCTAGGGAAGAAAAAAGTAATAAATAATAAGAGAACGGCACCCCATATGAGCTTTTCTGCAGAAAATTCCCAGATGCAGGAAGTATAGGGTTGATTGGTGCCATAGGCTTCATCTGTCCAACTGGTGGAGCCATTTTACTCAAGTGAGATGAACTCATGGGTCTCGAAATATCCAAAACATCTTTTGAAACGTATGAATTTTTCCTAGCATCATCATATGGCCTAACAGCATATCTCATTTGCAGTTCATCATCCCTTTTTGGTGCAGTCACACCTCTACTTGTTGCAAAAGATTCATCAGGTGATCTTTGCCTCAACCGATCCAATGTCCATGGAGAATAAGAACTAATACCTGACTCCATTCTGTCCATTGACTTGGGAGCTCTCATTCCGGGTAAATCTCGCATCATACCAGGATAACTAGACTCAGGAACACGATTCCCAACATCTTTTTCCATATTAATGTTTCCCCCACCTCCAGTGGCTTCCAGGGTGTTCTGTTTCCTATGATTTGGTGCATGCTGAACCCGAAATTCAGGTATGTGCTGGCTCATACTTTGGGTGACGGGCAGTGAATGTCTACCATCATTGGTCTCTATAGAGTACTGTCTGCCTTCCATTGGCTCTAAATTCTGCAGTCGGCTATCCTTTGACGCAGGTATCCTCCCCCGTGAAGATATGCTATTTGTAGAAGATTGTGAGGGCCTTGACAGAATATTGCGGAGATCCAGACCATTCTGCTGGTTATTTTGACTCTGCTTCAGCATATTTCTTTTCATGATTTTGTACCGGAGATCATCCTTGCTAAGATGGATGTCTTTATTCAATTGAAATCACCAAAATTTGCAGATTATTTACCAACCAAAACTCAAACAACAATAAAGAATATTAAATACAAGCCAATTACCAGAAGAAGCATTGGCATTTCTACCATCACCCCGCAATCTGCAAATCATTATTACAGAAATTATGTCTTCTATATCCTTTATTGGTCAAACACCACACATATACTGTCTAGTTCCTTTAGGATTAGCTAAGTGAAGTACCACCTTATTAAACCATTTTTCAGCAAAATGCCAAAAACAAATAATATTTAGACATACCAGTACATAAATCAACATGAAAGGTAATACTGTCAAGTATGTTAACAAATTCTAGAATTTTCAAAGTAGATAATTGAATATCAAATAATCAATCAAAACAAACCTTTTGTTGGTGATTTGGGCAGATGAATCTACCGTATTTCCAAGCCTTTCATGAACCGACCTTTTGCTTCCCGCCACCGGATGCAAATCAGTAAAAGACCTATCCATCTCACCCCCATCTCTTTTAACTACCTATAAACAAGAAAGAATCTAAATGCTCACGAAGAGTATGCATCGTAATCCTGGTTGTTCTTTTAAAAGCAATCAAACCCACTGTTTTAAGCTCAACCAAATTGTCACATATCAATGATATTCAAGCGCGCACACACGGACTCTCATATGACCTCCCATACGAACGAACATACTCAAAATACCCTCAGAAATGCATTCCAAAATCGCTTGAATAAATTACTGCGACTTTTAGAAAGCTGTTAAAAGAATTACCTGCCCGGTGCGTCCGAGGGTAATGGTAACTCGAGATCTTGAAGATTCCGACATTTGATCTTGCAAACGGTGTTAGGGATTCAGCAGAACTTGCGAATCACACTTGAATGGAAATGAAAAATCGACACAGAAACATATAATCAGGACTCGGTAACCGAGATTTGTCGTCCGCCAAATGGAAGGGCGGATTAGGGTTTCGCCATGTTTAGAGAGAGAAACAGAGGCCGAAAATTGCTTTGCTGGAGCCGAAACGCGAAAGCTAACCCGACAGTAGTACAAGCATGGCGCGTGCTATGAACTCGTTGGAGCACTCGGCATCAAAATGGCGGGCAGCGCAAGCCCATCCAAGACTCCGGTAGTCGACCCAACTTTTTGGGATTCCGACAACTGCAAGTTTGCGGGGCTTATAATTAATTAACAATCGCCTGGGCTGTATATATAACTTCGCTGCTGGGTTCATATTTTGAAGCGTAACTCGCCTGGGCTATGAAGGTAACCTACTGTAGTGGGCTAGTTGGGATTGCGTCCAGTTCTATGTTGTAGTCTGGCCAGCAGTCAACAATCAGCCCAATACTTTTATATTCTATGGGTATATCTAAAAATATTTCTAGTATATATTAATTTTATGTTTTATACCAATAAATTTCTAGGCAGTATTTATTTATATATATATATATATATAATAGTTGTAAGTGTAGAAATTTTAGATTTGTTATAACTTTGCAAAGTCCAACTTGGAGCGAAGCCAAATAAAATCTTCTCCCAAGTTCCCCATAATTGGCATCGACAAATATTGAAGTCATATGATAATTCGTGTACATGTGAAAATATATTACATAGTCTATTGACTAATTTGCCGTGCGAGTAATTTAATTAATGGCCCTCTTCAACAGATAGTATAGACATAGTCACTTCAAATTCAATCCACCAAGCAAGTCAGGGACCCTAACTTGCCAGACCTTAATTTCCTTATCCAAGCTGCCGCTGTAGAGCAGGTAGGATTGGGCTTGGGCTTGGGCGTGGGCCGAGTCGGGGTCGGAGTCCGCCGCCAAAGCCAAACACTTGACCGGACTCGCATGCCCTTCCAGCACTCCCAAACACGCGTAGTCACCCATCACCCCCCTCCGCCAAATCCTCACCGTCCGATCCGCCGACCCACTGCACACCAAATCGGAATCCCCGCCCCCCGCAGTTGCATGAATCGCCAGGCACAGGATCGCCTGGGTGTGCCCCCTCAGCGCCCCCGCCACCGCCATATGGCCGACGCCGTTCGTCTCCCTCTCCCAGACGATGATCGACCGGTCGCAGGCGCCCGAGAAGAGCGTCGAGCCGTCGCTGCTCAAGGCCAATGTGTTCACCGCCGATTTGTGCCTCTCCAGAGTCGCAATCAAGGAGTGCTTGCCCTTGCCCTCCCCCGCCACTCTCACCCACACCTTGATTTTCTTGTCCGCCGATCCCGTGTACACTGTGCCGTCCCTGGACAGCACCACGGCGTTTATGGCGTCATCGTGTGCGTTTTGGACGGACTCCAGGCACCTGAAGCTCGACGTCTGCCACACTTTGAGCGTCCTGTCCCACGACACGGAGTACAGCAGCGACCCGTCCGCCGTCACGGCGAGAGCCGAGACGGCGTCCACGTGATGCACCCACGTGCATCTCTTGTGCCCCCGGACTTTGACGTAGTTCTTTGCGGAGAAGAGACGCGAACACCGGTCGCCCAGCGTCGGGAGGATCGCCACCAATCTGTGCTTCTGCTGCTGTGAGGAATCAATTCTCCATACGCGAATTCTGTGGTCGTGGTGCGCTGTGAAGATTCTGGCGCCTACAACCGCAATGGATTTCACGGCGCTGAGGTTGGCTGCAATGGGGTGTTCATTGCAGGAGGTGGGATCTCGATCCCATGTTCGGAGCTGGCCGTCGGAGTCGCCAGCGTAGAGGCGTTTAGCTGCGATTGCGAGAGAGAAAATGTAGGAGCGGGCTCTGAGTGTGGCCAAGCAGTGGTGGTGGGTGGGTGGGGGTTGGTGGGACTGGGAAGAAGGGAGGGGTGACAAGGAAGGAAGGGATTGGAGACTGGACTGTGAGGAGAGGGAAGACGGAGGATTAGGAGTAGGATCGAGAGGGAAAGGGAAGTTGTGGGAATCTCGGAGTTGATTTGAATGGAAAAGTCTGACCATACTTTGTGGTTATTCCAGCGTAGAAGAAAATAAGAAGAAGAAGAAGAAGAAGAAGAAGTTGGTGTGGATTGGAGAAAACTGAGTGAGAATGAGTCACTTATATAGAATAGAGCAGAGCAGAGATGGAAGAGGGAGTGAGTGTTTGTTATGTGGAATGAATGAAATAGTTGCTATGAAATATGATCCTACTAGCAGTAGGAGGGAATATGATCTGATTTGATGAGAGTCAATAAAGAAGTCGTGCAGGTGTGAAAATGAAGAAGATGATTGCAGATTCATTTGTAGGCTAGCTGGCGGCCTCTGCCTTGCCTGCCTGTAAACGGCGGGGTGGGGGATGCAAGTTGGAACAAGACATTTATGCATATCTAGAGAGAGAGAGAGAGAGAGAGTTGAGGTCCCTGAGGAAGGAGGGAAGGAATGGACAAAAAGAAAGCGCCCCTGGCCTGGGTGACCGCGATCTATCTCACTAAAACAACCACAACAACATATTGGAGGAAACTTCTTCGTCCCTGCCCTCTCTCCCACTCCCATGCCTCAACATCAGACATACATGTAATTGATCATACATCCTCTTAAAGTTATGCTCTTAGATGGCGATAAGAAGCTCTTGTATAAATAGTATTTGTTTTATTTTTATCCCCCGAGTACTTTGGCTCTGGACTGGACTGGACACGTGTGTTAGACGGACGTTTATAGGGTTTCTTATTGTGTTTGCGTCAAGTATTTAGTCGCACAATCAGACAGTCACAAATTGTTGAATTAGTGAAAAAGAATAATATTGACTTAATTTTCTTATAAGATTATTTTAGTTTATTTACTTTAATAAAGTACAATCATTATTTCAATTTATAGCATGTATTCTTCCATCCATTTGATGAGGAGTTGAATAGAGCTGGGCCAAAAACAAAGAGGCCCGATTATATTGAGATTCAGTCAGTCGGTGGTCAATATATTGCGGCGGAGATAGAAAACCACACTCCAACTGGCCAAGTAGCCAATCGCCAGCCCCCTCCAATCTCCTCTTCTAGTCTAGCGACATACATACAATTAAAATAATTAATTAATAAATATATAAAAATTGTTGTAATCCTATTTGACAACCCATACCCATAGTTTAATTCTCCCCCCAAAAGCACTACTTATTTTCGAATTATGTATTTTTTAAAATAAATATTATATTTAATAACTATTTTTATTTAAAAGGATTATATATCTATAAAATATTTTTCATGCTACAATTTAATTTTACTCTTCAAAGAAAAAATTAAAAATATTAAAATACCTTCAAATCAAAATATATGCGAACGAACCATTATAATCTATTTTTGAATTTAAATGGAATTCAAGTTGGAGGGGGGAAAAGGCAGCAGTCGCTGTTGGTCATTTATGGCCAAGCCAGAGGCGACTTTGCCCAAATTTTCCTTTGTCCTATCCAATCCTTGCGCGTCTTTATTTCAGGTCATATATTGGCTTAGTATGACTTATTTTTCAGACTTAATTTGTAAAGTATTAGGTTCAATCGGGGTTTACCCTGTGTGTACGGAACTTTAATACTCCCTCCGTCCCGCATACCATTTCCACATTGCCGTTTCTGCTCGTCCCACGTACCATGTCACTTTTATTTTCTGGAAAATGATTATACACTTTAATTTCATTTTAAACTTTTTAATTTTACTTTTTTTTAAATTTTAATTAAACTAATTAGTTATTTTAATCTTAATTTATAATTATTCATAGGATAATTATTTTCACTAATACATTTTTAATTATCTACTAATTACACTCTTTCTAAAATACCGTGTGTACAGTATAGTAGCAGATACCATATATGGGACGGAGGTAGTACAAATTTCTTAATACTAGATTAGTTGGATTCATCCAATCTAGTTCTAGTTCTAGTAAAGGCCTGCATCTGTGTGGCCTCGAATGGGCCAACCTAAAGGACTTGGGCCGAACCGTATATTTACTAAGAAAAACAACGTCTATGTTTTACTTTAGTTTATTTGCAGGACTGATCTAATGGTTGGCCTTGGAGCAAAGACGAGAGAGCTACTGTTTTATGGCACGAGGCACATCTAAGGTGTGTTTGTCTGGCTTTGATTTTTGAGTTAGAAATATAAATAATAAAAATTTTGAATTTGAACAGTTATAGTTATATGATGAATAGTATATTTGAAGGAGAATCCAAGAAAACAAACACACCCCTAATGGATCTTCATGCTGCCTAATTAATGACTGTACTAATTGTTAATTGAACCCAACCATCAATGTAATAATGTGGAAGAGCAAAAAACATCCATCATCACTCGTCGATCTCATCTGTAAATAAGATGAATCCAATCATATATATATATATAAGAACGCAATGAATTCAATAAAAAATAAGGAGTAACAAATAAGTATACACGATACGAGAATGTATGTAATGTGCGTATGCCTGCCCCTGCCTGTAATCATGATCCTATATATAATAAATATCATAACAACAGCAACGACGACGACAGGAATCCGAGAAGCAGCAGCAGCGCCAGTCCAGGGCCCCGCTGCAGCTGGTGGGCCCCGCCACCCGTATCCGAGTCCGACTGGCCGGTCGGGGTCACGCCCGGAGCCCCCGGGGCGACGTAATTAGGGTTGGAGCCGTACAGCTGCTGGATGCCCGCGATGTCGTCGCCCGCCAGCTCCACCTTGCGGGTGCCCGACGTGATGGACGGGTACATGATCGCCTCCTCCGCCGAGCTGTGCCCCAGCCCCAGCAGATGCCCGATCTCGTGCACCGCCACCGACTCCAGGTCCACTCCCGCCGGGCTATTCCGGAGATCGCCGCCGTCCACCACCCAATTCTCGTCGCCGTCCAAGTGGAATACCCCCGCCGGCGGGGAGAAGGCGTGCGCCAGCGTCCCCAGCACGCCGTCGAACGGCTCCCCGTCGCCGTGCTCCCCGCTGAAGAACCCAATCCTTATGTCGGTGCGGCCGCCGCCCGCCTCCACGAACGTCAGCGGCGTCACCTCCGACCACCGCTCGAAGGCGCGCTGGAACACGCCCCGGACCCTGTCGGAGAGCTCGTTGTCGAAGGAGTAGGTGAGGCGGCTTCTTCTCCTGGGCCACCGCGGGCGATTCGGGAAGAAGGAGTAGTGCGCCACTGTGCCGAGGCCAGCAGCGGTGCCGGCGTTGTGCCTGCGCATCATCGTGGAGGTGCCGTTGACGACGTCCGGATTGCCGCAGCGGGGGAGCACGATGTGCCGCAGCGTGGGGGGGTCGAGTTCGCCGGTGGCGTCGAGGTTGAAATTGAGCTGGTAGCTCTTGACCGCGGATTCGAGGAAGTCGTCAAATTCGTCGGAGAAATCGTGATCGCCGGAGCTGTTGAGGTAACCGAAGCGCTGGAAGTATTTCTTGAGGGTGGATAGGCCCGGGGTTTGAAGGCCTTTGCGGCAGCCGGCGAGGCCATTGAAGGCGTCCCAGATGGAAGAGTTGGGCTTGGGGATCAGGGAGGGAGGGATGGAGGAGATGTTGGGGAAGAAGTGGGCCGAGGCAGGCTTGATGATTGGCTGATCAGTGGAGATATCTGAGAGCACTGTGAGCAGCAGCAGCAACAACAATAACCGATTTGGATTTGGAGGAGGAGAAAGAGAAGGATTATTGATGCTGGTGTGAGGTCGTGTCATGGTGTATTATTATGTACTAGGAATGAAATAGTATGTGATCCGTCTGTCTGTGTCGGCAGGCAGGAGCTGAACTGTGGCAGAGCTTGCTTAATTAATAAAAACCCCCCTGTTTGATACTTGAACTCGATCGTTCGGGTTCTAGTACAAAACAACACGACGATGATGATGATGATGATGGTGGTGGTGACGTACGTTGTTGTAGTTAAGTTCTAATAAGTCGGTTTAATTAACGTGTGGCTGTGGGTGTGGGTGTGGGGAAGAAAGAGAGGCAGTCCAGCCAGCCGGACAACTGATTCAACAATATTAATCTGTCAGGTCAGTTCGTCGACTCGGACTTAGTCAGCTTTTAATTAATTTTGATATACTAGTACGATAAATTATTAAGCTACTACGATCGAGAGTCAGCCAATTAGATATCTGGTCTGAGGGAGGTTGTTACTTGCTACTGCTAGTTAGTTAGCTTCGTCTAAGTTGTTGCGCAAGACTTTTCAATTACGTGCCACGAAGACCTTACTCTTATTAATTAATTCGCCTAGGATATTAGAAATGTCAACTTTCGTATTATGTTGGTTAACCTGTTTCTGTAATACTTTTTGTGACACACGCACACGCATTTAAACAAATAGATAAATAAATAAATAAATAATTGTGGTGTGTAAACAAGAAGTTGCAGCAGGATTATTGAGTTGGAACCAAACAAACAGACTGAAAGTGGGCTAATGCTTTATATGGGGTGGCTCCGTGGCTGTATGTCTGTATCATGTATTACTTGTTCTATTTACACTAGCACTACCAGGCCCCGATCGATCCATCCTTCCATCTTCAAACAAATAATCCAACCCATCCTTGGATTAACTGCCAATGTCAAATCGTCTTCATAAATATATTTTCTTCTGTTGTCATAATAATAATAATAATACATAGTTGAAGATTGAAATTGATTGTCCCTCTAAACAAAACGCAAGGGCATGGAATCTTTAATAAGGAGGTTCATGTTCTGGCCGTCGATGTCAGTCATGTTGATGGAAAAGTAATAGAAAGATTGCTCAGAATCAAAGGTATGTCCTATTTAATTTGTTTATACACATATAGATGTTTCTCCGGGTGATGCTGGAATCGAATGAATAGTTGCAGTGACGGCAGTGGGTCCTAACCCTAACTTCTTTCCTTCATGAACATAAATGTCAACACATTATATAGAAAGACATCCCAATATCCCATTCCCATTCCCATTTCCATAGTCACCATATGTATATACATAATCTCTTGGAAAATACTAATGAGATGTTGATATGAGAAGAGAGCAAGAGGGTGAAGGTGAGGCTGGGCTGGCTAGGCTAAGTGAAGTCCCGAGTGCCAGCCAGCCATGATCACATATATTCCTTCTGGATAGGCAAACTCAATCTTACTTTCTTATAACAACACGCACATCATATATGTATATATAACTGGTTGCTTGCTTTCTTGCTTCGTTACTTACTCAGTAGCTGAGCTGCCGAGTCCTGAGTTTGGGTCCTCATTGATTCACCACCCTCCGGTCCCCTCCCCTCTTAACCAACTAACACACCCCCACCAACCATCCATCAACCACCTGATCCACCATTATCCCTTCTTCTTCTTCATTCTCCATTCTTAATTTGATCAAACTAATTAACTGCCAACCCTAAACTTCCCAGCCAGTTCCCCATCTAATTTATTACATTTTATTATTGACAGAGACAGATAACATAGATAAACAACACTCACTTCAGAAATCCAAACCAGAGAGATGAGATGAGATGAGATGAGGTGAGAAGATACACACAAATACAAACACACTGATACAGACGATGATACACCCCACTCCACTCACCACTCACTGATCATGACCACATCAATTAATTGATTAAGCAAGCAAGCAATGATCATAAGAATCCACCCTTCTCCCGTCCTCTGCCCATGAAAATCTTCCTTGAGTTCTTTCCAACGTCCATTCACCATCCATTTCCCCATGGCTTCCCACCACTTTCCCTTTACTAGTAGTACCTCAATTCTTATCATTTGCCCACTGCTCATCCACCTTCACATGATCCTCTCCCTCTCCCTCCCTGCTCAATCCTTTTCCCAATCAACAAACTCCCCGCCAACCATCCCAACTTTCTATCCTCATCCTCCTCTTCCTCCGCCAAACTTATCATCATCATCATCATCATCATCATCATCATCATCCACTCGACAAGCTGCCGTGGGGAAGGCCATAGGTGTTGAATATTGTCCCACATTGCTAAATGTGTGGAAATTCCCCTAATATATAAGGGTGAAGGCCACTCCACCTATTACCAATTGGTTTTAGGTTGGATGCCCAGATCCCTTCTTAACATGATACCAGAGAAATGGTGTTTGTATTAGGTTTGAACCATCGGAAATCCTCTCCGTACCCACCCCAAGGGGTTCATCGTTGATGAGAATGTGTTGGATGTGCTGTACTGGAGGAACCTTCACCAACAACCTCAACCTCCTCAACCTGGAGCAGCAGGACAAGGACTATCCATCAACAACAACAACTCTTAGTGACATAGATGGAGATATAGAGATAGAGATCAGATTAAGCCCAGCAGAAAGCCGTCTGTACAACAAGTCCCCTTGCTTAGGGGAAACTCCTCAACCTCCCAGAGCCGTGTTTGGGGACAGCAACAGCAACATCACATCATCATGCAGAGACCTCCCTCGCTGTCACTTCCATCCACCGGGATGATGACGATGATGCCATCAACGTTGCCAAGACAGCCATCTCTAGTACTACTCCCAAAAGGGACCGCGTGTGGGTCTTGTAGGTTTGATGATGGTGTGTTATGGAGGCTCTGTTTGGATGGATATGTTGCCAGGAAGACGAGATCTCCGGGAAGAGATTCGCACATCTTCGTCCTTGATGCCCCTAGATCCCAAAAGGCGGCAAGTGTGATTAAATCCCTCAGCTGCAGCAGGCAAGGAGATCATGATTGCACTTGACGAGGGTCATGGCCTCAACGCTGATGCACTACAAAAGCTTGCCAGCATTGCTCCAAGCAAAGAGGAGGCCTCTCAAATCCTCTCATTCAGCGGGAGATCCCGCAAGGGTTGCTGATGCTGAATCATTCCTACACCGTCTCCGTACAGCCGTTCCATCTGCCTTTGCGCGGTTCGCCGCTACGCTCGCCAGATCAAAGTACAACCTGGAGGTTTCGCGAGTCAAGGAAGACTTGGAGTCCCTTGAATCAGCCTGCAAGGAGCTCAGGGTACCAAAGGCTGGGAACCGGCTAGGGAGAGGGAGAAATTATGCCATTTGACCTCAGCGCTTTGACGAACCTTTCCAATTCGTGGTGCAAGAAGTGGTTCGGGCAGAAGGGAAGCGCTGCTGCTGCATTCGCAATAAACATAATAATAATAATAATAATAATAGTAATAATAGAATTAGGGATGATGATGATCGGGAATTAGTGTACGAGAAAACAAGAAAGAAAACAAATAAAGAACACAGAGGTTTTACGTGGTTCGGTGACGGTGTATCAACCTATGTCCACGGGCAGGAACCAGAGAGATTTTATTATACTGATTCAGAGATTTACAATATGTCATCCGATTAAGAACCATAGTTGTCTATTTATAAGCATACCAAAACACCATAAATCCTAAGCCCATTTGTTATTAATTAGGATAAGCCCAAAAGGAACCCTGCCAATTGAAACAGCCATTTCGCTTTGGTTTAGGGTCGGGTAGACCGCTAAATCCAAGTCACGTTTCAACAATCTCCACATTGACTTGGAGTTTCTCCAATCGCCAAAGGTTCGTCAGTATCTCTCAGTCGTCTCCTTCCTGCCAGATGCCCCGAGAAGGCTTTACCTCCTACGAATATTCACCAAGTTCAAGCAGTGCTCAAACTTCTCCGTTGGTAGCGCCTTTATCAACATATCAGCTGGATTGTGTTCTGTAGCTATTTTCTGAATATAAAACTTGTCTTCCTCCAGAACATCACGGATAAAATTCAACCTTACATCAATATGTTTGGTTCTCTCATGATACACTGGATTTTTAGCCAAACTCAAAGCACTTTGACTATCACAGAATAACACCGGTTTTTCCACCTTCAGACCCAAACTCTGTACCAGACCATGTAACCAGATACCCTCCTTAATACCTTCAGTCATTGATATGTATTCCGCCTCAGTCGTCGACAATGCAACCGTAGGTTGTAAAGTAGACTTCCAACTGACTGCACATCCAAACAGAGTGAAGATAAAACAAGTTAGTGATCTTCGTTTCACCAAGTCACCCCCGTAATCAGAGTCTGCATAGCCGACAAGATCATCACTATGGCCTTTATCATCATATACCAGAAAAATATCAGACGCTCCTTTCAAATATCGCAAGATCCACTTTACAGCTCCCCAGTGAGCTTTACCTGGATTAGCCATAAACCTGCTCACCATACTAACCGCATAAGCGAGATCCGGTCTCGTACATACCATCGCATACATAAGACTTCCAACTGCACTTGAATATGGAACCGTCTTTATGTAACTAACCTCTTCATTTGTAGCCGGTATAGTGCTTCGATCAAGTTTAAAGTGTGCCGCCAAAGGGGTACTTACCGGTTTGGACTGATCAACAGAGAATGCCTGCAAAACTTTCTCAATATACTTTTCTTGAGAAACCCATAACCGTCTTGCTTCTCTATCACGCTAGATCTCCATACCAAGTATTTTCTTTGCCGCACCCAAATCCTTCATCTCAAACTCACACTATAGTAGAGCCTTCAAGTCATTAATTACAGCCATGTTCTTAGCTGCAATTAACATATCATCCACATACAACAGCAGATACACAAAGGAATCAGTAGAAACTTTCTTCGAGTAAACACAGTTATCAAACTGATTACGAGTATAACCATTGGACACCATGAATGAGTCAAATCTCTTGTACCATTGCCTCGGAGACTGTTTCAAGCCATACAGAGATTTCTTTAACAAGCATACCTGTGTCCCCTTTAGAACTGTAGAACCCCTCCGGTTGAGACATGTAAATCTGTTCTTCTAGATTACCATGAAGGAATGCTGTTTTTACATCAAGCTACTCCAGCTCCAGATCAAAAGCACCCACCATTGCCAAAAGAACCCGAATGGTTTTGTGTTTCACCACAGGAGAAAAGACTTCATGGTAATCGATTCCTTCCTTCTGTGAAAACCCTTTTGCCACCAGTCTCACCTTGAACCTAGCAGGTTCAACACCAGGAATTCCCTCATTTCTTTTAAAGACCCACTTGCATCCCACTGGCTTCACCCCTTTTGGTAGTGCAACAAGATCCCAAAGTCTTGTTCTTTTCAAGAGACTGCATCTCTTCATTCATTTCCATAATCCAAGTTTCTGCATCTTTACTCGTCACAGCTTCTTTATATGTCTTTGGCTCATCAGAGCCAAGATCATCACCAACCGCTAGTGCATAAGCAACATAATCCATGTCACAAGTATTGACACATCCTGCAAACCTAGCTGGTTTCTGAATATTTCTCTTTCCCTTTCTTGCTCAGCTTCCCCCTCAACCGGTTTCCCTTAAGATTTTGACTGATCTGGTTGATCGGATTGATCAATAGTATTATCCTGCTGCTTTTCCTCTAACACAACTCTGTCAGGAGTCTCAAACTCCACCCTCTGGTTAGCACCACAATTTTTTTGTACTTCACAACCTCTACTCTGATCAAGCATAGCAGATTCATCAAAGGTTACATCTCTGCTAATAAGAAATTTACCAGGATTTTTACCTTCTGTACACCACAGTCGATAACCTTTTACTCCTGTTGCATACCCTAGAAATATGCATTTTACCGCCCTCGGCTCCAGCTTACCATCATTCACATGAGCGTATGCAGGGCATCCAAATATTCTTAGATTACGAAGTCAATTGCAGTTGATGGAGATCTATTAACCAGATAGCTAGCAGTGTTTACTGCTTCAGCCCAGAATTGCTTAGACAAGCTAGCAAATATGCGCATACACCTAGCACGCGCCATGAGGGTCTGCAACTCCATTTTGCTGTGGTGTGTGTCGTACAGTGCAGTGCCTCACTATACCTTCTTTCTTGCAGAAATCATCAAATGGAGCGTTGCAGAACTCCAACCCATTATCAGTTCTTAGAGTCTTGACCTGTTTACCCGTCGGTTTTTCAACCATGGTCTTCCACTCCTTGAACTTCCAAAACACCTCATCTTTAGTCTTTAGAAAGTACAACCAGACTTTTCTCGAATAATCATCTATAAAAGTGACAAAGTAAGAACACCCGCCCTGCGATTTCACCGGAGAGGGACCCCGTAGATCTGAATGAACATACTCCAGAATTTCTTTTGAAGTGTGATGACCGGTACTAAACCTCACCCTGCGTTGCTTCCCTTTTACACAAGCCTCACAGAATTGAATTTTACCTATCACATCTCCACCAAATAAACCCTGCTTGCTCAACACAGACAACCCTAGCTCACTCATGTGACCTAATCGCCGGTGCCACAAATTTGTCCTGTCATCATGTTTATCCAAGGACTGGGATACCGCCGCCGTTCCCATCACTGAACTGCCCTGTAGAAAATAAATTCCATGCTGCAGTTTTCCTTTCATCATTACCAGCGCACCTTTCAGGACTTTCACCCACTCACCTTCACTATGATATTTTAAACTATTCTTGGCTAAGGTGCCAAGAGAAATCAAATTCTTTCTGAGTTCAGGAACATACCAACAGTCAAATTTCCTGACAGTACCGTCATGCAATTTTATCTGCACTACCCCGCTCCTCTTTATGGCTAGAACCCCATCATCACCTAACTTCACCGTTCCATTCCACTCTTTAAAAGAAGTGAGTAGATCACGAGAGAACGTCATATAGTGAGAAGCACTGGTATCCATAATCCAGGAATTAGCAGTACTTGCACTACACGCTGTCAGAACTTCACCAAAGTCCCCATCATCAGAACTGTCTTGTACCACAGCAGCACTGCTGCCACTGTTACTAGAATCAACTTTTGTATTTCCCTTCTTTTGTGGACAATCCCTTTTAACGTGTCATTTCTCCTTGCAAGGATAACACTTAACTTTGCTAGAGGATTTTGATTTTGATCGCGGCCTCCCATTCCCGTTACCCCTCTCCTGTGGTCTTCCCCTACCTGCAAACAGACCTGAACCAGAACTACCCTCTTCCAGAAACCTTTCTTTTCAATTCTTTGGACATAAGGACATCTTTCACATCATTAACAGAAATTGTAGTTCTACCATATAGCATAGTATCTACAAAATTCTCATATGAACCAGGTAGTGAACACAATAAAATTAGGGCTTGATCTTCATCATCTACTTTAACCTCAACTCCTTGAAGATCAAGAATGACACCGTTAAAGGTATCAAAATGATCTTTTACCTGAGTACTTTCGGACATCCGGAGGGTGTAAAGACGTTGGTTCTGATATAACCTGTTCGTGAGAGAGTTGTTTTGGTACTTCTCACACAGTTTATTCCATAACCCAAAAGCCGTTGTCTGATCTACAACCTCCCGTAACACCTCATCAGTAACTGACAGTAAGATCATGGAATGAGCCCTTGCCAAAATCTCTTTATTTACCTCCTCCTTCGTGTCTTTAGGAAACTTGTCTTCTCTCTCCAACGCAGCCGCACATCCTTGTTGAACCAGAAGTGCCCTCATCTTGACCTTTCAGAGCGTGAAGTCATTCGACCCATTAAACTTCTCCAGATCAAACTTATACGAAGACATCTTCAATCAATGAGATATGGTTCTAATACCACTTGTTATGAGAAAACGATAAAGAAAACAAATAAAGAACACAGAGGTTTTACGTGGTTCGGTGATGGTGTGTCAACCTACGTCCACGGGCAGGAACCGGAGAGATTTTATTATACTGATTCAGAGATTTACAATATGTCATCCGACTAAGAACCATAGTTATCTATTTATAAGCATCCCAAAACACCCTAAACCCTAAAACCATTTGTTATTAATTAGGATAAGCCCAAAAAGAACCCTACCAATTAAAACAGCCTTTCGCTTTAGTTTAGAATCGAGTAGACCGCTAAATCCAAGCCACGTTTCAACAATTAGAAATAGAAATAGAAACGGAAGTGGATAAGGAGGAGGAGGAGTACACGTACATGATGCTGGGCCTGCCCGTAATTGGTGAGTTGAGCGCGGAATTCCCTAACGTGAAGAAGGCGGCCTTGCTGGATGGTGATGTGGTTGCCAAAACAGGGCTGATGTTAGGAGCACGGTTGGCGGAGATACAGCAACACTTGGCCGAGAACAAGGGGCCGTTTGCAGGGGCAATGAGAGCCTTTCTTCGCAATGCGGAGCTGGAGATGGAAGTAGTGGTGCAGGACCAGGAGAGGGTGGTCCAGCTAGCAAAGGAAACCAGGGATTATTACTATCCATCGTCGGATTCGGATTCGGACTCCCTGCTGCAGAAGCAGAAGCGGAAGCGGAAGGAGAATCCACTGCAGCTGTTTGTTACAATGAAGAACTTTATGCAGATGCTTGATGGCGTCTGTGAGGACATTGCCAGAGATCTGGACAGGAGGAGGAGGAGGAGGAAAAGACCTACAGCACCGCCACCATCATCTGCATCTGTAGGGGGAGGAGGAGAATCAGGACACCCCTTGCTCCCCAGTCCCAGGGTGTTGAGGTTCCCAAAGCTACCGGAGAATTTCATGTCGGAGGAGGAGGAGGATTCAGGCGAGTCTCACAGGAAGAGGAGGATCGATCGTGAGGTAATGAAATGCTAAAATGAAACAGAGAGAGACTCACAGTGGTATTTGATACTAGTATTTGTTTATTGATTTATTTATTATTATTATTGACAAGCATAGAGATAGAAATACTGTACAATTTGCTCTGCATCAGCTGTTGTAACTTTGAGTTTCTGAAAAGCAGCATTGTGGTCTTTTGGAATCGGCTGCAACAGTCTACTACTGTTTTTAATGCACTCTGCTGCTATTTACTGCACACTGACTGACATACAGTACAAGTAATTTGTACATATCACTCGGGAATTCAGATGAACACAAGTCTGAAAACAGACTCAACAATATATATATATATATATGTGTGTAGGTAGCAGCTGCCGTTCATGTACAAACTAATACAAAATTTTAACTGAACGTACACAAACAAGCTCTCAAGCTCCCAAGCAGCTGAGATGAAACAGACAACAGTTTCTCCGCACTACCTCCTAAGCTCAAGAGATATACATACATAGCAGCCGAGACCTACTCTGGTTCTGCTGCTGTTCACATTAATATCCAGTTCTCGTTTTCCCTGAATCTGGAAATTTTGGGGGGCACGATGCTCTATTGATTCAACCTCAACCAGGGGTGGTAACTGTAAGTAACTTCCATCTCAATGCACACTGCAACTTTACAAGTTTTGTGATTTTACTAATTATGCCCCTGTATTTTTTTGTTTTTATAAGGAAGGGAATAGTTGACAGTCTAAACCCGGGCTAGTTGCAGAGAACAATGCCTGCTTCATCGCCCATTGCCTTTCCGGATTGATATTTCCTATCCTGATGGAACAAGATTATATGTTCAGCATCATAATCAATATCTCATATAGAGTGAACGATATCCAAGTATAAAGAACTCCGATAACTATTTCCTCTGAATTCAAAACAAGATTGTCATTGTAAGCGAATGCAAGATTGTGAACATTAAATTACACAAAGATGCTTTCTAAGTGATTTTAACTATGTTAGGACGCAAGAACATGAGGGTTCATAAACTTATTTTCACCTCACCCCTTCTCCCATATTCTTGCCAATTTGAGTTATGCTTCAACGAGTAAAATCATGTCATTCAATTATCATGATCTTTGACACAGAAAATACCTTAAATTTAGCAATAACCTTAGTATTTCCTGCTTCTCTGGCAATTGATCCTGCCTCCAACTTCTTTACAACTGTTTCAAATTTGCTTAGTTACATGATTGAGTTGAAGGAATATCAGGTAGGGTATGAGTCTCAGAATTACCTCTTTCGGTTTTTCAGCTTTTCCATCACTTCTCATGCGAGCAGCAGGTGAGAAGGCAGCCTTACTTTTCATATCCAGTGCAGGGTTTCTGTATGATCTAACATGAAGTTAATTTCTTGGATAAAAACTACAGATTCCCATGCTGGAGAAAAGAATGGTAGAATCTTTGATAATTGACAATTGACAGCTCCAATATTTGGGGAATTTTGTGCAATTTCATATGCTCATTGCCAACTTTAAACGGAGGCGTCTACCTCAATTGAGGAATTATTTAGGGCAAAATGATGTAACAAGTTTTGCAATTAAGAGAAACTATAAAAGAACTATATCCACCAAATGCACTGTAAACTTAAATGTCTGCATGGCCGTTGGTTAGAGAAGGGACTTCAAAATCTCACCCTTTGCACAAAGGTTTTGAGTGAGTTCCCAATTGACTCCTTTGAGTAGCCTGCTTTTCAGAACCCCTCCTCAATCTACATTTTAGATGGATAATCGGTGAAATATAGAGCCAAAGGACCACAGTAAGATACACATAATAAACATTAAGACATCAAGAACAGCATTTGAAAATGATGGCATTGTACTGCTTTAAAAAAAGATATATATTCACCATCTGAGAAAAGGCGGCTGCTACGTATACGCCCATACATACATATACACACATATTTACACATACATCTTCTTTCTTGACTACTGTTGGAACAGGTCATTATCATTGTTTTTAGACTTATTCTTATAATAATAATTGCATATACAAGTTCAAGGATCCTATCCTTCTAGATTTGAATCTAAACCACTACCGCTCTGACAACTGAGGTTTAGGATTTACCCTGCATTTCCTTGTGTTGGCGTGCTAGAAGCAGAGTTCTTCAGGTCAACTGAGGTGGACATCATCTGTGAAAATATTCTACCCAAATGTCAGAACAAGCTATATGCAACTCATAGCATGTATAGATGAAGAATAAGATAACTTTCAGCAGTATGATACTCACTTGTTTTACCTTAGCATGTTTTCCATCAGAGATAGAATCGTTTCTCTGATTCTGGAAAGTCCTGAAAGCTGGCTTAACAATGTCCTTATCCCTCATTTTCTCCATTATCAAAGACTTCCTTGTGGCAGATATAGCAGACAAAGACTTGGCAGAGCCCAAATTCATAGACATGTGCAGGGATGTTGGAGCTGCTCTTCTGCTTTCTCCAACCTGAGAATTCTTGCTACTCGCAAGTTGCGATCCATGCACCGGCTTTCTGAAGGTTTTAGAGGCAGATGTAGGTGCTGGTTCTGATAATGGCTTTGAATATCTAGGAAAGGAAGTCTCTGATTGTTTGACTGGAATCGGTCCAATTTTCTTCGTTTTCCCAACCAACGTTTTCTCTTTTTTACTTGGTGTTGCCTAAATTTCAGAAAACACTAAGAAAGTAAATGAAGAATTCAAGGGATATAGTTGAATGGAGCCATGTAAGATCAGTTTTACCTTATCAGCGGCATTCCATGCATTTAACTTGGAATTTTGTTTTCTTGAGCTACCTGATTGTTCATTTCCATTTTTCCTTCCTGAAGTGTTTTTCACAGTTTCTTGAGAGCCCTTTTGAAAAGTCTCCGGCCTGATTGGTTGAACATATCTTCTAATGTCTAATTTAGCCCCTTCCACATTACCATTCATGTCATCTTTAGTTTCATCTACTGCAGGGCTTCCACACTTCACAACCACAGCTGCATCTTCTTTTTCCTCCTCTAAACTGATTGCATCAGCAGAAACATTTACAAAGGATCCTCCCTCGACACCCACAGGCAATCTAGCACAATCATCCTCAGCTTCATAAACAATGGTTGAGCCATTTGTCAAAGGGGTCATGTGGGCCTCCTGCGCAATTTCTTCTACCAATCTTTCCTCATTCAGTACACTAAATTCCTGATCAACTTCAGGTAAACTAATGGCATAAGATTCATTTCTTGACATATCTGAGCTCAGAAGAACAGGGCAGCCCATCAACTTTTCCTGCTCCAATTCCTCAGCTTTCTTTTTGTAATGAGCTTCAAAATATGCCTTCTTCTGTGCCACTGACCCTGGTGTTGATAAATTTCCAGCTTCCTCCAAATACTTATTTGGTGAGAATGATGACCACTTCTCCAAAGAAACTCCATTATTCTCAAACTTACCAAAAGAAACAGACACTTCTAGCCTAGCACTAGAATTTACAGGCCCATCCATCTGCTTCAAAAGCTGAAATCTGAACGAACTTACTTCCAGCTCACAATCCCAATAAGTTAATGTTAAAACGGCAGACAATTAGGAACCTGAAAGGAACAAACAATTAGGATTAAAAAAAAAAAACTGTAAGAAACTCCAGCTATTCGTAGAACAAAATTTCAGTGCCTTATTTTTTCAAGGGAATTGCTTAAATTAAACATCATCCATTGATTTTTCTATATCCACAAGGATCATTCATATACTATATGATATCTATCACAAAATTGAGCCCCATAGCCTAATCATCAGTATTTAGAACCAATCAAATTGAAAGAAATATGACCTAATGAAGACAAAATTAGACAAGGGACATGTGCTGCGTGTTCCTACCACAGCAATCATCAAGAGCATTACAGCGTTTTCACAGTTACATACACTGATAATTGTCTGCATCTGGTCCTCAATCATCACATAAAGGCAAACGCACATGAACAGTCAAAGAAAACCAACAAGAGACGCAAATAATAGTGAGATGAGCAAGTTGAGTGCCTTGATCTCCTTTCCGAAGCCGATTCGCCCTTAAAGTGGGGAAAGTAACAAACGAGTACGAACCTTGCGGCTAAACTCGGAGATCCGACCCAAACTTGAATTAATTTACAAAATGTGTGAACTGCACGTTTCGCCAAACCAGCGTAGGTACGCACATACTCAAGCCAATGAAATAGATGAGAATTCGTATTTTGGAGGGAGATAAATAGCAGATGGAGATGAGGTGTTGAAGAGGTGAAAGAAACAAGTGCACGTCGAAGGCTAAGAATTGAAGAGGGTTGGTTTGGTAGATAGAGAGAGCTGCTTCCCCAGATGCCCACTACCCACTTGTGCAGTTGCTGTAGTGCAGTCAGCAGAGCAGCAGTGCAACGGGGGAACTCGAAGAAGAAGCTTACTTACGAAGGGAGATGAGATGAGATGAGATGAGATGAGATGATGAATCATGAATGGCGGCCGCACGTGCTAGACCGTTTGGATCGATAAGAATACTACGATGACAATAATTGATTAATAGTAATGAATTGGCGGAGGTAGAAACGGCCAGGGCACGGGTAATTAATTAATTAATTAAAGAAAACAATTAAATTAATAAAAATAAATAAATAAATGGCTGGCTGCTCGCATGTTTGTCTCAAAAGAGGAGCCTGGTACGTATATGTATTTAAGATAATTCATTCTAAAGGATTAAACAAGAATTACAACTAGTGCTTTGTCACTCTCTTGCTGGTGCCCCTCACTCCTACAGTAATACTAAGGGTAAGTTTTTTTTTAAGATGAATTTCCAACAAATTTGATAGTAAAATAATATATAATGAAAAATATATATTTTTTAAAAATAATATTTTTTAATGTTAAAACCTGACTTGATACCCGACCTAAACCAAAGCAAAAGGTCTATTTCAATGGGCAGAGTTCATTTTGGACTTATCCTAATTAATAAGAAATAGACTTAGAGTTTAGGGTATTTTGGGTGTTTATAAACAGATAGTTATGGTTCTTAGTCGTATAACATGATTGTAACTCTCTGAATAGTATAATAAAATCTCTTCGGTTCCTGTCCGTGGATGTAGGTTGACACACCGTCACCGAACCACGTAAAACATCTGTTTTATTTACTTTCTTTCTCATTTTCTCATAACTATTGGTATCAGAGCCATATCTTATTGATTGAAGATGTCATCATATAAGTTTGATCTGGAGAAGTTTAATGGGTCGAATGACTTCACGCTCTGGAAGGTCAAGATAAAGGCACTTATGGTTCAACAAGGATGTGCGGTTGCGTTGGAGTGAGAAGACAAGTTTCCTAAAGACACGAAGGAGGAGATAAATAAAGAAATTTTGGCAATGGCTCATTCCGCGATCTTGCTGTCAGTTACCGATGAGGTGTTACGGAAGGTTGTAGATCAAACAACGGCTTTTGGGATATGGAATAAACTGTGTGAGAAGTATCAAAGCAACTATCTCACGAACAGGCTATATATCAGAAGCAACGTTTTACACCCTCCGGATGTCCGAAAGTATTCAGATAAATGATCATCTTGATACCTTTAACCGTATCATTCTTGATCTTCAAGGGGTTGAGGTTAAAGCAGATGATGAAGATCAAGCCTTAATTTTACTGTGTTCACTACCTTGTTCATATGAGAATTTTGTAAATACTATGTTATATGGTAGAAATACAATTTCTATTAATGATGTGAAAGATGTCCTTACGTCCAAAGAATTGAAAAGAAAGGTTTCTCTGGAAGAGGGTTCTGATACAGGTCTGCTTGCAAGTAGAGGAAGACTGCAGGAAAGGGGTAACGAGAATGGGAGGTCGCGTTCAAAATCAAAATCCTTTAGCAAAGTTAAGTGTTATCTTTGCAAGGAGAGGGACACGTTAAAAAGAATTGTCCACAGAAGAAGAGAAATACAAAAGTTAATTCTAGTAACAGTGGCAGCAGTGCTGCTGTGGTACAAGAAAGTTCTGATAATGGAGACTTTGGTGAAGTTCTGACAGTGTGTAGCGCTAGTACTGCTGATTCCTGGATTATGGATACCGGTGCTTCTCACCATATGACGTTCTCTCGTGATCTACTTACTTCTTTTAATTAGTGGAATGGAACTATGAAATTAGATGATGATGGTGTTATAGCCATAAAGAGGAGCGGGATAGTGCATATAAAATTGCATGACGGTACTATCAGAAAATTTGACTGTTGGTATATTCCTAAACTCAGAAAGAATTTGATTTCTCTTGGCAAAAAATGGTTTAAAATACCATGGTGAAAGTAAGTGGGTGAAAGTCCCGAAAGGTGCTCTGGTGATGATGAAGGAAAAACTGCAGTATGAAATTTATTTTCTACAGGGCAATTCAGTGATGGGAATGGCAGCGGTATCCCAATCTTTGGATTAACATGATGACTGTACAAATTTTTGACACCGTCGATTAGGTCACATGAGTGAGCAAGGGTTGTCGGTGTTGAGCAAACAGGGTTTATTTGGTGGGAATGTGATAGGTAAAATTCAATTTTGTGAGGCTTGTGTCTGTGTTGAGCAAGCAGGGTTTATTTAGTGGAGATGTGATATGTAAAATTCAATTATGTGAGGCTTGTGTAAAAGGAAAGCAACGCACCGGTCATCACATTTCAAAAGAAATTCTGGAGTATGTTCATTCAAATTTATGAGGTCCCTCTCCGGTGAAATCGCAGGGTGGGTGTTCTTACTTTGTTACTTTCATAGATGATTATTCGAGAAAAGTCTGGTTGTACTTTCTGAAGACTAAAGATGAGGTATTTAGGAAGTTTAAAGAGTAGAAGACCATGGTTGAAAAACAGACGGGTAAACAGGTCAAGACTCTAAGAACTGATAATGGATTGGAGTTCTGCAACGCTCCATTTGATGATTTCTGCAAGAAATAAGGTATAGTGAGACACTGCACTATACGGCACACACCATAAAAAAATGGAGTTGCAAGCGAATGAACCAAACCCTCATGACGCGTGCTAGGTGTATGCGCATATTTGTTGGCTTATCTAAGCAATTCGGGGTTGAAGCAGTTAACAGTGCTAGCTATATGGTTAATAGATTTCCATCAACTGCAATTGACTTAAAGACTCATCAATAGGTATGGTCCGGTAAACCCTCTGATTACTCTAATATAAGAATATTTAGATGCCATGCATTCTATTGATTCCTTTGTGTATCTGTTGTTGTATGTGGATGATATGTTAATTACAGCTAAAAACATGGCTGTAATTAATGACTTGAGGCTCTACTAAAGGGTGAATTTGAGATGAAGGATTTGGGTGCGGCAAAGAAAATACTAGGTGTGGAGATTGTGATAGAGAAGCAGGACGACTATGGGTTTCTCAAGAAAAGTATATTGAGAAAGTTTTGCAGTTATTCTTTGTTGATCAGTCCAAACGGGTAAATACCCCTTTGGCGGCACACTTTAAACTTGATCGAAGCACTATACCGGCTACAAATGAAGAGGTTAGCTACATGAAGACGGTTCCATATTCAAGTGCAGTTGGAAGTCTTATGTATGCGATGGTATGTACGAGACCGGATCTCGCTTATGCGGTTAGTGCGGTGAGTAGGTTTATGGCTAATCCGGATAAAGTTCACAGGGGAGCTGTAAAGTGGATCTTGCGATATTTGTCTAATATATGATGATAAAGGCCATGGTGATGGTCTGGTTGGCTATGCAGGCTCTGATTACGAGGGTGACTAGGTGAAATGAAGATCACTGACTTGCTTTATCTTCACTCTGTTTGAATGTGCAGTCAGTTGGAAGTCTACTTTATAACCTACAGTTGCATTGTCGACAACTAAGGCGGAATACATGTCAATGATTGAAGATATTAAGAAGGATATCTGATTACATGGTCTGGTGCAGAGTTTGAGTCCGAAGATGGAGAAATCGGTGTTATTCTGTGATAGTAAGAGTGCTTTGAGTTTGGCTAAAAATCCGGTGTATCATGAGATAACCAAACATATTAATGTAAGGTTGAATTTTATCCGTGATGTTCTGGAGGAAGACATATTTTCTATTTAGAAAATAGCTACAGAATATAATCCAACTGATATGTTGACAAAGGCGCTACCGACGGAGAAGTTCGAGCACTACTTGAACTTGGTGAATATTCATAGGAGGTAAAGCCCTCTCGGGGCATCTGGCAAGAAGGAGACGACTGAGGGATACTGACGAATCTTTGGCGGTTGGAGAAACTCCAAGTCAATGTGGAGATTGTTAAAACGACTT
The DNA here is from genome assembly GCF_009805555.1 of Andrographis paniculata. Classification (NCBI taxonomy): domain Eukaryota; kingdom Viridiplantae; phylum Streptophyta; class Magnoliopsida; order Lamiales; family Acanthaceae; genus Andrographis; species Andrographis paniculata. The sequence goes on from NW_026137600.1 coordinate 129,083, forward strand.
GGATTTAGCGGTGTATCCGACCCAAAAGCAAAGCGAAATGACTGTTTCAATTGGTTCAATTGGTAGGGTTTCTTTTGGGCTTATTCTAATTAATAACAAATAGACTTATGATTTAAGGTGTTTTTGGGTGCTTATAAATAGATAATTATAGTTACTAGTCGTATGACATAATTATAACTATCTGAATCAGTATAATAAAATCTCTCTGATTTCTGTCCGTCGATGTAAGTTGACACATCGTTACCAAACTACGTAAAATAACTATATTCTTTATTTACTTTCTTTCTCGTTATCTTATAAGATTCGAGAAACAAATACTAGATAGTAAAAATGGCAAAAGAAACGTACCCTCGTAATCAATCAATCAATCGAACAGATCAATGAATTGCCGACGAGATCGACACATTAACTAATTGTTTGTTACAGTGTCAGCGGGCGAGCGAGCGAGCGAGCGAGGTGTTTTAGATTCGTTTTCAACAGAAAAACGGTTTACTGGTAATGAACTAATTGTACAGTCTAAGCCTATATGCCTGTGCCTATCTATGCCTGTTATGTCAATGCCCGCGTGCCTAAGATATTGTAGTATAATCCTGTATCTTTATCTATCCACGATCCATTTCTCTATCGCTCGTGTGGGTGTGGGTGTTGGTGTTGCTGGCAGTTCTTCGTCTTTCTTCCTTCTTCTTCCTGCTCCCTGTCCCTCTCCGCTCCTCTTCCACCTCCTGTACAAGTCGTAGGGCAGCCAGAGATGGTCCAAGGGGCAGGGGCGGCCCTGGTCCAGCCTCACCCAGGGCTTGCCCTTCCCGCTCCAGTGGAGCAGGCTCACCGGGCCCGGGTGCAGAGCCCTGCACGCCCCCGCCACGTTGTCCCCCCCGAGCCCGTGCTGGTTCCACCGGTGATCGATCCCCTCCACCCTCCCCGCGAACACCAGCAGGAACGGGGGCAGCGACCCCAGCTCGTATATCCTCCTCCTCCTCCTCTGCACCCCCATCCACCTCTCGATCTCCTCCCGGAACCGCCCCTCCCTCCACCGCCCCAGCTCCATCACCATCACCCCCGTGTTGAAGTAGCACGGCCGCCGCCCCCCCGCGGCCGCCAGCACCCGCGCCCACCGCGGCTCCGACCAGAAGGCGTCCGTGAAGTACTTGCTGAGATTCGCCCGGCAGTACTCCGGCGCCGCAATGGCCCTTCCGGCGCCGATCCGGGCCTCCCACAGCTTCTTGATGTCGTCGACCACTATGAGGTCGGAGTCCAGGTATATGACCCGCTTGACCGCCGGGTCGAGTATGTCCCCCAGGTAGCCCCGGGCGTAGTTGAGCGGGTTCTCCAGGGCGGATCTGACGGAGGCTGATATCAGGCTGACGATGGCGGCGTCTTCCCGGAAAATGTACACCCTGAAACTCAGCGACGAGTAGATGGACCGGACGAGCCGGCTCAGCACCCGCGGCGGGGCCGGGTCGAACTCGGCGGCTATGAAGTGGAAGAATATGTTCTCCGGGCAGGAGGCGTGGCGGAGGACGGAGTGCACCGCCGCCACTGAGCCGCGGAGGTACTCCGAGTCGAGCGTCATCGCCACGTGGATGATCGAGGCGCCGGCGGCCGGCGGGCATTCGACGCCGTTCCGATACTCCGGCGCCTCGGCGAATCCGAATCGATCGCTGGGGTCGTGGGGAGTAGGAGGGATTCCCAGACAAGTGAACGAGGGCGAGGAAAGGATGAGGAGGAGGAATAATAATACATCGGCGGCGGAGAATATGGAGATGAAGATGGGGGACGGTGACGGCATCTTGAAAAAACACACACACAGAGCACCATACACTACACTACACTACACTACGCTTCAAGATTGCATTAATCCTGTCTGTCTGTCTGAGAGAGTCCCGTGAGATGAGACAGAAGAATCGAGCTAGTTTTTAGTGGGTTTTGGTGTGTTTCATTAATTTGTTGAGTGTTTTGGGGGTTCTGTTGTGCGCACATGAGAGAAGAGGTGAGATGAGATGAGATGAGATGGGATAGGATCTGGGGGTTTATTAGAGAGGGAGTCTTAGGCGCTACCTAACCTTCTCTTACCTAAGTACACGGAGCAGGAGCTGGAGTAGGGGCAGGAGAGGATCGAGAGAACCGCAGGGATCGGATCAGGTACTAAATTTAAATTCAGTCCATTCCATGTTGCTGAATCTCTTATATACTACGTATTATTTACTTTTAATTATAAAAATGAATTATGAAAATGAAGATATTATATATAATTTACATTTCATTCAGCACTGGATTCATATTCTCCGGAACACAAGAGTGAACTAACTGTTACAGTATTTGTGTATGTTGCCCCTTTTATCTATAAATAGCAATCATGTTAATTTAATGAAAGAAGATTAGTTAGTTGTATTTAGAGAATGGCAATGGTATAGGTATAGAATTGGTGGAAATAATGATCCAACCATTAAGGGGGAGGGGGAGCCTCAGCCGATAATTAAGTGTAGGATTGTTGTGTGTGCGGGCGCCATAGCTAAAAGGAAACACAACAATTTGAAAACAAAGAAAAAAAAAAACGCGTCTATTAAATGAACCGTACAAGTAATCTTTTGTGATCCAAACAATTTTTCATCCAAATATAGTCTTTTTAATGACTTTTCGCCTTCACATTGGAAAAGAAAATTATTAGTTATTTGCACCAATTGGGAAAAAAAAAATAAAAATAGTAAAGTTTTAAGAGGAGATAAAAGAAAAGCATGAACGAGGCTGCGCCTATGCCTCTATTTTTTTTTCCTTCTACAAATAAATTATTGCACATTAAACTGCACCACTAAATTATACTACTCCCTCGTTCGTCGTTCAAATATATGTTTATTTTTTTTTTGAGTTGTCATCGAAAAATATTCTTATTTTTTTTAAGTAAAAAATTATTCTATTTTTATACTTTTTTTTCCTATAAAAAGAAAAATTAAAAGTCTTTTATTAAAACTCTTGTCAGATCAAATGAGCATACATTTGAATGACGGAGGGAGTATATATTTTTTATATTCACATATATCAAATAAATTAAATATATAAAAATTATACATGTATAATATAAAAATTATTTGTATTATATTATAATTAAATTTATTAATATATTTTAAATTATTTATTAATCATATATTTCATAAATTATTGTGTATATAATAAGTGTAAAATTGAGAAGAAGAAATTATTTTTTATTGTTCTGAAAAGTTTTTAAAAGTTCACTTCTATTAAAGGATCTTATGTAATATAACAATCAGCGGATCTAATCAAATTTTCATGAGCAAACATATAAAATAAAATTTTATATAATTTTAATACTCCCCTCGTCCCAAAAAGAATTGTCTTGGCACAAGAATTAAGGCGGGTATAAAGTAGAATGTAAAGGACTAAAATATCTTTACCATTTTAAAGAGTACGTTAGAGTCCTAATTTAACTGTATTACCGTTGGAAACAACTTACAAAATTATTCTAAAGATTCAAAACAAGAGCTAATTATAATTAGCTGGTTAGTGTCTCTCGGAGATAAAGCAAATTTCTCTCCCTCTCCCAATTTCTTCTCTTGGCGGACTGACGGACGATTCAGGGTTGAGTCAGTTTCCCTTCCTTCCTTCGCCGCGGCTCTCAATTGGGTCACTTAGGGGAGTCTAAACTGGGTTGGATCACACCTCCTCAAGGCCGCCTGTCTTCACCCGACCCTACGCTCCATGGGACCGCTGATTCTCCGAAATGAAATCTATCGATCGCCTCCCAATCCGACGTCGTCTTCTCCATCCATTTCCGCAAGCGAATTTGATGATTGGCGATATGTTGCATGAACTAATTGAACCCCATTCTTGTTCAGGTTCATTAATGGTTCTTCTTGTTGAAATAGGGGAGACCAGGATCTCTAATTTGATTACCCACGCCGCTGTAAGTTATCCCCAAATTTTCAATTATTTTTGTTCAGTGCATCTTTTCTTGAAGCATTCGGTTCGATTTTGTTGCAAGAGTAATTCGAACGGTTCTTCTTGTTGAAAGAGGAAAGATCCGCATGAACCTAATTCAAGAGGTCGACTTGCCTGGCATTGAGCTTGTTTTGAAAACGAATGTCTCGATTGTTTTGCAATCATATGTCCATCGCAAACTTACGTAGGTTGTATAATGGGATCGCCACAAACCAGTTCATATCGAACCATCCACTCGATTATACGAATATTCACGCGACCCAATCGAGCATGCCACATCTATGCTTTATTATCGAGATTCACCGTTAGACAAACAGGTTGAGTAGTTTGGAGTGCAATCTTATACAATCGATTTCTTGATTGTTCTACCCTCATAATTAGACGATCAACATCATCATGAATCTTTAAAAATTTGTTCATCATCTCAACTTTGTATCCCAATTTATTCATTTGTCCATGACTCAAAACATTACTACGTAAAGCCGAGATAAAATATACCTCCGAGATGAGTTGTTATTCTCCATTCTTGCACTTCAACAAAATTGACCATTTGTTTGCGATTTGAACCTTAGAATCGTCCCCAAGACGAACCTTGACAGTGACTTTTTTGTCCCGACTCTGCAAAGAATCTTCGTGTTTCAATCATATGATTGTTTGCATGCCATTATCAACTTAACAAACATTTTCCTTAGTCTCACCAATCTTTTCAATTATGCTAGGACATACATTCTTCTCATTCAATAGAATAGCAGATTTTTTTTCTCTTCGTAGATTCTAAGTAACAAAATTTGTTCTTGTTTTTGCGTTTCAACCAAATTTGCTTCGTCCCCTTTCTCCTTCCATTACAACTTCGGAGTCGCAGTCTATCTTTATAAGCCTCCAATCTACCGATAGTTATACCGAACATCATGGAGTCAATATCTGAATATTGCTCAATCGAAGCCACCAACCGTAGGTACTTGTCGGGGATTGAATTGAGCAATTTTCTCATAAGAACACCATCCTCAAGTGTCGCCCCAAGGCTGTTGAATTTTGACATCATCCCACTCAATTTTCCGGTGAATTCATCGATAGTTTCCCCATCCTTCATCTGAAGAGCCTCAAACTCACTTTTCAGCGTGTGTAATCGCACCCTCTGCACTCGTTTAGCCCCAAGGTAATGTAACTTCAATGAATCTCACACTTCTCATGCCGTTTTTTTCTTGGCCATTTGTAGTAGAACGTCCTTCGGTAACTCTTGAAAAATGAAAGCTCTTGTTGATTTACTCTTCTTTGCATCGACCTCCATGTTGTCCGGTGGTTCAACGGACTCCCACAACTCTTGTGTGTCCAAAATACTTCTATCCGGATCATCCAAGTGGTATTATTCGAAGACGTTAGTATGAGACACGTGTATGACACACGGTTAAGAGATACTAGCCGAAATTTTTGTTTGAGCTCGACTCGTTTAATAATTTTTTTTTGTTCGTGTTCGGCTCGCCTCGGTCTGTTAAGAGAAATTTTATTTTATTTATTTAAATTAAAAAATAATTAAATTCTGTTAATAATAATTATAATTTTTATCAATAAATTTAAATAAAAAAATAATGAAATATAATATTTATAAAGATATAATTAATTATAAAATTATTAATTTAATTTTTCTAATAAATATTATTGAATATTTACGAATAAATTCTAGCCAAAATATACAGTCGCGTTCAGCTTGTTTAATTTAAGAATAGAGCTTTTAGCAAGCTCCAACAAGCCGAACCAACAAGGTCGCGATCCGCTAATTTTCTGCTAATTTTTTTAGGAGCTCTGCAAAGAGACAAGGGTAGCTACCTTATCTAGGCTAGAATTAGAAATATAAATATTTACTACTGGATAGATGATCCATCATCCAACCCGATCCGACCCATGTAAAATTGATACGAATGGCTGCCTGCCTGAATGCCTGCTGCATTTTATCTTGATACATACATACATACATATAAATATCTCCAACAGAATACAAATACAAATACGAGACAATTCCTTCGGAGATTCTCTCCCTCCCCATCCCCTCCCGCCATGTATGCTTGCTCCCCGCTCTTCTCTATTTCCCATTCTTCATTTTCCCCGGCTGCTGCTGATGGTGCCAACGCTCTCTCGTCTTTCGCCCTAGTCGGCCCTTTCACCCGCTTCCTACATCTGCGCTTATGCTTGTTTAGCTCCACCAAGTATTCTCGCTGCACCGCATCCTACAAGTTTCCGGGTTCGCATTTCCCCACTGAATCCTCTTCTCAGCTCTCTGAAGATGAAAACGAGGTTGAATCCGATGACGAGGATGACGATTATGACGTCGCGGCCGAAGAGTACGGCGCCGCGTCCGATGAAATTGGGGAAGGCAGTGAGTTGGAAGAGGAGGATGAAGAAGAGGACACCGTTTCGGAAGAGAGTGGCGGTGTTGTCGGCAGTGAGTCGGGATATCAAGAGGCAAAGTGGCAGAGGGTGGAGAGGATTAGGAATGAAGTGCGGGAGTTTGGTGAGGAGATTCTTGACGTCGAAGAGCTGGCTTCCATTTACAACTTCAGAATTGATAAATTTCAGGTTCTTCCCTCGATTGATCAAATAGGGAAACGAGTTGGCCTTTGAGCTTTAGTGTTTTTGCTTTGTAAGTTGTGGTTGGGCATAACAACATTCACCTAAAAAGACAGCTTCATCACAGATTGTAGCTAGAACAGTGGTAAATATTTTAGTTTTCAAAAGAAAAAAATGACGGTAATTTCAAGTGTTTTGGTTGCATTGTCTTTGAAGTTGCCTTTACAAAAATATGTATGCTAGCGAAGACTGTAAAATTTTATGTTTGGCTTTTTTGTAGAGAATGGCAATTCAAGCATTCTTAAGGGGTTCTTCAGTAGTAGTTTCTGCACCAACTAGCAGCGGAAAAACCTTAATTGCTGAAGCTGCAGCAGTTGCCACTGTAGCCCGAGGAAAAAAAATATTTTACACTACTCCTCTCAAAGCTTTGTCAAACCAGAAGTTTCGAGACTTCCGGTATGTTATTTTTATTATGTTACTCCTCATGGAAGCTTCCAAGTTATTGAAATATTACTTGGTAATGTTTGGTTTCACAGTGATACATTTGGTGATAATAATGTCGGCCTCCTTACTGGAGATACTGCAATTAACAGAGATGCTCAAATTTTGATAATGACAACAGAGATATTGCGCAACATGATGTATCAAAGGTTATCACACTATTTTGATTCTTCTCAAGTTTCTTCTCTGATTTTTTGTTGATGATCAATTGAGACCCTAATGAAGAATAGATTCTTAATTGTTGGTAATAAGCTTAAGCCCACATCTTATTCTTTGACATTGAAGAGTCATTGTGTTCTCTTCAATGTACCCATAGTTTTCTTCTTCTTCTTCTTCTTCTTTCTCTTTTTTCTTTTACTTATTATTTTTTTTTTATTCTTCAATCATATTATTAGGTACATCTGAGTTGATACATTGCCATTAATATTTCTAAGATATGCTGTCCAGTTCAACAGTTACGCACACTGCACGTTATTTTAATACAATTAATTGATCCTACATCTGTTTTTTCTTAATGGATTAGTTTGTGATTCAGCGTTGGAATGGCTTCTTCTGAAAGCGCACTTTCCCATTTGGATGTGATTGTCTTGGATGAAGTGCATTATTTGAGTGATATATCTCGCGGTACAGTGTGGGAAGAGATTGTGAGTAGTTTTTTGTACGTGCAGAAATTGACAATTTAATATCTGTATCCATTGCTAATCTTTACTTATGTAGGTGATTTATTGCCCCAAAGAGGTGCAACTTATTTGTTTATCAGCTACTGTTGCCAACCCAGATGAATTGGCCGGTTGGATCGGTCAGGTAATTCTATTAATGGTGCTTCAAAAGTTCCTTTAAGAATTCTTGGTTTGATATTTAAATGCTGCAACATCTTGGAATGATGTATGTTTGAATCTTGATTTTGTTTAGAACATCAAATACTAGTATCACTCTTTATCTTATGGTAACTTTTAGTGGTTGGTCCCTTATCAAAGATTGTAAATTTACTTATTAAGTAATTTCCCAACATAACTATTGTCTTTCTTGGTCCATGTACATGGACATGATGGCAGGATTGTATTGTAATAACTAAATCATAGAATTGATCCTGCATGAATTTTCAAACCTGACATTTTTGCCTTGTATTTTCCTTGTTTATCTCCAACAGGTTTCTTAACTATACAATTTACAACTAGCAATATTTCTACTCTCTTTATTGTCTTCTTATCCCTTGCTCATTTTCCTTTTGTATCTGATCCTCTGTTTCTTTTGTGCTGGTTTTCAAGATTCATGGGACAACTGAGCTAGTTACCTCATCTAAGCGTCCAGTTCCATTGACTTGGCACTTTTCAACAAAGACAGCACTGTTACCTCTTCTCAATGAGAAAGGCACTGGCATGAACAGGTGTTTTTTAGCTACTGTGTTACTCTTACCTCTTTCGGTCACAAGTCCAACCCCCACACCACCAGGCCATACCTTACGGGAATATCTCTTTTTTTTTTTATTTTTTTTTTTTTTTATTGTAGGCTTAGCGGTTTTTCATTGTTATATTTCTCCATGAGACCATTTCTATTGATAAGAATAGGATGTTAGAGCAATGTGCATGCCTCTTGTTTCCTGTGGACAGATGTCCCAGCATACACGGATTCCCTCATGTTCAATATTGAGCTTCTTTTGCTGCAGGATATCCATGCTGATCTTGAGAAGTTAATCTCATATGGTTTTGTTTGAGGATGTAGCGGAAACATTTATGGAACTCACTAAATTCGGATTGTTTATGTTTCAATGGAACAGGAGACTGTCTTTCAGCCAGTTACAACTTGATTCATCAGGAGCTAACCCATACAATGATAATTGGTCTAGAAGAAGGAAATCAAGAAAACCTCAGTTTGATGTGCCTGCACTTTCAAAGAATGATATGAATTCTATTCGCCGTTCACAGGTATGGAGAAGTGGTTTTGTAACCTTTCAGTTGATATCTGTATCTCAATCAAAATTATTGTTATTTATGATTTTATTGTTCTAGGTCCCTCAAATTATTGATACATTATGGCAATTTAAAGCACGGGATATGCTTCCGGCAGTTTGGTTCATCTTTAGCAGAAAAGGTTGTGATGCAGCTGTTCAATACCTTGAGCAGTGCAAGCTTTTGGATGAATGTGAGATAACTGAAGTAGAGTTGGCACTAAAGAGGTTTCGTGCTCGGTATCCTGATGCAGTGAGAGAATCGTCTGAAAAAGGTCTTCTTCGAGGGGTGGCTGCCCATCATGCTGGTTGTCTTCCTCTGTGGAAATCATTTATTGAAGATCTTTTTCAAAAGGGACTCTTGAAGGTTGTTTTTGCTACTGAAACTCTTGCTGCTGGAATCAACATGCCTGCAAGAACAGCTGTTATTTCATCCCTGAGCAAAAGGATAGAAAGTGGCCGCACTTTGCTTAGTTCAAATGAACTGTTCCAAATGGCAGGACGTGCTGGTCGTAGAGGAATCGATAAGAAGGGCCATGTTGTTCTTGTTCAGACTCCATATGAAGGAGCTGAAGAGTGCTGCAAAGTCCTTTTTGCTGGGCTTGATCCACTTGTGTCACAATTCACAGCTTCTTATGGGATGGTTCTTAATCTACTTGCTGTATGGCCTCATCCTTCTGTTCTTAACTGTATATTTTATTTTACAAATATCTTATACCATCTTTACAGGGGGCAAAAATTACACGTAGTTCACATGAGTCAAATGACTCGAACATTGCACACACTGGACGAACATTGGAAGAGGCAAGGAAGCTCATTGAACAAAGCTTTGGAAATTATGTAGGGAGCAACGTCATGGTTGCTTCAAAGGAGGAGCTTGCTAGAATAGAAAATGAGATACAGATGCTAACTTCAGAAATTACGGATGATGCTATTGATCGGAAAACCCGGAAACAGTTGTCACAAAAAGCTTACAAGGAGATTTCTGATCTTCAGGAAGAACTAAGGGTATCTCACTGACCAATTTTTTCCGGGGTTAAATATTTCTGTGTGATCTTTACACTTAGATCATAGACTTCTTATTTTATGTGATCTAATGGATTCTATATTATCTTATCCTTTTAGGCAGAAAAACGCATTAGGACGGAACTTCGCAGAAGAATGGAATTTGAGAGGATATTTTCCTTGAAACCAGTACTGGATGGTCTTGGGAATGAACATTTACCTTTTATGTGTCTTCAGCATACTGATTCAGATGGAGTAAGGCATCAAATTCCTGCTGTTTATTTGAGGAAGGTTGATTCTTTGAACACTTCAAAAGTAAAAGATATGGTAAGCACGAATTAATCAAGATTTCCACTCCCCTTTTGGTTAACTTAAAACTAATGATCTCTTTTACTCAATAAAATCACCAAAAGAATGGCAGTGTGACCTATGCTGAAGTTGCAAGCATCCTAGGTTCTTTGACTGCAGGCAATTACATGAAAAATTAGTCTAGCTCATTACGAATATGCTTGGTTCTTCTGGAATTTAATTTACTTAAGTGTTCCTTTCTACTGGTTGGTATTATTTCCTAGAAACTATTTGCGCAGAAGATGAAGTTACAGAATGGCATCTTGGCTCAAAACATATAGTTTAACGTTTTTATGATGATATGTAAGTTTCCTCTTTTAAGTATGCATTGAAGTTTGGTGTTTTTGTATGTTTTTGAGGTACTTCAGTGATTAGGAATCACAATTTCCAAGTTGCTGTAGAACATTGTAGCTGCATGTTTAAATGAAATTTCTTGCTATGTTTTTCTTCTAATTTTCCTGGACCTGGCAGGTACAGGAGTCTGATTCTTTTGCAATAAATAAGGAAAAATTTTCAAGTGATGCCAAATCTGAAGATGACATAGAACCATCTTACCATGTGGCTCTTGGTTCGGACAACTCTTGGTACTTGTTCACAGAAAAGTGGATCAAAGCAGTCTATAAAACTGGATTTCCCAATGTTCCGTTGGCTCTAGGTGATGCTCTGCCACGTGAAATCATGACAAGTTTTCTTGATAAGGAAGAGATGCAGTGGCTAAAGGTTGCTGATTCAGAACTTGGTGCTCTTTGGTCGATGGAAGGATCCCTTGAGACGTGGTCTTGGAGTTTAAATGTACCAGTCTTGAGTAGTCTTTCTGAAGATGATGAGGTAATCCAATTAGCCAATTAATTTCCTGCTTGGGGTAAAGTGCAATTTCTTTCTGGTCTACATTGTGACACATTTGACACTTGTGCTGTATATCCAATTGCTAAATTGATAATAATTTTTCTGCTATGTTATTAGATTTTGGAGTTCTCTGAAGCATACTTAGATGCTGTAGAATGCTACCGGGAGCAGCGAAACAAAGTTTCACGGCTGAAGAAAAAGATAGCACGCACTGAAGGCTTCAGAGAATATAAGAAGATCTTAGATGTTGCTAAGTTTACTGCAGAGAAGATACGGAGATTGAAGACTAGATCACAACGTTTGATCACTCGTTTGGAGCAGATTGAACCATCTGGCTGGAAGGAATTTCTGCAGGTACGATGGATGCATAAACATAATCACACCCCTCAGCAACACTGTTTAGTAGAAATAGAGACCATAAAAGATTCTTACTCGGCTGTTAATTTAGCTAGTGTGGATATACTGCATTAAAGTTTTAGTATCTTTATATATATATATATATTATTCTTTACTATATTGTTTTGGATAAAGGGCTTCAAGCCCCAAGTATAAAGTATTTCTGGCATGGCAATATGCATTGAATATTAAATTAAGTGATCATGCAATAAACCCATACATTGGGTTTCTGGGAATTAATGTTGTTACATACAATATTACAGTGTCTAGTCTCGATGAAAATATAGAATGACGTAGCTTTCTGTGCCTAGTATTCTCTATAATTATCTTTACTTGTTAGTTGTTACACTCATCGAAAGTTTAACTGCCGCTACTGTGTGCTTGGAAAGACAGACTGTTCAAGAAGGCCGTTCTGGCAGCAGTGCTAGTTGTGATGATATGCAGTTATAAGTTTTAGCATGTTTCTAATCTTGTTACTGGCAACTTCACTGTTTTTTGTTCAGATCAGCAACGTCATACATGAGGTCAGGGCCTTGGATATCAACTCGTATGTTATATTCCCCCTTGGTGAAACTGCTGCTGCAATTCGAGGAGAGAATGAACTCTGGCTAGCCATGGTACTTAGAAATAAAATCCTACTGGATCTGAAACCTGCGCAGCTTGCTGCCGTTTGTGGAAGTCTTGTTTCCGAAGGAATTAAAGTCAGATCATGGAAAAACAATGGGTGTGCATCTCTTTGATACATACAAAAAATGCATTAATGGTTCATTAGAACATACACGTAATATTCATGTTACGCATGTATGTATGTGTGTGTGTGTGTGTGTGAAGGGTACTAAAGTGCGGCTTGTTCTGTTTCAGCTACATGTATGAAGCCTCGAGCACTGTTATGGATGTGATGGCATTGTTGGAGGAACAGAGGAACTCACTTATACAAGTGCAGGAAAAGCACGGGGTGAAGGTAAGCAGCTAGGCAGCATTGTTATTGGAAAATACACGTATGGGTTGGTAGTTGGAATAAAACTAACTGCCGAGGGATGGATGGATAGGTACAGTGCTGGTTGGACAGCCAATTCAGTGGCATGGTGGAAGCGTGGGCCTCCGGACTAACTTGGAGGGAGCTTATGATGGACTGTGCCATGGATGAAGGAGATCTAGCCCGCCTCTTTCGTCGAACCATTGATCTATTAGCACAGGTAAGGAGCAGCAGTAGGAGGAGGAGGGGTATCTAGAAGTTTATTTATTATTATTATACTCGGGATTTATTATTAGCAAACATATATATATATATATATGTGTGCATCTTCAACAACATCATCATCATCATATTCATCCGTAGATGTTGGTGTTATTTGTATAATAACGATAATAATAAATAGGTGCCGAAGCTGCCTGATATTGACCCAATTCTGCAAAGCAATGCGGTGAAAGCATCCAGTGTCATGGACCGTACACCCATTAGTGAACTGATTGGATGAGCCAGCCTGCCAATCTAGAGAGAGAGAGAGAGACATTGCAGGCTTATATAAGCTCCAATCTGATCCGAGTCCTTATAGACTTGGTGAGAGCAGCTTCTGCGTTGCATTGCATTACATTAGCTTCTATCCTCAGTATGGGACCATCTTAGACATATCTGAGTCACCCAACGACAAGACTTTCTTTTGTTTCTGCAAGCAAATATTCAAGCCACCAGAATTTGAGGTAGCCTTTGAATCAATTTTATTTCTTTATTTGGGATGAAATTAATTTTATTTATTTTTATATCTGTTCATGTTTTTTTATTTATTTTTAAATTTTTTTATAAATATATTATTGATAATATTTTATAAAATTTATAAAAATAAATACAATAATAAAAAATAACACTGTTGTTAATATAAATATATACTCCCTCAGTCCCGGTGCAAGGTTGTCGTTTATTTTTCCACTTAGATTTTTTAATATCAGTATTATAATAGGTTATAGCGAAAAAGATGAAAATGCCCCTGTTACTATTGTTGGTTACGGACAAAAATGAATATATAAATAAGTAAATACAGATGTTATAATCATTATGAAAAAATATTATATATATAAAAATGTATTTAAATATAAAATATATATTTTACAAATTATTATAGTATTTTTTATTTTAGTATTATATTTTAATAAAATATAGTATATCAAATTTTGTATATAATAAAATAAAATATAAATAAATTTTTTTTATAATTAATTTAAAAATAATTTTATAAAATATTTTTTCCTCAGTTCAATTTCTATTGTCAAGTATATTTGTACGGTTTAGATGATTGTTTTTTTTTGTTATGAACAGAAAAATTTATCTGGTAGAGGTAACAAATGAAATAAAATGTAAAAATATAAAATTTGTGTTTAAAAAAAAATAACACAGTAATTGTTGGACGTTCCAAATAAAAAATTAAGATTGGTTTGTGGACAGAGAAAATATAATTTTAAATATAAATAAAAATATTTATTTTTTAAAAAATAAAAAATAAAATAATATTAAGTGAGTCAAATATTAAAAATTTAATTAAATTAATTTATATTTATTAAATAAGATAAAAAAAAAAAAAAAAAGTTACTTTGTAGCTGCACCGAATATGATATAAAGAGAAGCCTGTCGTTGCGACGTACAAAATACAAATTTATATATAGAAGGTGTGGTGTGTTTACTGTCATCTCCATTTTCGATATTGCTCCATAGCATACTGCAGCAGATCGTCCGGTACGGACGAAGTGGAATGGAGTGGAGTATGGATTTGGCTCCGGCGCTCGCGTCCATGGATGGAAAATGTTCGAGGAGCTCTGCCGCCGGGGAAGGGACCGGTTCCGAGACAACCGGCGCCAACGGAGACGACGGCGGTATAAGAATAGGAGGATTCATGCTGTTTGGTGTGAGAGTCATGATTGAAGGATCGTTCAGGAAGAGTGCTGGTATGAACAATCTAGTTCAGTTCGACCAGCCTCAGCCTCAGGACTCCAACAATGACGTTGCTGCGGGATATGCCTCCGACGACGTCGTTCATCCCTCAGGGAGGAGCCGTGAGCGGAAAAGAGGTACTGGCTAGCTAGCTAGGGCTTACCTACGTTTTCCCTGAAATCATCTATCGATTGAACTCGTCGGATGATTAATCGTGTACGGCAATGGAAAATTGGACTGAGGAATCATTGTGTCTGTGGAGGAGATGATTTGGTTTATTTTATATTTCTCTGCATCTAGGTCTAGCTCTGTAAACTTTGAGTTTTGATTACAACCAGGAGTGAAGAGGAGCACAGGCTGTTCTTGTTAGGGCTACAGAGAGCTGGGGAGGGGGATCTCAAGGAATTATGTGAGAACGAGGACACCTAGTCAAGTGGCAAGCCATGCTCAGAAATACTTCCTCCGCCGGAGATCCAGTCTCTTTGACATCACAACTGATGCGGTGGTCGGTATTCACTTTCACATTACAGATTTACAGCTCTTTATTTTTTATTCTAGTGTTCATGTTTCTTTGCTCCATGTCAGTTCATTCATTTCACTCTAATATAACTAACTACCTGTTTTGCTTTCAATAATATAGATAGCCTTACATGTTTTGCCTAGATTGTAGTATATACATATTGTATCTAATTTATTACATTAGGGCATTGATCAAGTAAGTAAGGAATTGAAGTTGTCTTTTCTTATACTGCACTGGATTTAAATGCCTTCACTGTAGCCATTTTTGAATAACCCTCAACTTCAACTTCAAACACAGCTTGTGGGCTCTTCCTCAACTTCAATTGAGGAGGAGAAGGAGGATCAAATGCCTCAGGAGAACACACCTCAGCCTCAGCCACCACCGCAGAGCCTCCTCCCGAACAATCCTGACAAGCTTCCCCTGTCGTCGTCTTTTCCTGTGGCCATAACTCCACTGGCTGTGGCTGTGGCTGTGGCTGTGGCTGTCCCAATCCCTACAGACAACCACAGCCCCCCCATGGAAATGGAAAACCACCCCTCAATTGGACAAGTCAATCAGCTCACCAATTCACCCGAGCCCATAACTCCAATCCCAATTCTACCCTCTTCTTCTTCCAAAATGACCAATTTGAAGCTCAACAGAGCCACAACCATCGAGCCTCCATCCTTGTCTCTCAACCTGTCTACATCATCCTCACCTCCATCGAACCAGGAACAGTCACCTTCCACACGGCAGGCATTGGCCTTCCAATCCAATAGCTTTAATGGGGGGGGTGGGGACGCCAATGGCAATAGCAATAGCAATAGCATCATCAGCGTGGCATGATGGGAACTTGTTGATAGTGATGTCTGTGTTGTAAAGTGCCCGGGGAAGGCAAGGGGAATCTCTTTCTTTATCTTCTTCAAGAACTACGATAAAATCGTATATTCTATTGCTCCAGCAAGTTGGATTAAACTTGTGAGGATGAGATTTAGTATGTGTATATTATATTGTTTGGGTGATTATTATTATTATTTTGTAATGATTACCTATTGTATAAATTTGGTGGGTATATCTATGATGATTGTAAAGGTTGTCGTTTTCACTCAGCAGGTCCGGTCCGGTCCATCTGAATGTCTTTTATTTACATTACAGCAGTGGTATGCTGCATTCATACTAAGAAAATAGCCGACATGACAAATGCAACTTATATTAAGTTACCACCCTAATTATTTGTCCAAATTGAAAGCAATTACTACTCCACAGATTTGTATAGCTTATTACATCTTCTAAGCATTATGTTAGCTTTCTGACTGTGAAAAACGATTAACATAGATTATTACATAATCAGTTTATGCGCTCGACCAAAGAATACATTATATACTACTATTTAAAAATAAAAATAAAAATCCCACAAGCAATTCTTTAAGTTCCATTGGAATCGAGAGGACTTTTTTCATGAAATTTTTGCTACTTATACACCCACCACTCATATGAAATCTATACAGAGGTATCTTTGCGGTAAGAAAGACTTTCAATCCCCTAATATCCTAAAAATAAAAAGATAGTATGTGAAGATTCAATGCTATGAAAAGATTTCAGCACAAGGGGAAGAAATCAAATGCCGCTGTAAAATTTCCTTCCTATTTGTTAAATTACACAGCATAAAAATATACCATGCCCATTAATTTCTTCACTAGACTAAAAATAATAATAATAATAATAAACAAAGTAAATAAGAAGACATATACAAAGCCAAAAATACTCCATTCCTGTAGGAATCCCCGGTCCAATGTTTGGAGCACATAACTAAGGTCAGGGGCAGAGCAACTCAGAAAAAGAAGAAAAATCAATGGGGCAGACAATATAATCCAGAGAAGAGCAGTGCTCTGCGGTCAAGATTCACATCTATAGAAACATAACTGCAACCACCATGCACTATCGACAACAGCATTCACAAAAAATAATCAGGTGTCTTACGCGTTGTGTCCGGCTCAATCTGTCGAGGAGCTGGGTCGAACTGAAGAAAATTCTGGTCCATGTTTTCCCCAATTTCAAGTATTGCAGCCATGTTCCCGCAGCGATAGCAGTAGTTGGGAGCACTGAAGACTGTCACCACATTTTTGTCCTGCAAATTTGAAATAAACAAGTTAAGCAGTGATACAATCCAAGTGTGTTGTGTGGGTGGGTGATTTCAGACCCAAGACAAACCTGACACCAGTTGTATCCCTCCATGACAAGCTGATGTGCGCGTGAAATTAGGGTGAGGCCATTGGTGTGGTTGAACTGAGCAGCTATGTCTTGTCCAAAGGTGTAGCCAGCTCCGCGCGGTGATATTCCCCAACCACAACGATCATCGGGATCGGACCACAAGAGATCGCACATGGGTCCTTCATGTGGGACCTACCAGTTCATAAACAACATGGTATTCTAAATCAACAATTTTCTTTCTAAGAAAATCAATGTGTCAAAAGCATGCTATACAATTAGAAGCCTAGGCAGTGATTGGTTAGAGTTTTATTAAGTTCTTTACTAGTTAGAAACACTGTTATGCTTAGCTGCAGAGTTCTTATAAAATGATTAATATGTTCACTAGTTAGAGACACTATCATGTTTACTACCAATGACTAATATGTTTACACATCCAGGGAAGCTATACTACCATGCGCTAAAATATTTTTAAATCAATTTTTGCTTATTGTAACCTCTACTCAAATCTCAATTCAAATACATGTACTCGCACATCATACTAGTCTTTCAACATCTATGCATATATATATATATATAAACCTGGGAAACTAATAATAATCAGGTACCTATTATCTCATCCAGTATTATTTAATACTATAGATGAGAGAAATACAAATTTGATTCCATAATATATACCAATTACAAAATTTCAGCATCCATAATTTTGAAGTCTATCAAAGCAACACATTAATTGGCATATTTAAGATTGCAAAGAACCCACCAATTTTAAATAAGAAAAATTCTGATTAAATAGCAAATACAGTTGTCTATTACCGCAAAAAGAGCCTGCACCTGGGTACAGATGCTATACAGGGTGAGGCTCTCAGCCACAATGTTGATGAGTTAATATAATCGACTAGGCATTTACTGTTGCTATATTGTCAAGTATCAAGGTCATGATAGTCAAGAAGAAAAGAACACAGTACACAGCATATAGTAAACAAAAAAATGAGGCTTATAAAAGCATACTATCCTCGCAAACAGTATATACCTCTTGTACACGATCTAAAGCTCGAATATTGTCTAAGGTATCAAGCGATGGTGAAAGGCCTCCATGCAAACAAAAGACCTACAAGAATGCAATGTCAAACACCTAAATACCTAGAGGTGCTATATTAAAACTTTAAAGGTAAGAGGCACGAACAATCATTACTTACCTGACTCTCAATAAGGGCTGTCAAAGGTAAATAATCAAAGAGATCAGTAAAATACTTCCACACATTGGCATTCCCATACTTCCTCAAGCATTCATCATAGAATCCATACCTGGCATGAAAAAATATGTAAATAATCCAGAAAGTAAACAAACTCAAAACAGTATAGTATTTTCAAATGGAAGTCCAGATAATGAATTATAAACAATACACTCTAATCTCATTAGTGATCATATTCACTAGATGATCTGAGTGAAAGGCCACTTACTTCATGATATGAAAGACATTTTATATCAATTAGAAAGCTATTGGTGTCTAGTTTAACTAAAAGCAAAACTAAATTTTACTATAGTATTACCGGGGTGAGTCTAATTGAAGGGAGGCACTCAGAAACATCAAAGATGAGAAACTCTAGGTATGCTTATTCTCGTGATAATTCAATTGTTCAATTACTTACTTTTCGGTTTTGTTTTTTCTCAAAATTATCAAGGTATTTTTGAGAAATTACTACTATTAATTTATCATTTATCCGTCAGTATTTCTTATTCTCTAAATATATTAGCTACTAGCCACATAACTAAATATATCGACATGTGAATGTATCTGAAAAGACTTGATCATGCAACTTAATTTGAGGACCATTATGTCATGCCAAAGCTCACTGGCACCATTGTGCATTCAAACTTTAATAAGCATGTCGTACAAATATTAGCAGAGTACTCACACTTGAGTAATTTGTCGACTTTCGTGATTGCCCCTAAGTATTGTGATTCTATCCCGATAACGAACTTTTAGAGCCACTAAAAGTGTGACAGTCTCCACCGAGTAGTACCCACGATCTGCATTAAATGCATACTTTATAAGATGGATATTGTACATTTCCATAGAGCGACAAGTGTTAATGCGGTAAACTCAATGTTAATAGAAGGGAAGGGACTAACAAACAAAAAGAAATACAAAACTCTACCAACAAATAGAAGGAAAATTAAGAAAGATGATATCTAAGTGGCGTGATGCTGACGCAATTGTTCCTGATATAAGATAATTAATGTTTCTTTTTTTTGTCTTTTGTAAGAAGAATATTGGAATGTTGCGTAAAAAAACGGTGAGTTACAAGCGTTGGCTCCTTAGGCTTGTTACCAAATTAAGTCTAAGAAGTGTCCATTAATGATATATAACCTCATGCCAACGGAAAAACCTGTCGAATAAAGACACTAGCTAAATAAGGAAATGTAATAAATAGAGAGGCACGGCTGTAACAGAATTTTTAAATTGCGTAAATGATCTGTGGTACCCGTTATTTTTAATTGTATATGTCAAAAAGCACCAGCAGTATGATGACGTGTGGAACTATAAACTAATAACCATTGTTTTGTCTAACAACAACATGGTGACAACAAACCTATTCTGCAGTTGTCAATAAAATCAAAGGAAAGAGCAGCTGACAGTGGTCAAATTGGTTTGAATAATGACTATATTATATATGAAGTCTCATAGTAACGTAAAATTGGAGTACATAGAGAAAATGCAATCTCAAACTTAACAAGATATAAGCATCTCAATTGCATTCTAATCACCTATCATTTGTCTCGTACGAACAACAAAGAATTTTGACGCTCAACATCATCCAGAAAAGAATACAACATAATTGGCTTGAACCCAAATCACCACCAACCATTGTCAATTTCCAAGCTGCCTGTGAACTTCCAGCATTGCATGGAACACAATAACTAATCTCCTATTGCTAGTTTGAAGATAAATGCAATAAAAGCTAAGAAAATAGCTTGCTTTGCATTTTTGGATGAATCAAAACAACAATTTGCTGGAGGATGCAACTTCCACTGGCAATGTTTTCTCTAAGTCTCCTTGTAAATTAAACAAAAATTTTCAAACTGAAAGTTAGGCACAAATGGCGTATCAATCAAGACACCTTAAAATGCTATGTATACCTAACACTCAAAACGTTGATTTAGCTTAATAACCAGCTCTATATTGACCTCGTTCAACAGCACATCCTCCATTCAATATAGAAACCCTATATCATACCCTATCAGGCAAACACATATCAGGAAACATGTTTTCTCGCGAAATCACCAAACAAACCACCCCGAGAAAAGGTAAAAAACTCACCGACGTAGTCACCCATGAAGAGGTAATTAGTATCCGGAGCGTTGCCACCAATCCGAAACAGCTCGATCAGATCGTAGAACTGGCCATGGATATCACCGCATACAGTAACCGGACATTTCACCGGCTGCACGTTCCACTCCTCCACCAAAATCGCCCGCGCTTGATCGCACAAAACCTTGACCTCCGCCTCCGACAGCGGCTTGCACTCCATCAATTGCTCTATTTGCCGATCCAAATCCCCATCACCCGGCATTTTTTCTTCCAACAAACAACTCCCTAGCTCTCCGAATCCTCGCCGGCACCTCAATCCAGATACTCAAATTCCGAAAACAACGAAAAGGGCACCGATACCGATCGGCCGGTGGACCACCTGAGATCTGGATTTAGAAATTTCACAACAAAGAGAGAGGAGGAGGATTTTGAAAAACAAAAAAAAAAAAAAAAAATTGTAAATACTTTTACTATTTTCTATTTCTGAGATTGTTTTCCCATTTTTTGAGACTCCCCTCTTGTAAATCCAGAAATGACAGCAAAATACTTTTTAAGCAAATATGAAAAAAGATAATTTAATTCTCGTTATTCCTTTTTTTCTTTTTTCTTTTTTCTTTTTTTCCAGAAGATGTAAAAATAAGGAAGAGTTGGTAGATCTGTGACTGCCAGAAGAACATGTGTATGCGTATCGTATATATACACTACTACATATTCGGTTTATTGCTGAAACGCCAAATGAAACTCAAATGACTTTCAAATGCAAATGCAAATGCAAATGCAAATTGCTGACCAGCTTCTTCACATAATAATTTTTGTAATAATGATAAAAGTAAGCTATATTTGATAAATTAATGTTTAATATATACAAATTATACTTTAATTACTAGAATTTGATTACAGATGTTTGGTAAATTATATATTTAAATAATTTTAAAAATGTAAAAATTATACTATATAATAATAAAATAAATAAAATTAACAAAATATACACAGCTTACTTTTTTTTCTGTTAGAGTTTGTGATTTTACTAAAATTTTAAATAATTTACTCGCACATTTTTAGTTTTTACCTTAAAATAATAATTTTGATTTGAAATATGATATATGTATTAATTGGTTAATAATAATAAATTATAATAGTATTATTCTTCTATTTAAATTGTATTATTAATAATTTTAAAATAAATTATAATACATGCTTATAATTTTTAAAAATAGAATATATATTTAAATATTTTAAAATTTATATTTTAATAAAATATATGCAATATGATATATTTGATAGAGAATAAAATTTTATATAATATAAATAAATAAAAATATATTTGTATATTTGTTTATAATTAATATAAACTATTTTTTTATAAAAGATGAAAATTTTTAAATATAAATAAAAAACATAGAAATAAAAGAGTTTTGAATAATAAGAATGATATTATATATTATAAAATTAATTTATATTTATTAAATATATTTTAAATTAATAAAGTTTACTATAAATATATAAAATAGAAAATACATCATTTGTTAAGGGGCATAAAAGTATTACCATAATTTTGTTTATATAATACACAAAAATGATAAAAACTATAAATAAATACTTAAAATAAAACACACACCACAAACAAACCGTTTTCTCTTTGAAGTAGCTGAGGTGTTGTATACTTACGTTTTTTTATACTCGTATTGAAACATTCCATTTATCATTTATTTTTAAATATTATATACTCCACTATTTATGTTTAAACTTTATTTAAATTTTAAAAAAGAAAATCAGAACCGAATAAATTAAATAGTTGCTATATAATAGTAATTTACATAATGAGCCCATTAAAATTACAGTCCAATAAGAACTCTGAAATTGGACCGACCCAATTCAAAAAGCGGCCCAAGTTATGTGCGATGAGCCACTTCATTTCATACTTGGAAGCAGCATCTAATCCGACGGCTCTGATGTTTGTAACGATGAAGATGGACGGTCCAAATGTTCCAACGTCAATATTTAAAGTAAGGTCGCCGAAGCTTAACTAACTAATATGCAACCCTCTCCGTTCTCTAGAATGTTCTCTCTTTTGTCTCCAGAATCTCCCGTAGTAATCGGAAAGGAAAATGGTGCGATGCAGTATGGTGCGGTGGTGACATTAGAAAGAGCAGCCGAGATGTTGGTTTGCATTTAATTTGGGGAATTGGTTGTGGTTGATTTTGTATGTGTGCTTGTTTTGGTACATCTTTTGTAATTGTGAGTGCAGCAGTAGCAGGAGGTGGATTGAAGCGAGATTGAGACGGTTTCTGTCCCTGCTTCTGTTGTTGTGTTTTTTCTGTACGAGTATTGACTATCAATCAAAAAAAAAAAAGAAGGTAATTTAATACTGCATTTACAGCTAGCTTACTACTACAACTAAATTATTTGTTTTGTAATTTAATACTTACACTGCGAACAAAGTAAGTGTGTGTGTTGTTTGTTTGGATTGATTAGTCGAGAAGGATATCTGTGCAGATAAATTAGATGCTGCAACATTGCATTGGTCGACCAGATAGAAGATCTCTTTCATTTCATCTAGTGCAAGGTTTGTTTTATTTAATTATTTAATTTTTTTTTTTTAAAAAATGTTTCATATACCATTTTATATCAATCTTTTTTTTCTTCAAATATCATATTAATAACAGTTCTATTTAGAAATACCAAAACCCAAAACAACACGGGAAAAAATACCAAAAAGTAAAAGTTATCAAAACTCAAAGGATGTGTTAACGTTTTTGTGTTTTGTATATTTTAGATTTTTATTTTTTATTTTTTCAGTGAAAGAGTTAATTGCTGGATGTGAAGTTCTATACAATAAGAACATAAAATGTGTATTAGACATGATTGCATCTGTTATATAATGTATGTTTTGTATTGTGCATGATATTAATTCATATCCATGTTGACGTGCTTTTCACTGTCTCAAAGATTTTCCACTCAATTAATATGCATGCAATGGAGAGACAATATCCATTTAAAGTAAAGTAAAATAATACTATATACTACTACTATTAAATAAAAAAATAAAAAATATGGAAGGAAACCTATAAGAAACTAACCTAAATTAAGCTCTAAAATATGGAAAGAATATATTTTGTCAGATTGCAGGATTTAAATCCTTAATTAATTCTAAACTAACTTAATTTAATTACAATTTATACGTACCTTCCTTTTTAAGTATCTCTCAATGCATATTTATATACACAATCAATCACACACATACACACCCATTCCATTGCATATAAAATTCGATCCAAAACTGTGAACATGGTGCTGTTGAACCAGAGCGGCGGCAGTAGCGGCGGAGGGGCAGCGAGGAAGACGACGCAGGGAAGAAAAAAGATAGAAATCAAGAAGATCGAAAATCTGAGCAACCGTCAGGTAACGTTTTCGAAGCGGCGGGCGGGTTTGTTCAAGAAGGCGAGCGAGCTCTGCATTCTGAGCGGCGCGGAGATCGCAATTATAATCCACTCGCTGGGGAAGCGGATCTTCTCGTTCGGGCATCCGACGACGGACTCGGTGGTGGATCGGTTCCTGACGGGGGCGGAGGAGGCTGCCGGCCGGGCGGCGGAGAGTAGTTGTAGTATGCCGGCGGTGAGGGCGGCGGAGTACAACCGCCATTACGCGGACGTGTGCAAGGAGTTGGAGGCGGAGAAGAAGCGGAGGGAGATGATAGAGGCGGCGAAGCAGGCCGGGATGTACGGCGGCGGCGGCGGAGGGGAGGAGTGGTGGAGCGAGCCGGTGGAGGGGCTGGATCTGGAGGAGCTGGAGCAGTACGAGGCGGCGCTGAAGGAGCTGGTGAAGAACGTCACGATGAAGGCGGACGATCTGATGCTCATACAGAATTCCTCCGGGGGGAATATTCCGATGGGGATGGAAGTCATGATGGCCGGCGGCGGCGGCGAATCGTCGTCGCTGGCGAACCCCAATAATAATAATAATATTATTAATAACCATAATGATGAGTTTAGTTCGGCGGCAGGATTTGAGTATGGGAATGGGAGTGGCAGCGGCAGCTGCTGCATGGCATTAATGGCTGCTCCTGCTCATCATCCAAACTGTTATCCACCTCATCCTCAACCTCAACATCCTCATCCTGATCATAATCTTCCTCTTCTTTACGGAGGAGGATTCGATCATCATCATCATCAGGCAGGGTGCAGTAGCCATAGCCATGCCCATGCCGATACTTGAATCAATGGGTGAGTGCATTCCTGCCTCGTCGTTTTGCTTTATTTAATTTCTCTTCTATTCGATTCTATTATATTCTGTGCCATTATTTATCATTACTAATTAAACAGGTCTTAATCATGTTTTCTTTTAATTTTCCCTTTCATTTTATTATTATTAATTAATTGACGATGATTTGTTGATTAGTTTGATATATTTTTTTTTTATGACATGGGAATCCGCAGTCGACGTACCTTCTTTTTTTTTTTTTTATTAATGACGTGGGAACTCGCATCCGACATAATTTCTCCTTTCTTCTATGTGAAATAATCCTCCATGTTTAGTTACTCCTTGTTTTTCATGAATTAATCAATTATCATACAGAAGCTTAATTCGTTAGTGTAGAGTAATGAACCTATTTGTTCCTATCCCACTAAAAAAACCTTAATTTGTCACAAAATGGTGCTACATAATACAACTTATTGCAAAATTACAACAAAATTTCCTAAGCAAATAGGAGATGACCAAATAGTGTTTGTTAAATGTTTTTTGTATTTGAAAATTCTATATAATTTTAATAATTTTAATTAAACATATTAACTGCATTATTAGAGGGGGTTTGATAAAAAACTTTTTTTTTAAAGGGTTTTAACTTATTGAATAGTTTGTTAGCTATTTAACGGGTAAAAAACTAATATCTTATAATTATTTTATCAAATACTTTAATACAAAAAGTTAATTGAATCTGTTAGTCAAATCAAATTTAGTAAATCAATCAATTAAATCAACCAATTCATTGAATCGGCTATCAATAATTGTCAAACACACTTAAGTTGAATTAATTTTGGAGAATTGAATTAATATTTGTTATAATATATATAGTGGGTAAGGTCCACGCTTATATTTATTTTTAAAAAGCAAAAGAAAAAAAAAACAGAAAAAAAAAGAGAAAAGATTTCATTCATATCAAATTATATGTTTATGATTCTAATAATAATAATATAAATTTTGTTTCAACAAATTTGAGAAGATATTTAAGTTCTAGAAATTAAATAGCAGAAATAAACAAAATATTTTCTCAAAATGAATTTTAATGAGTAAAAAAAAATAATTAAATGATAAATATGGACAAGGGTAGAGCATGCCCGACTAAACTAGAATTTAGCATTAACGATGATGGTTTGAACTTAAATTCATGACTCTATGGTCAAATTTATATCACACCACCAAATTATCTCTAGAAATATAATTGTCATTTTTTTTCAAATTTTACTATTTTTTCTTCCAAAAATATTAAATTTATATCACATCCTAACGCTAGAAATATTTTATTTTGTTTCAAATTTGTAATTATTGATAATTTTGTTTTTTGATAAGGGGAAAAGACCTATAAGTCATTCCATTTTGCGTTTTTAGAGTTAGATGAAGGGTTGAGATTCAGTCACTGCCGAATCATATTCTCTTCTTCCTTTTATTTATTTATTTATTATGTATGTATACTTACTATTGGTTTATCTTTGCGAATAATCATCATGACATGTTGTAAATTGTTATACAAGATGATGATGATGATGATTCTGTCAATCTCTATTATAAATGAATTTGTAAAACTTACTAAATTGATTGATAGTCGTCTCAATTTTCTTGATCATATTTGTTTAAATAAATTATATATATATTTCCAACCAATAATAACAGTAATAGAAAAGCTCGCTAATATCTAAACAAAACATTACAAACGATCTTGTGCGTGAAGTTCGATAGAAACGGGGGACAGCTAATAATTAATACAGGCATCCAAATGATTTCTTTCTAGTAACGTGTCATGTATGTATTGTCTGAGTATGTCGTCCGTTTTCCTTTACGTTAATATTAATTAAATACACTAATTCTTACCTATATATATTCTTCAAATTTTTAAACTAAACTAATACTATTTATTATATAAATGACTATTATTATTGCATTTGCATGCTGATCAAACGAAAGAATCTTCGACAGGGGGATCAACAGCAAGACTCAAGCGTGCTCCCCATCACCTCCCTGTAAATACAGCAACAATTTTTATTTTTTTAAAAAAATTATTTCTCTGTACTATTTACCAGTAGTATTTTTAACACTGCATGGGCAATTTAATTAATAAAGTAGCTAAGAATATTTGGGGGGATCGTTTCGTTGGAATTAAGAATGATAGTGGGAAGAAAAGGACATCGTGTCGTGCCATATGGTTTGACGACATGACGCCGACGTTTTCATCTTTTCAATTCAAACTGCCTCCGTCTCTCTCTTTGATCCATCCATCCATCCATCCATACATACAACTTGCTCGATTCTTCCTTCCCCTCCCCTTCCCTCTCCGCCATTGCTGGTTGCCTTGCCTTGCCACTCCCAGATTTCAAATTCAATCGATTTTGCAGACGGGACGGGGCTGGAATCTGTGGCACTCTCTCTGTATATGCTATCCTATGCTAAGCTTAATTTACGCCAGCGTTAACAGTTAGTTCATCCCCATCTAAGATGAACTGACCTCGTTCGTTCTTCTTGGGGGTTTCGGATCTGCAATCGGGAATTCTTCGGTGCTCATAAAACCCACATTAAGATTGGGGTTTTATCCCCTTTTTCTGCAAATGGGTGCGAATAAGCGACCCAAGCTCGACTCGCTGATTTCTCTGAGTAGGCTCCGATCGATTCAAGTCCTGACGGGCTTGCTCTTTCTGTATTTGATTTTTATCAGTTTTGAGATTCCCATGGTTTTGAGAGTAGGGTTAGGGTTAGAAGCTCCCGAGGCGGAATCGTCACTGCCCCTGATCTCGCATCCAAATTTCAGAGGCCGAACAGACAATCAGCACTCAACCATGGAGAATGAGGGAGTGGTTTTTCGGTCGGCTCAGGAGAGGAGAGTGAGGGAGTATAAGATGATTTCCGATGTCTTTTTTGACGACAGGGCGCTGCACAGTATTAGTAAGGATGACTTCTCCGAGTTGCATAGGGTAGTTAGAGATGCATTTGCTGTAGGGAAGAGAATGTTGGAGCGTTTGAAATCAGGAAAAATGGCGAGCGAGGTGAGGAATAGGACTGAGAATGTGACAGATGAGGCTTGCCCGAATTCGATGGTGCTGCGGGGGGACAAGTTTCTGAAGAAAGGGAAGATGATGGTGATACCTTGTGGGTTGTCTTTAGGCTCCCACATCACTGTCGTCGGGCGGCCCCATTCGCCTCGTGTGGATAAAGAGTCGAAGAAGGGTGGAAAAAGTGCAATGGTGTCTCAGTTTGTGATGGAGTTGCAGGGCTTGAGGGCCGTAGACGGTGAGGAGCCGCCTAGGATTTTGCATTTTAATCCGAGGTTGAAGGGGGATTGGAGTGGGCGTCCGGTGGTGGAGCATAATACCTGTTATAGGATGCAGTGGGGGGCTGCTCAGAGGTGCTCTGGTTGGAAGTCGAGGGCAGATGAGGAAACTGGTGAGGAGTTTTCTCTTGAAACTTTTGTACAGAATCGATGTGTACATACATTCTTGATGTGATGTTATTTCGTGCTTGTTATTGATAAATGATGTCAGATTGTGCAAATGTTTGTTGATTATGTGGAAAATGCCCAACAGTTTCATTGGGATGACGCTTTGGATTATCCATTTGTTTGTCTGAGAATCAAATCATTGCTGCATCAATAAATTTTTGATTGAATGGCCATGTTGAGCTGATAGATAGATGGATATATTTAACATTTTCAGCATGCTGCTTTACATTCAAAGTGATTTTATTTTTATTTTTTCATAATTGGGTGATAGTGGTGATTCAAACTTAGAAGCTGCTGAGTTGCTACCCAAAAGTTTAAGTTGATTATGTGATCTTAGTTGTCCAGCCTTTTTCAGTTTCATGTGAATAATAGCATTTCCTTTCTCCAAAATATAGTATGCTTTTTCTTAAGATTTCAGTTGTATGGAAGTTGATGGACAGGTGAAATGCGAGAAATGGATTCGCGATGATGACAACAGGTCCGAAGAATCAAAGGTCACTTGGTGGTTGAAAAGGTTGATTGGCAAGACAAAGAAAGTTTCTATTGATTGGCCATATCCATTTACTGAGAACAAACTATTTGTGCTCACACTTGTTGCTGGGTTTGAAGGCTATCATATCAGTGTAGACGGGAGACATATTTCATCCTTCCCATACCGACCTGTATGTGTTTCTTCCATAACACTTGTGGGTGCATTCAATATTGTGACTTGTGATATGGTGCCTAAATTCATCTTATGGAACAGGGTTTCACTCTTGAGGATGCTACAGGCCTGTCTGTGACTGGGGATGTCGACATTCATTTTATATTTGCCGCTTCATTGCCCACTTCACATCCGAGTACAGCTCAACAGAAGCATCTGGAGCTATCCCCTAAGTGGAAAGCCCCAAAACTTCCCACAGAACCCGTGGACCTCTTTATCGGCATACTTTCTGCTGGCAATCATTTTGCTGAGCGAATGGCTGTCCGAAAATCCTGGTTGCAGCATGCATCAGTGAAGTCTAGAAGAGTTGTTGCTCGCTTTTTTGTAGCTTTGGTGAGAGCCCATAATAAATTTAAATGCTTGTTGAAAGTTAGTCCATGTTACTCCCTTGGTCTGAATTAATGTTCATTTTAATTCTTTTTTTCATATTTGCCAGCACACTCGGAAGGAAGTGAATGTGGATCTTATGAAAGAAGCGGAATATTTTGGCGATATTGTCATAGTGCCTTACATGGATAATTATGACCTCGTTGTGCTAAAGACGATTGCAATTTGTGATTATGGGGTGAGTTACCAATGAAATGGCTGTGTGAGTGAGATGACGTATTATTTTGCCGTAGCCTTATTTTCTCTGTTAACATGCTTATATCTGATCAATCTAGGTTCGTACAGTAGCAGCTAAGTATGTTATGAAATGTGATGATGATACATTTGTAAGGATTGACACGGTGATGATGGAGGTTAACAAAATTGAAAGCGGTAGAAGCTTCTATATCGGTAATATAAACTATTATCACAGGCCGCTTCGCCATGGTAAATGGGCAGTTACATATGAGGTATGATCTGTTCGTATCTTCCTGCTTTTCATCTTATTATATTTTATTTTATGAACTTGGTCTTACTTGTATGAAAAAATGTCTTCCCACGGTTGAAGAAATATATGATGTGTATAATATTTTATTTCACTCTACTAATTGCCCATATGTCTCTACTTGCTTTTCATTATTCTATGCATAATATGCAATGCAATTTTGAGTTGCAATGCTTGGTGATGTAGGTTTCACAACTGCATTTAATTTCTCTCAAGTCTATGTTTAAATTAAAAGCTCGAGGTGCTAACAATGCATTTGTGTTTCCAACTAATATAGAAGTACATTTCGCAATCATAGACAAATTTCCATCTTTATGTTTTGTTGTGACACAAATAGTTATCGAACACATTTTGGTAAGTACATTATTGACTGGAATCCAAAATCAGTCCTACTTACCGATCCTTTTGTCTTCAGGAATGGCCAGAGGAGAGCTATCCACCTTATGCAAACGGGCCAGGATATATCGTATCATCTGACGTAGCACAGTACGCCGTATCTGAATTTGAGAACCACAAACTTAGAGTACGCCATTCTTCCTCATTCATTTGCCTCTTTCCCCTTTCGTGACTCAACATTTGTCTAATTCTAGTTAGAACAACTGCTGTTTTATATTTGCTCAGTTGTTCAAAATGGAAGATGTAAGCATGGGAATGTGGGTGGAGCAGTACAACAGCTCAAGACCTGTTCAGTACGTGCACAGCTTGAAGTTCTGCCAATTTGGATGCATCGAAGGTTATTACACTGCGCACTACCAATCTCCCAGGCAGATGACATGCTTGTGGGAAAAATTGCAGCTTCATGGCAAACCGCAATGCTGTAACATGAGATGAACTCTGGACTTGGATCGATCCAATGCTATGCACGGTGGGTGGGACAGTTGAGAGGGTGGGGTGGGGTGGTTGTGCTTTATGGGAGCGGTGTACATACCATATATAATTTAGCCTGATCAACCCGTTTGTTATTCTTTCAGGTCAATTCATTTAAGCAAAATTTCACATTCTAAAAAATTTTCCTACTGATTTATTGAAGCATTTTAACCCTTTTTGCTTTTTTTCTTGTACCTTTCTATTACTGAAATGGTGAGTCTGCCTGCTAGAGTTGTTACACTCGTGAATGAATTGAGCTGTTCCAAGGACTGGATTGGATTGGATTGGATTGGATTGGCTTGATAAGGGCTGTTATTTAGAAAAATGAATTGAATTGAATTGAGTATGAAAAAGCCTGTTGAGTTAGGTCACTCACTTGTACTGTCTGGGGATGCAAATGGTGCTGCTGCTGCATTGTTGTCATTTCTTTGGATAAAGCAAGAAAGAATATATATGTAAATATATGTCTATCAACGGCGGGAAGGAGGCCCCTTTAAGGAAGGGAACCTATTCTATTCTATTCTCTTCTCTTTGGCATTATTGCTGCAGCACCATACACTGAGTGCTCACTTTGATTCTTTTTATATATATATATATATATATATATATTTGTTGTCTGCAGCTGAGGTGAGGTGAGGTGATTCCCTCACCCCCACTTCTTGAAGGTGTAAGAACAACATTCATTGAACTGGTCGAAATGAATTAAAGCTCTCTACTCTACTCTACTCTACTCTACTCAAACTCAAATCAAGGTCTTTAAAAAATTAATGCACAGTGAAATTCCAAGAAAGAACCCTCAATCAAATCTTTTACACCAAACAAATGCTACATTCAGATCACCATACCATACCATACCAGCAGCAGCTGCTGCTATTAAGTTGGTTCCTTCCCTTTACATATTTTGAAATTCTGGTCGGTCATCGCCTTTCTTGTTAGACATCTTTCGACAAGATGAGCCACACGAAGCAGCACAAGCCGAGCACGATCCCTAAAAGACAGTCTGAGTCAGGACTTTTAACAAACTAACTTGGTGAATGAATATATAGATATATGTGATCATGCTTACAAGTTGTCCTAGGGGGGACAAAAATGAGCCGTGCTCCTCCGTGGCTCCATGAAGCTTCGTACGGGCAATCTGTTGACGTGTTCATGCCTCCAGGACAGTTACATGCGAAAGACTTTTCCGAGTCATAGTTGTATCCGCAGACGCCATTGCTCTTCTCGCAGTCACTACACAGCTCCGGATAATTGTTCTCGAAGTTGAACTTGTACTTAACTGCAATCCCATAAGTCCACGTCGCCGGGTTCGACCCCAGGTTGAATCCGTATAGAGCAGAGTACGACGCGCACTGCAGCTTCTGCAAGTCCATCTCGAAGGAGGGCCCAAGATCGACGGGCATGTACACGCAGCACTCGGATCCGGGGAGGTTCAGCCGGCTGATGGCCTCGCACGAGTAGAGCAGGCTGCACACGGACGAGCCGAGAGAATCACACATGGGGAACGTCGAGTTGTTGCCGCTGCCGCCTTTGTAGATAGGCGAGGAGTCGGTGGAGCAGTCGAGGAGAGCGAAGACGGTAGTGTCATGGAAGGCGAAGGGGGCATCCCAGTCGAGACCGAAGCCTCTGCTAGGGAGCTTGCAGGAGCAGGTGGACATGGAGGGGTCGTAGATGTAGATGACTTGGTTGGGGTAGTCGATGGAGGTGACGGTGTAGCAGCCGGTGTGGGTGGTGAACGTGAGCTGGTCTTGCGGGGTGCATGCAACGTATGGCTGGAAGCGTGGGTCGCCGCAGCCGGAGCTGGTGCCGAAGGGGTACTTGATGGGGATTTTGCCGCATGTTTTTTGGCAAGTTTGGGAGGAGACTAGGAAGGGGAAGATGATGATGATGAGCACAAGTGTGGAAAGGGGAGGAAAGAGTGCCTTCTTCATGAGTTGGTGTGAGAGAGAAAGAAAAATCAAGGAATGGATGAATATGATTCTTGCCTCAATGGGCACTCGGCTTGGCTTGGCTTGGCTTTATAGCAAGAGAGAAAGAGAGAGTGGACTCGATAGATAGATGGCCACAGCCGCTACTCGCCGAGTGTGGTCTGGATAAAAAGCCGACCGACCTTAATAATTTGAAAATTAGACACGACAAGATGAAGTCACACGTCTCAAATGCCCTTTCTGATTGTGCATGAGTTTTGCAAAGAAAGTAGCAAGTGAAAGCACTTGGGATTGATTGGCTCCCGGGTCCTATGTTAAAAAATGAACTAATTCAATTGGTAACATGGAGCAATGTATGGCTAAGAGAAACAAAGAGTTGGTCCCAACAAAGTTAATCAAATATAAAAATACTGGGCCAATTTGGACCGGACCTTATGGGCCATAAAGCCTCAAGATAATAGGCCCATAAGATTGAACCACATCAGCTTTTTGTCGTTCTTTAAAAAGGAAGAATCTTGTGCAAAATTGGATGTATAGGGGAAGGGAGGACAATGCATCAATCAACATACGATACACTGCCCGTTGAAAGAGGGTGCCCACATGTAATATATATATATATATATGGAAAATCATATGAAGAATGTATGTAAATGAAAGCCAACAGAAATGGCACACACACAAATTAAGCTAAAAACCTCAAGTCCATCTCATTGCATTACAAGACAACAAAAATACAAAGTCAACGCTTACATCACAACATAGACCGGACCACAGCTGCAAAAACAAAAAGCAGCAGCAGCGCCGGAGAAGGCCGAAGAATGGACGCAGGAGCAGCCGACGGCGGCACGGCAGTCGTGTTTCTCGGCGACACGACTTCCTTGGAGCAGGCATAGTTGCATCGGCTCGGCCGAACCACCCTGTACAACCCGCTCTGCGTCAGCAGGTAGACATCCTTGTTGTTGTCCTGTCCGAACGAGAATATTAGCTGCACCGCCAGCTGCCCGTTGTCGCCCGAAGGTGTCGACGAATCACACTTGATCGGAGAGTCCCGCGCGCAGCTGAACGGAGTGTCATTCGCCGTAAACTTCCCACTTCCTTCCGGGGCCTCCGACGCTGCCCAAATATGCTGCCCGTAGAGATCGCCATACAAGTAGCTGCACAAGTTCGTATTAGTTTCTATCCTCCAAACGATTATTACGATTAGTTGGATGAGCTCTTTACCTTCCATACACGCACGGATCAGTCTGCGCTCGGTAGAAAAATCCACCCGATATCGCTGCAGAGCCGAGCTTATTTATCTGCGAGTGGCTGTAGCTGGCCACGGGGAAGATTGGATCTGTGGTATTCGGCAGAGTGTCGCCGCCGGGGGTTTGGTTGGCCTTGAAAGGAATAGGGCCTTCGTACATGCGCCACCCGTAGTTTCCTCCCTTTGTAATGATATCGACTTCCTCGTATTGATCCTATGTATATAAAAACACTCAAGAGTGAGTAGCTATATGGATGATCAACGTTGTTAATGATCGAATCCAGCTGTTCCGATTAGGACAGCCTACAAACCTGCCCGGTGTCGGCGCAAAGGAAGTAGACAGGCCTCTTGGCATCGAAGCTACATCGCCACGGATTCCTTAACCCGTAAGCCCATATTTCGGGCTCCATTTCTTTGTCGTCCGAGTATGGATTGTCTCGGGGGACCGAGTAGTTTCCCCATCTCCCGAGCTTCACGACTTCCTCGTCGCCTAAGAACCAATCGGAATCGACAAATATTTGGTTATTCTCATTGTACCAAACCTTTAAGATGAGATGAGGTGAGTGAAATGGAATGGATAAAAACTCAGACTTGGCAGATTATCGACGTCGACCCTGAGAACCTTCCCGAGCAACGACTTCTTGTTCTGCGCGAAGTTGTAAGGATCGCCCTTGCCACCGCCGTCTCCCATCATGATGTACATGTACTTGTCCGCCGGACCGAACAGAATCTGCCCGCCGTGATTCCCGCCGTACGGCAGCCCCAAGGTGAAGATCCTTCTTACCTCATTCGGGTTCGCATTGCCGGTCGTCGTCCCGGTCGCGTTAGCGCTGTACTCAGCAACGACGGCGTGGTACTTGCAGACCTCAGCGGTGCCCATCTCCGCCGGATCGCAGCCGACGTCGGAGTTGCAGGCGCACCGGCCGCCGCATCCGGGGGACTTCTCCTTGTCGCAATTGAAGGACGCGAAGAACCGCCCGTTGGCGGCGAAGTCCGGGTGGAAGGCCATCCCCATCATCCCGTAGCTGGGGCCGAGGAAGACCTGATCCGTCAGGTCCACGAAGGGGCTGGATTCATCGAGGTCCAGGACTTCCCCGGAGTCCTGGTCCGGGATCTTGACCAGATAAATCTTGCCGGAGAGGGTGGAGAGGAAGGCCCGGTTGGAGCCATCGGGGTGGGGCGCCATGTTGATGTAGGAGCCGTTGTCGAGCTTCTCGAAGCAGATGCCTTCAGGCGGTGGCGGGGGCAACACGCCCGTGTTGTTGCTGAGAACCACAGGCTTGCCGTCGAAGCATACGGCGGCGGAGGAGCCGCCGAAGGCAGCGCAGAAGTCGGAGTCCGATTGCCAGAGATCCGCCAGCGTTGAGGAGGTGGCGTTGCGTGGGATGGCCGCCTTGCTCTGCAGCGCGGGGGCGAAGGGGGAATTCTGGATTGGTACATTCTGGCACGATTTCCACACCGCCGCGCAGAAGCTGCTGCCGGTGGAGTTGCAGAGGATCGGAACTGGCCGGGGGTCCGAGTCGGCGTCGAACAATTGGGCGGAGAAGGGATCGCAGGTCTGAAGAATTAACGATGGAATCGATCAATTGAATTGAATTGAGCAGGCAGACCCAAAACAAACTAAACCAGACTAAATCAAATTAAAAAGTGAGAATTGATTAAATTGAGGAAATTAGGAAGAAGACTGACGGCGCAGAGGATGGATTTGACAGCGTCGGCACAGGCGGAGGCGGAGGCGGAGATGTTCATGGAGAGGAAGCGGCGGCGGAGCTGCAAATCATGGTCGGGGGTGCAACAGGCTCTTCCTTCCTTGTAGGGACAGAAGGCCAGAGGGACCTTCAGGCTGCTCGGCTGCCCTGTGTGTGTGTGCATTCGAACATTCATTCATTAACAAATTAAATCGGTCTTAATTGATTAATGGAGTATTGAAAAGAGAGAGAGAGAGAGAGAGAGAGAGAGAGAGAGAGAGAGAGAGAGAGAGAGGCACTTACTCAGGTCGGTGCACAGCGGAAATGGAGAAGAAGGAGAAATGAAACACGCCAGGGAAAGAAGCAGAAGCAGAAGCAGAGGATGAAAGCACGGTGAAATAATATGATTGTTGTTTGTATGCTTCCCCATTTCTGGCAGACGACTCCGAATCCAATCAGAACAGTGAGGGAGTCAGTAGCTACATGAAGATGAAGGAAGAAGATGGAGACGAAGATGAAGATGCGGTGACGAGAGAGATATGGATGGGTTGTGTAATGTGTGGCGTTGTTAATTGTTATCTTTATCCATGAATTTAGCTCAATTACTTCTTCTCCCCCAATGGGCAGGCAAGGCAAGTTGTGTTTGTGTGAGAGTGAGACCACCTAACTCCTCCCTAGCTATCTCTCTCTCTCTCTCTCTGCAGCCATAAATGCTATGCTGGAGGAAGGTGTCAAAGAAAGAAGCAGGATGATGACGATGATTAGGATTAGGATGTATTGATGAATGATTTTTCACTGGGGAGGGAAAGGTAAAAGGTAAAAGGTAAAAGATAAAAGGCTCAGCCACACACACACACACGCACGCACAGACTTTCCATTGTGGATAATGGATAGTCAACACATGTCCTCCCATCTACAGGGAGGTCCTGGCCTGTTGGGACTCCAGTCCAGACCTGTGACGTGATCTGAGACCCTGCATAGCAAGAGAAAATTTCACTGTCCAAATATCTCAGTGGACTCCGATGGCGATGCAAAATTGGCTGCTTCTGCTGCTGATTAAATTATTGGTGACAAATTGACACACAATCAATTTGGAATTTATTGGCCTCACTCGCTCACTTTTTCCCCCACCATTAAATTTGCTGTTTGTTTTATCTTTGAATTTTATAAGTTTGACTTTAAAAGTTGGTGAAGAAGATCATGAATTTAACCTGCAGGGTGAGTCATGAGTGAGGAAAAGTAGTAAGAAGGAAAAGCGGTAATGATAATACAATAATAATCATAATCATAATTGACAAAGTGATTTGATTGTCGGGATCAAATGCAAAAATAGTCTGGAATTATTTTTTAGTACTATTATATATTAATTTATCCGTGGGTGGGCAGGCAGGCTGATGGTGCATGTTCTTATCGTGGGGCCTCACTCCACACTTTAAGATCTTATTTTATTTAAATTATTTAATTATTAGACGTGAAGCCCAGAAACTCCACGGCAACAGGACAGGACAGCACCAACGCGGTTTATTTATCATCTATCTGTCAGAAATCATAACATACCTATCACTATTACACATGTTTGCCTGTCTGATCAATCTTCCAACTATTATAATAGTACTTGTAATTGTTTTTATAAATATGCTTATTATGAATAATGGTTCATTCGATTTGATGTACTACTAGTTAATAATAATAATGACGTCTGAATGGGCTTTTAATCTGAAAGTTAAGCCCAAATATGCCCAGCCGCCCTTCCTTTAATTAATTAATTAATTAATTATTCTGCTGTAGTGTAGCGTTGGGTGGCCGCTCAGCTCAAATCTATGTACATGCATATACATACAGTAGAAGTTACTTCAACTACCCACCATGCCATGCATGTTGGAAAGCAGTTGGATCGATGGGATACTAATAATTAATTCTACAACAAAGTCAACTTCTAAAGAGGATACTTATGATAACAGCTGGCATTCAGTTCAGTTCAGTTCAACCATATACTAGTACTAGTACTAGTATTATGTTATGTACCTTTAGAAAAGGGTGATAATATCACATATGGATATCATGTGAAACAACCAAAGGGAATATATATACACACATCCTTTATAATAATATTAAAAGTATTGGGGTTAGAAGTAGAGACTCTTGACTGAAATTATATACACACACATATATAACAGCAGTTGCAGTTGGAGCCTCCTGGAGGGAATACATATAACTGAATTAATTATTCAACCATAGAAATAATTAATATAGTAATTATTATTATAGAGGGAAATATGCTCTTCATTTTTAACTCTCTTCTCATTTAGTTTATTCATTGAGAATCGCGTGACGGACGATCGTTTCAATACACACACACACACATATTTTATATCTCCTCGTATAAATTAAATAATAATATATGTATATATTAGTATTAAATTAAAATTGAATGGAGACATAACCTCACACTACTCCGATCCATCCAAATAATTCCAATATATATATGTTGATTTTAAATTGATTCGGCTAAAATGGATCTACTACTCTACACTTGTCTACTCTATTCTATTCAAAGAAGAAACTCTTATTAATTAATTAGAGTGCCTCGAGATAGGACAGGATAGGATAGGTTAGAATAGCTCCTCCAGTCATTGTGATTCATTATTCCATTCTTTAATACTCCTACTATTAATTTCTTCTATTCTATTTCTATATATACAAGTTGTGAGTCGTTGATCCGAAGCAGTTAACGACGGTTGATTTGATTTCAACAATGGCAACAACAAAGATAGGAATCAGTGACGATGGTGCTGAGGCGGAGGTGGAGGTGCTGGGGTCGTGGGCGAGCCCCTACTCCAACAGGGTGGAGATGGCTCTCAACCTCAAGTCAATTCCCTACCGCCTCTCCGAGGAGAGGTTCTTCAGCACCGACGACGGCGCCAAGAGCCACCGCCTCCTCCGGGCCAACCCGGTCCATAAGAAGATTCCGGTCCTGCTCCACCGCGGCAGACCCGTCTGCGAGTCCCTCATCATCCTCCACTACATCGACGACGTCTGGGCCCAATCCGGGCCGTCCATCCTCCCCTCCCATCCCTACGACCGCGCCCTCGCCCGCTTCTGGGCAGCATTCCTCGACGACAAGGTCTGTGGGTCCCTGCCCTGCCCTGCCCGCCTCTCTTAGTCTTAATCAATCCATCAATTTCGATTTCCTCATTAATTAATTGTATTTATATATGTAATTAGTGGTTCCCGGCGTTGAAAGAGATGGAGCAGGCGACGGACGAGGCCTCAAGGGCCGGCGTCGTGGGGAAGATTCTGGAAATGACAGCCTTGTTGGAGGGGGCTTTCGTCGAAATAGCAGGGAATGGGAATAGTAATAGCAGGAGGTTCTTCGGAGGGGACGACATGGGGTTCCTGGACATTGCACTGGGAAGCTACCTGGGGTGGGTGCGGGTGCTGGAGTCGGCTGTCGGGGTGAAGCTGTTCGACAGCTCCACCTGCCCCGGGCTGGCCGGGTGGGTCGACAGGTTCTGCTCGCACCCTGCTGCCAGGGACGTGGTGCCGCCCAGCGAGAAACTCGTTCAGTTCTACATCGCCATCAAATCGCAGAGGAAAGCCCAGAGTTAGCCAGAATGCATTGTGATAACAACAAACAAACAAACAAACAAACAAACTCTCGTTAATGAATTAATTGGCTTGAGTCGTTGATTGACTGATTGTCTTATGTACGTATGTATGTATGTATGTATGGCTTGACGCAGCAGAGCGAGCCAACAGTATACATACCTCTTAAAGAATAAATTAATTCGACGACGACGACGATTGTGCTGTGCCTGTGCGTTTTGAGGACCAATCTGGGCCCTTTTTATTGTTTTCACTAATCTGATTAAAATGATCTCATAATTATTTTTATTGATCCTCAATGAATATTCATTTTATTAAAGTTTTTATAACCTCCAAACCTTTAATCATTCATTGAAGCTTGTTTAATTCTCTAATTCATCATCAAGTCTCAATTGAATCTTGCATCTCCCACCCTCCCTAATTGGCTTTCGTCAAACTTTATCAAGGTCGGTCGGTCTTCATTAATCTCCTCCCTCCTTAGTAACGAACACTAACAAGCTAGCCTCTAATTCCCAATGCTTTTTTTATTTTTTGACATTTTTCAGCCCCGGATATCCCCCCTCCCCTTGTCTTTTATGGCCTTCTTCTGGGTTTAGGGCCTGGTCTTCTCTTTCTCTTGCCTTCCACACTATTTTTGGATATATCCCACCAAATAGCCTCCCTCAACAAGCCCAATTTAAAAAGGAGAAACTTTTTGACCCAGATAATAGATTTTTTGGGCCTTTTTATTACTACTTCAACTTCGTAAGGAAAGAGCTTTTAGCAAAGTTGGATTCCTCCTTACAGATTATGTCATCAAATTGCTAAAGTTTGGTGAAAGAATGTTCTATTTTCCATAGTCCTTTTTATGTTTCTAGCAATCTCTGAAAAGTATTTTTCGTATGCTAACTTCT
Organism: Andrographis paniculata; assembly: GCF_009805555.1. Classification (NCBI taxonomy): domain Eukaryota; kingdom Viridiplantae; phylum Streptophyta; class Magnoliopsida; order Lamiales; family Acanthaceae; genus Andrographis; species Andrographis paniculata. The sequence goes on from NW_026137600.1 coordinate 169,091, forward strand.
AATAATTAAGCTTGAATATATATATATATATATATATTTGTATATAAAAAGATAATAAGATTATTATAGAAAATAAGTATGTACTAGAAATAGATCATCGTTGATGGATGGATTCCCAGGATGATGAATGATAATTATTGCATTTGGTCTCTCACAGGAAGAGTTCAAAGCTTCGTATTTACAGAAATTGCAAGGTCCAATTCTGCGTGCTAGTAATAATCATCAACATTATTTTCTTGAGCAACAGTATGCAATGATTCTTCTGGAATTTAAAATGATGATACAAAATAATAGGACTACTCCATAAAATTGTAGTATTGCATGCAATTTTAATTATTTAGGATATTTTTCTAATATTGCACGTGATTTGACTCAACCAAGTTTACTAATTCAAAAACATCAATACAAAAATAGCAAAAACACAGATGACTCCTGGTTTTAATAATCTACGAGAATCAGTCGTCGGATGATTCCTGGTTTTTCTTTTGCTTACGTGGAATGTCAAAGATGCCAGCAAATCCACTACAAGGTCAGGTCAATGATCTATCCCACAACCAACGCTCCAGATTGGTTCAGGACTCAAGGGCCCGGGAGCGACCAATCCGTTTCTCCAGCGGACAATACTCGTGAACAATTCACCCGCCCCGCTCGCCCTTGTCTCTGTCTTCGCCCTGCCTTCTCTACTCCCCTTGTCTCCCCGAAACTTCCCCAATCTTCCCTACGTCTGACTACTATAAAAATCTCAGATTTTCGAGAATTTCTAGCTTGGTTAAAATAATTAATTAATTAATCAAGGTGTCCGGAGCTGCCATGGAAGTGTTTCAGAGAGCTAAGGCTGTCCGCCTGAAGAACTGTCACGACAAGTATCTAACAGCGGACGAGGACGAGGAGTCCGTCGCGCAGGACCGCCGAGGATCTTCCAAGTCGGCCAAGTGGATGGTCGAATTCGTCGAGAACACCGACGGCGCCGTCATCCGTCTGCGGAGCTGCTACGGCAAATATTTAACGGCGTCAAACCAGCCATTCCTCCTCGGGATGACGGGCCGGAAGGTGCTTCAGACGCGCCCCAGCCGGCTCGACAGCTCCGTCGAGTGGGAGCCGGTCCAAGAAAACGGCGCCCTCAAGCTTAAGACAAGGCACGGGCAGTTCCTACGGGCAAACGGCGGATTGCCGCCGTGGCGGAATTCCGTTACGCACGATATTCCCCATCGGACGGCCACGCAGGAGTGGATTGTTTGGGAAGTGCACGTCGTGGAGATTCTGCCGGCGCCGGCGCCGGCGGAGGCGGACTCTCTTAGCTCCGCTGATGATTCGTTGAGCTTTACCAGGCAAGAGGTAATTAATAAAAATCAATGAAATTATATAAAAATAAGCTTTTTCTTTTTTTTTTTTTAAAAGACGAAATTATTGCTCAATATGTAATTTTCAATTTTCTTTCACAGTGGAAGGACGATGGATCGTCGTCGTTTATATCACGGCCAAAATGCAGCAGCAATGGAAGGCTAATCTATTTTCACATAGCAGACGAAGAGGGGCGAATCGACGAGGCATTTGAGGAGCTATGCATCAGATTCAAGGGCAATAGAGTGGAGGAGCTAACCACAAAGTTAGAGGAGGAATTAGAAATAGAGGGCATCACCGTGTGTGCCAGGAATCCACTCAACGGGAACCTACTTTATCCTCTCCGTTTGCACCTCCCGCCTAACAATGCTTCCATGCACGTCGTCGTGCTTCCACCTACTTACATTGCATGTATCTAATGGAACAAGTCATAATGGATTTGGTACCTAGACAAGCATCGGAAAATTCTTTACCAGACACATATTCTATTTATTCAAATTAGTAAGGCCACATTATGTACCCACACGTGCTTGCACCTGCAGGGAAGTCACGTGAATCCAAGTGCCTCAATTTCATATCCATGGTTCCATAGCAACTAGCAAGTACCAGCAGATCCCATACGAATTCAAACATGTTCCAACTTGATCAATCCAAAAGTTTACCCGTATAATTTGTTTCTAAATGGGTTAGAAGATCCGATACTTGACCCGTTCAATTCCGATCCCGTTTAAAATTTTTCTGAATGGATTAGAAGAATCGATACTTGACCCGTTCAAATCCGATCCAACTAATTGACCGCCCTAGCAATTAGCAAAGTATTAACATATGCATATACATTTGTTCTGCCTAAAAATATAACAATGTAGCATCAAAATTATTCTTTGATTAACAAATTATAAGTTATTTTTCATTCCAAATATATCAAATCCTCAAACAAACAATAGCAGAGATCAAGAAAGTTGAAATTTTCTTCACAACAGTGTCCCAAAGGAGACAATCTATGAGATTAAAAACACATACGATTTGGTTTCATGCTCAAGATCCAAATAAAAAAAAAAAAAAACACATCAAGAAAGATCAATACCTAAGTTCTTGTAACGAAAATACAGTCGGAATATAAAGATACGGTGCGTACCTGGTGTAAGACAGTTTATCGACTCAACGACAGTTTTCATGAGTCAACTGTAGTAACTTGCTGCCATTCTCCATCGACAGCCTCCTTCCAAAGAGTCACATTATTGTTCCCATCAGCGACAGCGAGTATGTTTCCAGTCAGCGACCATGACACCCTCCAGATGGGCGTGCCCAAGTCCTTCAGCACTTTCCCGTCCCATTTGTCGCCCTCCTTGACCGTCGACCAGATGATCACTTTCCCGTCTTGGGAAGCGCTAGCAATGGTGGATTTCGGGAGGCCGAGGTTGGGTGCCCAGGCGACGTCCCTCACCCAGTCCGTGTGCATGTTAAGAGCCGGGAAGCAATCCATCCTCCAAACCCCGTTATCGAATTTCCACACTTTGACGGTATTGTCGCAGCCGCCAGATGCCAGCTTCTGAACGGGGTCGAGAAGACCAGAGCCCACGAGAGCACCGGGAGCTGTTGATGGGGACCACGAGACCGAGGTGACGCCAACAGGATGAGCCTGGTCGATTCTTGATTTGTCCCATCCGCCATCGGGTCTTGCTGTGAAGACAGAGATGTTGCCGTCGGAGGATCCGCAAGCAAGACAGAGGCCGAGTTCGTGGGGAGCCCATGCAATGGAGTTGACAGAGGCTTTGTGATCGTCGAACGCTTCCGACTGGATCCAATCGTTTTGATTGCCTTCCTTCCAGATTATGACTTTCCCGTCATAAGAGCAGGAGGCGAGAAGTGACCCGAACTTGGGGTGCGCCCAGGCAACTTGCCACACCGGTTCTTGATGACCAGTTAAAGTTGCGAGATGCTGAGATCCTGAGTTGTTAACCCCAATTATTTTGATAGTATTGTCTGAAGACGCAGTGGCAAGACGCTTGCCGTAGTAATCCATTGCCACGTCGTGAACGACATCTTGGTGACTGGTCTCAATTTTTTGCCCCGGCATGCTTGCTTTCACTTAATACGAATTAAAAGGTCACCTGTTGCTCCAAATTGGATTGCTTTGGCTCCTTTTGCTGTTGAAAGATCAATGGGACTTTTGTCAAGAATTTCATCAAGCATGAATCGAATCCTCATCAATTAAAGCACCGTATAGAAATAGATAAGATGATTGAAAAACAACATGCCAAATCCATTTTCATTCTAAACTAGTGTGGAAAATGTAAAACAATGCAATAACCCCGCCAAATTAGCATGTGAAAATTAACAATCATAGTATCTCATTGACATACTATAGATAGATATAAATTTGTACTTGAACAAATAAACTATCTACATAATTAGGACCAAGGTGTATATGAACATGTATAAAAGTTTCATAGAAAGGCATCCCTAAACCCTAAACAATGCACGTACGGCATGTCCAACATGTAGAAACTATCTGATTCCAACAGTTCCACGCATCTAAAAGAAATTACACTCAGCATAGCCAAAACACAAACAGGGAGAAGTGAAAAGAAAAGGAGCCAGGGTATGCAAACACTATCAAAACTGCAGCAGATTAAATAATGCCAATGCACTTCAACATAACAAAAAAAAATAAAAAAATGATACCAAATTCATTACCATGCTATCAAGGCTGCCAAAGAAACTAGTGAAACAAGAAAATACTTTAAAAGAAAATTCTGAGGAAACAAGAGATGTGATTTAAGAAAAATTACACCTAAAGGAGACAACACAATTTTAGATCATATTTCATCTTAATGTTCATTAGATTGTATACCGCTAACATTGTTTCAAACACAGGCATGTAAAATAGCCGAAAATCATACAAATGACCTTTCTCTTCTCTCCTTCCCTTGATTTCTATGACCACAAGATTTACATGTAAAAGTGCCTACCCATGTTTTCCCTCATAACAATACACATTTTCCCTCTGAATTCACACAAGAATGGTGTTTGTTTCACCTCCCAATTTTGCCTGCATAAGAATACGCATTTTTGCACCATACAATTTTAAGTACTTTACCACTAGAAACATCACACCTAAACATATTCTTCATTCCAAAAAATTCATACAACCCAAGCTTTTCATTATCAACCGCATTTCGGAAACAGAAAAACTACCTAAAGGCAAACACAAAGCATACAAGGGAACTGAAAATATGTGTATCAAAAGCAAAAACACTGAATCTCACTGTTCTAATCGCGGCCAGTACATTGAATTAAAAAAATATATATATATACAAACTTTCCAAACCTAAATTCAATCAGAGCAAAATGAAATCGAAGCAAAACAAACTCAAAACTTTCGGCATACCCAAATTTTTGGTACAGTTACTGGTATAAACCGTATACCGAAATTTGTTAAAAATAATATCTGAATTTTGATGCACAGCACTACAATAGAATTACTCAAAACGCAATATCAGTCACCACACATTCTAAAACTATGTCAAATACAGAATTATTGAAGAGTAAAATGTCTCCAAAACTTTGGGAGTCACAAAGCAGAAAATTAGAGAAAACAAAAATGAGAGAAAGAAATGCATACACACACGGATAGATAGTAGATAGTATTGTGCGCGCGAGGTGGGGGAGGGCGGCCGGCGGCGATTTGCGAGGTCGAGATATAGGTAGGGGAGCGTGGCTGGCGACGATCTAGAGAATTTATTTGGAATGGACGGGAGGATTTGCGATTGAGATTTAAGAATTGTTAGGCGGGTTGCCTAATTACTAGATAATTAAAAATTATCAGTCAAAATAATTATTTTATAATATAAATAATTATAAATTAAAATTAAAATAATTAATTAATTTAATTAAAATTAAAAAAATAAATTAAAAAATTTAAAATAAAATTAAAGCGTGTAATTATTTAAAAAAATAATATAAAAATATGGACATAATACGTGGGACGAAGGAAGTAAAATTTATCGAATAATTTGTATAAAATATAATAGATTAAAGGCAAAATATCAAAAAAAAATTCACGGTTTTTCGAATTTGCTAAAAACTCCCTTAATTCTAAAATTTAAAAAAATTTCATTGTGATCTCCAAAATGTTGCAATTGTATATCAATATTTCTATATAAAATTACTAAAATATCCTAATGAATCTTGTTCCTTGTTCTTTTCTTGTTTGTTCTTCTCTATACATTTAAAATTTAATCTCAATTTTTTTTTTTATTTTAAATAAATCGATCCAAAATTTATTATTCAATGTCGATTTCTTCTTGTGTTTTACCAAACCCAGAAAGGAAAAAAATCAATTTGACATACAAATTTGAAATCAATTTAAGAAAAAAGTGAAAAAATTTGGTGTTGCCGGTTGCAAAAGAAGAATCGACTAAACCCTAAACCTTTCTCTTCTTCCTTCCTTCTTTTCCTCGGCTCCACCCGCCGCTTCTATCTACCGTCTTCTTTCTCTTCTTAAAAACCTGCTTGTGAAGAAGAATTTGGGGAAAAAGAATATATTGAGGAGAAGAGAAGAAGAAAAAAATAGAATATAACTGTCAAATGTGATAAAAGTTAATGTCCGAATAAATTTGGACCGATTGTTTTTGTCTAAGATTAAAATAATATGCTAAAAAAAATAAGTCCTAGGATAGCCAAGTGTCATCGGAATGACCGAAAGTTTACTAAGGGTGTGTTTGTTTAGGGGTTTGGATTTTGAGTTGGGATTTGAATAGTAAAAATTTTGAATTTGAATAGTTGTATGATGTGATATAAATAGGTGTTGATGTGATGTTTTGAATGTAAAATTGATTTTTAGTATAATATAAAAAATAAAAAATAGGTGTTTGATTTGATGTTTTTGGGGGAAAAAAATTGGATGAATAGTAAGAATTTTGCAAAATCTTGCAAACGAACATACCATGAATACATCCAAAAAAATGGCTACGTTTTAAAAAAGAATATGTATAATAAATTAAAATAATTTACAAGTCATTTTTACATTCCTGATAATCCAATGACAACAAAATATATTATACAGTCATCTTTTTATATTTGTTGATGTAATTTTTCAACAAAAATAAAGTAAAATTCAAAGATATAGAAAATATCCTTAAACTTGATTAATTAGTGCCTGAGATTAGGAATCTCTAAACACTGTATGGTACAGAAAATAAACTGGAAAATAAAAGACTGAAATTTAAAGTGGTGATCCCCAAATCTGACTTTGCTTTGTTGAAGTTGATTGAAGATCCCTTGCCAAATGATGATCCAAATCCTTAAATATTCCCTGGGAAACCGTACTGAAAACCGTCACCCGAACGGTTACAACGTCTCCTTCTCAACCGTCTTCCAACCTTTCTTATGCTGACACGTGTCCCCAGCAGACCAAAAATTCCCTATATTTCACTCCTTGAGCCGACCACAGACCTTCCGCTCTTTTGGCCCGACTGCCAATCTACAATAGTATGGGTCCGACCGCCAATCCTCCCGACTTGCGAACCATCTGGCTTGAGGTCTTTCCGCCTTGAGGACTTCCCGACCTGAAAACCTTCCGACTTGAGGTCTTTCCGCCTTGAGGACTTCCCGACCTGAAAACCTTCCGACTTGAGGTCTTTCCGTCTTGAGGACCTCCCGACCTGAAAACCTTCCGACTTGAGGTCTTTCCGTCTTGAGGACTTCCCGACCTGAAAACCTTCCGACTTGAGGTCCTTCCGTCTTGAGGACCTACCGACCTGAGGTCCGTCCGTCCTAATGACTTTCCGTCTTGAAGACCTACCGACCTGAAGACCTTCCGACCTGAGGTCCTTCCGTCTTGAGGACCTACCGACCTGAGGTCCTTCCGTCCTAATGACTTTCCGTCTTAAGGACCTACTGACCTGAAGACCTTCCGACCTGAGGTCTTTCCGTCCTGAGGACCTACCGACCTGAAGTCCTTCCGTCCTGAGGACCTACCGACCTGAGAACCTTCCGTCCTGTATTTTCCTTAGAAATAAATAAATAAATTTATTTTCCTTGATTTCCTCACGGTGTCCTTCAGCCAGTTCAATCAACCCTATTGCCAGGCCCATTCTTCTTTTTTACCTTGGGCTTTTAACCTAATTCTAAATTTCGTACGTAACAACTTGCCCGCCGCCAAGGGACTTTCAAACGCCATTTAACAATCAATGTTTGGAAGTTCATAAATCACTACCCTCTTGAAAAACTCCCTTAGCAACTGCACCAGTTACTGAAACACGCCTGATAAACTTCCATCTTCGCAATACAAGCCTGTGTGAATCACAATCCCAAAACATTCTAACTATGGCGAATCAATACATGCCTGCCCTTCCTTTCGACGGAACCCTTCCAGAAGGTCCATTTTCAGCCTCGAAAGTACTAACTCCGACGATCCGTCCATATTGCACTACTCCTGAAGATTCATATCACGAAAGCTCTGGTTGATGATGCCATTCAGAAAAAGGAGGCAGAATTGCGGGAGCTGAGGAAAGAACAGTCTACCCTGGATAAGCAAATTACCAATGAACAGCATCTGCTTGAGAAGTATACCAAAAATGAGGCTGAATTGGATCAAGAGCTGAAAACCCAAGCCCGATCCCAATTCATCAGAAGATATCAGACGGCTGCCATTACCAGAAGGCTATCCAGGGATGAAAACAAATGGACACAAATAAAAACTGCCCTAGGGGCACTGTTGTAATATTTCCCCCTTTGTAACAACAACTGACTTAGTAATCCATTTTTTTCTTTCTTCTCTCAAAACAAGGATCACCTTTCAATTCCCAACTTTATAGGAAACGAACCAAACTCCTTCTTTAAAAGAACACTGTTTCTCACATTTTAAGAAACATATTCCCAAGCATATTTTAAAAATCAAAACACTGAAAGTGTGAACAAACATGGCGAATGACCGACCTCATGTTCCATCAAGCAACTGGGAGGGTGTTCTTCAACCCTTCTTTGTAGGTAATCACCCTATTGGAGGCCATGCAGAAGACTTGTTATATATACTCAAGCAACTAGACTTCAAATTCCGATTCTCCCAACGAGGTAGAAGAACTATTCATCGCGTCATCCTCCTGATGGAAAAAGTCATTGAGGGGTATGAACCTCTTCATGACATCCTCAGCCGCATCCCTGATCTCCATCATCACATGGAAATGATTGAAAATCATGCAGCAACCATACTTCCAGACCTTGGTTGGGATAACATATTTTCCAATCAACGAAAAGTCTTTTCAAGATTGCGTACCATTGTTGACCGTGAACATCAAGCCCTAACAGACATGCAAGCACGTACCCATCAAGATCTAGATGACATGCAAAGCCAATGGGAAAGGTACCGACCAGACTTGGAAGATCTTATTGAAGAAGAACCAGAGCTAATATCCACTCACTGGGATGAAAAGTCTGATTCAGAGACAGAAAATTTCTCACAACTACACGATGACTAACAGAAATGAACCTTCCAGTAGGTTCGAACCCCCATAAATGGGTTCTGAATAATATGTGGTTTCAGGCAGTTTTGTTATCTGAAAAGGCAGGATAATACCTCTTCAGATATTTAGCATTAATACAATCATGTACTCTTCTACCTTCATGATTTACAATAATGAACGCGCCATTTCCAATATCTTTTTGAACAATGTATGGTCCTTCCCAATTCGGTGACCACTTTCCCAATTGATCGGTTTTCTTATATGTAGGAAGAATGGTCTTCCAGACTAGGTCTCCTTTTTGGAATGTCCTGTGAAGAACTTTCTTTCCATAACTCCTTGCTCTGATTTCACTCTGTTTCACACTTCGATCTATTGCATGGAGACGGTTAACATCCAAATCTTCTAACTGCTGCAACATAATTTGTTGGTATTCCTTTGTAAGATCACTATCAGTAAATTCTGTTCGGCCAGATGACACTCGAATTTCGGCTGGTAAAACAGCATCTTGGCCAAACGTAAGTTGGTAAGGTGAGAACCCTGTGGCCGTATTTCTGGCATTTCTATGTGCCCATAAAGCCTGAGACAATAACAAATGCCACTTTCTTGGGTTCCCTTCAATCATCTTCTTTATAATCCCAATGATAATCTTATTTGCTGCTTCCGCCTGTCCATTGGCTTGGGGATAATATGGTGAAGAATGATGTAACCGAACACCGAATTCTGCCAAGAAATTAGAGAACTTTTCCCCTGTAAAGACCAAGCCTTGGTCGGTTGTTATAGACTGAGGAATACCATATCTGTAAATAATTTGGTTCAAAACGAAGTCTATCACTTCTTTCTGATCCACATTTTTCAAAGCAACTGCTTCCACCCATTTGGTAAAGTAATCAGTCGCGACCAAAATGAAACAGTGATGTTTCGATGAAGCAGGATGTATCTTACCAATAATATCCATAGCCCACGATTTAAAAGGCCATGGTTTTGCCAAGAATTGCAATTCGGTTACTGGCAAATGATTCAAGTTTCCATGTCTCTGACATTCCAGGCAGCCTTTTGCAAATTGTATGCAATCCTCAAAAATCTTAGGCCAGAAAAAACCCAAGCGATGAATGGCCCATCTCATATTGAGACCTGCCCGATGAGCTCCACATATCCCACCATGTACTTCTGTCATCACTTCTAGAGCTTCTTTAGATCCCAAGCATTTCAAAAGTAAACCTTCAAATGATCTCTTGTACAAAATTCCATTTATCAATTGAAAACGTAAAGCCTTCAATCGTGTCGCAATTGAAACACTCGCACCAGGATTCTGTAAATACAGGATAAGCTCTGTTCTCCAATCGGACACTGTTTCGCCATCGGACTTCTGTCCGATAAAAACTTCGTAATCGGGCTCCTGTCCATTATCCTCTTGCCCGACCGTAACCTCGCAGTCGGACTCCTGACCGATATCCTCTTGCCCGACCGCAACTTCGCAGTCGGGGTCCTGTCCGATATCCTCTTGCCCGACCGTAACTTCGCAGTCGGGGTCCTGTCCGATAGTCTCCTGCCCGACCGTAACTTCGCAGATCGGGTCTGTCTTTCCTTCTATGCCCGACTTGACCTCCGACCACATATCCTCCAGAATTCCTTTACATGCCCTTTGAGCCAATTCATCAGCACGTTGGTTTTCTTTCCTCGGAATGAACTCAATTATTACCTCTGAGATTCTTGTCAGTAGCCGACTCACAATGTCCCTATATCTGCGAAGATGAGGGAAATTGCACACATATTGATTGTTTACCTGGTTGACTACTAATTGAGAATCCCCCCTTATGATTACAGACTGGACCTTCCTGGCAATTAAAGCCTCCAAACCCAAAATTAAAGCTTCATATTCTGCCGAATTATGGGTCATGGATTCCAATCGTAGTTGTAAGTTGATCTTTTGACCATCAGGTCCTTGCAAAAAGACCCCTGCCCCCGATTTGTTTCCAGAGGTAGAACCATCAAAGAACATCAACCATGTTCTGGTACTTATATAAGGCACACATCCGACCTGTAGATTATCCAGATATGATGCACAACTAAATGGTCGGACACTATCACAAAGAGAATACCCGACTTGTGAGAATTCTGCCAAGAAGTCGGCTACTGCTTGTCCCTTAATTGCCCTCAGCGGGGAATGTTGAAGATCGAAAGGAGCCAATTTGATGGCCCATTTCATGAGTCTGCCCTTCATAGTAGGTCTCTGTAAAATCAATTTGATGAGATCCACCTTTGATATGACCTCAACTCTTCTGGGCAGCAAATAATGCTCGAGTTTAGTGCAAGCGAAGACCAATGAATAACACATTTTTTCTGGCATAGTGTAATTCAGTTCTGGTCCTGTAAGGGTTTTACTGAGATAGTAAATTGCCCTTTCCTTCCCGTCATCACCATCCTGCGCCAATAAACAACTAACCACTTCATATGTATTTGCCAAATAAAGTTTGAGTGGCCGACCTTGTTTGGGAGGCATCAAGACTGGAGGATGAACCAATGCCTGCTTGATAGCATCTAAAGCCGTTTGTTGGTCGGGACCCCATTCAAAGGCAATTTTTCCAGCTTTCAATAATTTAGTAATGGGTCTGACCTTGCCAGCAGCATTAGAAATGAAACGCCTCAAATAATTCACCTTACCCAACAGACTTTGGATTTCTGTAACCGTCTTGGGTGGCCGACTATCAAGAATGGCTTTAGCCTTATTGGCATCAATTTCAATTCCTCTCTCATGAACTAAGAATCCTAGAAAGCTCCCGGCTGATATTCCAAAAGCACATTTGGTCGGATTCATCTTCAACTTGTACTTCTTCATTCTTTCAAATGCCTCTTCAAGATCTCTCAAATGTTCGTCAAAACTGGCAGATTTAACTATAACATCATCAATATACACTTCCATAGATCTGCCAATTAAATCATGAAAGATTGAATTCATGGCTCTTTGGTAAGTTGCCCCTGCATTCTTTAACCCGAATGGCATGACTGTCCATTCATAAATACCCAAAGCCCCTGGGCATCTGAATGCTGTCTTAGGAATGTCTTCTTCTGCCAAGAATATTTGGTTATAACCTGCATAGCCATCCATCAGACTAAGGATTTTATGCCCTGCTGCTGCATCTATCAGCATGTCGGCCATAGGCATCACGTATTCGTCCTTAGGGGTAGCTAGATTCAAATCCCTGAAGTCGATGCATATCCTTATCTTACCATTTTTCTTGACCACTGGCACAATATTAGCCAGCCACTCCGCATAACGGCAAGGTTGAATGAAACCCACTTTGAGAAGTTTTTGGATTTCTTCCTTGATTTGAGGCATCAGATCTGGACTCATTCGCCTTGGAGGTTGTTTGTAAGGTTTACAACCTTCTTTGATGGGCAATCGATGCTCTATTAGACTTCTTGTCAAACCAGGCATCTCTGAATAATCCCACGCTAAACAATCAATGTTGTTTCTAATAACTTCAAGCATCATTGTTTGTTGCTCTTTAGACAAATAACCACTTAACCTGATCACTTTTGGAACCAATTCGGTTCCTAAATTAAACTCCAATAACGGGTCTTGTGATGAAGCTGTTGGTTCTGTTTTTTCTAATAAGTCGGGCCAACGAAATTGTTCATCTTCTTGGAGGTGAACATCCAGAATCTCTTTATTATTTTCTACTTTATGTAATAACTGCTTTAAATAGAACTTATTAATAAGAGAACTACATACTTCTAAAGTTGTATCTTCCATTACAAACAACTTATACAGAAATGGGTGTGGCTTTATCATGAGCCATACAATAAAGGTGTTCTTTTAATAGAACATCGAGTTCTGGCCAGTGACTTTATAACCCTTGTTTGGGTATTCCCTGGCCATATACAACTGAGACATCGGAGCCAAATGACTAGAATAAAACACTGACTCTTCCACTTGTTCTGTTACGTCGAATGGGTTGTCATTCGCTTCCATTTTAAAGACCTGATTTCCTTCCCAGAACATTAACTGTTGGTGCAAGGTTGATGGCACACATTGAGAGGCATGAATCCAATCTCGTCCCAGCAAAAGAGAGTATGTGGTATCTGCGTCCACAATAAAGAAAACAGTGGAAATTTTCTTTGGTCCGACCTCAATTGTGGCAACCATCATACCTTCAGGCTTGGTCGGCTGCCCTGTAAAACTTGTCATTTCGAATTCCACAGGGGACAGATCATGAATTCCTTTCCCTAGCTTCTTGAGAGTCTTCAATGGCATAACATTAAAGACTGCTCCATTATCCACGAAAACCTTTGTGATTGGTTTCCCACAAATGTGAGCATTAACATACAGGGGTTTCAAATGGGAGTTCGCACCCTCTGGAATAGGAGGAAACACAATTGAAGGTGCTTCCGACTGAGGCTCAGAATCTGTAATCTTTGCCCACTCTGTTTCCTCTAATTCGCCATCTGCCAAGAATGCCCATAAAGGTTCGTCCATAATATCATCTACCAGACTCGCCCACGTCGGTTCATCACTCATCTGGTTAACCTCTGTCATTCGACAAGGGATTCGTGGTCCCAGACGAGATTTAACAGATCTTGAATTTTCCTCTGTAGGCACCACTTCTTCCTTCGTCTCATTTCGAGATTGAACCGTCAAGGATTCAATACGAAATTCTTCCAGAGATGGATTGATGTTGATCCGTTCACAATGTTGGCATCTAAAACCTTTAATTATTTCATGTGCCATTCCCTTACCTTTCCCCTGTCCCGACGAACTTCTTTTGGTATAGTCGGAAGCTCCTAATCCGTCCTTCGGTTGCTTTCCTGACCAGACCCGACTGGACCGACTTATTGGAGACTGAATGGCCGCTCCCTGCTCGTCGGTCGTTTGTTCTGTAAAGACTCTAATGGACTGATCTCCTGTCAAGTGGTCGGCCGCAGTTTGTTCGTCGGTTCTTTGTTGCACTGCAGGAACTCGTTTCCCATACTTTGCAGCATACCTGCGTTTGGCATTGCGAATCTGTGTACGATTCATACCTGGGAAACGAGGATCTATATCAACGGGTAAAGGCTTTTTATTTCGAGCCCACTCGTTCCCGACTGAACCCGTTTTTCTGGTCGGGTGGTCTTTCACTAAAACCTTTTCCTTCACTTCCACGTTAAAAGAACCGTCTGGACGGTCCCATTTTTCAGCGACTGGCCTTTCAACAACCTTGAGTCGTTCTTCCGGTCGGCTGCTGTTTGGCTGATTCCCTTTCTTTTTTCCGGGACTAGTTTGCTCCCCTGTTTGTCCACTATTGACCGAACTTTTCCTTGTTTCCGAACTTGGTTGGATGTCAACCATTGCAGTTGTTAGTTTCGGAAATGGTTGCTGGTCTACACCTAAAGTGATGTATTTGAGCCGACCTGTCTTGATGGCTTTTTGAATTTCCTTCCTAAAATGAGTACACTGACTTGTAGTGTGTGTGAAAGAATTATGCCACTTACAATATGGTCTCCCTTTGATTTCTTCTTTAGTGGCAAGTCTTTGGCCCTTTGGAATACGAATCTGCCCATCAGTCAGTAGGATATCAAAGATTTCATCAGCTTTCGAACTATCAAAGGTCGGTTGCTCCTTTCCTTCAGATCCTGGTACTGGCTTCAATTTAGGACATACATACGGTTTTCCAGAAAGGATTTCGGCTGCCATCTCTTCTGACTGATTAAAATCAAAGTCGCATGTTTCTGTTCCCATACTCGCCATATGTTGGCCTCTATTACGCCTGTTATGCTGCTCTTCCTCTCTGAACAAAGACTCTAGACGTCCTGCCTTGGATGCAAGATTTGCCAAATCCTCAACATCCAGGGCAGTGAGTGCCTTTCTTAAGCGATTATGCATATTCCGGACCACTAAATTGGTCATCTCTTTCTCACTGATTACCGTAGGACATCGTCCCTTCATCAATCGTACCCTTTCTATAAACTGTGAAGCAGTTTCTTCTGGATACTGTCTCAATTCAAGTAAATCAGTTAAAGAAACAACTGGTAAAGGATTAAAGAATCTAGCGTGAAATGCCATTTCCAATCCTTCCCATGTCTGAATTTGTCCAGGAGGTAGACTTACAAACCATGAAAACGCCGTTCTGGTAAGAGACAAACCAAACAGCTGTAACTTATAAAAAGGGTTATTGCCAACCTCTCCTAATTGTGCTGTGAACCGACCAACATGTTCTATGGTGGAAGATCCGTCCTCCCCTGAGAATGCATGAAAGTCGGGTGGTCGAAAATTCCTTGGGAGAGGGTGTTCATGAATGATCCTTTCTGGGAAAGGTCTTTGATATGCAGGGCGGTTAGCCATCTGAGGAGTTAATCCATACTGATCCCTTAATATATGTGCAATCTCATCAGGATCTACATGAAAGCGTTGATGATCAGGAACCTGGAACGGATCCTGCACAGGAATATGAATCGGATCATGTATATATCCTTCAGGCCTGTCCTCCCTTGTATTGTTCGGCTGCGAATTGGTAACCCTTGGTCCCAGTGGAACATTGTTGGGAAAAGTCAAAGGAGTTTTTCCCCGATCCATTCGGTTGGGATTTGTGGCACTTGGGAATGTACTATCCACGAATGATGGCCCTGCGAAATTTGCCTGTGGTCTGGACGGTGACACTCCTGGTGGCGTTTGAGTGGGTTGAAGACTAACCCTTGACAATGCTTGATCTATCATGTTCTGCAACTGACTCTGTTGCTCACGCAACATGTTCGTTTGTTGCTCACGCAACATATTCTGCATAACCAAGGTATGCTGGTTGTTCATTTGTTGAACATAAGACCACCAATCAGTTGGTGGTTGTGGGATGTCCCCGGCATTTGGCACAATGGGTGGTGGAACGGATTCTCCCACCGGTGTCGAAGATGCTTGCGGTTGTGACCCTGCCATATGGACCCTTCCGATGATTCGGCCGGATCTAAGACGTATGAAATTATCGCCGGAATTGGAATGAGCAATTTTGTCTTGCTCCCACTGTGGTCGCCAATTTGTTGATGTAATTTTTCAACAAAAATAAAGTAAAATTCAAAGATATAGAAAATATCCTTAAACTTGATTAATTAGTGCCTGAGATTAGGAATCTCTAAACACTGTATGGTACAGAAAATAAACTGGAAAATAAAAGACTGAAATTTAAAGTGGTGATCCCCAAATCTGACTTTGCTTTGTTGAAGTTGATTGAAGATCCCTTGCCAAATGATGATCCAAATCCTTAAATATTCCCTGGGAAACCGTACTGAAAACCGTCACCCGAACGGTTACAACGTCTCCTTCTCAACCGTCTTCCAACCTTTCTTATGCTGACACGTGTCCCCAGCAGACCAAAAATTCCCTATATTTCACTCCTTGAGCCGACCACAGACCTTCCGCTCTTTTGGCCCGACTGCCAATCTACAATAGTATGGGTCCGACCGCCAATCCTCCCGACTTGCGAACCATCTGGCTTGAGGTCTTTCCGCCTTGAGGACTTCCCGACCTGAAAACCTTCCGACTTGAGGTCTTTCCGCCTTGAGGACTTCCCGACCTGAAAACCTTCCGACTTGAGGTCTTTCCGTCTTGAGGACCTCCCGACCTGAAAACCTTCCGACTTGAGGTCTTTCCGTCTTGAGGACTTCCCGACCTGAAAACCTTCCGACTTGAGGTCCTTCCGTCTTGAGGACCTACCGACCTGAGGTCCGTCCGTCCTAATGACTTTCCGTCTTGAAGACCTACCGACCTGAAGACCTTCCGACCTGAGGTCCTTCCGTCTTGAGGACCTACCGACCTGAGGTCCTTCCGTCCTAATGACTTTCCGTCTTAAGGACCTACTGACCTGAAGACCTTCCGACCTGAGGTCTTTCCGTCCTGAGGACCTACCGACCTGAAGTCCTTCCGTCCTGAGGACCTACCGACCTGAGAACCTTCCGTCCTGTATTTTCCTTAGAAATAAATAAATAAATTTATTTTCCTTGATTTCCTCACGGTGTCCTTCAGCCAGTTCAATCAACCCTATTGCCAGGCCCATTCTTCTTTTTTACCTTGGGCTTTTAACCTAATTCTAAATTTCGTACGTAACAATATTTGTATACATTTATCAATGAGTTTTTAAAAAATAAAAAATAAAATTATTTCACCAATATATATTTTTTCAAATTTTAAAAATATGTCAAACTAATGTCCGAAATAGTAGAAAAGTATTGAAAAGACTTGAACAAAGAAATTTGGTATCATCTTTAAGTATTACATAAAAATCACATCAAATTTTCAATAATATATTTATTTACACAATAATATATATATATTTATTTAACAAAGAAATATTTATCTTGATTTTTGATTGTCGGTCATACACAAGACTTGTCTGGTGTAATTTATTTTATCAATATAATTTACAGGTTATATGCTCGGCTTAAAATTTATCCACTGTGCGGCTCAAAGCAAACCAACAACGAGTCCACATTATATAAAAAAATATACATAATATAACAACAAGAATAAGTCATCAACAAAGTAAAAAATAAATAACAATCTTCAGAATCACTATGATGATGACTGAGTTAAAAAAAAACTTAAAAAATATCAATGCAAAACCACAAATAATGCAAAAACCAACTTTGAATTTAATGGAAAAAGAATAAATTTGTATTTGAAGTCATAAATTTGTACCTCTTGTCTACAAAAAGTTAGTGATCAAAGCCACCATTTTCATCGTCAAATAGAATAACATTTACACACAAAAATCTCATTCCAATCACTCCTTAATTTCATTTCATAAATTGTTGCAGATGAAGTGCTATTGAAATAACTACAAAAATGACCCCAAGAATTATATATAGTATTCAATAAGAGTTCAAGTAAAAAGGATTACAAGAATTGCATATAACATAAGATACAAAACTTCACAGGGATGATCTTAAAAAGATTGCCACAACAAGCTCCCAAACACACTTATATATGATTGAGGTTGCTTAACCAACCTTCCCCACTTTGGGCAACAAAATTGACTGCACCAAATCCTTCGAGCAAAATCATTCTCAAGTTTCTTTGAATTTTGATATATCTTTTTACCATTAGGTATCCTCTGCTGAGAATGGATCATGTGGTCTGATATATATATATATAAACCATCCTGAAGCAAAAAAAGAACTTACAGTGTAAATTCATTAATGTACAAGGGGAGCATAATATGAAATATTCATTTTGTCTTGATCTTGTTAGAATAAATAAATTAGTAAACTACCTGACAAATATTTGTAGTGTGGTAGGAAGATTCATAAGTCATAACCATGCATCTTGTTGGCATCGGAATGTGGTGATTTTTCCTCCTACAAGTAAAACTGATTGACACTTGAGGGCCCAAGGGCATACACAAAGCGAAGTACAAATCAAGTCATTCAAAGGAAATTTATACAGTAAAATAACTAGGAGAGGTTAAAAATATTCCGAAACTCAAAGATCAATGTACCCATGATGACTACATCAAATCTTTTGCTATCCTATAAATGATATATGGCCACAAAGACATACCTATAAGTGTGTCTTAATATTTATAAAAATGAATTTTAAGCATTTGCTGCTCGAAAAGTCAAAACCTATCATGTCAATCATCCAACGTCTGGAAACAAAATCAAGTCATCTGGTAATACTTTTCTATTGAACTCTATGCCAGTCCAGCACCATACCATGGCACTTAGTTTCAGTAAAGCAACGGGTCATTGATATACTATGGCATTTGGTTTCAATAAAGCAACATGTGTCGTCATTCAATAAAGGAATAGGTGGCACAAGTAAGGAAAAGTAGCATTGCATAAATTAAAAGATTAACACATTAATACCCAAAAGACTAACAAATATTTCTTAAAAGCAAGTAACAAGAAATAGCAATTAACATATAAACAAAGATATATACTTACAAGTAACATTGAGGCTAGGTTCAATAGGCTAGTTGGAAGTATCTAGCCATTGCATTCTCTACTCAAAGCATATCCGCAAAGCATGATCATGAGACATCAACGAGTCCCCAATTCAAGGAACAAACAAATTCAACGGTACACTAATTAGGTCAAAATCCAACTCCTTTAAAAGATCTCCAAAATCAACACCGCGCCTCAATGAAAGAATTATGTAAGAGGCAGTTGCTCCTCTTGTGCATCCTAATCATCAAAGATTGCTGCCCCCTCATCAAATCCTTCACGTCAAAAACTTTCCCCAAGTACAATAGGCTAAGAAGATTGGAAACAGCCACCACACGTGCCTTTTCCCTTTCCCTTTATCTGCTCAAGGCTCTCAAGCTTCTTGAACTTCAAAAGGAAAGTTCAATTTCCCCACCAACAGCTTGGACAGCGAGGGGCGCGCATTATCCAACTCTTTTATAGCAGCCAGAATGGACTGGTTTGAGTTAAAGAGTGTCTCCTGCTCTTTGTTGAGCCAATGTGGTTGAGTTTCTTGCGCAAAGCATGGAGGCACTTGTCGACCACGCTGAGGACGGGGCTAGTGAAGGAAAAACCAATTGAGGGGAAATCCGATACAACAACCATCTTTTTGACATCAGAATATGATGATTTTTCCTCCTACAATAAAAGTTGTTCAACACGTGAGGTCACAAGAGGGCACATTAAACAAAACATAGATCAAGTAATATCCAAATTAATGCATCTAGCTACCCATTTATTTTAGGAGAAAATTGCACATTCAGCCCATATACTTACCTACTAACTGGTGAGATAAATGTAAAATAAATGTCATATTTTCCTAGATAACATGCACGCCCGACTCGTATATGTTAGGTACATCCAATGAAATAAATCTAACATTTTTCTAGATAACCAAGAGTAATGGAAAAGTTAAATCAACTATCAAGATCCAACACGCATAACCATAGAGAATGAAGTCCTTCAACTTGTTACTGATTAATGAAAATGAAAAACAATGAACATGACAAAAGGAGATTTTATATGGTAAAATAATTTCAAGGTTCCTAAGATACCAAAACTCAACCATGAATACTCAAGACGGACTACATTAAATCTTTCGATATCCCATAAATGGTCACACATTTGTAGGTCCACAAGCTATTACATGACAACCACACCAAATGTTCGGTGAATACGACAAATATTGAAGAATATTCCTAATCCCAATAGAAGCTATTACATGACAAGCACGCCAAATGTTTTGTGAATACGACAAATATTGAAGAATATTCATAATCCCAATAGAATAACACAAAGATGGCAATAAAGGAAACTGCAAATAGGTAAATGGAAATTTTATAATGCAAATATAAACATCACAATGTTGTGTCTATGAAAGTAGGTGGTGACGTAATGTTCATAGGCAAGGGATTTGATCATTCTCTACTCAAAAAATACAAACTCAACAGTTCCATATTTGGAAATAAGACCAATGCATCCGGTAACATATGTCTATATCACTACATTCTGATCTAGTACCATAGAGCTCCAGCTTAGCGTCATTTGGGCACTATGGCATTTGGTTTAATAAAGCAATGTTTGCCACCTTTTTGTAAACTACGGAATTTGGCTTCAATAAAGCAATGTGTGCTTCCGTTCTAATATTTTGACACGTGGTTTAAATAAAGAAGCATACAACACAATTTTTCTACAAAAACTTACTTCATTTATTTGTCCTATTTTCCTAGCTTCTATATGATTTCTATTGGGTTGTGATTTGCTAACTGTCACATCTTCGAGAAGTACAAGTCTAAACATTAGTATTTGTTAATTACTATGTAAACTTTGTTTATATTCATTTATCTGACTAGTATAATGCAACTTATTTGTATATTATTTATCTGAGGAAGTGCATAAAATGTCTTTCCCCATAACACTCGACGTAACATTGACAAATATAGTAAAGTAATACAACAATAAATGCTAAAACAAAGATGTCTCTTTCATTTTCGATTGCGTTTTTGAAATATAGGTATAAGTTGATAGATCCTAAATTGTCTTGACTCTTACAACACTCCAAATAAAAATCGACTCAAGCTAAGAGTATTGAAGTTGAAGACCAATTTAATAATGTGCAATGTTGGAGTCAACTCGGATATAAACAGTTTGCATTTCATTGAAATGTGTTTTATATAAAGAGCCTGTTTTATAACGTCTTAAGATTAGTCACTAACTTTTCGTTCAGCCCAAATCAGGACGACTTGCATTAGCTTGCATATATAAAAGTAAACATTTGAAGTCAGATGTTTCATAAAGCATGGTTTAATAAAAAATCTTATGGGTATGTGGACAACCCGAACTATTACTGTTTGACTAAATAGGTTTATACTTTGTTGGCTTAACTCCATCACAAAAATGATTTCATTATAATAGTAGGTGGTTCAAGTAAACTGGGTATGGTTTCAAGAATGTACATGGGAACATAATGGAATCAAAGAAAATGATGCAAGCACAAACCTAACGTAGGTGTTTCCTTTTTACTTAGCTAGAGTATCAACATTTTCATTCCATAAATAAGATGGCTAGGCTTAAGTAAATTATTGAAAGGTGGGTGATCGCCCTAAGGAAAATGACTTTAAAAATTGAATGAATTAATATATACATACTGCATTTGCAGCAGTCAAAAGATATGAACATACATTGCTTTGATGGAGTTCAATGCAGTCTGCGGCGAACCAAAAAGATGAAACAAAAACAAAAATTCTAATATAATGATCCAGCATTAAGACATTGGATCTGTATCTCTAACATTCTAAATTGTTAATCGTCGAGATGAGCCAATGAGGCAGGAGATCCAAGAGCGATTTAGTACCATCATCCTGGTTGAAAGACTTATTAGGTTATCATAACATAACATGTCTATCTATTCAACGGAAATCATAAGTGATCACGGGCCATAGAAAAGTTAGAATAACATGTAACCAATAAATAGAAATCGTATTTACCTCTTGATCAACCTCTGCATCTGAGCCTTGAGTTTGTTCATTCAATGCAACTCTAGTACTTGATGAGTCCTCCAATTGAATCTGGAAAACATTATTATAATTGGCAATAGTTGCATCTACTTCAATGGGAATCCTTCTCTTGGGAGTTGCTAAGAAGTAGTCGGATGCCAAAATTCTCTTTAGTTTCTCCCTCAAGTGAGTATCTAAAATGTTTTCATTTCAAGAAAAAAAATATACACCTCAATTATCATATAGGGATGATTAAACATTTTTGAAGAACTTTGTAATAATTTATTCCAAAAATAATCCTTCTGCAAGCATACCACCATCAATGTAAAGTTATATTAACAGTAAAAAGGAATACTATTAAGAAGGAATCTTGACTTCCAACCTAAAACAAATTGATACTAGGTGGAGTGGCCCTTCACCTTTGTAAGCCAAGGGAGTTTCCACATGTTTACCAATGTGGGACAGGCTTTCCTTGTTTACAAGGGTGAAAGGCCACTCCACCTAGTGCTAATTGGGAGGGGAGGGTTGAATCTTGTCACATATTGGTAAACATGTGGGAATTCCCTTGATTTACAAGGATAAAGGGTCACTCCATCTATCACGGGTTTTAGGTTAAAAGCCCGGATCTCTTCTTAGCTAATACAATAATAACAAATATTTGAAAACAAGTTCATGCAACAAATTACATTCTATAGTCCTCATATGCTTGTTAGAATTAGCATCAAGTGATGAACTCATAACAAGACACCTTTTTTTCCTTCTAGTTTTCAAAGAATTATATTTCTAGTGTTAAATGTGAAAAAAAAAAAAAAAAAGGTGTTTGTTGTCTTCTTTATTTAGTTTTCATACAGTTAATTCTACATAAATATAACTGTTCCTCCAAAAAAATATAGCATCAAAATTCAAAACCTGTTTTTCGTTCAAAACACTAATGGTGTGTTTGTTTGGGGTTCAAAATCCTCCAAAAGAAACACCAAATCACCTCCAAGCCACCCAAAAAAAAAAACGAAAAGAAAAAGTTTACAGTTTCACAAAGGAGCAATTTACCAACACATAGAACTACCGTCTACAATTTAGCTGTACTTTCATTTGTCCAATCTAAATCATGCATCATAAACAGCAACACAATTAAGCAAAATAGTACTGCATAAAACTAAAACAAGGAAATATACGTACAAGTTACATCGACGTTAGGCTCGATGAGCTGGTCGGAACTATCAAGCCAACGCATTGCATGCTCCAAGCATTTTTGCAATGCATGCTTGTGAGATAAGATCGAATCCCTTGGCCGGGAAACGATCAAGCCCTGCATTCTACTAATCAGGTCCAAATCCAGCTCTCTTAAAAGTTTTTTTTCGTCTTCTCCATCAGTGACGCAATCATGTAAGAGGCAGCTGCTCCTCTCGTGCATCCTCATCATCAAGGATTGCTGCCCCTCTGTCAAGTCAAAAACTTTCCCCAAATACAGTATTGTAAGAAGATCTGAAACCGCCGCAGCCCGCGCCTTCACCCTTTCCCTTTCGGCGTCGACACTCCGCTTCAAGTTGGAGAAGGAAAGTTCAATTTCGCGGGCAACAGCGTGGGACAGCGAGGGGCGGAGATTCTCGAGCTCCTTTACAGCAGCCAGAAGGGACGGCTTGGAGTTGAGGAGCGCCTCCTGCTCTTTGTTGAGAGGTTGCCCCCTGGCGAGGGATTCCTCCGTTCTGCCAATGCGGTTGAGCTTCTTGCGCAAAGCACGGAGGCGCCTGTCGACGACGCTGAGGACGGGGCCAGTGGAGGACGACGACGACGGAGCGGCGTCCATTGGCGATGGCGGAAGGAACGATGAAGAAAATGGCGGTTTGGTAATGGTAGAGAGAGAGAACGATGACGATGAAGAAGAATCGAGAGAGAGAGAGAGGGAGAGTGAATGCGGTGGGCAGTGTGAATGGGGAGATTTTGTGTCAGTGGCTTTTGGTGACGACTGTCGATACACTCTATGCAATATGCAATGCAATAATCATTTTTTCTTATATATAAATAAATATTATTATGAGTGGCATTATTACTTTCGATCATAAATACATATTGCTGGAAATAGCTTTAGTAACAAATCTGCATTTCATAAAAATTATGGAATCATATACAAGATTAAAATAATTATGTGGAAAATAGATTTAATACCAGTAGGTTATGGGCCCACCACGCTTCCATTAAGCCACTCTGATTTTTTATTTTAAATAATATTTATCAATAATAATTTTCTTAGAACTTATTTCACCATCTTAACTTTAAAAATGTATATTAGCTTAACATCACAAGTTAACTTCAATCTATCAGAATAGTCAAAAAGTGTTGAAAAATATTTTAAAAAACACAAAAATTGGTATCATACAAATTTTCAGTAATATATATTTATACTATTATAGTGTAATTTATTTTGCCAACATAATTTACAGAGTATATGCTCGACCTACATTTTATTCAGTGTGCATTCAATGTTCCACATCATATAAAACAATATACACAATATAACATAAAGAACAAGTTATGCAACACAGCGAAGAATAAATGGCAAATCATTACAATAGTCACAAGTAAAAAAAGAAAATTATAAAAAAAATATCGATGCAAAACCACAAACAATGCGAAAATCAGCTTTGAATTTAATGTAAGAAGACTATATTAGTACTTCAAGTCATAAACTTGTGACTCTTGTCTACAAAAGTTTAGTGATCAAAGCTACCATTTTTATGGTCACTTAAATAGAATAACATTTACATGCAAAAACTTCATTTCAAGTAGAGATGACAATGGGTCAATTTGTGTCGGGTTGAATACTTTAAATGGGTTAAATTACTCAATTCTAATCCGATCTATTTATTATCGTGTCGGGTTCATATTGATCCGTTTATTATCGTGTTGAATTCGTGTTGACCCGTGTATATAAGTAAATCGAAACTTTGATTCAAATTAATTTTTTTTATCATATTGTCGTGTTATGTTAGTTTTTATTGGTTCGAACATAATGTGTACATATTGGATTCGTGTCAATCCGTATACATAATCAGATTAAAATATTTGACCAATACCTAATTATTAGGTATTAGGTTCATATCGGGTTGTCGTGTCGGATCGGTTTTTGTCGACTCTAATTCCAATCACTCCTAAATTTCATTCATAAATTGTTGAGGTTGAAAGTGATATTGAAATAACTGCAATATCTTACCAAAATACAAAAATGACTCGAAGAATTATATATGGCAGTTGACAAGAGTTCAAGTAAAAAAAATTTACAAGAATTGCAGATAACTATATCATACAAAACTTCATAGAAATCTAAAAAAGATAGCCACAACAAGCTCCCAAACACACACACTTGTAGAATTGAGGTTGCTTAGCAAACCTTTGCCACTTTGGGCAACAAAATTGGCTGCACCAAATCCTTCGAGCGTAATCATTCTCAAGTTTCTTTGAATTTTGATATATCTTTCTACGATCAAGTATCCTCTGGTGAGAATGAGCCATGTGGTCTGATATATATATATATACATACATATATAATCCTTCCTGAAGCAAAAATGAACTCAGAGAGTAAATTCTTTTATGTATAAGAGGAGCACAATATGAAATATCCATTTGCCATGACATAGTTAAAATAAATAAATAAATAAGGTAGCTACCTGACAATTATTTGTAGTATGGTAGGAGAATTCATAATCATGCATCTTTTTTGGCATCAGAATGCCGTGATTTGTCCTCCTACAAGTAAAATTGTAACACTTGAGAGCTCAAGGGCATACACACAGTGAAGCATAAATCAAGTAATATTCGAATTAATGTTATTTGCATATGTACTGTAAGTTCTAAACAGAAACACACGCACTTCCAGCCCATATACATAGCCACTAACTGGTTAGATAAAAGAAAAAATTATCCTCAATAACCAGAAGAAATGGAAATAGAAAAATGATCACTCAAAAGGCAACACCACATTGGCATAGAAAATGAAGTACTTCAACTACTTATTGATTAGTAACTACCATGAGAATGGAGAACATTGAACATAATAAAAGTCAAAATTTATACAGTAAAATAACTAAGAGAGGTAAAAATAACAATCCAAAACTCAAAGATTGGTGAATACTCATGATGATTACATTATATTTTTTTCTATCCTATAAATGGTATTACAGTATATGGCCACAAAGGCATTCCCGCTATGTGTTTCTTAATAATCATAATAATGAATTTTAAGCATTTGCTGCTCAAAAAGTCCTAACCTATCCTGTCAATCATCCCACATCTGAAAATAAAACCAAGTCATACAGTAATACTTTTCCGTAGAACACTATGCCAACCCAGCACCATACTATCGCACTTAGCTTCAGTAAAGCAATGGGTCACTGATATATTATGGCATTTGGTTTCAATAAAGCAACGTGTGTCCCCGTTCTTACTTTGATATGTGATTGCAATAAAGTAATAGGTGGCACAAGTAAGGAAAGTAGTATTGCATAAATTAAAAGATTAACACATTATACCCAAAATACTATCACATATTTCTTAAGAGCAAGTAACAAGAAATATCAATTAACATATAAACAATGATTATACTTACAAGAAACATTGAGTCTAGCTTCAATAGGCTAGTCGGAAGTATCAAGCCATTGCATTTCCGCAAAACATGATTGTGAGGCATCAACAAGTTGCCAATCCAAGGAACGAACAAATTTCATGGTATATTAATCAGGTCAAAATCCAACTCCTTTAAAAGATTTTCTTAATCATCCCGCAAGCCAATGAAAGAATTATGTAAGAGGCAGCTGCTCCTCTCGTGCATTCTAATCATCAAAGATTGCTGCATCCTCATCAAATCCTTCACGCCAAAAACTTTCTCCAAGTACAATAGGCTAGTAAGATCAGAAACAGGTGTCACGCGTGCCTTTTCCCTTTCCCTTTCTCTACCCAAGGCATTGAAGATTCTTGAACTTCAAAAGTTCAAATTCCCCACCAACAGACCGGACAGCAAGGGGAGAAGATTCTCCAATTCCTTTATTCCAGCCAGAATGGACGGATTAGAGTTGAATAGCGCCTCCTGCTCTTTTTTGAGAGATTTTTCCCTGGCGAGGGACTCCTCCATTCTGTCAATGCGGTTGAGTTTCTTTTGCATAGCATGGAGGCACCTGTTGTTGACGCTGAGGACTGAGAATGCCTATGCAGCAGCCTTCCTGTTGACATCAGAATATGGTGATTTTTCCTACTACAAGAAAAGTATCCCAACACATGAAGGCTCACAAGAGGGCACATTAGACACACCATAGATCAAGTAATATCAAATTAATATAATCTGCTCATGTATTTTAGATTGATATGGATGGAGAAAATTGCACATTCAGCACATATACTTTCCTACTAACTGGTGAGATCAATGTAAAAGTTTCCTAGATAACCACGAGGAAATGGAAATGAAAAAATAATAACTCAAAAGGCAACACGATATAACTATAGAAAATGAAGTACTTTAACTA
Source organism: Andrographis paniculata (assembly GCF_009805555.1). Lineage (NCBI taxonomy): Eukaryota > Viridiplantae > Streptophyta > Magnoliopsida > Lamiales > Acanthaceae > Andrographis > Andrographis paniculata. The sequence continues at coordinate 196,328 of NW_026137600.1, forward strand.
GTTATTGATTAGGTAAGTACGATGAGATTGGAGAAATAGAACACAACAAAAGGAATGTTTATATAATAAAGTAACTAGCAGAAGTTAATAACATCCTAAACTCAAAGATCAATGCATATTCATGACGACTAATTAAATATTTTGCCATCCTATAAATGGTATTATGTTTATAGGACCACAAACTATAACAGGACATGCACGCCACGTGTTCTGTGAAAACACAATGGCTTTTAACCTAAAGGAATACGACAAATAATGAAGAATCCAAAGTCAATTTAATAATGCAAAGATGGCGACAAACCATCATTCAATACCAAAGCCAGACAAACTTCAAATGCAAATAGGTGACCAGAAATTTTTTAAGGAAAATATATGCATCACAACTTATGTTGTTTCTACGAAATAGATGGCGACTTATTGTTCGTAGGCAAGAATATTAATAATTCACTGCTCCAAAAATCTATACCTATTTTGTCAATAGTTCCACTTATTAAAATCGAATCAAGGCATTTTTTAACATTTGTCTATAGCACTCTATGCCAGTCTAGTTGGTTTGAATAAAGCAATGTGTCATGCCATTCTTATAATTAGGGCGCCATTCGTATAATATGGCATAGGGTATGAATAAAGTAATATGTCGCTGTTCTTATACTTTGACACGTTTCAATAAAGAAATAGATAGCACAACTTTTCTACAAGCGATTTTTCATTTCTTTTATTTGTCCAATTTTCTTCTATATTCTTCCTAAATTCTATATGGTTTGTATATTTATTAATTACTACGCATAATTTGATTATTGTATTTCATTATCTAGCTTGTATAATGTATTTTACTTATAGATTATTTTGCACTAAGTGAGTGCATATAATAAATTGTATTCCCCATTTCACTTGCAGCACAACCAGTGACATATATACTAAAGTAATACAGCAAGAAATACTAAGGCAGAGATGTATCTTTCATTTTCTATTCCATGTTTTAATTGTATAAGCCGATAGTTCCTCAATTGCCTTGCCTATAGTTTTCAAGTTTTACAACACTCCAAATGAAATACCGACTCAATTTAAGAATATCGAAAGTGAACACCATTTTAATAATATGCTACATTGGACTCAGTACTATTATATAATCAGTTTGCATTCCATTGGTATAGTCCTGCATGACCAAATAGGCTTATGTTCCGTTGCTTCAACTCCATTACAAAAGTGATTTCTTTATATGGTTTGTGATTCAAATAAGACGGACGATTTCAAGAATACATGGAACAAAATGGAATGAAAGCAAAGCGCTGCGACCACCGTACTGTTTTTCCTTTTTAATTGGTTGGGGTGTCCACATTTCATATAGTAATGATGATTAGGCACAAACAAAGTATCAAGAGGGGTGATTACCCTAAAGAAACTGAAAATAATAAATAAATAAATATACAAACTGTATTTGGAGCAGTGAAAAGACATGTACATACATTGCAAGGTTTGTCATACAAATCTGCATAGACTTGCACGTCCAACTGTCAGTGATGGAGGGCTTCCCCACATTTTCTTTGATGGAGCTCAACGCAGTCTGTAGACAAGAAAAAACATGAAACAGAAAACAAAAGGTCTAAGGAAGCAATCCAGCTTTAAAGATACACAATCAGTATCTTTTCAACATTCTAAATTGTTAATAGTCCACATTAGCCAATGAGGCAGCAGATCCGAGAGCGAGATAGCATCACCGTCTTGGTTCAAAGACCTGTTAGGTTATCATAACAAAATAATGTCTATCTATTCAACTAGAACTTATAGACCATCATGGCTGGGGTTGCGAAACTGGGGGATTCATAACAAACGAGAGGGCGACTATCATAATAACAAAAGAGAATTGTTGAACTAAAAAAAGTGATCATTTTGAAGAACTTTGTGATAAACATTTCCAGAAATAATTCTTTTGGAAACATATCACCTTTAATGAAAAGAATAATAAAAATAACAATAAAAAATACTTGAAGAAAAATGTTTAAGGCAACAAAAACTACATTCCATAGTCCTCATCAAATTACATGTTTGAATTAGCAGTAAGTGGTGTCTCCATGGAAAGTAAGATACATTTTTCATATCCTTTTTCTTATAGTTTTCCAAAAATATACATTTCCGCATCACATCAATCAAACCAGACAAATGAGCAATTCACCGACAGACTAACACATAAAATTATCCACTATATATATGCTCTATAGTTTCATTTACCCATCTACATCAGATATTCATACATAGCAACACAATTAAGCAGATTAGTATTGCACATATAAAGATTAATGCATCAATACCTAAAAGACTATCACAAATATCTTAAAAGCAAGAAACAAAAAAAAAAAAAAAAAAAAAACAAATCAAAGGTCATGTACTCACAAGGGATAGGGAATGCATGTTTGTGAATCAATGCTGAGTAGCCAACCAGGAAAAGGGAAATAATGATGGTCGTAATAATCAGGTCTAAATCCAACTTCTTAGGACAAAAATCTTGCTTGATGATGGAATCATGCATCATGCAGAAAACAGCTACAAGAGCTTCTCTCCTCTGCAACATCCGAATCATCAAAAATTGCTGTCTCCCCGTCAGATCATTAACATCAAGAATATTTCCAGCGTACAGCAGACTAAGGAGATCGGAAACAGCAGCAACGCGCGCCTTCTTCTTTTCCCTTTCCCTTTCGTTAACCAAGGCGAATGAAAGTTCAATTTCGCTGGCAACAGCGTGGGAAAGCGAAGAGGCGCGGAGGAGATTCTCCAGCTCCTTTACAGCGGCCATAAGAGACGGCTTGGAGTTGAGGAGCGCCTTCTGCTCCTTGTTGAGAGATTTAATTCGCCCTGGCGAGGGGAGGGATTCCTCCATTCTGCGAAAGCGGTGGAGGCGCCTGTCGACAACTCTGAGGACGACTACGACGGCGGGGCGGCATCCATCAGCGATGGCGGAAAGAGCGACGAAGAAAATGGAGGTTTGGTAACGGCAGCGAGAGAGAGAAAGCGGAAGATGAACAAGAGTCTAGAGAGTGAATGGAGAGAGATATTATATGCAGGTGCTTTGTGATGACGGCTGTCGATACACTCTATGCGGGGATATGAATAAGAATAATTTCTATGATTATATTTATATTATTTTTTTCGACCAAAATTTTCAAATTATTTATTTTAATGTAAAAAATTTAAATAATACATTATAATTTTATATTGGGTGTATTTGTTTGGGAGTTTGGATTTTGAGTTAGATTTAAATAGTAAAAAATTTGAATTTAAATAGTTATATGATGTGATAATGTAATGTTTTGAATGTAAAGTTGATTTTTAGTATAATATAAAAAATAAAAAATAGTGTTTGATTTGATATTTTTTAAAAAAAATAAATTAGATGAATAGTAGATTTTGGGACAAATCTCCCAAACAAACACACCCAAATTGTATTTTTTAAACAAATATATAACTAAAGAAATTTTTAAAAATTTTAAAATATTAAATTGAAATATAAAATAATACTATTGTCTATGAATAAATAAAGAAATAATAAATATAAATTTGTGAAAATAGACTATTCATAAAAATATAATATACTACCTAAGTCATGTTAATCTTTAAAAAATTATCTTAATTGCTAGTTACTTTTTTACTTAATTATAATATTCAATTATAGAATGCTGAGTTATTAACTTTATGAAAAATTTATACTGTAAAAATGTGTTTCTAAATTCTATTAGTACACTACTTTTAACTATTCACTATAATTACCGAGGGAGTATAAAGTATAAAAGTAATCACACCTACTAAATCCCATGCCCCTTTCAAAGCTATTTTGTGTTTGTTTATATAAAAAGTGTTGATGTGATATTTTGAATATAAAATTAATTTTTGATATAATATAAAAAAATAAAAAATAAGTGTTTGATTTGATGTTTTAAAAGACGAATATTTGGTTCATACAAATCCAATTACTCAAGTCTAAGACGAGTGAACCAAGTTATATTCAAGTTGGTTCAGAATATCGCTCATCTCCTTAACTTATAAATGAGAGGATCGGTTGAGTTTCGCACAACACAAACAAACAAACATTGAAAGGAACATAACACAAAGCAATAAATGAAAGCTCTATAAAGAAGCAGAAGATCAATTATCAAATGTCCATTTAGATGGAAAGCATAAAACGTGCAGTATATATGTTACAGCCAAGTAGTATTCTTGCCAAATGCACAGAGAATGGATATATATATATAGAGAGAGACAGAGACTGTGAGAGAGAGAAGATCATACAGCATGCATAGTAGAGAAAAGAGGGGTGCGTGTGGATCCGCAAGCACTTTGAGGTGGGGAAAAATGTGGGACGCGTGCTTGTAAATTTCAAGCCAGTGTTCTCTTAGTGTTAGTTAGTAGTCGATCTCATCTGGGATTTTGGCTCTCCCAGCATACGCATACTGCATCTCGGCCATCCATGTCTACAAAACATCCCATTCAACTGTGTTACTCGACTAATCAATTCGGCAAAGACAAGGAACACAATGGTCATTTACATAAAAGCAGCAAATACCTCGTGTCTGAAGGAAATTCGCAAATTTGGCACATTGGTCTTGTGTATGTCGTTTCCTTTAGGCCCTCTCTTGTAATACTCCTCCCCAAACCAGTGAGCCTGAAACAAGAATTCGATTTGGTCATTGCTAGGGGAACATAACTGCTGCTGGAGGAACACTAAAGCATGCTTCGATGTTGACACTGAAGAAGAGAGAAAATCAATGAGTGAATTGAACAGTTAACACTGGAGATTCAAACCTTGGCCGAATGAGGGAAACCAGATTGATAGAGGGAATTTCTAGCTATCTCGCAAAGGTCACACGAACTGAGCTTCCAAACCTGAATATATATATATATATATATATCAATAGATGGAAAACACTATAACACTCACGATCGCCAATGAAGCAGTAAGAGACTAACCTTTGCTGCCACGCTGTATTCTTCAACAAGAGGTTCTTTAGTAAGATGGATTTGTAGAGGATCATCACTGGACAGGGATACATTCAAGCCACGCTGGAAGAACATGGGAAATGGATTCCGATGATAATCCAAGAAGAGTGAATTGTTGCTCAGCGGTGACATGGCTAAACCAATCTATATAGTTAAAAAACAAATTAAATCAGACAGATTATTTGTCGGTACAAATAAAGGAAAAAGAAAATCAAGATGAGATTAAGCGAAGATATTCAACATTCATCTCTACACATCTCAATTGACAATGAATAAATACATTGAGCAAACCTGTGCGAGATAGTATAGGTATTGAAGAACCGGCGTTTTCCGTAAATTTATTCCGTGTGATATGTTATGACATAGTAGAAAACCAGCAGCTAAATGGTCCAACTCACCAGCCTGCAAAGAGAGTCTAATAAGGCATTCTAGAAGGGTACAATTAATCTTTTCAAATAATGGCATATGAGAAAACAACCTCTCCACAGTGTGGCCGAAATCTGATTGTTGGGAATCCCTTCGATTCACGGAGCTGACAAAGGAAGTATGAGAAAACTAAATGTGGTAGAAGTATAAGCACATATCTATATGAAAGAACATTATATTTTTAGTATGAATTCAATGTCCTGACATGTAGTCACAAACAGATTTTCAATTTGCATATACCTCTAAACCTATTCCATGTTTTTTTTTCCAACATGATGCTAGAGAATAACAAAGCAAATAAGATTATGTTGAGGAAACAGACAGGTGCCAATTAAAGGACTTACAAACTTTTTTACCTTATTAAGTGTGTATAAGTTTGCATAGCAGTAATAAGCATAGTAAGAAAAGGCAGGATTGAATTCATTGGTCCATTCTGATGGAGTAGGCATGTGCTTTTTGGGCCTCCTCTCGGGTTTACTTTCATCATCAACCATGTCAAAGCCAACAACCTGCATCACAGAACATCTTGTGGGACGAAATAAAAAGGATAAATGGAGCAGAAATTTGGAAGTTGTCTAGTTTCCTATGTAGATGGAAATAATTATTTGGAACTTTGACAACAATACCCTAACATGCAAATCTAGATCTCCTCCATTCGCTACCAATTTATTTATCAAAATGGTTTATAAAATCTAGATGGGATTCATTTAAAAGTTCAGTTATTTGCATGGGAAGATAATTATAAATAGATACTTGGTGTTCAAGCACACTAAGAATTTACACATATTGAGAGTAGATGGTTAACGTTGTATAAAATAAACGGTACCATCATAAAAGTTAGTTACAATTATTGAAACTACTCCAAAAGGTCTATGGGATCCTCAAATACTACATAACTGCATTCTCATAGCCAGTTCACTGTGAGGACAAATAATTTACTCTATCAAGGGTAAGTTTCACATGTAACACCAGACCTGACAGCAGAGTAAAAGAAAGGATAGGAGATGGCATACGGCATATGGCATAGTAAACAAAAAACATATGCTATGATGCAGGAAAACATCCACGTGGCTTCTATATATAAATGCCAGTAAATTAACAACAAATGATGAATTAATTCAAATCAAACCTGCAATAAGAAAACATGCAGGTGAGGATGGGAATTCGGATCAACTGTGACTTCAAAAAGTGGAATGAAAATGTTGTCTATTATGTTCTGGAAGGAAGTTACTGTTCCCATACTTCTGTAGACATTGTATAACTTTGGCAACTGCACAGTTGAAAATTTATAAAACATATCAAGAATCACCAAATATTAGAATCATCAATCTGGAGCTTTAGCGCAAAAATATAAACCTTATGAATAAATAAATATTGAAAAATTCAGTTGCATCTAATTACAGAATGAAGTCAGATGGATCAATACAATCATCAATAAACTCATGGTTTTTCCTTCAAATTAATGATTTGAGATTAATTCAACATTTAGACACACAAGGAATTGGGGAGAAAATGTAACACTTGACTGCATTATTGCACTAACGAAATGAAATAATCAAATTAATGCATATAAATGACACCCAGATATAATGATAACCATTTTAATGGAAACTTGTTCTACATCCCTACAGAAGAGAAAGATTATTAGTTTATGTTATTGAAAAAATTACAAGTAAAGATCCGAAAATCAAGATCTTGAGAGGAGCTACAAGTGGGCATCCCTTTGATGGTCTCAATGAGCCATTGTTGCATCCAATCCAAGCCAGTTATTGGGCCAAAGAATGTAACTCAAACAGTGTGGAAGTCAAAAAAAATTATCAGTCCATCATTGTCATGTTTTTAATTAGAAAAAAAAAAAAAAATGCATGTTAGAGGTGATGTCTTAGAAGGAAATGAGGAGATTGAATAGTAAAGCACATGCAGAAAAAGAAAGTAAGCAATATATTCTTCTACCAAAGAATGTAGGTCTGACCCCATATGGCATTGTAATTACCTGAATCAACCAAACAGCATTTTCGCTATAGAGCCCATTGTTCACAAACCAGCTTCCCAGCTGATCCCATTCACTTTGTTTCCTCCCATATATTGAAATTCGATACTCAGCGAGCTGAAAATGCAAGGTGAGATAAGAATTTCTGGAATAATAAAGGATAAGAGATAGTAATCTGAAATTAACAACCATCATTTTAGGTGCTCCTGTTAGAAAACAAACTCCCTTGATTCAAGAGTGAGGGGGATGACACACAAGTCTCCTCATCTTTTCTCCTCTATAGATCTCCAAGTACATGCAACGTTTGGCTAGAGAGAAATAACGGCCCGATCTGTATGTCTATTTGCACTCAATGGTTGCTCCAAGCACAACCTTCTTCAATATGGATCGAAATCGAAACATCCATAGTTGAGATAAACATACAGACAGACCATAGATCAATGCAAGCAAATTTCATCGAACACGTTACTAACATTAACCTGTTTCTTAAGGTTTATTGTTTGACCAAACCTTCCCATCAACCAAGAAACAACCCATTAACCCAAAGAAAGTTTAGAAACTAAGTGTGACCCACTTGTGTGAAGTTGTGAGCCTTAAAAGCTTAATTAATTCAAAACCTTTACACTGAATGAGGTCAAAATTCAGATGTCAGGATATAATATATATATATATATATATGTTCAAGCCATGGCTGTTGATGTGTTATGCCTGCATATGTTTCTAAGTAGATCAGATCTGAATTGAAAAAACGAGTATGGCCTATCTTAAGTCATTATCTTAACATAAAAATGAATTATTGCCCAGTTTACCTGGACCTCAGGTGTAACTATAGCATTATGTAGAAAGGTAAAGGTAGTCAATATTTATAGAACACTCTGTGGAACAGTTTCAAGAAGATCCTCTCAAGTAATATGTCTACATAAAAATGAGTTTCGGCATTTGATCTTTAAGCATTAAGTGGGGTGAGTAGATGCATATCACTTTGAAGGAACATCTCTGCTACACAATTTTCATATACAACACAAGCTTGTAAGGAAGAAAGAGTTGTCTTTTCATAAGAATACTTCTGTGGAGCTTTATAGGTTGGATAAATAATCTAAAGAGTCAAGTTAGATGAAACTCTCAACCAAATATAAAACGTTCTACACATATTTAGAGTCCTTACAGATAATAGCACAAAAGGTTTAGATCAACACAAATGACATGGAAAGATTTCCAGGGTAAGTAGATAACCAAGATGTGATAAAGAGAGGCAGATAAAACCATACCTGGTATTTACTTGCTTCTAGATCTGATAAAACCTCCTTTGTCACTTCAGCCAGGAAACGCCCTGGGAAAACACAATTCATAATACTTACTGCTAGGCACGACCAACTTGAATTTGCAATTTCAAGAATTTAGAGGCGGCTTAAAAGTTCTTAGCATTTAGAATGGATTTTCAACAGCCATCTTGTTCTATTTCCAAGAGCAGGAAATAAGAATCTGATATTAATTGTCAAGGTAACAAAATTTTCAACAACACACCCATCAAACACATAGATTGAAGCACATTGTAATGGTCAAATCAGATGACATCCAATACACAGCTATTCCAGCTACAATAAAAATAGAGCTACTATTCCTCCAACTCAAAAGTTATCCCAAAATGTAACAATTAGGATTAAAATTTTACTGAGAAATTTATTCAGATACGGGAAAGGAAACACCTTTGAATTGATAACTGCTTTCAATGCTCTTAATAAACATACCTTGTATAAGATTATCCTGTTTCAGAAAAATTTCTCTAAGCCTACTCTGTCCACAAGGATTGTACTTGAGATTGAATTTGTCAAATCGATGGAAAGTACTCTTGTCAGCATGAACATCCAACAAATCTACATTCAGATCATACCTGCAATAAAAGTGCAAGATTGAAAAACAAATGAAAAGTAAATAACATTTCACAGAAAATGAAATATGGATTGGCTTGAGTACAAAATAATTGTACCCTGTTAAATCCAAGCTATCAAATACTTCTTTTAGGGTAAGGTATTGTCCATCACGGTAAATAACAACCTGAAAAAGATAATTGATAGCATGGTCTTAAAACATCAAACAAAGAACTAAGTAATACTGCAGCTGAGACTAGAAATAAAGTTGCACATCATCGGTTGGGGACATAAAGCATTAGTTGAGTAAAGCATCACAGGACTAAAAAAATACCTCATCTGGTTCTTTTCTTAACTTTGACTTGATGAAGCGAAGAAGATGCTTCTGGTTCATGCAAGCAGAATGGTGGATATGGGTGTCGACTTTCCGTATATTGTAGAAATCACGGTGTGGTGCGCTTTTTTGAGCTAAAAACTCTCTATCAGCATTCACTAACAAGTGAAGGCGGAATTTCTGTGATCATATAAAATTTAAAAATTATAGAAACAAAATGTCGATATATATATATATTACCAAAAATAGTTGGGAAATACCTCTTCAAGGAATCGTAGCCTATGATAGCACACAGATCGTACAGTTCCAATGGACATCACTTTCAAGATATGGTGCATATCAGTGAAAAATGTTGTTGAATTTGCGACAGGAAAAAGTTCTTCGGAGTCTAATTTAGCAAAGAATATGAAGAAAAGAGAGATATACAATAAGTATATTATTTTGAAATTATGTAAAAAGACGCATCATGTATTTTAACTAGAACCAGCCTCTCAAATCTTACCATTTTCACTTGCATATACATGCACTACACCATCTACCATTTTGAAGACATGCTGCTAGGCAATCATAAAACAAATATGAGAAAACTAGCCATGTTTGATTTAATTAGATGGTACATAAATACAATTGAGGAATGAAGAACAACTCACAGTAGATGCTTCAACTGGGACAAAGCGAAGAGGGTCATTTTTCATCCCATCTAAACTAGATCCATCTTTACTTCTCCTCCAAGGTGCTATACTTTCTCTGAACACATATTTGTCTCTCAGCTCTAGACATTCATGAATCATCTTCATTACTTCATGTTCTTCAACAGTTAAAGAGTCTGATTTCATATTTGGAAGAGCATCAGAATACAGCAAAATTATATGGAAAATGAAACCATAAGAAAAGAAAAGGAAACAGCAGAATTTCACAAAAGTATCATGCCAGTAAAGATCTAGCCAAATCCCTGATGATCAAGTAGGTTTAATACCATGAAAGGAAGTTACTGATGAAAAATTGTTGTTGCCAAATAAAAGATCATCTGCCACAACGTTATCTGATGTTTTATATACTTCTCCCTCAGCATGATCCGTATTGGACTTTGCTTCAGATTTATGGGCATGAATATAAATGCTTTTCTCTACTTGTGACTGAGCAAGGGTTTGATTAGAAGTTGTTAGATTCATATCCTACAAAGCAGACAGACATTCTGGTAAGTAACATTCCAGAGAAAAATTATTGCAAAAGTAAATGTAGAGGGGAAGTATAAAACTAAATTGTACGAATATGAACAAAAATAAAATGGCACCTAAAGCACAGAATTCAATCAAAACCAAACTAAAACCTGGTTCATCCCATAAGGAATGTAAACATCTAATACAAAACAGTCTCAACAAGAGTTACCCAAAAGACTATTGGTGTGTTAGTTGGTGATTTTTTTAAAAAAAAAAAATTTGGTTTAAATAGTTTAGTGAATCGTGAATATTGAATAGTAAAAAAAGTGAAAATAATTTACAAGTGAACAAGCCCTACATCGCTTCTTGGCATGTTTGTAGTCTGACGCTATCAGCTATCTACATCAGTTGTTTGTTTTAGCCACCAGTCAAATAACAGAGTAAAAGTGCAGACTTGATAGTTGATACAGAGAATTATCAAAAACTATATAAACTTATCAGTCACAATATGCTTGATAATATAATAATAATAATAATAATAATAACATTTTAAAAATATATCATTCTTTTCCAAATATAGTTGGCTTATAATATTTTGAAATATTAAATGGCTTACAAGAAAAAAAGTTTGAAGGTGAGAGAGGGAGCCAATGAGATTAAATACTGCAGAAACACTAAAAGGAATGAAGAAATGAAGGATGTGATAGTGCATGTTCTCTGAATGAACAAATACAGATACTAAACCTCTTGAATTCTTTATAAAAGTATAAAACTATAAATTAGTAGTCTTCAGCATAATAGATTGTATGAGAAATTGGCCAATATTCTTATGCAATCTCGATATTCAAATGCAGTAGATTTCATCGCTATTTCTAGCCAATGCATCACATGCTTCTTATGCTTTTCTACAAGTCCATTTTATAGGAAATGCTCATTAACTCTGCAGAACCACTTGCCTCCAATCATAGAAAGATTTGTTTGGGATGCATATAATTCTTAAATAATAAAGTAATTCTAATATTTTTCAAAAGATGAGATGTCTCAAACTTAGTAAAAAAAAATATGCGACAAGAGAACTAGAGAACGAATTTTACATCTTGATAGGATAGGGCATTCTCCTCTGAAGTTTCAGCTTCTTCAATATCAGAATCCCATGTGCTCTCAACTGTATAAGCAGCAGCTGTTGACTGAGGAGTCACAGGCCTACAAGATTCTCCTGTACAAAGGAAATATGGCATATATGTAGAGAAGTACACTCTAAGTCTATTAAGAAACCAAGTGCAAAACAAATTCATCAGGGCAAAAATCTTGAGTATCATATCAAAAGCTGATGTTCATGAACATATCAATTGTTTGACCAACAGAGATTCATCAAGAAACTACTTCATTCCTAGCACCTATATTGTAAATTCCGGATAACGAACTTCCTACCATCACGCCGTGTAATTTAACGAACTGTACGAAACTATGCAAAAAATAAATAAATCAATCTTTGAAAGCACAAAAAGAAAGCGTAATTTCACAAATAGTAACAAACTGAGAACTGAACTGCTTAATGACAGAAGACAACTGTATACCATCTCTATAATCAGTCCGAGCCGGTGGCAAATCAGTAGGAATCAATTCGGTTTCACCAGACGAATCCGGCATCTCCGAAGTCCTAGAAAACCCCGATTCTTTCCGTTCATTTTTCAGAACGGTAACATTCGGCATGGAAGACGAAACTCGATAATCCACAGCCTCCTGACCATAACCATCCTCGTTGCCATCATCGAATGAATTCAAATTCAATACCGTATTGTTACTTCTCCACACGTTCACGCTCTTGTCATTGTCAGCGTTCCAGTCCGAAAAATCAACTTCTTCGTCATCCGTGAACTGCCGGCGGGCGCGGTGGCGGAGTTTGATAAGGCGATTGAAAACTTGATCGACGCTGCGCTTGTGGATGTAAAACGCGGAGAGAGCCATCACAGATGCTCCAAACAACGCCGCCACCGCCAGTTGAAACGGTGAAGCAGGAGACGACGGCAGCTCCGGCGTATCCATAGCGAGAAGTTTCGGAAGGTAAAGCTCCCGCACGCTTCCCCTGCTGCTGCTATTTATAGTGTCGTCGAGTCGGCGCTGCAGCTTCAGCACATTATTCATTAGGGAAAGTTTATTTAAAAAATCAGAATTTATTTAATTATTAGGAGCGGATAAATCATAAATCATAAATGCTTATTATCAGCCGTTGATTTGGTAGATTAACGATCCAGATCAATTATTAGTATATAATCACTATTGGATACAAGCTTTCATTAAATTTACAATAAAGGGGTTTGGGAAGTAACCGTGCTTCACTTCACTAGTGCTAAATCGTTGCCACGTTTCTAAATTTGGTGAAAAGGGAAACAAATAAAATAAATAAATAAAAGGGTGAGAATGACATATCACCCTATGGGCCTAAGTTAGCTATACAATGGGCCCAAAACCGAAAGGTTAATAAAATATTAACTATTAATATTTAATACTTAGAGAGAGCGACGGTGGTCTAATGCACCACATGCACTAGATAGCTTTTCCTCCACCCTCTCTTAAATTGGTAAACTTAGCCATTCTCAGTTATATAAATAGACAAAGATGGGGTTAATTTTATTTTGCTCTCTTTGATATTTGGATACAAGATTAACACTCCATCGTTCTTTATTCTAACCTTTTAGGATGTCCAGAGAGTAATTCGTTACAAGATCATCTATTTTTTTATGATTTTTTTAGTTATGATGAGATTCGGTACTTGTTATATGAATTTTATAATAGGACTCGACTTTGTTTACTTGTGAGATTTTACACTTTATTTTACTATTTTAATTTTATTTTTCTTTCAAATCAAATCTTCAATATTTATTTTATTACACTAAATTTTAATTTTACATTTAAAATATTACATCAATACATATTTATATAACATCAAACAACTATTATTGTTTATTGTTGAGATATTTTAGATTTAGTTTAATATTTTGTTTGGATTAGTTTTGATTGGTTTATTTTAGATTTGATAAGTTTAGGTTTGTCAGTGATCTATCATTTGCTTGTGATATGATCTATTTGATTCCATTCAGAGTCATGTCTGTGTATCTTCTTCGTATGTTTATTGTTTGTTGTCTACGGATTTGCAATCTGTTTGTTGTCTATAATATGTCTTATGTCTGCTGTTTGCTCTTTATGCAATCAACTGTGACTCTATATAGAGTTCTTTATGTTAATCTATCTTTCTTTGACTCTTATATCAATCTGCGTTTGATTCTGATTCCATCGACTTTTGCCTCGTATTTAGTTTAGGCAAATTCAAATTAGCTTATACGGTACTACTTGAATTTGAAAGGAATATTGAAATATTTTTAATTTATATTTTATTTAATATTTTGGGTAAATTAATTTTTATTGATTTGTTTTAAGTTAGTAGATTTAGCGATTTGGTCACATCCACAAGTAAGTTGATTTGATTAGAGTTTATCCAGTGTGCTTCATAATGGTTATATATAAGTTCTTCTTTAATGATTATATATTTCTTTCGTCATTAACAATTTATTCATTTTTCTATTTTAGTTCGTTCCATAATAAAAATTTTATTTTTTTTAGTAAATGTATTTTTTACTAACATTAAAAATACTATTTACAACTTACAATATATTACACAAATATCGTTACATTTATATCACATAATATAACTTTTTTTTACTTTATTCGTACACATTCGAATATAATTAATATTCATAAAACTTGGTATAAAAAGCAAACGGATACATAGATAAGGGAGGAATGAAGTATCATTTAGGGTGATTTTAGATAATTTTCTTGTTACCTACTTATTATACTCCCTCCAGCATCTATGTTTATGTATATTTGATCGGGCATGAATTTGAAAAAAAAAAAAAGTGCATAAAAAATATATATATCATTTTATTGTATAATTTTCACCTCACAAGACATTTAATTCCGCTTAACAATACCCTATTGATTTCATTGAGTTCGATGTTCAAGTGATTAACAATAGTTGCATTGTCATTTTTTATAACTTGAGAATTTATGGTTGTTATTTTTCGAGTGTGTTATGGATAAATACCCAGCCGAGTATAATACCCTGCAAATTAAATTTGATAACATAAGTCACATTAAACAAATAATGTATAGCAGATAACATGATTTTATTTTATTTTTACTTGAGTTTATTAGTCTTATTCCTAATGGTAAGGATGAACTCGTAACATTGATGTCGTAATTCAAATCTCAATGCTTCTCAATCTCATCCGCCAGACGTGTCCAACATGATTCGCTGCAGCCGTGTTCAACATGATTCGCTTAGTGTTATTTATTTTGTGAGATAGATGGAGAGAGAGAGTATATACAATACTGCTAAAATATTTAATTTTTTTTATTTTTATTTTAAATATATAAGTGAATACGATAGTTCTTGTTAATGCTGTGAGAAAGTCGTATGCTGGTTTAAAATAGACATAGAAACAGTCAAGACAAAGAAAGAGACAGATAGATTTTACATATGATAGGGATATGTTTTGCATCAAAGTTAATTTTTAATTTGTACAAATTAAGATGGACAAAAACAGCGCCCAGTACTTCAATTTTCGGAAAAATGAATTAGTTTCTATCCATTGCAGTCAGGTTTATTATATAATCCTCCGTCCCAATACATAGTCATTATAAAATTATTATTATTTTTTTTATGGATTGAAAAAATTTTATGAGTGGATACAAAGTAAATAGTAAAAAATAGTTATATTTTATTTTTATGGATTGAAAAAATATTGCAATGATATTTGTATAAATATAGTGAAATACAAAAATAATTTATTATAAAATAAGAATTACAGTGACAATTTTTTTAAGAATACAATTATTTTGAAATGTGAAAAACAAAATAACAGTAGTAAAACAGATTTATTGTATTGAATGGAAAAAAAGTATGTCATCAAAATTTTGCACAATAAATAAAATAATATAAATAATTTATGTATATGTAATATATATATTTTTTAGTCTCAAATCTCAAAGTTTAATTTTTTTTAAAAAAGTTAGTATTTTAATAATATTTTAAATTTTATAAATAATTATTTTTTAATTTTAGTTACATTAATAAATTATTTTAAATTTAATTTACAATGTATCATATGGTATAAATTTTTTAATTATTAAAAAATTATTTTTTATATGAAGTACAAATTGTATAAAAAATATAAAAATAATAAATATATATAATATATTAATATTTTTTAAAAAATAGGTTATAAAAAAATTAAAAAATAACAAAGACTATATTCTTCTAAATTTTCGGGTATCATTTGACTATTATGCAATTTATTATAAATAAATAGATAAATAAAATTAATTTCACGGGGGTTTTAAGTTTTAACAAACTACCCTCATAAATAAAGAACAAGTAAGAAAAGGGGCTTTCTTTAATTAAGGAATTATCCGTGACTTGAAACAGCTGCTGCTGCTTGCAGTGCAGTGCAGAGCAGAAGAAGTACAAACCAAGCAACAATGGCGGTCCATTAGATTAATCACGACACGCTTCTCCATTGCCTTCTTCTCTTCTCGTCTTCAAGGCTTTCGAGGAAATATGCCTGAAGGATGCTGTCTATCATCACAACCCATACCCACATTCCGAATTTCCATCCCAACCGTTTGAGCTGTGCTCTAACATTTCCCCGGATTTTCGTGTTCGCTTCCCAGAATCGGACCGCAAATTCAAAGAAAATTTCCATTTTAAGCCGCTATCTCGGTTTCCAGGGGCTGAGGGGGGCGGGGAGGCTCGAGAGGAATTTTGATTGTCCTTGGTGCTGCGGGTGTAAACCGACAGAAGAAGAGTCGGAATTGGAGTCGCAGATTATGGAATTCATGGAGCGGTCGGAGAAGCCGACGATGTTTCCGACGAAAGACGAGCTGATTCAGGCTGGAAGAATGGATTTGGTGGATGCAATAAGGACGAGAGGCGGTTGGTACTCGCTCGGATGGGATGACGATGTCGACGAAGGTAATGATTTTGATGTTGAGGAGTTTCAGAGGAGAGTAGCGGATTGTACCGATTCATCGAGAGATGATTCGTTTTCTGGATTTGAGAAAGGCAACGATTTCGCGGATTTGGAATCGCAGCAGTCGACTGCTTCAACATCATTGTGAGTTCCATTGAATTATACTTTGCTTGTTTGCTCGTTTGCTTGCTGAAATCATATTCCAAAGTTTGTTGATAATCAACGATATAAAAATTTACCCTAAACCCTAAATCACAGTTTCATGATGGTTTTCAAAAATTGATGTATCTGCTTTAAGTGTTATCCTCCACACTGCTGTGGCTCAATACAAATTGGTGAAATCTTTACTGGTTTTAGAGAATCTAGTGCTGATGAAGATGCTGGGATAGAGGGTATACTGAGTAGATTGGAGAAGCAGAGGAATAGTGATTTTGGGATCAATGTAGATGCAAATGGATACGAAGCTCATGGCGAAAGTAAAGAGGAGGGAGAGGACAGGCCCTTTGAATCATTATTAAATGTTGGGGGAAATGGAAAACTCCCGAGACTTGGCGGGGCGAACGCCTCTATTCTCAGGAGTAGCCCGAATGCTGAACAAGAAACTTGGAGAACTTGGAGCTATCAGCGCGCAGGTACCAAATATGCGGAGTTCGAAGGTACTTACATGCCTTTCTTATACCAATCTTTTGACAAGGTTGCTTTTGTGGTTCACTACTTCTGTTAATGTGTTTTGTATGCTTCGAAATTTGCAGCTGGTGAGGTTTCTTTTGGTAAGAATCAAGTGGAAACTGATAAAGGAACTTATCATGATCGAATAGCTGTGAGTACTGGAGACAATGCTCAAGATTGGCGCAAACATGAAGATATCAACAATGGTCAAATTAGGAATCATCTTCAGCATCTAGAAGCTGAGCTAGCTTCGGCTCTTCATTCCTTGAGATCTAAAAGGGAGCAAGGTGGTCTCGAGGAGGTGCGCAATTCAATTTTGTAGTTTTTACACTTCTTGTGAATTTTTGCCTGCAATAGCACTCTATTGGTAATCCCATTTTCATATCAAGATAATTTGTTAGATTTGCCCTATGAGCATTTGATCGGCGTAGGATTAATGCTAAGATAAATATACTTGCTGATAATTTATATACCTGCTTTTGCTGATTATCGTTTGTGCTTTTTGCTAGGCGAGTGGAAGCAGCTACAGTGATTTCCAGAAGCTCTCCGATGCAGTTGAGTTCCAGGAGAATGAGTTCATGACTGCGAAGGAGAGGCTGAGATCGATAAGAGCCAAGCTCGTTGTATTAGAGGGGAAAATGGCAATAGCAATAGGGTGCGTATACTTCATTGATGGTATCTTTCTCTCATAAAAGCAATATTCCTTTGTAAATCATTCTGTCGCTTCCACATTTTCTCAGTGACGCTCAACGGTTGGTCGAATTGAAGCAGAAGCGCATGGATGATGCCCACAAAGCATTGCAGCTTCTTCGCACAACCTCCATAGTGTGGCCAAATTCAGCTTCGGAGGTTTTCTTGGCAGGATCTTTTGATGGATGGACATCTCAGGTTAGATATTTCTTCAAATTGTCGAATTATGGCATTTATTTCATTCCCATGGTTCAAGTGAAGGAGTTGTATACATATTATCATCATCATCATCATCATCATCATCGATTTGATCGATACCCTTGTGTTCTGTATTTTCTAGTTGATGTTGTTGTTTCTACATGCTTAATACAGAGAAAGATGGAGAAATCAAAGACTGGCATCTTTTCTGTTAACTTAAAGCTATATCCTGGCCAATATGAGGTATGCCAATCAACCATCTTTCAACTACGTTACGTTACCCACATGCCATTGATAACCACAGGAGATTTGGTACAATTTCTAGCAGATCAAGTTCATTGTTGACGGCATATGGAAGGTAGATCCACTTCGCCCGATCGTCTACAACAATGGCTATGAAAATAATCTCCTCATCGTTACATGACTTCTGTTAAGCACTCGGTAGGAAACCGCAAATAGATGTACAGGCAATTCCACTATCATGCGAAAAGAGGTTAGCATTCTTGTCTTCAATCTTTGTAGAACAAATCCTCTGGAATAATTTAGTGTTCTTGCCATTGCCCAATGCATTCCTTAAACATTACATGAAATCCTTTTAGAACTCTAGAATACATAACTATCACAAAAACTGACGAACCGTAGCTTTAGTCCTACATTATTAGTCAGGGTCCTATATATCGTAGAGTTTCTCATTGTACGGAAACAGATGCCTACGCACAGGCTGCAAAGGCTTATCTCATTCGGGCATAGAATACTCACCATATGTTCTTAAAACGAAGGAAAATCCGCTCCCACAATAGACTCTAGAAATGGGGCGTCTGTTTGTGTCGGGGAATTGATGGGGTAAGGAAACCACCTTAGGGCTTGTTTCATCTTTCGTATCGCCCAAGCCAAGTTGGCCGTGTTCTCCCCAACCCCATGTCATTATAGTGTCGTTATCTGTATTGTAAAGTCAAATATAAGATAACACAATGTAAGGGAAAAAAGTTCATGTGATTTGAGTGTTTCTTCTTGCCTGTAACTACAGCAGAGTGTTCTGCTCCTGCTGCAATCTGCAGCACTTTCAATTCCATTAGCTCAGGAATCACCCGCATTTTAACTAAGGTTGATCTTCCTAATAAAAGGAACTAATCAGCTAGCAGAAGTGTTCCTTGCTCTTAATTTACAAAAATTAACTTCAAGTTATTCGATTGTTACCTGATGCCTCGCTCGTTTGAGGTGTTTTCTGGGGTTCGCTAAGCACTCCATGACGATTGCCACCAAGCATGAAAACTTGCCCTTCACCTGTAATATAAGCACCAGCAGCAACCTAATTTGGACATTCAAAATGTTCATCCCTCCGCTGTCAAAGTAACTGTTTGTAAGAAATGACAGTTCGCATATACTTGGAATGTTCCATACTTGTTAAAAGCAAGGCGTGATTCCATCCTAGAGCAACATCTTTCAATGATATAGCTACATCGTAACATTGGGGTATGCATTCATCTGAAGCACCACCGAACCCTCGTCCCCATGTATATAGCCTTCCATCATCTAATCCAAACACCAACAAGATAAAACAATCAACGGGAGTTCTGCATTTACTAGTGCTAGATTATCATCTACCTATGCTGTTAAGAATAAGTAAGAATCTGACCCGATAGCGCTGCACTATGCTCTCCATTAGCTCGGACCTTGGTAATTCTAAGACTTGTTATGCCCAAGGCAATCTGAGGATAATTTGATGACTTGATTTTTTCAGAAGATATGCCCAACTGGCCGCGCTTTCCGGATCCAAATCCGTACACCTGGTTTTCTGTACCATCGAGAGCTTTGTTAACTACTTAGGGACACATGGATACAAGGGTAATGTAAGTGTGAAAAGATTCGAAAGCTTCCTATAGATAAATGAAGCTTAAAGATTACCTCTAAGTAAGACTAGTGAATGGCGCATACCGCAAGCAACTTGATTGACAGGCTTAGAGCTGAAATACGAGACCTCTAGCGGTGAGCATTGTGAACTGTAGTCGCCGTGGCCAAGCTGACCAAACGAACCATCCCCACAGGTGAAAAGATTACCACTTTCTGAAGAAGTAAGCAATTCAATAGGGTTGGGATACAGATAGTATCAAATGTCACAACTATTACTAGGAAGATCATAGAGAACATTCGCAACAAATCCGATATCGGCTGGGAAAGCTTCACCAGTTAAAGTTCAAAAGGCAAATGCAGCTTAGAGATGCTAACAACACTCATCCAATCTTCGATGAAACAGTGTAATGGAAAAGTTCCATACATTCAACATATCATGATTTGAATCGAGCTGTTAGCGGTTAGGGTTTCACCACAAATTCTAACCAACTGATTAGATTAGGAATAGAATATCTCAGAATTGAAGCCCTAATTCATCCAAATCGTTGCAGGGGAAATGGCAAACCTGAGACGAACGCAGAGTGATTCCATCCTGCAGAAACACAAGTGATCTCAAATCCTTCCAGAGCCTTAACTTCCGTCGGCTGCGAGCAATCGGCCATCTCGCCATGCCCCAATTGTCCCGAGCTTCCCCTCCCCCACGCCAACACCCTTCCACCTGCATCCAAACCTAATTCCCCTAAAAAAATGGGAAAAAATAACAAAATTGCACACGAACTGCGTGTGGTGTAGTAGCTCACCGGACAAGAGAGCGACGGCATGGGCGCCACCACAAGCGAGGGAAGTAACGCGTCCAAAGGCAGAGAGAGAGCGGATGAGCTGCGGTGTATGCTCATCTTGAAGGCTCCCCCTCCCCGTGGCTAACTGGCCGTCGGTACCGGCGCCCCAGCTCCATATCTCTTGCCGCACTCCGTCATCAGGTTCTTTTATCGGACTGCCGCCATTTCCGTTCATTCCGTCGGTCGGTGTTTCTTTTACTTTGTACTAGCGACTAGTGAGGAAGATGGTAAAACAATGTGGAAAATGATATTTAGTCATGGTCATCAATAACTATTATTTCTTATTTTGAAAATTGGATTCTTTAGCACGATCTCGTCTGAATGATACCTTATAATTTGAAAATTTTGTTTACCCCTTTTCCAAAATCATGAACACAATTGAATAATATCACCACTATTGTATTGTCATTAAATAAAGCAATTAAGACAGCTTGAATTTTCTGATTGTATGATTTGAAACATGCCTATTGACTATAAATTACAAATTGAATCTTCATGTTGCACTTTTTTAGTTTAGTTTTCACAGATACAAAAGGTTTATTAAGAGCATGCTCCTACAATATCACCAAAGATAATCCCTGAATCAAAGTCCCAAAATTGTAATCCTCATGCTACAAATATCAAAAACTTTAGCCGCATTCCAAAACTACTAATACATCAAAAGCACTTACCCCAAGAGATCAGAACACAAACTAGCAAAGTTCAACAGGAAGAAGAAATCGCTGATCCAGTAAAACCTACTTACGTCTTTACTACAATTCCCATCAATCAACTACATAGGCATAAGATAAAGTACAACTCCGACTTCCTAACAAGATCCGATTCCCAAATAACACCGAGTAGCGAAAATGATCCTGAAATCACCTGATCGGAGACCGGCCAGCGGCGAAACCTCCTCGGCGCTGAACCGGTATAGTGAGGCCTGGATTCGGCGATCGGAGATTGGATCTGCGGTGGAGTAGGGGAAGTAGACAGTCAGCGTCTCACAGTAGATGCAGAGTCCTCATCTTCGTCTCGCTCTCGCATTGCTACTTCCCTCAGCCATTATTCACTTCATTTTTTTTTTAATGATTAATTAATTAATCCATAGTTTCTCATTTATTTCAATATTTGTGTAAAGCAAGGAAAAATAATAATAATAAAGTAAGGAGAAGAGGTCAATAAAATTTTGTTTCATTGGGCCAATACGTTTTGAATGTGTGGGCCGGTGGCATGATAGACTACGGGCCCATATAATAATAATTTTCTTACTATTAGTATTACAACAAATTTGTTAAATAAATAATATATACAATATAGATATTTTTATTTTTTTTTGTGAACAATACAATTATATAATATAAATAAAAAAAATTAGAATTATTTTATTAATAATTAATATAAATTATTTTTATAAAAATATACATGTAATTTTAAATAAAAATAAATTAAATGTCATAAGACATATTAATATGAAAAATATATTAACTATTATGGGATGAAATAAGTATTTACAATAAACACACACACACAATGATGGACTTTTTTTTAGTTTGATTACTTTTAATTTATTTTTTTTAATTATATAGGTGTGTTCTTTTTTAAAAGTACTTTCACACATTATTGTTAAAAATTAATATATTATATTTTATATAAATAAAAGTATTCTTTCAAATTATTTCAGAAAACGAACACACCTAAGTTAAGATATATTTATATTATATTTAGTTTTAAATTATTTCTAAAATAATCAGGATATAAACCAAGTGAAAAACTGTTGAATACGTATAAGGATGCTTTTAACAAAATGATATCAATAACAATTTATAAATCCCTTTTGAGGGGCTTTTTTTTTCTTGTATTATTATACAATACTCATAATATACTAATTTTTTTATATATTAAATATCCTATTTAGCTATCATTTAAAACTAAAATACAAAATTTAAAAAATAAAAAAAAAATAATAAAAATTAACCTTTTAAGTGTAATAAAGACAGTGGCAATAAATGAATAAAGAATTAAGAGAGAGAGAGAGAGAGAGAGAGAGTCCAAAAAGCATTAGGCCCACACACAACACAGAGCACAACATCAGCTTTTCTACACTTATTAGAATGGCGCGAAAGCGATATATGGGCCCGGCCCATTAACCGTACTCTGTTCGCCACGTTGCAGGCCCATTTGCCATATAGCCCCTCAACTGGGCCCCACCTCTCATCATGACGAAGACCTCTCTCCAACGTACACGTGTACCATCATACCCCACGTGTCGCACATCCTTCACCATATGCTTAACTGTTTGTTTTTACTATTCCGTTACTTATACGGTGCAATATTATTTTGCAATATTTAAAATAATAATAATAATAATAATTTATTAATAGATATAAATTATATTCTATTTTATTACATCAACGAAATAAAATAAATAAATATATAAAACTTTTTTATATCATATCATATTATTTAATTTTCAAATTATTCTATGTACTTACTATTCATCAAGATCTTTATTTATAATATTTAGTTCCAATTCTTTTATACATTTTATTTATTACTTTTCCTCTGAAAATATTAACTTATGTTTTTTTACGAAAAAATATACTATATTATAATCATTTTAATGTCTCTTTAATTTATTATTATTTTTTTATGTGATATAATTATTTAATACTATAAGTGATGACAACGGCAATGATGCATGCTGACATTAATGCAAGCAATTATTTCTTGCCTCTATTTTTTTTTCTTAATTAATTAATTTCAGTCAAATGTGATAAAAACTGATTATAAATTGAAACTGTAGTCATATTCTTCTCCATCGGATTAATACTCCGACGTGGGAACGTTCTTTTGTTTGTGGATGATTTAATTACCAGATTTAATAATTATATATATAAATGGGATTTTATTTTAGAATAGCAAAATAAATAAATAAATAATAAGAAAATACACACACACACACCAAAAAAAAAAACACATATATCTTCATTTAATTGTCTCTAAATTGGTGTGTTTAGTATGAAAAGAGTAGTACCTTCAAATGCAATTACCGACAATATGTTGATATATATGTACATTAATATCATTGTATTTTTCATATTCATACTTTTTAAACAAAATATTTATGGGACGTGATAGTTTAAATAAAAATGAGTGTTGAATATTTAAAAACAAAAAAAACTATAAAACAATTTGTGACAACAAAAATACAGGTAAAGAACCATATAAGTAAATAAAAAAGGAATGTAAAAAACAGGCTGAATCTATATGAATATTTATATAAACTACAATAAAAGGAAGAAAAAAAATCAGGTAACTTTTTTATATATGATTAATTAATGTTTATGGTATAATTTATTTTTAAAATAATGATTAATTGTTATATATATTATAACTGAAGACAGTTACTTTAAAATAATTAATTTATTTTTATATAAAATTATGCTCATTTGATTTGGTATAAATTTAAAAAAAATAATAAGAATATCACTTTTTTATCATAAAGAAAGTAGAAATAATGACATTTTCTACTAAAAAGAAAAACAAAAATATTTTTAAATGACAATTAGAAAATATAAACATAGATTTAAATGAATAATAGAAATGGTGAAGTATGACAATTGCCAATTCAATACATATCTTTATTAATTTCAATAAATAAAATATATTTATACAATATATATATATATATATAATTGACACCACATAATTTCAATTAACATAGTATAATATTTATTGTATTAACTATTGAAATAATATATATTATCTATTTATTTATAATGTGTTGGCTACAAAAATTAATATGATGGTGATACAGTAACTCCTAGTCAATTTCGCAGCATTTATGCCCGAACCACCGAGTGTGACTTATCACTTATCAGCCCATTAATTAAATTAATTAATTATATTAAATGTGTATATATCTAGGCATGCACCGAGTATTGATAATCTTCATATGGCACAAAACTGGCATGGATCACCTGTCCTGAGGAATTTTCTGTAGCCCTTGTCCATCTTAGGGGAAGGGAACACATGACAATTTTATTATTTTTTAATTTTTTATTTTAAAATTCATAATTTTTTAAAAATTACATTTTGTCCCATAACAATTTGAGATTCACACTGATTCAATAATGATTAAACATTATTCACTCTGAAATCGATTAGAAATCACAAATCGTCGCAGTCGTCTCTTCTATCCGTCTATCGTCGCTGCCGTCGGTTGCTGCGCCCAACTCACATCTTTGTCGTCGTCGTGCGCTCTTAATCGTTAGCGTTTGAGAAATTTAAAATTTAGTAAAATTTGAGATTTTTTGCAATTCATATTTTATTTTTTTGCTTTAGGGTTTAAGATTTGTTGTTCTTGATTCTAATTTAAATACAAATTTTGGATTTTTCAATTTCGAAAGGGTTTTGATTTTATCGATTTAGGGCTTTTAGGTTTTGTTGATCTTGTGCTAAACTTTTATGTTGTGGCTTTAGTATTGAATCTCAATTGATGTAAAAATTCAAAATAATTCATATAATAAGTTCTTTAAATTTTATAAAATATAAAAACTATACACATGTGTTTCTACAACAACAAATTTTTAGTATTTTTCTTTCTTGGGTGATTATAGACATGCTTTCAACTATAATAAATAAACAATAACAATAACAAAAATAATAATAATAATAATAATATAGCCTGAAGCAGTAAAAAATACAAGAAAAAAAGAAATAAATTCGTCGGGATATATGCTTTCTGATCACCTACAATACACAGACAATGACCGAGTATTTGAAGATTAAAAAAAAAAAAAATAAGGCTGGAACGACCGTGAAATTCAAGAGCTCCGAGAAAAGTAAATATAAAAATAAGAACCACCGAGTGTGAATCGCTGGCGAAATCGATGATAAATGTTGAATGAGAAATAAGCTTAATAATGTGAAGCAGAATATTAAAAAAAAAAAAAACAGCATTTTAATAATGGGAATGGGCAGAAAAAGAAAAGAATGAGGGATTAAAATGCAAAATAAAGAATTTTATTTAAAATTAAATAAAAAGACATTGACATGGGTCACCCTCCCATAGGATGGACAGGGGTGACAGACAAATCCTCCAAACAGGTGATCGGATGCCCACAAAACTATATGCACACCTTTTTTTTCATTTTATTATTATTATTTTTTATGACGTGTAAATTGTCAGCCACTACCTAAACGTGCGTAAAGCTCCAATCGAATTTAATTACCCTACAAAACTATGTCCTACAAGTAAGTGACTATCAAACCATTCCTTATTTTACGTTATTATTATTATTATTATTATTAGATGTATATATATGCACAGCTTTTTAAAAATATTTTATTATTATTATTAGATGTGTATATATGCACACCTTTTTTAAATTTTATTTTATTATTATTATTAGATGTGTATGTACAGTCAATTTTAATTCGCTGTGCACAGTGGGCAATCGGCTGATATCGGCCATGAACGAATAAATATAGCCTTCCATTCATTTAAGAGTTTTTAGAAATTTTAATATTTTTTAGTGTAATAAAAAAAATTAAGTATTTAATATGATAAATTTATAAGATAAAATAAATACTTATTATAATTGTTGATGCAATTTTTCAATAATAAAAGGTAAAATCTAAAAATAGAAATGATCTTCGAATTTGATAAAATAAATGTATGAGATTGTGGATACATAAGTAAAATAGGAAACTAAATACTGAAAAAAAAAAATAAAATGGTGATTCCAAAAGTAATTCTCTTGAATTTAATGTCGATTAAAGATTCTTTTCTTAGGTCCCGAACAGACATATTTAAAACCCATATCAACCGCCACTACCAAGTCGTACCTTCGTGTCCGCTCATTGGTTGAAACTTCCTTTAACCGTCCGAAAACTGCTTTTTTGCCTACCTGCACACGTGCTGCTCCGTCTCTTCTTGTCCGTCTTCCACTTGTTTGACCTCATCAATTATCTCTTCGCCCGACTCTATCTTGCCCGATCTATATGTCATCCGACCTTGGAGCATATTATTTCTTTCATCTGTCTTCTCCTTACCTGACTTCATTTCGCCCGACCTATATAACGCCCGACCTTATCAGGTTTGTCCTCCGTGTCCGAGTCCGACCATATCACGCCCGACCTCCGAGCCCGACCTGATCACGTCCAACCTCAGTGTCCGACCTTACCACATCCGATCTTAACATCCGACCTTATCATGCTCGATCTCTGCACCCGACCTTATCATGTCTGACCTCTGTGCCCGACCTGATCACGTCCAACCTCAGTGTCCGACCTTATCACATCCGACCTTCGCGCCCGACCTTACCACATCCGATCTAAACGCCCGACCTTATCACGTACGATCTCCATACCCTACGTGATCACATCCGACTTCAGTGTCCGACCTTATCGCGCTCGACCTCGAGCCCGACCTGATCACGTCCAACCTCATTGCTCGACCTTATCGAGTCCGACCTTTGTGTCCGACTTTACCACATTTGATCATAACGCCCGACCTTATCACGCCCGATCTCTGCACCTGACCTTATCATGTCTGACCTCCGTGTCCGACCTTATCACGCCCAAGCTCCAGGCCCGACCTTATCACACCCGATCTCTGTGCCTGACCTCTGTGCCCGACCTTATCACGCCCAAGCTCCGGGTCCGACCTTATCACGCTCGATCTCTATGCCTGACCTCTGTGCCCGACCTTATCATGTCCGATCTCTGTTTTCTCCCGATGAAGCCTTTTTCTTAACCGCGCTCGAACTTATATTCGGACTCTCTTTTTAAGATCCTATTACTGTTAACAAGCCCATTAAACTCTGCATCACTTTTTAATCTAATTTGATAGGCCATTTTCGAAAACTCTACTCATCGTTTTTTGTGCTCAACAATAATATTTTTTGATATAGTATCAAATTTTATAAAAACTTTAATAGCTAACAAATCATGTCAATATATATATATATATATATGTATATAATCTTAGTTTGAATCACAATTTCACAGATACAAGTTGAGCTCCACCGCTGCCGGATCATACGTTACGGGACAAAATATAGTAGTAATATTTCAATCAGATTACCGAGAGTGTGTTTACTTCTTGTTTTTTTATGAATATATTTTTATATTAAGTATAATAAATCGTAGTAATAATATAAAAAAATAATATTTTTTATTAAATTATATATTATTCTCTCCATTTCATCAAAATTGAACATTTTGATTAAGGATATGATTTTAATGTAAAAATATTTAATTAGTTAATAATAACTAGTTATAATATTATTATATTAATTTTTTGTATAATTAATAATATTTATAGTTTCAAAATAAATTTAATATATATAATTAAAAAAATTAAAATATATGTTTAAATATTTAAAAATTATATAGCAATTAAAAAATATATGCAATATAGATATCATTTTGTAGAGAATAAAATTTTCTATAATACAACAAGTAAATACAAAAATATTTTTGTTTATTTATAATTAACATAAATCAATTTTATAAAAGATGTGTAGTTTTAAATATAAATAAAAATATTTATTTTTTTAGGAGAGATAGGAATAAAGAGATTTTGAGTGAATCCTACGTCATTTATGATGTTGTATGTTATATAGTTAATTAAGTTGATTTATATTTAAATATGTTTTGATTTAATCATTTTTAACAAAAATAAAAATATATCAATTATAATAAACAAACAAAAAAAGAAAATAATGTCCATTGTGGCTAAGAGAATATTATGAATGAATAAGAATAGATAGTATATTAATATATTATATTTTTTTAATAATATTTATAAGAATCCTATAAAAAAAAGTAAAGGGAATAAACAATCTCAAATTCTTGCACACGTCAAGTAAGTAGTAATAAATTAATTAACCACGAGAGAGGTGACAGGTGCGCCTCCATTGCTCATCACCATGACATCTCATCACTATTTAATCAATTTAGTTTAATTTAATTTAATTTAATCGGAGCATATTATATAATGCAGATCTTCCAGTAGCAATTGCATTTGTATGATAATAATAATAATAATAATAATAATAATAATAATAATAATAGAGCTTATTATCCCTTAAACGATGAATTAGGGATGTGGAGTTGAACATATGACCTGAAGTTATGAATTCCAATATTATTAAAAAAAAGTGCTTATTTTCTGTTTTTTAAATTTATTATGATTTAACTATTATAATTTTAATAAAGAATATATATAGTATAATCCTTTTTACAAAATATTACAAACTACAATTTAAAACAAATATAAAGAAAAAACACCCAATCCATGATATTTGGGACAAAGTTAATTGTCGGCATCAAAATTGGGCCAAGAAAGTCGTGGGTTATGAACAATAATGGGGCGCTAATCCTGTCAAAGACTTTTGCTCTATTTATATACAAAACTTACTGGTATTTTATTATTTAGTATAAGCATATAAAATAATTTTGTTTTAAAAAGAAATTAAAATAACATCTCAAAATAATAAAGATATTTACTATGGACATATCAATTAAAAAATATTGGTATTACCTTAATATTAAATTAATGTCAATATTAAGTGTAAAAGTATTTTTAAAAGATTAAAATGCCTCTATTTTATTAACTTATTGTGAAAAAAAAATTGTAAAATAATAAAAAACTCTGTTAAAAATAAAAAAGAAAAAAGCACGATATTATTTTAGGACAAACAAATATGACAAAATAAAACTATTATTTTAAAATAAAATAAATATTTTTATAAAAAAAATGAAATGTATTTATATGATTACTTTTTATTGTTATTGAAAATTGATTATTGATGTCTTTGAATGGAAGAATTAGTTTTAGCTGATTTAATTAATTAAGCAGTCTAAAATCTACATTATTGATTTATCATCGTCGTCTTCCTCAACCTGCAGTAT
Source organism: Andrographis paniculata (assembly GCF_009805555.1). Lineage (NCBI taxonomy): Eukaryota > Viridiplantae > Streptophyta > Magnoliopsida > Lamiales > Acanthaceae > Andrographis > Andrographis paniculata. The sequence continues at coordinate 226,278 of NW_026137600.1, forward strand.
TTACAGATGGATGAGAACTGGGAGGAACACACACGTACATCGTGACTTCGTCTTCTTCAAATAAATTAATTATCCCAAATCTTTAATTCAACATTGCCATAACCAGGTGCCCAGGTGATTCTGCACCGGGAATCCCAGATTGCAAGAATTATTCGGCTGCAGCAGATCATACTCATCATCATCATCATCGTAGTAGTCCTCAATTTTAGGGAAGAACTCCACCCTATCCCTATCCCTATCCTCCTGACCCTGCGAATATTCCGACGACGAAGACTCCCGGGCCGCCGCGGGGCTGTCGTCGGAATCCTGATCAAGATCGCTCTTTTGCGCCGCCGCCGGACCATCTTCGCCGGCGGACGGCGGGTTTATCCTTATCCCCCTCGACAGCAGCTTCTCCGCCAGTAAATTCACCTGTAGGCAATCAATATTAATCAATCAATTAATGAATCAATTAATTAAATTAATTGGGTACGTACCTGGTTCCTGGCGGCCTGGTTGTGGGTGAAGAGGGCGTGGTAGTCGGCCTGGAGGGCATGGAAGTCGGCCTTGAGGGCGTCGTACTCCTTCTGGAGGAGCTTCGTCTTCCACCTGGCCCGCCGGTTCTGGAACCAGATCGCCACCTGCCTCGCCTCCAGCCCCGCCTCCCTTGCCAGCTCAGCTTTCCGGTCGCCCTCCAGCTTCTTCTCCGCCTCGAAGCTCTTCTCCAGGAACCGCACCTGCTCCGCCGACAGCCGCCGCTTCTTCTTCGACTTCTCATCAATAGTTATACAATCGTCGTCTTCATTTTCATCATCATCATCGTCTTCATACATTTTATCATATTCATATTGCCTCCTCCTCCTCCCCCTCTTGCTCCTGCAGCTTGATCTGTTCGTCTCCTGCAAGTTCACCATTGACGCTGACAACCATTCGCTGTTCAACAATACCGCTGTAGATTCCTCGTCACAGATGACCCCTACTGCTGCTGCACCTCCACTGGCCGCCATGGCAACAACATTAAATGATTTGGTGATTAATCAGTAGAGGCAGAGCTGCTGCTGCTGCTGCTGATATATAACTGACTGATAGACGCCAGATAAATCATTGAGATGAGCAGGAATTAAGGAGATCGATCAGGAAGACGAAGATAGAGATGAAGAAGAGATATAGGTGGAGATGATCATGGAGATGGAGAGTGAGCAAGGGAGAGGGAGAGAGAGAGACTTTATATGTAATGTAATGTATTATAAATTCTAAAATGTAAATTGTGATGTTATAAAGAACAGAACTTAAGAGGAAGAGGAAGAAGAAGAGCTGCTGGCAGTTACTTGCTGTCCTGAAACTCCTCTTCCAACATTACCATTATGCCCTTCCCTTCTCTTTATTTTCACACCGGATCCCTCTCCCTCGTTAACACATCCTATGCCCAATACCTATACAGATACTATGTATGTATATATATTCTTTGTTTCTACATTAAAAATATTATTATTATATTGAGTTATAGTAGAAATAAATGTGAAAAGATTAAACTAATCTTATTAGTATTTTATTATATAAAAATAATAATATTTTTTTAATATATTGTAAATTGAAAGGGTATTTGTAATGTTAGATACACAATAAAATTACTAAAAAAATAAAATTGATAAATTGTTATGGAACATACCAAAATAGAAAAATTAATATATTGTTAAGGGAGTATATATTATGTGTGTGAGAATAGGGTTTATTTTTGTAACAGAGGATCCTTTTGACTTTATTTTATACTATTTTCGCCCGGCTTTAAATATCACATTTATTTTTGTTGTGTTAATATTTAAATATTAATTATTATATTAAAACGTAGTAAAAAAAACAAAAATACTTCTATTAGTGTCGTATAATATTAATAAAAAAACGTTTATAAAAAAATTATACAAATATAAAAATATTTTTAATGTTAAATATAATGACATACAAAGTAAATATTCACTTAAAAGACGAAGAAAAAAAATATATATATATTCAATGTTGTATTTTTTAAAATAAAAATTATTCTCAATTAATAATACCAAATATTTTGTTGATTCTTTACTAGTAATGTAAAGTTTTTTGAAAATATCTAAAATAATATAATACCATGGAAGTACAATTGTTAAATTTTCAAGATCTTTTGGGGAGAACATTATAGACTGATGATATATATAATTTTGTAGGTACATGTATTTTATTTTTTTTTTATCTTTTACTATTTAATTTCTTTTTATTTTTTCCAAAAAAATTAAATTTTTTTTGTTTAGTTGTGGTTGCATGTATGTTATTATCAAAACATCAGGGTGTGTTTGTTCGAGGGTTTGGATTTTGAGTTGATATTTGAATAGTAAAAATTTTTGAATTTGAATAGTTGTATGATGTGATATAAATAGGTGTTGATGTAATATTTTTAATGTAAAATTAATTTTTAGTATAATATAAAAAATGAAAAATAGGTATTTGATTTGATGTTTTTTGGGAAAAAAAAAAGATGAATAGTAAAAATCCAAATAAACACACCCGAATATAATCTGTCAATAACTTTTTATATATTATATATAAAGTTAAAAATGCATATATGAAAAGATAAATAAATAAATAAATGCAAACATACCCTAAAATTCACCAGATCAAATGACATTTTTTTAGAGCCTATTCATGATAGATAACATTTAAAGATCCTACACCCACCTACAAGTGTGTTTTTAAAGAGTAATTTTTTTATTATATATAATTATCTCGATTTTTTATTAAAAATACATAAAATTTTATTATAAAATATTATATCAAAATCGCTATTTATATAATAACTTGTTGGGAATTATTAGGGGTGTTAAAATCAAACCCGATCCGAAAAATCAAACTCGTTTCAACCTAAAATTTTTCAAGTTCGGATTTAGGTATTTCATGTTTGCAAAATATTGGGTCGATTCGAACCCGAAACGAAAAAAAAAATCATGTCGCATTCGGGTCGTGTTTTGGGTTGACCTGATAACCCAAAATATAAAAATCATATCAAGTTTTGTGTTTCGGGTAGACCTAAAATTTTTATTATTATTATTTTAAGTTATAATATTTATATTATTTTAAATATAAATAATATAAAAAATTAAAATAAAAATGATTTTTTTTTGTTGATTTATTTTTTTTTTTTGAGTTTTCGTGTCAGGTTCGTAGGGAGTTTGTTTGTATTTTGGGTGACCTGGAACTAATTCAGGTCAACCTGAACCCGATCGAAAATAATTTGTATTGTGTTCGGGTCTAGGGTTTTAGGTCAAATTTTGAGTTGGGATTGAGTTCGAATTGACAGTTGTTTTTTTTTTGTTATTCTTATGGCTCAACCTGACACGAACACGACCCGAAAATACGAATTTACACCCTATGAATTATGCAAGACTTCGTACATAAAAAAATTTATACTAGAGTAGTTTAATTAATGTATATAAACAAATTATTTCCTTCAATGCTATAATAGAAACTACTTTTTATAAAGAAATAAAAGAAGTTAAATGTTGAATGCGTTAGCTTTTTGTGTGTTTCCCACTCCAATTTGCCTTAAAAGAAGATAGTTGTCTAGAATTTGTTTCCTTGATGATTTTATTTTACCCCTCAAATTTTACTACTATTTACTATTTTACTTTTAAAAATAAAATAAAATCACTTGTTTTTATTTAAAATATAAGTTAAATTCAATTGTTATTTTATCTTAAATATACTTATAAGCTTCAAGTAAACAAATCTTAAAATTTGTTAACCATTAACTTTAATCGCTACTAAGAAACGCAACAATTACTAGGCTGTTATTTTAATTGAAATAAATTTAACTGTAATGTAAATATATATTTGGGATTTGTTTGGCTTGTATTATTATTATTATTATTATTATTATTATTATTATTATTATTATTATTATTATTATTGTTGTTGTTGTTGTTGTTGTTGTTGTTGTTGATTCTAGACATATTTGAAATTACTTTGTTCTTCTAATACTATCATGATAATAAAAAATATAAAATATTTTATAAAAAATCAAAACATAAAAAAGAAAAAAAACTTTAAATATTCATTATAACAAAAAAAAAAGTTATTAAAAAAAACTTAAATATTCCACTTAAAATAATAAATACATTTTATATTTTTGACATAATTTTTTAATTTTTCATATTATATATTAAAACTTATTTCATCTAAAAATATTGAATTAGTCTGAACCGGAACCGATTTATCAATATCAGAGGAAGGGCAATAGAGTAAAATGACATTAGTAAATGAACAAGGAGAAGAAAACAAATGCAAGAAGTCGAATCAATCAACATCACTCGTTCATAGGGATCCCTTTGATGAGTGATGACTCACCCAGCCCTACCCTTCCCTACCACCCCCCACCCAAACCCCTCTAAAAATATAAACAAATTTTTATTCCCATTTATTTATTTATATATTACATTTCTGTTTAATTTTTATGAAATTTTAATTTTTTTAATATAATATTATTATTCTATTTGATTTTTAATATACTAGTATTTTTTATAAAAAAAATAATATATTATATATTACCGAAATAATTTTATATACTTGATATAAAAAAATCAAATCAAAATACCAAATAAATAAACTCAAATAAAATATTTATCTTTTAAATATAACTCACTAACTTAAATATTGTATCGCAAATCAAGCATATCGATTGTATAAAATATTATATTTTTAATTAGATTAATTTATATTTATTTTAAATAATTTGATTTGAATCGACTAAAAAGAAAAAATAATTATATGAACAAAAGACGGTATTAACTATTAACTAGAAAATATTTATTAAATAAATAAATATACGAGTACCTTACGGTGTCTTTAATGGAAAAAATAATATTTATTTATTTATTTATTATTATTTTTTAATGACTCGAGAATCCGCGATAATATTTGCTTAATTATTTTATACAAGAATGATTATTATTAAAATTTAGGCAGTGGTCAAGGACTCTTTAATTGTAAAATAAATGTCCACGTCTTTGTCATCTAAATCAATTGCCTTCCATCAAATTAAAATATTTAAAGTTTCAATATCTTCTCGAATAATTTTTGTATAGATAATATTTAAAAATAAATTCCCCTCCTGCATTGACAATAAAATTATATATATAATTTTTTAGGAAAAAAAAAAAAAAAGTGTTAGCATTTCTTTGTGTTTAGTTGTATAAATTGCACAAGTTCAATGCTTTAATTAAATAATAAAGAAACTGCACCTACTGAAAATGATATTAAAACACAATATTTATGATTTATTTTGTTAAGGCTTTATTAAATACGTAATTTTACAAAATTCGATTAATGGTTTCATTATTATTCATATACGCTTACTAATTTTTGGCGTGCTTATTTACATCTTCGATCTTATTTTTTACAATATATAACAAAATAATAAGTATTATTTTTTTTAAAAAAAATATTGACTGATTAATTAATTTAATTTAAAACATTATATTTAATACACATTTTTCTACTGAATTTTCATATGAAAAACTTAATTTTGTTAAAAATAATACCCTCACGATAAGATATTTGTTATATATATATATATATTGAGGTTGTGAATAATGACATGTGGTTTAATAGATTGCAATAAAAGGGAATAATATATCTTTGTCGGAAAGAGTAAAAGATAGATTGGGCTTTTTACTAATAATAGTCATGATTAGGAAAATAACCCCCTAATTAATTAATTAATTAATTAATTAGCGTGTTAATTAACCTGGTTGGTGTTGTTTGTGTGAACGAATGGCTGCTCTGTCAAAACAGCATTAACTTACACGTGTGCTTCAATTATTTATTACTGCTCAGTGCTCAATAGTAAAAAAATAAAAAATAAAAAAATAAATTTCTGTTAAAATCCAGCTTTCCATATAATTTGTTCCTATTTTTTATTTTCGTCCGTCCCATATAATTAGTCCAAAATTGATTATACACTTTAATTATATTTTAAAATTTAAAATTTAAATTTTTTTTAATGTTAATTAAATTATTTAATTATCTTAATCTTATTCTATAATTATTTTTATTAATACACTCCTTAATTATTTACTATATACTTTAACTAAATTGAATTTTTTCCATACATTATTTTCATACCACACTCCAACTCAAATTGAATTTTTTTCAAATCTATCAAAAAGATAATAAACAAACTCCATATATATATATATATAATATAAAATGTGTGTGTTTTTATTTTAATAGTAAAAATTTTGAATTTGAATAGTTGTTTGAATTTTAAATTAGGATTTAAATAGTAAAAATTTTGAATTTGAATAGTTGTATGATGTATAAATAGGTATTGATGTGATGTTTTAAATGTAAAATTGATTTTTAGTATAATATAAAAAATGAAAAATAGGTGTTTGATTTGATATTTTTTTGGAAAAAAAAATTGGATGAATAGTTGGATTTAATCCTCCAAACAAACACACCCCTGATTCACAGAATCTTTTAATGGCAACATTCATTCTGCATATGTGTTTCACCTTCGTTTTCACCAACAATTGTCTTAATCACTACTCTACATTAAATCACACCTTCTTGTCCAGCATTTGTTCAACTTCTTTTCATTTAATCCGTTGCCGGAACGATATGACACAAAGCTAAAGACAGACAGATAGAGATGTAATACAGCAGATCAAATGTTACTTACCATCTACGACGCGCCGGAACTCATCGACAAGCACCTCACAGCTACTTTAACGGCGCCCACAACGCTAAGTTGCCCCATAATCGGACTCAAACCATTTGTCCCCTCATTCCTCGAAGAACAATCGTCTATCTGAATCCCGACAAAGAATGCCACCTGCATGTTTGTATGCAAAATCAAGGAATGTAGAATCGAGCTGTTCAAAAGGGATTTTTTTTCATAAAAGGATATAAATTTATATATAGAGAGATAGATAGATACCTTTCCTGAAGCATTCCGGATTGGAGAAATGTGAAGGAAATTCCAAAATGAGGTATTGTCTTTTCTGTAAGAAGCCGAGACGTAAGCCAAAGAAAGAAAATTAAAGGAGATGATATGAAGATCGATGCCAATCCTCAACCTGTAATTTAGGATACGAACTGTACAAGCTTGTTCGGCTCGAATGCCTTCCTTTATCTGAAAATTATGAACTTGAAATCATACATATTTCCAAATATTGTAATAGAAAGAGCCATCTTTACCAGATGCTGTGTTGCGGGATCTGTTTCAATCCCACTCAAAAATCGACAGTTCTTCCCGAGTACTTCATGTCTCGCATAGCCTACTCAAGATTATGGAAAACATTACATATTTGAATAAACAATGATCGAAACGAGTCTGGTGAGTTCAAGTACCTGTCAGCTTCAGGAATGCGTCGCTTGCATACACTATAGGCATATCGGGAGATTGCGCATCAGTTCTGTGTAGCGAAAAAACACAGAGCACTTATATCAGCAGGTATTGGCAATCAGTACCTAACTGATCACAACAAATATTATATATAACACAAGTATCAACAAACTCACAATACAAAGCTTTGTTTGATTCTACCGAGTGATATATTTAAGGGTGCAACAAGCTGTCCGATCCCAGATGAGCAGCATCTCGTTCGACACACCACATTTCCTGTAGACTCACTGTAGCGCGTTAGAACGGACAAGACACTGCTGATTGCAGCACTGGCCTTGGCCTTCTCCCGCTCACTCACTTCACATGGCTCATCCATCTTCAATTCTGCAATATTTAATTCGACAGAATTCTTTCAAACTATGCAAGAAACGAAGATGATGATGATGCCTCATAATGGATACTAAAACAAACACTATGAGGCTTCAATAAAGATCGATACTAACTAAACATAATGGAGATTATGCCAAAGTGATTGCAATTGGAAACAAACCTCTGCCATCCAAAGGCAATGCTTGTCCAAGCTTCAAGATTGAATTCGAACAAACTTCCCTCCTACAACACCTGAAATTGATATCGCGAATCTCCGATCCATCTTCAAACAAACTGGTATTGTTCCTCACACTGCTCAATCCAGGCAGCCTAGATTTCCTCGAAATCGGAACTTGAACTCCAACAAAATTGATCACTCTCCCATCATCCTTACTGAAAACAGGACACATTTGAAACAGCATCCAAAATGGCGTCCTGTCCTTCCTGTAATTCAGCAACCTCGTCTGCACGCCCCTCCCCTCACGGATTGCCTCCCGAATCTCCATCACCGACACCCTATCAGTCTCCACCCCCTGAAATATCCTACCGTTCCTCCCTACAACCTCGTCCTCAGAATAGCCAACCATTTCCAGAAACCCTCTCGAAGCAAAGACAATAGGATGGCCACATATACAAGGATCAGCTATGGTGAAAGAGTCAGGCAACTCATTCAGAGCCTCCCTCGCCCACTTCGAGTACCTCCAATCGAATGACTGCGCAATCAATTCCACCTTTGATTCCATGTCAAATTCACCTCGAACACTAAACCTAATTCAGCACAGAGTAATCCCAATCCCATGTGTCGCCGTCAGCTCCTCCTCCTCAGAACCACCACTGATTCAACTCAAAACCACGAACACTGATATGGAACTAAAAATCAGTCTATGACTTCATTAAAGACAGCCTCTTGAGATTTTTGCGAAAAACTTGTGGATGAAATTAAATAGGGCAGAATAATAGGGCAACCAATTGTCGCACTCCAATTCCTCGATTAAATAAAAATACTTCCCCGAATGGTGAACTCTCCTGCAAACCGAACATGCGCAAAATTGTCGAAGCGAACCACCAATTGTGTGACCGAAGCGTGAAGGCGGTTGAGATACGGACATCAATCAATTGCTTTGCGGCTGCGGGGGAAACCGTGGAGAGAGAGAGAGAGAAGGAGACGAGGCGATTGGGGGAGTGTGGAATCCGCAAGCCTCCCTCGAGGATCACACAGAATTAGCTCTCAATAATTCGATTTCGATTCGATCACTCCAAGAATCCAAGAATATGGTCAGTGTTGTGTTGGGTTGGAACTGTTAACGAGGATGGCTTCTCGTCGTTTCTCAATTTATACGCTACGAGCAAAAACATTCAACAAATTTGCCATTTTTTTTTTTAACCAAAAGAAAGAAATAAAAATAAAAGCAATAATGTTTTAATTAAAAAAAAGAATTGAATAACTTAAATAGGAGTATTTTTTAAATTAAAAAAAAAAAAACAAATAAATTCACACTTTAAATATATGACCTTACGAGTAAGAATCTATATCTACACTATCAAGTTAATTATTAGTTTTATTTCATATATGTGATGTGATAATGTAGTTTGTATGTTTGAATCAATTATAGTATATATATTGTTAAATCATGTACCATATTTTTATTGTCATATAATTTTTTTTTTCTTGTAACAAATTATCTATTTTTTTTTATTTTAGTTTGTCTATAATTTTATAATTTATATTATTTTTATATCACACGATATTAATAATGTTATTTTAATAATTTTTACTTTATTCATATTAAATCTCAATATAATATTAATATTTCTAAAACTATTAAAAAAAAAAAAACAAACGAGTACCTAATTATAGGACAAAAGGAGTATATAATTAGTCAAAACTGCAAATACACTGGAATAATTTAGTTAATGAGTCATTTTGCCATCATTAGTCATTCTAATTTTGTATAATTATGATGTAGGGATATTTACCTATTTGGTAGTACCTTTTAAGACAAACCCCAACTTATTGTCTTGAATAGAAATATGAAGAATCTTTCAAAAGAGAAAATTATATAGAAAGTAATAAAAATAGCTAAAGAAATAGTATATAAGGAAACAATGTAGTACTGTATAGACTAACCTAAGACTTATCCGTCCGCGTTGCGTTGCGTCATCAATATTAATTGCGTTTATCCATTAATATAGATTTTGTCTTCTTCTTGCGAGTATGGGCTATGTTATGTTTACTTACTAATTAATTAAAATATTAGATATAATAATAGCTAGTTTTTATCTGAATATCAAATCCAAATCCATTCAATACTAATATTTCAATTCTTTTACTAAAATATTCCATTTGATATTTATATTTCATACATCTATCATATTTAACAACAGATTTATTTTTAAAAAGTATATGAAAATCTAAATACAAATACAAATACAAAAACAAAATTCTACACGAATAAGTTGCTGAAATAATTTAAAACTAAATATAATATAAATATATCTTAACTTAGGTGTGTTCGTTTTCTGAAATAATTTGAAAGAATACTTTTATTTATATAAAATATAAAAATAAAACATTATAATATATTAATTCTTAACAATAATGTGTGAAAGTATTTTTTTTTTAAAAAAAACACACCTATATAATTAAAAAAAAAATTTAAAAGTAATCAAACTAAAAAAAGTCCATCATTGTGTGTGTGTGTGTTTTTAGTAAATACTTATTTCATCCCATAATAGTTAATATATTTTTCATATTAATATGTCTTATGACATTTAATTTATTTTTAATAAATGATTTTTTTTTTATTTAAAATTACATGTATATTTTTATAAAAATAATTTATATTAATTATTAATAAAATAATTCTAATTTTTTTATTTATATTATATAATTGTATTGTTCACAAAAAAAAATAAAAATATCTATATTGTATATATTATTTATTTAACAAATTTGTTGTAATACTAATAGTAAGAAAATTATTATTATATGGGCCCGTAGTCTATCATGCCACCGGCCCACACATTCAAAACGTATTGGCCCAATGAAACAAAATTTTATTGACCTCTTCTCCTTACTTTATTATTATTATTTTTCCTTGCTTTACACAAATATTGAAATAAATGAGAAACTATGGATTAATTAATTAATCATTAAAAAAAAAATGAAGTGAATAATGGCTGAGGGAAGTAGCAATGCGAGAGCGAGACGAAGATGAGGACTCTGCATCTACTGTGAGACGCTGACTGTCTACTTCCCCTACTCCACCGCAGATCCAATCTCCGATCGCCGAATCCAGGCCTCACTATACCGGTTCAGCGCCGAGGAGGTTTCGCCGCTGGCCGGTCTCCGATCAGGTGATTTCAGGATCATTTTCGCTACTCGGTGTTATTTGGGAATCGGATCTTGTTAGGAAGTCGGAGTTGTACTTTATCTTATGCCTATGTAGTTGATTGATGGGAATTGTAGTAAAGACGTAAGTAGGTTTTACTGGATCAGCGATTTCTTCTTCCTGTTGAACTTTGCTAGTTTGTGTTCTGATCTCTTGGGGTAAGTGCTTTTGATGTATTAGTAGTTTTGGAATGCGGCTAAAGTTTTTGATATTTGTAGCATGAGGATTACAATTTTGGGACTTCGATTCAGGGATTATCTTTGGTGATATTGTAGGAGCATGCTCTTAATAAACCTTTTGTATCTGTGAAAACTAAACTAAAATTTTGATGTTGATTTGGATTTTAACAAAAAATGAGAAGAGTTTTATGATTAGTTTTCTCATCTTTTCTGCTGGCTGGTGAGTAAAACAGTTCAATTATTTATTGTAATATTTTCTGGTGTAGAAGAAAATACATTGGCGGAAAGATGAATTTTTTGATGCTGCGGTCTAGCAATCAGACTGCAGCTTCAGACGTGCAGCCTGCTAAAGATTTGCAGATTGAGGGAAGTTATGTGTCAAAAGCTGCTATTGCAATGGAAAGTCTAAATAATGAAGAACCTTCTCCAGCAAGTACATCTTCTGAAGCTCACAACACGGAGAGTGATGAGAAGGGCGGCAGAGAAGTTTCTGATGAAAATAGTCACTCTCAAGTTGGCAGCCACACAGATGTTACGGAAGAAAATGGTTTCGTTATTATTCCAAATAGTATGTCCTCATTCTTTTTATTAGCAGTTTAAGCTATCTAATTATTTGGGACCTGTATTTTTCGCATGGCAGTATTGTTATGTTCATAAGTTTTATACTCCCAAGAGAATAGGAACTAAAATATAAAGGTGAAGTGTTGAAATGATTTACATATTTGATTAGTTTCTATAGTTTGTAGATAACTTCCAGGTTTATGATGCCAATTAGGAAAAATCTTCTTGTATTCCATGAGATGCAGGTACAAATAGCTGTGACTTTTCTTGAAAGTTTCTATCTTTTAGATATGCTGCTGGTTCCATGTGAAGAGAAGAATTTGAACCTTTCTCAAATCAATGATTTTTTGTGTGTTCCCTATTTTCCTGAACATATTCACTGATATAAATCCCGTTAAAATATAGTGCCTGTGGTGCCTAAACCATTCATGGTTTCCCAGCTTTTGGACTTTGCTGCTTTCCTTGGAAAGTGAAGAGATTATTATTTTTTGTTTTTTCTACTAGAAGAACTATTGAGCCATCTCGTCAACCATTTTATGTCACTATTCAGTAGGAATGTCTTGTATCTTAGTTTTTCTGTTTACCTTTTTCTAGTAAAATATGATTTCAATAACAATAATGAATATAATACCATTAAAACCTTGAGGCAGCGGATCTGTGCAGTTGTATGAAACTGCCTTAGTGTTGAAATCCTCTTTATACGTCATTGCGGTTTGACTGTACTGTATATGGTAGTGACCTTCCAAAGTCAATTTTGTTACGGCCTTTCATTAAGTTGATGAATAAACTACAATTACTGAGACAATTGTATAGAGATGCATGAAGCGCTGTTGTCATGTTAAACAGGATCTGCACATGATATCTTTAGGGATGCACAACTGCACATTAGTCAAGTTCAAGTCCGTCTTAACAGTTTTGAACTCCAGTTGTTTCGGTTGATAGGCTTAACATCAAACTTGAACAAATACACAAAAGCATTAAGCTTTATCCTGGTTCATTAAGAACCTTTCTAAAAACCTTTCTGTAGTTCTAAGTCGGGCTTTAACAGAGTATGCATGTATTTGAAAACTTTTATGATTTTACCTTCGGAGATATTCATCCATTCACTTCTTTTGTAACTTGGATCATTGACACATCTTGATTGGATGAGATAAGATTGCAATCAGTGGGTCTGTGTAATTGATTATAGCAGTTGTAAAATAATAAGCTGGATGGAGATGGAGGTAGAGGTGGTTTCAATTGGTGGCAGATGGGGAAGAATTTTGGATGGGGACAGCAATGATAATGGACCTCTATTGGGCAGTGAGGGTAAGTAGCAGGGGATAGTGGACGCTCTGTCATAACTCATGGTGATAGCAGATTGATTTACAGTTACAGTAGCAAAGAAGTTGGAATTATGTTAATAACAAGTGAATTTTCCTGCAATTATACGTGTAATAGGGCTGATCAAATTCCCAGGTTTGTAAAATGTTAGAATTTTACATGAATTAATTTCCTCATGGATTCTGTTTTTTATTTTTACAGATGAAATTCCTGAAAATTGGACAAAAGCCCCAGATATACATTCATTCCATTCCCTGGACCGCAACTTTGTTTTTCCTGGTATCAAGCTTTTTGTGATTCTGCTGTACTTTCCTGAATGACACTGTAGTTACATTTCACTCTTTGTTTAAACATATACTTTTTTTTTTGCTTACAATTTTTCATGTATTCACACAGGTGAACAAATCCGAATTCTTGCATGCTTGTCTGCCTATAAGCAGGATACTGAGATAATTACGCCATTTAAAATTGCTGCTATCATGAATAAGAATGGGACTAGAAAAACTTCCGAGAACCGAAATGGAAATGTTCAAGGGGAAACAAATTCAGATTGTGAAATGTTGAGCAGTGTTGATCTAGATGAACAACAGGGTGACACTGTTGAGAAAAGGGAAACTAACTCAGACAAGGATGTGTCAAGTGGGGAATCTCTCCTTAGAATGGAAGATCACAAAAGGCAGACTGATGAATTGTTGTTAAGATTTAAAGATTCGCATTTTTTTGCGCGGATTGCCGAGTTAAGCGAACCACTTTGGTCTAGAAGAAAAGCTCAAGATGCGGAGTGTGAAACTTCTCCTACATTTGAAGAACATTTGGCTGAAGAGTCTTCCGATGCTGTAAATAGCGAAAATCCAATTAGTGCTGTTATTGACCGTGGACTATTTGATGCCCGGACATCTGGGGGCCTTGCAAGAGGTGCTGTTGAGTGTTGCTCCTTGTCAAATGGAGACATAGTGGTGTGTTTCTGAGAAATTGGGAATGCTTATTATTACCTCTACTTATATTTTATTCACATACAAATATCAAACTTATGTTAATTTAGGGATTAAGCATCATGCTTAGATTTAATTCTTATTCTAGATTACAGTCTATATTGTGGTAGCATTCTAATCTAGGATAAATCCGCATTGATGGCGTTTCAGTTTATGTTGCAAAATTCTGCTGAAAAATCTTATACAATGGTCGGGAGTATTTGGAAATGCACATAGTTGTTCATGGGTGGGATATCTTTTATGCTGTTTTAGATGGTTCTGGTTACTTTGGTTTTGGAGCTAAAAGCATGCTCAGTTACCGTAACTACTGTTTACTTGTGTTATTACTGGATACCTTATGCAAATGGTTATTCTGTTTCATATTCAAAGGGCTGGTCCTTGAACATTTATTTTACCACATATACGCATATGCATGGCATTGTATCTGATGTAATTTACTTTTCTTCTAGTTACAGAAAAATGCATCCAAAAGTTTCATCACTCGGTTGAATCTATAGAATTTCATCTCACACATGCAAATGTACGCTGCCAGCTATAGATCATGGGGGTGTCTTGTATTTGTAGGCTCTGTATTTCCAAAGTAGCTGAAAAAAGTTATTTGACCAAATCTGGTGCATGTAGCATGTTTCATCCGATTGCCATATCTTATAATGCTTCTTCCACATTTCTCTTCTTTGCCACTGCCTAAAGTTTTATATTTTGCTATTTATTTGAATTTTATTTTCTTGTCTGGAAGGATGCAGGTACTTTTAGAGGTAAATGTTGGTGTCCGGTGTGTTAGAGATCCAATCTTGGAGATTCTTCAATTTGAGAAGTGTCTAGAAAGAAAGCCGCCCCTTGATAAACAGATCCCTTCTGCTTTAAATAAGGATCCTTGTGGTGAATTGTTAAACTGGCTACTTCCAGTGGACAATTCTGTTTCTCCGCCACCTCGGCCTATATCTCCTCCTACATTGACCTCCATTTCAAGTATTCGGAGCACCCCCACAAGACCTACAGTATCTGGGTCTTCTGGTTCTCAGCTTTTCTCTTTCAGTAATTTTAGAAGTTACTCTATGTCATCCCTTCCACCAAATGTGACACCACCCGCAACTGTCACAACCCCAAATGATAAGCCTAACTTTGAGCCAGAAGATTGGAATCAATTTTCATTCAAGAAGCTTGCTGAAAGTGGAAAAGGTGGAAATGAAGGATTATTATCTTTCCGTGGTGTGCCACTTCCACAAGAAAGATTTTCTGTGCAATGTGGTTTGGAAGGAATTTTTACGCCCGGAAGAAGGTGGAGGAGAAAAATTAAATTAATTCAACCTTTAGAAATTAATTCATATGCTGTTGATTGCAATGCAGATGATCTGATTTGCGTCAATGTTAAGGTATGGTTCGTCCATTCTGCACTATTTTTCTGTGAAGTGCAAGGCATTACTGTTAGCATAGGCAATGGCTTTTTTAGTCCTTTTATTGAAGGAAATGATTTCAAACTTGTCTTTGCAGAATGTTGTCCCTAAAGATACACCAGATGTTGTGGTGTTTGTAGATGCCATAACAGTAGTTTTTGAAGAGGCATCGAAAGGTGGACCACCATTATATTTACCTATTGCTTGCATTGAACCTGGGAACGACTTCACTTTACCAAATTTAGCACTCAGGTTTGGTGCCCTTTATTTCCTTTAATAAACTGGTTATATCTTGTTAATTATGTTGTTGCTTCATTGAGATATAATTGGACATGTTTTCATCTGTCTGCTTTCTATAAAACTCATACGAAACTCTGCCATAGTGGCTGAAGCCTGAACATTTTTGCTGCTGTAACTGGCAAGTGCATTCTTCCTCCCATTTCTCTCCATGCAGACAGCAATTATGATGTGAATGCAAAATTTTGACCTCCGATAAATATTCTCAAATCAGGGTTTGGGCTTGAAAGCAACTTGGATAGAACCTATCATTTACTGCATTTGCATTCATGTTCACATGTTACTGCTTTTGTGTATCTGAAACAATAAATATAGCCTGGATCCTAAAGCTTGTTGAAGTAATAGCCACAGATGTTTGTAATTTGATTATATGACTTCAAAATTATTTTCTATAGGCAAGTCAGTATTGAAGCAAAGCCCTCAATGTGCATCCCTATTTTTTTTACATGGAAAAGTGCAAGAGCTTGTTTGTATGATTTGTTATATTTCTGTTTAATTCTTCCAAACTGCCAGATGAAATTATCTCTTGCTGTTGGCTTACGGCCATTGCTTAATCTTAAAAATTCCAAATAATTGGTTCATTTTAGTAGCTTTAGGAATTATAAATTTGTGATAATTAAATTAGTATTTGCTTCCTAATAAGTATTTCATGTATTGTAGCCGTCTATTAATTTTGTAGTTTAAAGATTCTAGTTTATTTATGCTAATAGTTTGTTTCAGATTCCATATTCATTCTCATGTTCTCAGTGGATAAATGGAGTGCTATATCATTTACTTCAATGGAGAAAACACCTTTTAGTTCTAACATTTTAAATTGGCAGGAGAGGTGAAGAACATTCCTTCATCCTCAAACCAGCAACTACCCACTGGAAGCACCCTAAAGGTCACACTGATAGTACTCTAAGACCGTCGCGCTCAGCGGCTGGAAATGCCTCATTGAGTTGGCATCAGCCTATCAATGTTGAAGGGAAGCATGGTGGGTCTTCTTCTGATCAATACGCGGTCATTGTGTCATGTCGATGCAATTATACTGGTATAACACCAAACTCTACATGGATCCTGTGATAAATTGGTGATGGAAACGTGATTTATAGTGCTTTTCTTTTGCCTTCCTATTTACAGAATCCAAGTTGTTCTTTAAGCATCCAACAAGCTGGCGGCCTCGTATTTCCAGGGATCTTATGATCTCTGTGACATCTGAAATGTCCAGGGAAGCACCTGGGTCTGATGTAGCTCAACTTCCAGTTCAGGTTATAATTATATCATAAATCAAAGCAAACAATTTTTGATGTGTTTGGACCTTTTTGGATGTTTTGAATTTGATTTTCTTTTTTTATTTTTAATGGAAAATAGATTAAGAATATAATAAATGAAAAATATATTTTGAATACAATGATTTTTTAGTGAGATTCTTTTTTTCTTTATTATTATTTTTTTTTGTAGAACAAAAACAGACA
Source organism: Andrographis paniculata (assembly GCF_009805555.1). Taxonomy (NCBI): domain Eukaryota; kingdom Viridiplantae; phylum Streptophyta; class Magnoliopsida; order Lamiales; family Acanthaceae; genus Andrographis; species Andrographis paniculata. The sequence continues at coordinate 243,593 of NW_026137600.1, forward strand.
TTTTGGTTTCAGCTTTATATTTGAACTGTCGGAATTTCAGGTTTTGACGCTCCAAGCATCAAATATGACGCCTGACAATCTGACATTAACAGTTCTCGCCCCAGCTTCATTTACATCTCCTCCTTCTGTAGTACCATTGAATCCATTGTCCAATTTCTCTGAGTTAGTAGAGCAAGGGAATTTTAATAGGCAAGGAGGTATTGCGCACCAGCCAAACTCCCTGCCTCCACATCAAGGACAGAAAGTGGAAAATGGCTCTCCCACGGTGTCTATCAATCCAAAAACACTTCCTGTGTCTGATGCAGTTCAAAATAGTGACTTGGGCTGCACACATTTATGGTTACAGAGTCGAGTTCCTCTAGGGTGTGCTATCTCCATTTCTTATATTTCTGTTTCAACTTATGAATTGTGATCTAATCATGCATTACTCTTTTGCTCTAGATGTGTCCCGTCTCAATCTAAGGCAACTGTGAAGCTTGAAGTACTTCCATTGACCGATGGCATAATCACTCTTGATTCTTTAAGAATAGAGGTTAAGGAGAAAGGTAAGAAAATTTTGTATTGGCTCGTTCTTTTCTTAATATATTAGGCACATACGTCATTCTTTTGGTAGTGAAATTTCTATTGTGATAAAGAAAAAGAAAGGTTCCAATAACCGGGTGAGCTTTTATGCTAATTGAGACTATTTTATTTCCTAACTGCAATACATTTAACATCATAGTTATTTAGAATCACCGTTTCGAGTTCACCTCCTGTTCCATGACAACCACACTTACATCAAAAGTTTGGACCCATTTTACTTTGTGCTGAAGAGCATTATACAAACATGAATATAAATGTATATATATATATATTTGTTCTTTGGATATGTTTGAAAGAAAATGTTTAGCAGAGATGTGAATTGCTGTCTAGAGTACGCCATATAATTCTCATGTCATTTGTTTGGTCCTCCAGGTGTTACTTACGTTCCGGAGCAATCTCTGAAGATATATGCAACTTCAGGCATTGCCACGGGAATATCCTGATTTCTGATAAGGTTATTTTCTAGACCAAACTGTTATTGATTCTAGCGAGACGCAGCTACGGGCAGTCTCTAGATTGTGTGTTTTTGCATTTTTCGTGTTGACAGTCGGTCACATTTCTCATTCAAGTGCATCTAGCTCGTATTTTGTATGACCCCAGATTGCGAGTGTCCTATTCCATGCGCAAATTAAAGGCGCTTCTCGTGAAGCTTTTAGCTAAATGCCTGAGTGCCTTATATTTTATACACACCTCATTTACAAAAGTAGTCAGATGGTTTTCTCTTTACATTATGGTTGATATTTGATAATGCTTTTATCCAAATATGTGTGTGTGTGTGTATCTTGTAATATTTTATCTCTGCTTTGCATCCTCTGCTGTTTGTGTAACTTCGTGAATTGGCTTGGATTTTTGTAGCCAATATATATGTATAATATTAACATGGGAGGGACAGGTTTGTCTCTCAAAACAATTTTACATGGTTAGACATGTTTTTTGTTGAGTGAAAATGGACTTCATCTCGTCCAACTTTAGTAAAAACTTGTATAGTTGATATGGACAATAGTTACAATGCTAATTAAATATAATCAAAACAACATATCTATAATTATAATTGAGAATAATACTAATATTTATTAATGATATAAATATTAGGTTTTGTATACATATATTTTAAAATTAAACATTGTTTATTTATAATAATTTTTTTCAAAAACATTGTATAGTGATTTGAATTGAAATAGTTGTCTGATGTGATATAAATATATATTGATATGATATTTTGAATGTAAAGTTAAATTATAGTGTAATAAAATAAATAAAAATTAAGTGTTTAAATGAACATTTTTTATGAAAAAATAAAGTTAAAATAGTAATTGTTTAACTAATAAAACATTTTTATTAGTTACACTACCATAATAGTAATCACTGTAATGAACAGTTTTATGTTTTTGACATTTCCTTTTCGCTATGAGACCGAATGGATATATTATGTGGATTGGCGGGAGTATAAGCCTATCATTCATTCATTCAAGTGCACACAAAGTTAAGTTAATCAGCAAAGCCCCAGAAAGTAGCAAAATATCATGCCAAATTTTGTGCCAACAAAATTATTTAAACAATACAACAAAAATAAAACTTTAATGGTAACTCACCATTGCCTCCCAAAACAAACACCATCCATCATCCCTACTTTATTAATCACAGCTTCTTGGCCTGTCATTTTCCTTTTTTTTTTTTTCCTTTCTTTTAGAGGGGATATTTTCCTCAGGGTTTGAGAGCTATAGCTACTCCAACTTTTGCACTTTTCTCAATGGACCGGGTGTCGACTTCACCAGAAATGGTAATGAGAGACTTGGGACGCCATTCGTGCTGGATGAGGGCGCTCGCCTTCCCATAGTTGTTCAGTCGGGCTTTGATGGAGGTCAGAGGATCCAGCATGTGTTGCGCACCGATGTTGAGTGTATTTTCATCAGTCGAAAAGCTGTGGGTCAGCTCTGCGCCCGCTGCAGTATTGGTCAATGGACTTACTATGTGGTAGTAGGACGCAGTGATGGATTCGCCTTTGTTGTTTCTGTACAAAAAACAAAGCACACGCAATTAAGAGGATGGTAAAAAAACCGCTACTAGAAAAATTAAAATCGTGAATTCAATGATATTCGCAATACTTGCAAGTTGCATGTAAAATATATTCGATGGGATATGTAGTTTCAGCTAAAAAGAACATAAAAAAGCGTAGGAGCCAAGGATGCATATGATTTCATTAAATTATACTCTCTCCATCCGTTAAATATGTACATATTTCCATTTAAATATGCCCACCAAATTTGTACATATCCCATAAATAACTACTATTTTTTCCATCTAGGTAAAATTATTACTATTTAACACTAACAATTTTCCCGCCATCATTGCATCACACACTATCAATTAAATACATTCCTTAATTAGTTTCCCAACATATCCTTACATTACTTTTTTAACTGACAAAATTGTCCATAACTCCCATGTTGTTTTGAAATTCAACGTAAATTCTCCTATACTTTAAAAATTGCATGGCACTCCCTTAGGCTTTAAAAAACGTTGCATGAAACCCCTTTTTACATTTTTTATGTGATGAGAATATGATTTTCCATTTACAATTTTTTTGCATGACGGAGGATTTTATGCAGTATTTTTAAAGTATAAAAGAGCACTATGCAAAATTTAAAGTATAGGACAATTTACGCTGAGTTTCAAAACTACAGTAAAGTTACGAGCAATTTTGTCTTTTTAATTTTATCTTTTCAAACAATAACCTAAAGATGCTTACAGTGACAAGGATGCAATTAGGTCAGTGGTTGTAAAACTGGCTGCAGCATTGTATTTGGTGAATTTCCCCGTAGCTGTGTCGAATGAGATGTCAGTTCCGAAAGCAGCCTTCTGATTCCCAACAACCCCTGAGAAGTTGACTATGGGTTGCGCGGTCAATCCGAGGCTGGTACTAATTCCGGCATGCTCATGAAGATACTGAAGTTCCACCTGTTATAACAACAACAAGATATTAGAGTTTTACTGTGCAAACACAGTCCATGAAGCAAGATCATAGAACAATCCAAAACAAATAATTAGATAGAAATAGAATGATTTACAGTGAACAGTAGGATTACCTTGCCAGACTTCTGGTCGGGTGCAACAAAGCTAAAGATGGCTTTCACTCCAGGAGCAGGCTCATCAACAGTGATGGTCGTGGAAACCTAAATAACCAGACGCCTGCTTAGTTAAATAGTTGCACATACTTGCTTTCAGCTTGCCAACCAAGCAATAGCAAGATTGATTAGAAAATTTGTTGACCCAACACACGGCATAAAAACATTACCAACATTTGATATATTACTTATTGTAGGCTTGCACCTTGCAAATTTATAACCAATGACATAAATTAATGAGTGAATAGCAGGGATTATAACTGATATAACTGATAGAATTTCCATGAGGAGGCATGCATGCTAAATATATATGATTATAAGAGCCTGAAGGCAATCATAGTTTATCAGCTACCTTGATCATTTTGAATGAATCTTTTACTTGGAGGTAGGCGCTATCAGTTGCATTACTTGCCATTTCTTAGTCTTATGTCTAGCCGCTAGCTTGGCGTAATAAAGAAATGAAAATACACTCCATCAAATTGAACCATGTTTTCAGTTAGATGTTTCCTTCTAATTCATTCCATCCAAACAACAAAGATTTCTCCTCTTTCTTTCCTTTCCAATTCCTTCCATCCAAACTACCCGTAAGCAATTTTCCAAAATGTTGTAGCTATCACAAAAGCTTCTTTCCCATGAAAACAGTTAGTCAAATTTCATATCCCATTGGCTAGAAAAAATTGAGGGCAGATGCATGTCAAGCAAGTCAATTGATGAAAAATGAATCTTTAATTGAAGCTTCTTCGAGCTGACCTATATGATCACTAGAGCCTGAAGGCAATGGTAATTCATCAGCTAACTACAATTACTATAAGAACAGCCATCATCCCCAAGGTAAAAAACAGAATGATGCTTGATAAAAGCTCAAATCACAAATTCCAAATATGTGTTTTTGGATAAAGTGGTGTTGTTGACTATCTTGAAGAAAAAGTTAGTCTTACCCTGGAGAGGGTGTCCACTTTAACATCAGTGGTGATGTTCTTGTTCTTCAGCTGTGTGCTGATGTCGCCTGAAAGCACTTCCCCTTTTCTAGTCCCAGATGACGTAATGGCCTGGACAATTACCAAACACAAAGAAAATCAGATTCACAAAATTCAAATTACTTAAATTTGCAAACACTGGATCTTCCACTGCTTTGCAACTATTAAAACAGCTATACATTCGATAAAGTACACAATGAAAGTCATCATCCATATGAAACCATACTTTGTCGCAGTCAAAGCCAACTGAACACATTTCCATCCTTAGACTATGTTGCCTCAGATTAATCCATCCGAGTTCAGTAAAACTAGGAGAAAGCATTCAGATATATGGTTCAGATTTTTCCAAATTCGAACCAATCCGAAAATCTGAAATTTTGTAGAAGTTTGATTCGAACCAAGCCAAATTATCCAAAATCCAAATCAACTCGAAAAATCCGAAATTGCATAATCTTTTCAAAATTCTGAAATTAAATGATATAAATTCATTTCTAAATAAATAATGTCCAGCAAATGGAAAAAAACATAGGACAATATTATCTAACAGCTAAATAAATTCAAACAAATTTTAAATACAAAGATCTCAAATAAGAACACATAAAATTTGCAATATATATGCATTTTTATTATAATATATTACTAAAATTTTAAGATATTTTAGATTTCGGATTGTTTGGATTTTCAGTATAACTCTCCGAACCAATCCTAACTTTCAATCCAATCCAATTCAAAATTCTGAAAAATCCAAACCAAATTTTAAATTTAGGTTTGGTTTGGACAGCACATTCCGATTTAGGTCATTTTGCTCACCCTAAGTAAAACGTAAACACCAAAAAATGGAAAGTAAAAATGAAACAATAACACGGAACAGCGTTTTGACAATCTCGGTATGACCACTTAACTAAAGATTCGGCAATTTAACACCAAAATAAACAATATTGTGCAAAAGACTTGCTATTTCCTGAAGTGTTTTTATCATCAATGCAGCAATTTTCAGCACAAACACCATTCTCGGTTACAAACAACAAGAAGCACAAAAAAAGACTTACCACTCCATTCGCAGTGTAAGTAGTGAGCGTAAACTTGTGGTCAACCTGATAATCCTTGTAAAGAAGATCTGAAATTGAAAATAACAGTAACAACGAATATTAGTCAATATCGCTGAAAAACCACCTGAACTCGCAATCGATAAGAAGTACATACAAAATTAACCACAACATCCACAAATACAGACAACAACTCACCTCTAGCTCTCTTTCCAATGTCAGAGTACAGGCCAGGACCCTTCACGAACACCATTTTTCTCCCCGATTACAGCGAGAAATCCTAGAGAGAGAAGAGGGAATCTTCTAGAGAGCGGAGAAGGGTTTCTTTCAATTTAGTTAGCCAAGCCTCACTGACCCTATTTTATTGGCCTCCGATAATTTGGACCGTCCATCTTAACTCTTATAAAAATCACAGCCGTCCGATTCTGTGGAGCTTGGGCAAGAAGAAATGAAATTGAGCCCAAAAGTCATTCATAAGGGCGTGTTTGGATCTCCTTTTTTCTCTTTTTTTTTTTTAAACTTCTATTCATTCTAAATTTCCTGAAAATGATATATGTATTGTTTTATTTATGGAGTATTTATTAATTAAGAAAGTAATTTTACAATGAAAATATTGTTAAAAATATGCTGAGGTGGCTGCAAATGGTCTGTCTACGGCAGATTATGCCTTTTTCAAATTGGGCCTATAAATGATCCCATTTCAAAATTTTAATGGGCCCATGTTTGATCTGTAATTTTTTGGCCCATTGATATGTCCATACGCATATGTATATGTATAGATATAGATATAGATATTAAACATTAATAAATAATAAATTAATTTTAATATTGCAAGTTAAAGTATAAAATTAGTTAATCTAACTTATTTTTTTATATTAATTTATTTTGAATGAAAATATCAAATATTATCTATTTCCTTACAGAAATTAGTGCATTAAATGTAACATACAAGGAGTATAAGATTAAAAAATAGCATTTAAATTATACTTTTCTGATAATTATGCTATTTGCGTTTGTTGTTAAACTTTTGTATAATAATTAAATTTATCCAACCGTAATTTATTATCTCCTTTTTTTAAAAAAAATAAATAAATTACAATTATTATTATTTTTTTATTCTATTATTTTATTGGTAAAGATTTATTTGTTTAATGCTTTTAATTTGAAATATTTTACCTTTTTAAAGTGAACAATAATACTTCATTTTATTTTTTATTTATATAGTTTTATATTAAAATATTTTTATTCTTTTATTTTGTATCCAAATATTGTGGCATAAATAGTTTGGACGGAGAAAGTATATGATATTTTTAAAGAAAAATAGTCTATTAATACTATATTATATTGATTTATGCAAATAATATTACGACAAATGTTAATACTCACTCCGTCCAAGCGCTAAGTATATATTTACTTTTAGTGCGGAGTTTAAGAAATAATAATATTTTAATTATGATGGGTAAGTTAAAGTAGTGTAATGACATTTTTTACTTTAAATTTTTGGTATAAAAGAACAATGTGATATAAAATAAGGATATTTGTGGAAAAAAATAGAGTATTTAATGAAACAGTTATTTTGTAATTGACACGTCCCAAAATAGAAATATATATATATTTTTTATTAAATTTTTAACTGTCGTAAAAAATTAAAACATTAAAATAACTTAGAATTTTTTTATTTTTTATTTTTTATTTTTTGTTGCTTCCAAATTACATTTATTATCACGTGCGGATAGGCTTCCACTTTGCCACAAAAAGCTTCTTATCTTTTAATTTCGGACCCCAACAAAACACGTAGCTCAATAAATATTAGTAGTATTACATTTAAGGTTTCATTTACGCTAAGCAACATATGATAACTATGGATGACTTTCAAATAATTAGTTTGAAAATATTTTGAATAGAAAATATAAAATTGAAAATATATTTATTTTTTATTTTTTATTTTTTAGCACATCATATTAATTATCACAATTTTTGTTTGTTGTTGTTGATAAATAATAATCCCTTCAATGCTATTAGAAATAGGAATACGAAACAAAATCGATAGATTCAAATCAAAAGTAATCTGATATATATATATATATGAATAAAATCAAATTTAAATATAAATTTACTAAACTTAAAATTGAATATCTAAAATATTTCAACAAATGCCTTTATTCTTATATAAATTGTACTACCAAATTTAAACACAAATCAATTGAAAAATATGTACAAATAAACCTTCTAAAGTTAATGGGTACTTAAAAATAAAAATAATTATTATACTCAATATGTTGGATTAAAATAAACATCTTTCTAAAAAAAGGTTTAATATTACTATTATAAAATACATATATAAACAGCTAATTAAGGTCTGATTAGTTTATACAAATTTGTTCTTTTGAGGTTTTTAAAATAATAAAAAATTAATTATTACTTATTAAATAAAAATAATAAAATTATGAGCAGTTATTACATATAAATTTAGCAACGCTAACAAAAAAATATAAAAACATAGTAAATTTAATAACAAAATATGTATATATATATATATATATATATACATTGTATTTTTATTTATAATAAATAATTTTTATAGATATTAAAATTTGATAATATTGTGTGTTTGTTTGGGGTTTGAATTTTGAGTTGGAATTTGAATGGTAAAAATTTTAAATTGGAACTTGTATGATGAAGATATAAATAAATATTGATGTGATGTTTTGAATGTAAAATTAAAATTTTTAATATAATATAAAAATAAAAAATAAGAATTTAATTAATAGTATTTTTTTTTGATAAAAAAATTAGATGAATAGTAAATTTCAGCAAAATACCCAAACAAACATACTGATATGTAGCATGATTGTCCGTGACCGCGTCGACGAGACGGCAGTGTGACATTATCACTGCCTTCAATACACATACCTATTTATATCTTTCAGATATACCGACCGAATGGATCCATTGTTGAGGGGAGAAGATGGCAGCGGTTACAACGGATCTGTTCTTCACCCCCCACCGTCACACCCCCCACCACCACCGCCGTCGCCGCGCAATTCTCAGGCCTGTCCAGACCTTGCACCTCGCTTCGAAAAAACCCACACCTTTTCACTTGACTTGCAGGAGCGCCACAAACGGCCGCGGCAACGTCTGCTTCCTCAATTCCACTGCTATCCGGTCCTCAGGAGCCACCGCCGTCGAGACTTCTGAATCTTCTGAGGTTACCTTCAGCGAAACGTTCGATTTGAAGCGAGCTGAAAAGGTAATGGACGTTTTATGAATATTTTGTAAGCTCAGTCGCTGTAAATTGCTGATTTTTATACTATGGTTCGCGTAATTCTGATAATGGGGTTTTTGTAGCTGTATGTGTATGAACGTTTTGTATTGATTTATTCTTTTTTCCAAGTCACGATCGTCATGTCGTGTAACCCTGTCGTTGAGAAGAAAAGCGTGCACGAACATTAGGAACCTTTTTGATGTCCTTTGTAGGTTTGCTTTTGGTTATATTTGATGCTCTTTAGTGAAAAAGTCATCTTACCGTGTCTCTTTTTCCTTGAATCTTGGGTAAACTGCCCCAAAAAGGTTGTTTCCTCGTATCATTGTTCAAATCGATTGCAATAAAGGAGGTGAGAGAGTGTTAACGCTTTGATCTTCTTACTGCCGTTAAGCTGACGTGTTTTTTAGTTTAAAATACTTTAGGTGATCGCCAAAATACTTACGGTTAATGATATTCTGGTCCAAGAATGCTTCAATTGTTATCCTTTGAGCCAATTTTAACCTTTATTTTCCTGGAGTGACAGTTGGAGGGAAAGATTACAATCAGATTGGACAGTGGGGAAAATGAAGAAAATATGCAGCTTATTGTGGGATGCAGTTTACTCGGAAAATGGGTTCTTCACTGGGGAGTTCATTATCTGGATGATGTTGGCAGGTGGGGGTTATGTTATTTGCTTTGCTTTTAAAATTATTGACTTTTGTTGATGTTATCCAAAGAGTTTGTTTATTTCAACACAGTTAGTTATGTTTCTTGGATGTGTAATGGTGAAACTTTCTAATAATGAATTGATAAGTGAATTGTTTCTGTAGTGAGTGGGATCAGCCCCCTTTGAGTATGAGACCTCCGGGTTCTGTCCCCATTAAGGTAGCTATTGGTACTTCTGCCTAGTGTTTATGTTCATATTTAATTTCTTTTATTTATCCAATACATTGTGCAGAAGTTGATTCTGGTAGCCTGCAGGACTATGCAATTGAAACTCCTTTTGAAAAATCATCTGCATTGCCGGAAGAAGAAGCAATTTCTGAAGTAAAGATTGACATTAATAAGGGCAGTTCTATTGCGGCTATAAATTTTGTACTAAAGGTTCTTCTACAATGCTATAGTAAATGTTATCCTTTTTTTTTTCTTTTTAAAGTGATTGATGATTTAAGCATCTCCCAAGTAATTTTTGACCTTCAATATGGTCTAGGATGAGGAAAGTGGGCATTGGTATCAACATAGAGGAAGAGATTTCAGAGTGCCCCTTATTGGCCGGCCTCAGGATGATGGAAATGTTACAGAAATGAAAAAGAACACGGACATGTGGTCAGGTTGCTATTGGTTTTGGTAGATTTGATTATTATCCTTCAAGGTAGAATTCCTACTTAACCTGCATTCTTCTTATTGCTTGCTGAATGGTTACTTATTGTGGCAGATGCATTGGGACAGATATCCAACCTCATTGTTAAACCCGAAGCTTCTGATTCTAGGGGAGATCAAATTTGGAAATCTAACTTGAAAAATGGACCTCTTCAAGGTGTTTATGAAGAGCACCCTGTCTTTAAGGAAGTATTTACTAGTAACTCAATAAGTGTGTCAGTGAGGCACTGCCCAGATGTTGCAAAAAATATTGTGTACTTGGAAACTGATTTACCTGGAGATGTTGTTGTTCACTGGGGTGTTTGCAGAGATGAAGGTAAATCGTGGGAAATTCCAGCAGGTCCATATCCTTCTGAAACAAGCATGTTCAGGAATAAGGCTTTGCGTACTCTGTTACAGGTATATCAAAAGAAGTAAACAAAAATCATACTGAATTTCGGTAATATGTTAGACTTTGATACGCTTGTTTTATCTTAGATTGAGTAACCTTATATTCTTGAGTTCTTATGAAAATAGAAATTCCACCAATTATATATTATCTGAATATGTTCATTTCTCTGTAACTTGGGAAGGGTCTATTTTCTAGCTCCTGAGACATTTTGTTTGCTTTCTTTCCTACGTCTTTATTTACTTTGTCTACAGCCAATCCTACTGAAAGAAGTGTGAATAACACTTGTACAGCTTTTCTTAAATTGGATAAATACGACGTGCCAGATGCCGCAGTAGGTGTGATTATTTAGCAATCACTTATTTTCTTCAGAGCTATGTGCTCTTTTTCTTGACTTGTGCATCTTCTGTGACGTTTCATCATTAAATGTACATGAAATTAAATCAGATGTTAAAAGATATTTCGTATTTGACAACAATTATCTCTTGATAGTATGCATACAAAGATTCTGGTTGAACAGGGGGATTTAATACTCAGCAGTTGCACTTGTTATTATTATGGGATAATGTCAAATAGGTGTTAACTTATGGTAGGTAAGGAACTCGTTATCTACATACAAAATCTAACTTTTGTATGCAAGTAAAATAATCAGTCTTTCTTTAACAAGTCCCTGGAAAGCATGCAATGAATCAAACAGTGCTAATTGTTAGAGCAATAATTGGGAGTGGTGATATAGTTATATTAGTAGTTGATAGTTGATACGTATTATCTTCACCAAAGTCTTACTTTTACAGTGGTGCCATGTTGTACTCAATCGGTTAATCTCTGTTCTCTATTGTGTTCATTTATACTTTCTATGCAGAAGAAGGAAGATGGCTGTGGTGCTCAGGGTTCATTTACACTGGATGAAGGATTTGTGGCATTTGTTTATGTGCTGAAGCTGAAAGATAATACATGGTTAAATTGGAAAGGAAATGACTTCTACATACCCTTAGAAACTTCTGTAGTAACAGACAAGGATTCTGGTATTATTCATTCTGGAAACGTGGAATTGCTCGAGGAGTTCGCTGGCCCTGCAGGGGCTGAGGAAGACAATGCTGAATCAAACGTAACAGTATCTTCAGAAACAACTGATATCCTTAATGAGATAAGGAGTTTAGTAACTGATATTGCAACTGAAAAGAGTAGAAAAACTAAAAGTAAGGAAGCACAGGAAAGCATACTCCATGAAATAGAGAAGCTAGCTGCAGAAGCCTACAGTATCTTCCAAAGTACTGTGCCCAAACCTGTAGATACTGATCCGTCAGAAACTGAAAGTTCGCAAACCCCTGTGAAGATATCTTCAGGTACTGGTTCAGGATTCGAAATACTGTGCCAAGGATTTAACTGGGAATCACATAAATCTGGAAATTGGTACATGGAGCTTTACAATAAAGCGTCAGACTTGTCATCGTTTGGTTTTACTGTGATATGGTTGCCTCCACCCACTGATTCTGTGTCACCTGAAGGCTACATGCCTCGAGATTTGTACAACTTGAATTCCAGGTATCATCTAATAGTAATTAATGCTTGTACATGTGCTTGATTTGGTTACTACAATAGGAATAGTATAAAACCAATCTGATTTGGTAATCATATCCACTGTTATATTTTGCTGCTATGCGGAATTTTCTAATGGAACTATATGAAACATTTCTCCGTTTATATCCTGGGATCGATTCCAAAGGAAAATTGCTGTTGTTAATAGTGGCTAATTATATGCAGTTCAACTTGTTTAGACTGTTGTAATGATATTTGTCAGGTATGGAAACATGGATCAATTAAAGACTCTTGTGGAGAGACTGCATGAAGTTGGGATTACTGTCCTTGGGGATGTTGTCTTAAACCATCGATGTGCTCAGTATAAGAATTCAAATGGTGTATGGAACATTTTTGGTGGCCGCTTAAACTGGGATGATCGTGCAGTAGTTTCTGATGATCCACATTTCCAGGTGTGATCACCATCCATTCATCTAGGAAGCTGCCTCCTTTTTTGATTTTTTTTCCTGTTGTGTTCTATAATGTAATCATGAATTTTGAAGATGCTTTAGATAGTATATAAGAATATTCTATCCCCTAAGTCAAAGATTATGGGGAAAGAAAAAGTAAAATGAAGAATGCGAAGTTTTTGTAAGCATTCTTTTCTATACTTTCTTAATCAACACTAGTGTTTTAATTGTGATTTCCTTGATCTTTGCTAATTAAATAGGGTGCCGCTTAATGTCTTATTCCACACCTAATTTGTGACCTTTTATCTTTTACAGAATGTCCGTCGATCTGTTCTCTTCTGTCTATCATCTAACTTGCTATTGACCTATAAACATCATGGATTTTAGTTTGGAGAAGTTGCTAAAGTGAAAAGTATATATTGTATGAATAAATCAATATTGGATTGATTCTGTTAGAAAATTATTGACACCAAGTGCTTTATGCCTCAAGTCTAAAGTGGTGCTGGTGTTTGAATAGGGACGGGGCAATAAGAGTAGTGGGGATAGTTTTCATGCAGCTCCAAACATTGATCATTCCCAAGAATTTGTGAGGAAAGATATAAAGGAATGGTTACAGTGGTTACGGTATGTTGATCAATTATTTTAATTTTGATTATTCATAATTTGTTTTAAAGCTGCCAGACTTTCAAACACTACTGCATTTCGATGTTGAATATTGGTTTGATTAAGAATGGCATTTTGGTGTATTCTAGCTAAAATTTCTTACTTTTTTCAAATTATTTGTTAACCAATCTTATTTGCACTGTTGGGGAAACAGAAAAGAAATAGGTTATGATGGATGGAGGCTTGATTTTGTCCGAGGTTTTTGGGGTGGGTATGTCAAGGATTACTTGGAAGCTACTGAGCCTTACTTTGCCGTGGGAGAGTTCTGGGATTCACTTAGTTACACTTATGGTGAGATGGATCATAATCAAGACGCGCATAGACAGAGAATTGTTGATTGGATAAATGCTACAAATGGGACTGCGGGTGCATTTGACGTCACAACAAAAGGAATCCTTCATTCAGTAAGTATATTAGTATATATGATCCTTCACTATTGTAGCATGAAATTGACTTCTGTTGAGGCTTTTGTGTAAACATGTTCTACTTTTCTCTTGATCTTTGCTATGTAGGCACTTGAAAGATGTGAATATTGGAGATTGTCGGATCAGAAAGGAAAACCGCCAGGAGTGGTAGGATGGTGGCCATCTAGGGCTGTGACTTTCATTGAGAATCACGATACTGGTTCCACTCAGGTTGAACTGTCTTACATTTATGTTATTCTTTCTCTACTATTTCACATGTCAATACTTTCAGTTAATTCTCTTTCTCATCTAGTAACTATGTACATCGAGCCACTCATAATTTCACGGTTTCATGCCAACTTAGTGAAACTAAAACGTTATCCTTGCAGCTAATCTCTTAATTGAAGAATTATACTTTTAATTTTCTGCCTCATGATGAGTCCTTTCTGATTGAACCCGAGAGTGTCATTGTTTGGCAGTTCATTTACACACACACACGTGTAGATTTCCTTTCCAATGAAGAGAACACCCGCATATCTAAGATATAACCTTCGGTTCACTTGACAATTAGCTATCTTGATATTTGTATGAATGCACCAAGATGAAAATATTCTGTTTCCTTCTCGTGGACTGTGATTGATGGTATTGCAATTTAAATGTTTTGGTTTTGGTTGCTCAAGTGAATAATTTCCAAAATTATCTCATGATCGTTCTCTTGTGCCAACCCAACAGACTGAACAAATATTTAATTTTCTTAGCTGTCTTTTTACTAAAAACTTACTGAAAACAAATTTGTATCACTGAGTCTACTTTCTCCTGCTTTATTCATATATTTCATAGGGCCACTGGAGATTCCCCGGTGGAAAAGAAATGCAAGGTTATGCCTATATCTTGACTCACCCTGGAACGCCGTCAGTGTTCTATGATCACATCTTTTCTGAATACCAATCTGAAATAGCAGCACTTATGTCCATCAGAAAACGAAAAAAGATTCATTGTCGGAGCACAGTAAGTTTTTGCATTCATCATCCCCCTTTTTATGAGAATGGGATTGCAGTAGAGTCGTAAACTGAAGACATTTTAGTTTGCGTGTTAGCTTTTATTCTTACAATGTGAGGGGCTTTGGATAAAAGATTATATTGGTTCTGACAATGTTTGCTTCGACTTTTAGGTTAAAATAGTGATGGCAGAAAGAGATGTTTATGCAGCAATTATTGATGACAAGTTAGCAATGAAGATTGGACCTGGTCATTTCGAGCCCTCAACTGGCTCACAAAACTGGTCTTTGGCAATTGAGGGCCGAGATTACAAAGTCTGGGAAACATCATAAATAGAGGCAACGCCACAGTTTCTTCTCACCATTTTTAAGATTATCAAACAGTCTCGTAAGAGACTCAAAGTTCATTGGAAATGTGTCAATAATTATGTCTGCATAAAGTTGCGACAATTATTTGTCCAGAAGATTGCTACAATCCTAAGGTTTGGCCTAAATGCTTTCATCTAAGTAATTGTCGGTAAATAAGAAACCGACGAGAGGCTGGCTGGAAACTAAATAAACCATCCGAATCACAGCAAAGGCGCATCACAAGATGTTTATATTTTACACAACGATACACACGATTAAGACAGGTGATTGTATGCTAGTAACTTTTGATCATACTCTGCAATACTTTTATACAAACTGTATTGACACTATGCAATTAATTTATCTTTCGTGCGTCTGATACAGTAGGTTGTTTATGTTACATTGTGATCATGTCACGCTTTCTTTTAAATAACCATCTTTGCAAAAACTACTGTCACTTCCTTTGTGGACAAGTCCTCGTGTTGTGCCCTTTCTCCCGGCAGATATTGCAGGTGTAACGCCTTTTGGACACTGCCAGGGTTTCACTTTCAGCTGCTGCTGCTTTGACTTCAGGCACCTGAGGACATGTTCTCCGGTTATGCCCGCTTTGGTGGCATATCTTGCAGCGATGACGATCCCTGGTAGTAATGCTTTTCTCATCATTGGGCGCTGATTTTGGACATGTTCTTCGGTTATGCCCCTTTTCCCCGCACACCCGGCATCTGGTTCGCCTGTCAACTCCTTTGTTCATGAGTTTGGGACAGTAATTTCGCCTGTGGCCCTCCTGCCCGCAGTTTCTGCAGTGAAATTTAGCGCCTGCAAGGCGAAACGTTGGATTTATAGTTCGATTACTGGTTTCATACAATAGAGAAATCTGTTTCGAAGATGTACCTATCATCGAAATGCTTCTCTTGCGCCGATTTTCTGGATCAGCAAAGTATCGTTTCATAGCCTCGGAGGCGTGCCTCCGAGCAGCAGCAGTCCCCTTAGCTTTCTGCTCAGAAAAACAGGTTTTTTGTCTTCAGTAAGTGAAAACTTTTCAACAGTCGAAGCCAAAAGGACGACGAACCTTTATAGCCGTGACGCGCTGTGCATGAAGTATAGGATCTTTGTGTATAATCTTCATCCTCTTACTAAATATTCCAGTTTTGGCATTGAGGCTCTGCAAACATCCAACTAAACAAAGAAGATTAAAGTCGAGAACTAATGAATCGGTGCACAAGTTAGCTAGTTGATTAAACTTTTAGGTGAGATGATCATTTAAGCGATCATTGGAGTATAAATGTTTACTAACTTTTAACGACCGGCTGATCTTCAAATTAACTTGAGGATCCGAAGATTGATGTGCATTCTTAGCTTTTCGCCTCGCCTTCAGCTTTATATCCAGCTTGTCGACTTCGTCATCTTCCTTCACTTTGAGGGGAGAACTGTAATAATAATCGATCATTTAGAGAACGACAAATGAGTTTCAAAAGAGTAACATATGGAAGAAATTTACATTGAGCGGGCATTTTCCCATGGTTGTTCATCAATCGACTCCTCCCAGATGACACATTCTCCGTGGCACCGGTTGCAAGTGACAATACCCTGTGAAATGTCGATCTCACCGAAAAGTTTAAATTATGCGGCACATAACTTACATTTTCAACTTTGTTTTCGAACTATTTATCAACCGTTCATCTTTTCAAAATACATAGCATCAATCAAATTCGAAAGTTAAAAACCGGTGCTCTTTACCTTCCCGTTGCATTGCGAACAATCCGGCCGGGATCTTTCTATTCCGCAGTCAGCACAGGGAGTGTAACCTCTTCCCCTGCAACTTGGACAAGGCAACTCTCGAATATACTGACCATTTGGACCAAACCATGATCTTGGTTTGGACAATGAAGAAGACACATTCCTAAACAAATAATCAAGAATCAGATACATACAGTAACCATAAGGCTATAAATGTATGTGTATGTACGAAAAAACAAAAGCAACAATTTTGGTTCACAATGTACAAAAGTCAAAGAAAAAAAAAAATCATTACAAAATAGAAAACACAAGACCTTGGGTGAAGATCATCGGCAAGTCCAAATAGCTCCTCAGAAGGGTCATATCCCACCTGCAACAAAATATTGCAAAAAGAAAAAAAAAAAAAGAAAAAAAAAAAGGTTAGTTTGAAGGAGCCCAGAAAGATAACAATTAGCAAGCGAGAAGAATTTACTTGTGGTTGTTTGGAAGATGCAGAAATGTCATCATTACTGGTGGAAGAAGAAAAAGAGAAAACAGTTGAAGGGGCAAAGCTCAGTTTCCTCTTGCACTGATGCAAAACGCCATGGCTGCTGCACCTTCTCCATTGAGGGGCCATTACTCGGCATGATGATGACCACACACAGTACATTTCGTTTTCCTGTTAGGCTGGGGAAATAGAGAAAGGGAAAGATAAAACCTTGGAATCCATGGATGGATAAGAGGCAGAGAGAGAGTAAGAGAGAGAGAGAGAGACAGGGGATAGTGATGCCCAAATGAGTGGTGGTGTACGCAATTACATACTCTGACTATTTTCTTGGCCTTCATTTTTTTTTTACACAAATAATTTTTACCCTTTTCCTGATTTTAACCTAAACCCTAAATAAACCCTTATCAAGATTCCAATTTTCTCACAAACTCAACATAGAAACTTCTGCTATGGTGAGCCTCTGCCCCAGCGTTTCTGCAGGCGGGGGGCTCCCAATCCACCATCCTTCCAAATTATCCTCATCTAATTCACTTGTCCCAATTTCTGCTAGATTCCCCTCGAGAAAAACCGATGCTTTTCTGGACACTCCACGGCGTGGTTCTTTCAAGCTCGAGGCTCAGTACGCGCGACCTCAAGAACAGAATCATCAGCGGCAGAGGTTTTATTCCCATGGCTCTCCATCGCCTGGTCAGTTTAAACCCTAATTTTGTCTTGATTTTCTTCTTCTCGAGGTTTGATTTTACTGTTTAAGTTTAATTGCATCCACTTAGCAGCCAAATTGAATTGTTCTGCACATTTTTCCTTCCGTTCGAAACTACTTTGATTGTCGTACTAGCAAAAATTTGTTGTATAAATTTAAGAAACTGAATCAAGAAAGTGATCGAAACTGGCATTGGGATGTTTTTATGCAGAATCTGCAAAGCGTCTGACACATTAAGGGCTAGAATTATGAAAACCTTTTCTGTTCGTGTAATAGAAATGATCAATCATACTTTTGACACATTAGGATATCAGGATGAAGGATTTAATCTTCGAATTACTTTCAATGGCAGGGCAAGCTGTGCCGAGACTTTATGTCGGGTACTCTGTATATAAAGGGAAAGCAGCTCTTACAGTGGAGCCACGGCCCCCTGAGTTCTACCCTTTAGATGTATGTCGTTCTTTGAGCAATCCCCAATGCTCGTCAGTTTGCATATATTATGACTTCTCTTGTTATTGAACTATTTGTTCATGATTGTGCCTGTACATTTGGTGTTTGATTCAGTCTGGAGCTTTTAAATTGTCGAAGGAGGGCTGTGTCTTGCTCCAGTTTGCTCCTGCATCCGGCATTCGTCAATATGATTGGGATAGGAAGCAGGTAAGTGTGTTCGTGTGAGCATATACTATTGTATTGTATTGATTTTCAATTCATATTTTCGGTGTATAAACATGTAATCGCGAACTATAGTTGCACAATTGATAATGTTGTGGGGATGATATTCTTGAATTTAAAAAACGTACGCTAACTACTATCAATCGACTATTTGGAGAGCAACGTTAAACTTTTCACTCATAATGATCGGTAAAAATGATGACAAAGCTACACTAGCAATCTAGCATGATTTTAAACTTGATCTTGCAATTTATTTCAATATATGGTGTGTGGTTTCCTGAATCTCCAGGTATTCTCATTGTCCGTGAGTGAAATTGGAAACATAATCAGCCTCGGGGCAAGAGATTCTTGCGAATTTTACCATGATCCTTACATGGGTAGAAGGTGAGATCATCTTACCTTGGTAATTGTTGTGCATTGGAAGGACATCATTTCTTGTTTGCAAGCATTCGGATAATCTTCCATTTGTTTACATCTTGTCCAAATTGACTGTGATTTGTAACTTCCCATTTGCAAATTGATCGGTGCAGCGATGAAGGGAAAGTGAAGAAAGTGTTGAAGGTGGAACCGTTGCCTGATGGTTCCGGCCACTTCTTCAATCTGAGTAAGATCTTGTGATCAGCTTGTAACCACTCCATATGCTTCATATCTTGTCGTATGTATATATATAGACGTTTATGTATTTCTACCTTCATACGAAATAATTACTTCAAATTTTTTTGCCTGTTAAGCTAAACTTATACATAATCTATTTATTAGTAAATATTTTATCCGACTTCAATTTTTATTATCCTATTTTAACAAATACTCTGTCCTATATATAAAGTCATACTTTTCATTTTTGTCCCACGTCCCACGTCATATGTCACTTTTATTTTTTAGAAAAGTATTATACATTTTAAATTTTATGATTTATAATTTTTTTATTTTTTATTAGACTAATTAGTTATCTTAATATTAATCTATAATTATTTGTATTACATAACAATTAATTTTACTAATATTTTTTTAATCATTTACTAATTATATCATTCATAATATCAGGGACGGAGGGAGTAATAATCAATTTGACATTACTTTTCTACTTACTCTACTACTTTTTTATTAATTCTTGAATAGATTTTCATA
Organism: Andrographis paniculata; assembly: GCF_009805555.1. NCBI lineage: Eukaryota > Viridiplantae > Streptophyta > Magnoliopsida > Lamiales > Acanthaceae > Andrographis > Andrographis paniculata. Next base: position 263,459 of record NW_026137600.1, read on the forward strand.
ATACCTCCATTTTACTTTTTACTTCCCCTACTTTTATATTAAAATATTCGTGTTCGTTCTTAGTCTCTGTACCTAACCAAAAGTGCATAAATATCTCGAATGAAGGGAGTAATTTAATTCGCGGACATTGAATCATTTAGGTGTTCAAAACAAGCTCACAAAGTCGGATGAGAGCATTTATATCCCCATTACAAAGGCAGAGTTTGCCGTGCTCGTATCAGCATTTAATGTAAGCTTCAGCTCCTCTACCGTATGCTAATTTTAAAGCTTCAGCAAAACTGTATGCTAATTTTAAAGCTGCGCCATATTCTGTTCACTGATCAATTACGTCGTTGCTGCAGTTCATTATACCGTATTTATTAGGATGGTACGCCTTCGCAAATTCCTTGAAGCCCGAAGACAGTGCTAATACGAAAGACTATGAATGGAGCAGATAATTTAAAGCTTCTTTGCCAGGTACATAGAAACACAAATTTCTCCTACAACCTCAAATCTTCGACTATATAATTTTCTTCTATGTGCTTTTACTTCAACAAAGGACGCGTATTCATTATCAATAGTCAAATATGATCTAATTGCGTCGTATAATCATCATCATCGTCACTTCCTTTTTTAAAGCTAAAATACACATCAGCGCCATCCACATTCGTCATATGAAACCTTCAATTACTCGATAATTCACTATCTAAATAGGACTTTTCCAACCAAATAGGTTTGACTTCGCGAATTATAGATCAACTTGTCCACCTGCATATCAAATTGATAATTTCATTCGTTGTACTAGAGTGGTAATAATTCTGCTCTCTCTGCCGTGTTCTTTCAAACGAGTTGGCAAGTGAACATGGCTCGAGCTGTGCTGTCTGAAATTAAGGTCTTCGATATCTTAGACAGACAAGGAAACATTTAGTTCTACACTTGTCTTCTCAATGCATTGAGTTTCGTCTTTAAATATTTCCATTGACTTTCGCCTCAGTTCTTGGTAGGATTAAAAAATTTCATCGAGCCTACGCAGTGATAGATACGCATTCTTAGGTCAACATTGTTGTGAAAACAATTCAGAGCAGCCGAGCGAAACAGTCGAATTCTTGCGCTTAAATACAGATTTATTGACCCGTTTCAGTACGTATTAAATAAACAACTAGTTGTAGATGTTGTCTAATTGAGGATCTCACTGGATGAAGGGAGTATTTGACGATATATATATATATATATATATATTTGTGAATGCATTTGTTAAGAGTATTCAAATGCAAATTGAAGAATTGCTTATGGTGTTTCAGTTGTGGATGAGCTGTTGATCTTATTGAATAATGCATATCAATCCAAGTCTATGTTTTGACCTATTTTGTAGTGTTATTATTTAATGGCTGGCATGTTTACTATGATAAAATTAGTCGAATGTGACGATGCAATTAGATTTTAATAAAATAATTAGAAATTTTTACTTTGACAACTTTCTTTGGGTTTTGGAGTATATAGTTTTAATTATTTTGGCTATGTGTATATCCTGGATAAACTTTCGGTCAAACCTGAAACTTCGGGATTTGAATTTATAACTTAATAGTTACGAGTCCATCTCTACACCATCAGATCATCCCTTACGGAACGAGCGTGAGTAGTCGTGTTATTATTATAGGGTGCATTTGCCGACTTTTGTGTGATTTTTTCTTTTTTTTGTTGACTTTTACTGTTTTATGTATATATTATCCCTCCGGTTACTGTGTTGATACCAAATTAGCCAATGTCCATAAAAAAAAAATCAAAACAAATATTGATGTAGAATATAAATATATACTGTTTTTAGCAAAATATATTTTGATTTCAGCACAATAGTAAATGTCTATAAAGAAAATAATAAATTATCACACAATCTATAACGTATTATATAACACGAAATATGATATCTGCCTTATGTTGATTTGTTGTTTCAAGTTAATGTGCTAACGAATTGATGTACAATATATTGTACAATAATTTGCTAATTCCTTTATGTTACTATTGATTTGATCAAATCAACATGGTCTAACCCCTTCATCTCAATATAATAGTCTTCTTTACCATTTTTGTTCGGTCCAAAATAATAGTCTTATTTCCATAAATAACTATATCACCATTTTTTATTTTTATTACACAATTGTCATTATTTTTTTACACAAGGGCAATAAAGTTTTTTATCATTACTTTTTACCAATACTAATATAATATTAATATTTTTTTAATTTCGTGTGCTAAATCTAATAAGACTATATTTATGGGATAGAGAGAATAGCATATTGTATTTTTTTAGTAATATTTTTGAGAAATTATATAGTAATAGAACACTATGAAGATATTCTTTTTAGCTTTTACTTGATGGTTTTATTTTTTAAATATATATTTACCATAAATGGTGATGATTGTACAGTTGAAAAATTGAAAAAAGGAGCTCAGGACCCGATCAAAGCGCCGCCAACGGTATTCTTGCAGCCAATGATCGACGAGTATGGTTTGGTCGATGAGGATTGAATTTGAATTTCATTAGATGTTTACAGTTATTATTTAGCAAGAGAACCATAATTTTATTTAAATATGGTAAAAAAAAATTATGTTTATTTTTATTTGATAATTTTATTATTCAAATTGGTGATCAAATTTGAATATTGGTTGATCTATATTGGTCAACAATGACTTGTTGCATTAATGGCAAAAAGTTAGGCATCATAATAGCATCCAACTGGAACCTTGACTGGATTTCAATTAATTTCCTAAATTGAGCTCGATACTTATTGATCTAATTTCTAAATATACTAGATTTCATTATCTAATTAATTAATTGGAAATATACTTATTTGATCATATTTCTTCTTTGTCCTTTTGTTCATACTAGTATTATTATATTGTATTTAATTTAATAAAAAGGTATTCTGTTTTTAATAAAATAATATCTGTATTTTGAGCTGTTTATATTGTTTTTAATTATAAAATTCAAAATAGCACCGACATAGTTCCCACGGTACATCCATATATATATATATATATATTTGTTTATAAGTACACATTTTGATGTAATATATTTTAGATTTATTTTTATTTTTTTAAAATTTTCATGAACAATGCAAAAATAAAGTTAAAAAATATAATCTTATACATACTAATTTCACATGTGAACATGATAAATTATGAATAATGGGAGAATTAGAAGGAAAAAAAAAAAAAGAAAAAACTGATCCTCTTTTCAAATTGATGTGGATTAAAGAATTAATCAATCAACCATTTAAATAATTATATAAAAAATATTTATTATAATTAATATAACTATTTAAAGTTGTTTAAAATTTGGTCAACTCTTAGAAGATCTGGACTGAAATGTCAAATGTGGCATAGTAAAATAATCCACCAAATTTAATCTATGTTAGATGTACCAAGACACTCATTAATACTAATTTATATGTACTGGACATATTAAATAATATAAATAATTCAACTTCTATATGATGTCATACGTTCCATTTGGATATATTTTAAATTATATCATAAGATATATGCTATTTTTTAATTATTGATTTTTTATGTAACGTAACGAAGTATATATATCTTAATAAATAAATCAAAATGCATCAAATTTGACTAACATTTCATTTATATACATCAAATTTTGAATTAATGGTTCTATCTGCATCAACGATGAAGTTTAACATTAGCACCTAAAATTTGACAAATTTAATAAATTTGATATATATATTTTCAACTAAACTAACGTATATAAATTTTATTTAATATATAATATAATTATCAGTAAATAACGTACAATATATATATATATATAGATATATATATATATATAGTTAATCTGATCCAATTAATTCAATAAATAAACATTCTAAAGTTGAAAAACAATTTTTAAAAGTACTGAATATATGCACAAGTACTAATTATTATTATTATTATTATTATTATTATTATTATTATTATTATTATTATTATTATTAAATGAGAGATAGTTGACATCCTCGTAGTTGACATTTTCATTTGTTTGTAACATGCGAAGGCCTGAATTTCCTTAGAACGTGATGATTTTGAATATTTCAATTTATTATTACTATTACACAAGTCAAAGTTCAATGAGGGAGTTTTGTCTATAAAATCAACCATAGCCTTCGATTTAAGACATGGGTTTTTTTCTTCCTTTTTTCACAAATCGAAAGAGAAATAGATCGAGGAGATCGAGCGAGCTGAATTGAAGCATGACTTGTATGGCGCAAACGGCGATCAAGTTTTCTATCGGTCAAGAAGTCGAAGAAACTTTTAATGTTGAAGAAGGCAACAAAAAGGTAAAAGGAAAAAAAAAGTATTTGTTTTCTTGAGGTTTAATTTTATCATGCTTAATTGATTTGAGAGCAAGAAATTCATTGATCATTAATTGAGTGATTATGTTAAAAATCATTTACTTCAATTCAAAATTTCATGGTTATTGAAAATCAATTAAAACCATACATAATATGTTCTTAAATAATCATAATAGTTGTGCTTATAATGTTGATTAGGGCTAATTATCGTGACAAGCGAAATATTATTAGACACTACATGACATGAATTAAAACATATTATTATTATTATTAGTATGTGTTGTCAGTTAATTTATTGTATTTATATTATATTGATATAAACTATATATTATCGATTTAATTTATATTTAATTTTCTAGCAGTTTATATTTCGTGTGTTGTCAATATTGTTTTGATTGTAATCCCTAGGCCGGTAAATTGCATAGTAATTTTTTTTTTTTTTTTAATAGAATGCATCCTATATATAAATATATCTAATATTATTTAATTTTTCTTTACAACAGAAAGATAGTTTAAGAGCAGCAAAACATAAGATGGATCGAATTAAAGAAGAAAATCAAAGACTGAAGATGAGATTATCTCAAGCAATGGAAGATTACAATTCCTTAAAGAGGCAGTTCAACAATGCAGATCAAGAAAGTAATATTCATCCGAAAATGTCAACGAATTCATCTGCCTCGTCCGATGGCGATGATGATTCGGAGACGCTCGTTTCTCTAAGTCTCGGGAGATCATGTAATAATTCGGACATGGAGGAGACAAAAACCAACGACAAGAAGAACAAGATTGTAAACACTAATTGCGACGATAGAAGAAGAAACCCTAATGATGGGCTTGAACTTGGACTAGATTGCAAATTCCATCCGGACAATTCTACGGAAGAAATATTGTCCGAAAACAAATCCGACGAGACGGCGAACACCGAGGTAGGCGATGGGAGCTCAAAAAAATCAAGAAGTGGCGATGATGAGATCATTCAAGAAAACCCTAGTCTGAAGAAACCTAGGGTTTCTGTAAGAGCTTTTTGCAACACTCAAACGGTAAGTTTTTACTATACAGTCGTTATAATTTTTTGAAAAATATACTATTTTTTTTGGACAAAGTATCAAATATAATTCACTATTTAAATCAAAGTTAAAAATAATAAAAAAAAATCACCAATTAATTTGTCTTGCATATATTTTTTTGTATACGCACACGCATATTCTTATGATTGTTTAATATTTTTATATTAGATGAACGATGGATGCCAATGGAGAAAATACGGACAAAAGATAGCCAAGGGGAACCCTTGCCCGCGAGCTTATTACCGTTGCACAGTTTCATCATCATGTCCCGTAAGAAAACAGGTAAGCAACCATTCATTTACCATTGTCTTAATTTTATCGAACTTTTTAATTTTATATTAGGCTATATATCTTTTAGATAATGTGATCATTCTAACTATACATATACCAAAATAATCTATCTTTGAGTATTTTACAAGATGAATATCTTACATTGGTGTGTGCATATATATGTAATTATTCTCAAACTCATATAATTACACGATTAATTTCTTTGAGCTCATAAAAAAATAAAGGCATAGATCAGCGGTTGATCCGGTTAAGTTAGCGTGGTGCTGATTTGATTGAATCAGCATATCAATATATATATTTATACATATCTCATCATATTTATAATTAATTATATGTTATATTATAATTCTAACGTATGTTAATAATGTGTATAACGTATGCTGATGTAGTCAAATCAACAGCATAGGATCCACAATCTAAAATAAATATTTGATTTGATATAAATATATATATTTTAAAATAATAAATAAATCAATGAAGAGTAAAATTTAGGTTAGAAATCTACAAAGTAAATAATCCTCGTCATTTTATCGATATTCAGGTACAAAGATGTGTAGACGACATGTCAATCCTCACCACAACATATGAAGGGACACACAACCACCCGTTGCCGCCGGCCGCCACCACCATCGCCTCCACCACCTCCGCGGCGGCAGCTATGCTCAATTGCTCCTCCTCCTCCACCACCACCACGGCCTATAACTTCACAAATTCCCCGAGCAACCTCACAAAAACCCGATTCCCAAACCTAACAATCTCGACGACACAATCCCACCCGACTGTCATTTTAGACCTCACGGCGCCGAGCCATTACTCGAGCAAATTATTCCCATCAACCCTATTATTCTCCAACACACTTTCTTCCCAAACATCCTTAAACTTTTCGACCTCTTCGAATAATCATTGCCGCAATCCTTTCTTACAAAACATAACTGCATCCTCGTACCCTCCTCCTCCTCATCATCAACCTCTTACCTTCAACAACAATGACGTCGCCATGGCTAATTCTTCGAGACTACTGCAGGGTGACGACGAGAAAAGCATAGCTGCAGCAACCATGGCGATTACGAACAGCCCTGGTTTTCAGACAGCACTTGCAGCAGCCATCACTTCGTTTGTAGGAAATAAGGTTCAAGGAAGAAATCATCCTGAGCCGTTGGATTTTCAGCTCAGCTTTTCGCAGCCGTCCGATCGGAAGCGGCAATGGGAGCATCGGCAGGACAAGCTTCCCAACTCATAATAATAATAATAATAATAATAATAATAATCAAAATCAGTATATTTCTAAGGCATTGTATTGTAAATAAGGATTGGATATGTTTTCTTTTTTTTTTTTTACAGAAGAAAAACAATCTTTCTGTCAATTGTGTAGTAGAGAGGAAGTAAGATTAGTTATTGTTGTTTACATGACTTTGATCTTTAACCATCACTCCATTTTTGCAGTTGTTACAACAGTTGATATACAGTATTTTTACTCTAATCATAAACTTCAATTTTTACTCCAAAAAGTATATTATATATATATTCTTCTTTTATACTCCCTCCCTTACATTTACTTTCAAAAAGTTTAAAAAATAATAGTATTTTAATTATAATGCATATATAAAAGTAGTGTAATGACATTTTTGTTCTTAGTTTTTGGTATAAAAATAATAATATGATGTAAAGTAAGGGTATTTGTGAAAAAAAATTGGGTATTTAATAAAATAATTATTTTGTAATTGGACTTCTCAAAATATAAATATGTATACTTTGTACCTGGACGGAAGGAGTATTATTTTATACAACTTTTCATATTTATAAATTACACCCTAACTTTAATTATTTTTACATTATAATCCATACACATATAATTTATATTTTATTTAAAAATTACATATATTAAAATTAACATTTATAATTAATAACTATTACAAATAAAATAATTTTAAATAAATAATTAAATGCTATCAAGACAAATAACTATTTAAAATAAAAAAAATTATACATAAAATTTTATAAAATAAAAGTACGCGTAACTTTAAAAAATAAAATTATCACTTTATTGAAAGTAAAATTATATATTAATTTTAAAAATAAAATTATACATTATTTTTTTAAAAAATAAAAGCATATACTCCCTCCGTCCCACTTACCATGTCAATGTTGTCGTTTTTGTCTGTCCACATCTCATGTCATTTTTTTTAAAAAAAAAATGATTACCCATCTTAATCTCATTTTAAATTTTCTAATTTAATTTTTTTTAATTTTAATTAAACTAATCGGTTATCTTAATCTTAATCTATAATAATTTATTTTATTTGTTAATTATTTTCACTAATATATTTTTAATTATCTATTAATTATACTTATCCTAAATTCTCGTATCTGCAGTGACCAAGACACCCAATATGGGACAGAGGGAGTATTACCTTTTAAAAAATAAAATTATACATCACTTTTTAAAAAATAAAATTATACATTATTTTTCAAAAAGAATAAAATTATATATTATATTCTAAAAAGTAAAATTATACAATACATCCCAAAAAAAATAAAAATACAAAAAATACCACAAAATATCATAAAAACTCCACTCCAAAAATAAAATTAAAGTATTGAAATATAACTGAACATTACTTAAAAAATGGGGGATTTGGGGATGGGTTGGAACCCCTCCCCCCATTTTTTGCCCAACCCACTGGAGTTGGTCTAAGAATTCGAAAGAAATTTACGAATTTTATTTGGTTTTTTGTTTTCACCATTTTTTTTCCTCTCTATTATTACCTTTACTTTCTTTTTTTCTTTTTTGTTTTTTCTGTTTAAAAATACTTAACCAAATGTTTTTTTATTAAATATTATACTAAATACTCTTTTTATGTATATTATAGGATTATATTAATATATGTTATTTTTTATAATATTAATAAATAATAAAGTGTACAGTATCAGTTTGATTTTTTATTATTCACTTTTTATAATTTTTAACAATTTTTTTATTAAAAAAGCATACTAAATTGTAGTTTAAATATAAATTTAAATTCAATATTAAAAAATATAGAAATTTAAATTAGCTTTGAAGATCTGACAAAAAATTAATATGGAAAGACTATTTTCAATTTTTTTCCTAAAGATATCATTTTTTTTAAAATATTATACTAAAAATTAATTTTATATTAAAAATATCTCATCACAAATTTTATGAGAAAATTGCATGTTATGGGCAAAAATAAAAAAGTCGAAAACAAGAAAAGCGACAAAAAAATCCTACAAAAATGAAATACCATCAAACTTGCTACGAGACAAGGTGTGTTCAGACCACAACACACATTCGCACAGCAAATACATACATAGACAAGCAGTATGTACGTCCGTACGTACGTATGTATGTATGTACGTATGTTTCTAGGTATATTTTGATTATTACATGATCCTGCTGTTGCTAAGGTTCCCGCTAAGATTCCCGCTTAGATTCCCGCTGCTTGTCCACCCTTCCTGCACCTGAACTGCGTACTGCATATGCCACAGCACATCCTCCACCGTCGGTCGCCCCGCCGCCTCCAAGCACACGCAATTTATCGTGATCTGGGCCACCGTTTTCAGCGACTCGTACGCAAACGTCCCCCGCATCGACGGGTCGATCATCTCCCGTAGCCTCGACGGCGACTCCGCCAAACTCCTCTCCAGCTACAAGACAAGACAATTCCACATTGTAAGAATTGAACAAAGTTTTCGACTCCGGGCATTAGTCCCCCGATCAAATTTTTCGGATCAGGAGAGGTTTTATGTGTTGCGCGTAGATAATTGTCATGTACTATCAAGTATGTGTTAGTATATATATTATGTTAACATAAATAGTGTATTATATTTAGTTATATAGCATACGTTGTCCGTTGGACAACACTGCTATTTTTAAATTAAGCACAATAACTGATGCCTTCAAGTCTCGAACGACCTTAGTAGTAAATATGGATGGCAATTCGGGCTGGCCCAGTTTTTTCATGTCGCCCAAACCGAGCACAAAACCGGGCCGGGTTGGACAGACCCGACCTTTGCCATCAAATTATGTTATAATTTTTATCATTAATATATAAATTTATTAAAATTTAAATATTAATTTTATAAATCGCCGTACTAGACCCGGTTCGACCTTCATGAGCCCGGACACAGCCCGGTTTATTAACGTACCGGGCCAGGCATGGCCCAAAAAATTTCAAGCCTATTTTTTTAGGCCCATGCATGATTTTTTCGTGCCGTATTCGGACCAGATTTTTGGGCCTTGATTATTTTTGCCATCCCTAGTAGTAACTATGTGATTAAGACATGAAATTAGCGTCACCTGAAATTTAACGTCGTCCACTTCACTCCTCGAGTTAACGGGTTGCCCCGTAAGGATCTCTATTAAAATCACTCCGAGCCCATATATGTCTTCCTTGTCGGGATTTTCACTGCATAGCAATCGAAAATGACGATACAATACAAAACTAAGGCTATCCGACACTTATATTAGTATACGTGCAAATCAAGTTTTAAATTCACCTATTTGAGTTATTCGACAAGCCATCGTGTCCATGAAGAGGGCTTTCGGCTCCGACCTGCGAATTCATAAGGACAAATAAATTTATCGAGGATCCATTCGCGTCTCTTCAAGAAATCGATAGCGAATCCGTAAAATTAAAGAACTCGACCCCACCTTAGCCGGTAAATTTATATTATAGCTACTTATTTTTGCCGTGAGGCTATCATCCAACAAGATGTTGTCGATTTTCAAGTCGTTCCCGAGGACGACGGCCGTGTGGAGGTACTGAATCCCGCGCGCTATTCCGACAGCGATCGCCATCCTCTGCGGCCATTTCAAGAATTCTCGCTTACGCCAATCTGCGACAACATACCAAGAATTGAACATAACAAAATTGATTGAATTCTAGTTTTCGCGATTTTATTACAATGCTGGAGTTACTGTTTTTACCCGTTAGGTGATCTCTTAATGATCCGTTAGTAATGTTCTCGAGGACAATAAAGACGGCGCTCGCCGTGTTGGGATGGTCCTGATACGTGACGATGCAGTGGCCGAGGACGCTGACCAAATTCCGGTGCCTTAGCTTTGATATAACGTCCATGTGCTGCTGCAGCGCCTGTGACGAATGCTTCTGCTTCAGTTTCAGACACTTGACGAGGACCACCGATCCGTCTCTTAGCCACCCTTTGTATAGCTGTTATCGATCGAGACATCATTAAAATCCACATCGCTACAATGTGTAGTAGTAATAGAAATCGAGGAATGCCGATTCGCTCTAATTAGCACATATAAAAGACGGACAACACATAGTCACATAGTTTCAAAGCACACAATATATATGGATATATATCATGTGCTGAAATCAATAGTAATATGTATAGTATGAACTTTTGCCATGTATTGTTAATTCATATACTCCTTCGTCTCATAAGAAGGATATCATTTTTGTCCGTCCCAAGAGTATTATTTCATAATTTAGTAATTGTTCTACCTACCAAACATATAAATATCTTTACAACGAGCTGTTAAACGAATCGAGTAGCTCGTGAGCCAAGCTTGACTCGGCTCGGTTATCTCTATAAACAAGCCGAGCTCAAACTAAAAAAATTTTACTTTTATAAACGAGCTGAGCTCGAGCTCGAGCTCGGCTCACAAATAGCTCAATTGAGCTTAATAGTATATTTATATTATTTATATATTAATATAATATACATAATTTCTTATATCAAAATTTACATTTATTATTCAATTTTGAATATTTTATTATAAAAAATTATGAATAAAATTAAATAGATTCAATTTATGTATTAAAACATATATAGAATATGTATAAAATTTAAGCTTAACGAGTCGAGTTCGAGTCACTATTTTGGTTCGAATTCTTAACGAGCCGAGTCAAGTTTGTACCGTTATCAAGTTCGAGTCTGAGCTTGAACAATCAATAATTGAGCTCGCTCGGCTCGTTTAATATCTCTACTTACAACTTACAATATATTACACAAATAAATTATTTTTGGGTAAACTGTTTTTTTAATCCCGTAACTGACCCCTTTATTATTTTAGTCCTGTAAGTGGAGCTTGTCGTAAACTAGTCCTATAAGTGAAAAATTTTCGTTGTTTTAGTCCTCCGGCGCCGGATACGTCCGCGTGGCTCGCCGGAGGTGACGTGTCCGCCAGGTGTCCGGCCAGCTCAGCGACACATGGCTGACACGTGGATTTATTTAAATTTTTTTTTTTTTTTAATTTTTTTAATTGGACTAGATAAAAAGAATAAAAAAAATACAAATAAAAATTAAAATAAATTAAAAATAAGTTTTTTAAAAAATTTTAAAAAATGGAAAAAATAAATAAAAAAATCCACGTGTATGCCAGGTCAGCGACACCTGGCGGACACGTCTCCTCCGGCGAGCCACGCGGGCATCTCCGGCGCCGGAGGACTAAAACAACGAAAATTTTTCACTTATGGGACTAGTTTGCGACATGCTCCACTTACAGGACTAAAATGATAAGGGGGTCCAGTTACGGGACTAAAAAAATAGTTTACCCATCATTTTTTATATTACAACATACTGATAGGAGCATCTTTGTTTTTTTTTTTCTTTATTACAAACCAATATAATACTAATATTAAAAAATTACGTACAAAAAGCAGCTCTTGTTGACGGTTATATTATGTGTAGTTAGCACTGTAACAACAACCTACAAGATTATTTACAACCATACCTGACCCTGCGATCCTTCGGCCACTAGATTAGCCGGATCGAAGCCATTGGTCGCGTCCTCGATCTCTTCCAACGTGAAAATGCTGTACGGAGGCAATCCAATCGACGTCATCCTCATCGGCGGAGGCACATGCCCTGAAAGAACATCATAGTTCACACAAAACATTACATTCAATCAAAAACTCAGAAAAATCGAAATCCAACGGCAATGTCCAAAATCAATCAAGAGGCTCACGTCCGAGGGGCGAGCCGTGGTGGATTGCGCTCGCATTCTTATCAATCACAAAGCTATCGCATTTATAGTCACTACCATACTTCCTCCGCCGCACTCTTCTATATACAACAATAATCAAGAACCCGACGACAGCCAACACCGCCACGACGGCGCCGATTACACCGAGCACAATGCCGAGCCTCAAAGTCGACGCCGCCGCCTCCTTGGGCTTCGTCTTTGCCGGAGGCTTAACCGCGATGGCATCGCGCTGGCAATAAGTTAGCGGCCGTTGGTACTTAGAGGTCGTGTTGGACAAACAATTCAGCATTATTACAACCGTCTTGTTCCCGACGTTCAGGCAATCGGGGAGCTGTCCGATCAACAAGTTGCCGGAGATATCCACAAATGTAAGATTCTTGCCACATACCAAATTCCTTGCGAATGCTCCGGTCAACTGATTTCTAGCAATGCTGACGTAACGAATCGCCGGCAAGGAGAGGAGAAATCCCGGCGCCGGTCCGGCGAGCTTGTTCCCGGAGACGTCGATGGAGTGAAGATTGCTTAAATCTTTCAAAGAAGGAGGGATTTCGGATCTCAGGGAGTTGTTTCCGAGGTTTATGTCGGCGAGATTTTTGCCCAAATTGGGGAAATCAGGGCCCAAATAGTTGTTACTCAGATCGAGTTCTTGCAGCAGTAACATCCCCCCGAAATCGGGGGCACTTCCATTGAAGAGATTATCGGTCAGGACAAGGCTCGTCAGGGCCTGGTACGAGGTAATCGATTTAGGGATTTCGCCATGGATGAAGTTGGAGCTCAAATTGAGGGTTTTCAGGGATCTAAACCTGTTGATTTTTCCAGGGAGTGGGCCCCACAGCCCGAGATTGACTAACGACAGCTTCTCCATTGCTGACAGCTTGGTTAGGACAGTGAAGAACGATTCGATGGAGAAATTGCCGGAGAGGGTTTGGTTTGAGACGACGAAGTTCGAAGGGGTGGGCTTAGGGAAGGTTCTAGAAGGAGAGGTTTTGTTCCCGACTATGGAGAGCTCGACGATGTGATTGTCGGAGCAAATCACTGTAAGAGAAGGAGATGGCGGGAGGGAACAGAAGTTCGTCCAGCGATTCCATGACTGAATTGGGGGAGAATATTCTAGAATCTTCTGGGCCTGGAAGAGGATTCTGCTCTCCCTTGGAGACAATTGCGCGTCGCAAAACGATGATGCAAGAAACAGTACTAAAGCAGTTGCAGAAAACAGAAAATGGAGGGATTTGGTACCCGAATCTTCTCCCATTCTTAATTTCTTGAATGGGTGTTCTTAGAACATTGAAATCGAAGAGAAGTTACTTACTGGATTCGAATCCATCCCATAATAAGACGATGATTATTGTGGGAGACGAAGAAGAAGAACAGAGTGTGGGGCTTTCTTGTAATAAAGCACCTTTTGCCTTCTCTGCAATTTTTTTATTTTTGATAGAAATTGACGGGAATTAAATGTCGGTCGATGAGCAGAGAAGATGATTTATTCAAAGGTCGGAAGAAGGAGGGGAAGAGCAGAGCTGTCTGGGCACAGAGGCAGAGGAACCTGTAATAATTCTTATTTCTTGATCTCCTGCTTCGCGTTGTAGAGTGTTGGGCTGCAACCGGTTCTGAAGCCGTTAATTGTTACTGAATCGACGGATGTGATGTGATGTTGTGAAGTGGCGGTGATGGAGTATGTTAGTTTGGTGGAGGCGCATGTAGGGGAAAATGGCTCTGGTGGGGTAGGGGTGCTGGGGTTTGCATGTGGGGTTCTCGTGAGAGGAGACGAGTGTATTCCGTGGAATAATCAGTTGGAAATTTAATTGTCGAAATTATGCTTTTAAATTGTAATTAAATTTATGAAATCTGTGGCCGTGTCTTGTAATTAAATTTCATTATCAAATTTATGCTTTGAAATTGTAATTAAATTTATGAAATCTGTGGAATAATTTATGTTATTTATTCATATTTATTAATTATATATATATTCTATTTAGAGTAAATAATTTTATTATTCATATTCTAACAAATAATAATTAATTTATTATTATTTTTTTTATTAATCAAATTACTTTTCTTAATAATTTTTATATAATATTTTTATTTTTATATTAAAGTACTATTATACTTTAATTTTTGTTCGATCGAAGTGACATAATTAATTCCAACCAAAAGTATTTGGAAGTAGTTACATCAGCATTTGAAAATAAAATGTAAAATATACTATTGTATATAAATGTAAGTAATTTGATAGATGAAGAGATATTATATCTTTGGACATTGAAAATAATTTAATATATATAAAACTATGAATTATATGTATTATCAATTTATGTGTTATATTATTAGTTTATATCACGTGTTGTATGTATATATTCTACGTGTTGTCAGTCGCATTAAGTACTCCATTTATTTTAGAAAAGATATGGTGTTGACAGAAATGAAAGTGGTTATAAAGTAAGAAAATAAAAGATTAAAATACCATTGTTTTTGAATGATTTTAAAAAATAGACTAGAATAATAATTATAGATAATTTAAAAAAATAGAAATAATTTTGTTATAAATAGAGACTATCATTAATAAATAAATAAATAAGACAATTTTATTGGAACGAAGAGAATATAATTAATACCCACTGTAATATATAGGATAAAAAAATCATTATTATTTTTATCTATTTTTTATTAAAATCTATTTTTAATCATTTGAACACAATTTTAAATGACTGGAAGAGTAATTCAATTTAACCTCAATGTTTGCAAACGGAAGTCAACATATTGACCAAGGCTTAAGTTCAACATCTAAGTATATTTAATTTATTCCTAATTTCGAGGAGATCTATAAATTTATTTATTGTTCATGCATTCTTTTATTAAAATGTAAGCAATGCCAAATTTGATTAAAGTATTAACATAAAAACCAAAATAAATAAATAAATAAATAATGAAAGAGTTATATTATAGTATTTATTTAAATTCTCTATTATTGCTGTCATGAAGTGTTATTTAAAGACCAAGAAGTGTGAAGTATTTATTTGATTTTTGTAGAATTTAGTTGAAGGAACAATATTAATTATTCTGAAGAATATTTATAATTTCTTTTTATTGGCATTGAAGTTTGAAATCTATACTTACATAAGTTTATTTATTTTAAAATAGAGTCCATTCAATTCAATGCAGTTGGAAAATAGCGAGTTGGGTACAGTTAATGTCACATTTAATAACAATACGGGCGTTTATTTCAAATTGAATTCTTTTTACTCTTTAATATACATATTTTATTTTTTTATAATATTATATTTAAAAAATATATATTTTTTCCTATTAGATATTATGTTAATAAGTATTGCTGTCAGGGTAAATTATCATTTTAGTATTGTAAATAAAAACTTTTTGTATTTTTAATTTTTCGGCACCGAGAATGTTTGCGTAGCATGCAGATATGTATCCGTCTGGTCAGCGCCATCTGAACATATAAAAGACTAAGTATGCAATTCTTTTTTTTTTTTTTTACTTATAAGACTATTTTAAAATAGTTTCAAATATGAAAATAAGATGATAAAAAATATAAATAAAAGAACAGTTTACCCACACTATTATTATTTAAAAGATAGTAAGATGCCAAATATAAATCAAAGAATATAACAAGTGATCACACCTTTAGTGTGCAATTGTTTTTAGTTTGATATATTTTTATTTATTTTTCTTTTTCATTTTTTTTTTTTTTCAAATAGTAGTTTCAATGATGTTAAATGACTGTTTTCAACTGCTCTTTCATAAAGTTAATAGAATTTTTATGGTTAGTTATTAATAATAGTGAAAATATCAATAAAAATTGTTTATTTATTTATATTTTTAAAAAATATATATTTATAAAAAAAATAATAATATATTTTTATTTGAAAGGATATCATTAAAAATTGAAAGCAATGGTACTAAATACTTTTATTTTTATTTTTTATTTTTATGGTGTATCAATCATTGAATGCATATATAGCTTCTCACATCAATAATAAGTACTATAATATGGTCTAAGTAATATATATTGCCTCACTCACTAAATGAACTTCCATAATTGAAGTTTATTCATACTTCCATAATTTAAATTTTTATATTTAAATTTGCTAAAAACACTCTATATTTTCTAATTAATATATATATATATATATATATATTGTAAAGGAAATAAAATGTGGTACCGTTTCATCCACTCATTTCTGATTTATGAATGATGTGCAAGTATTACCTAATATTTCATTCTTCTTACAAATATATATATATATATATTTTTTAAAAAAATAAATAAAATAAAATAAAATTTAAAAAATAGACTTTAGTAGTGAAATAATACCAAATTAATATACAGTTTACGTGCTTATCTTAGTGGGTGGGTTGATGGTTTATATAGTTATTGAAGAAAGAAAAAAAAAAAAAGAAAAAAGAAAAAACTTATACTAAGTATTGAGATCAACTACACAAATTCAGATGAAAGTAAAAAAAATATGCTTGGCTTGCCAAGGATATCTCATCACTTAATTTATAAGAATTTGACAGCTAAAGTGTTTAGTTATTATTTGAATGTTGTGTTTAAAAAGTAGTTATATAAAAGATATAGTATAATATTTTTATTAAAAAAAAAAATTGTTATTAAATAAAAAAAAAAAGATTCTTAAAAAAATAGTTCCTATATTTCAATTTCAAGGAAGAGTTGTACGTAAAATGTATAAATATGTAAAGTATTGTTGAAGAAGAGGCAAATGAATGTTTAGGGTCTGGATTTTGGATTGAGATTTAAATAATAAATTTTTTGAATTTGAATAGTTATATGATGTAATATAAATAAAAATTGATGTGATGTTTTGAATGTAAAATTGATTTTTTTTTTTTATAATACTCCCTCTGTCCCACGTACCATGTCCACATTGCCGTTTATGTCTTTTTTGGAAAATGATTATACACTTTAATCTAATTTTAAATTTTTAAATATAATTTATATTAATTTTAATTAAACTAATTAGTTATTTTAACATTAATATATAATTATTTATATTATATGATAATTATTTTCACTAATATATTTTTAATTATTTATTAATTATATTTATCCTAAATTCTCGTGTCTACAATGACCCAATAATTCAATATGAGACGAAGAGAGTATAAAATATAAAAAATAAATATTTGATTTGATAATTTAAAAAAAAAAAGAATTTGTAAAAACAGTAAAAATTTGACAAAATCCCTTAAACAAACACACCTTTACTGATATTACATTCATATTTTATAATAATTTCAGACATTTATATATATATTTCAATAAATTAATTGGTCAGCACATCCAACTGTTAGTTGTACTTTGCTCCTCTGGGCTGTCTTAATTATTTATATTCTTTTGCTCTACACTACAATCCAAACTCTCATAGCCTTTTATTTAATTTAATTTTTTAATAACATTAATCAATTAATTAGTTAATTAATGCCTAATTAAAAATAATAGACACCATCTACCTACCCCCCAGTCTCATGCATGCAACTTGTTAATTTATTCCTAATTAAAAATGATTTAATTCATGCCCTAATATAATTACTCTCTCTGTCTCAGTAGCACATGATGAGAGCCAACCCTACTCATTTATTTAATCCACTAATATAATTAATCCCTCCCAAATTATTTTATTTTTATTTATGTACCTATGATCATTTCAAAATCTCAATAATAGTTACATACAACTATATTATTACACACACATATATTATTATATATAAAAATTAAGCAATTAATTTTCTTAATTTATATATACTGGGCTGATATGGGCCCAGCCCGTTATAGTCCTACATTTCATCTTATGGAATATATTAATGTCATATAATTGTTATATATTAGTATCAAAATTCAAAATTCAAATTGCAAAGGTAGAGTGTGAGCTACTGTTTACCTGTAATTTCTAAATTTAATTTTTATTTATTTAATTTATAATTCATTTTATTTAAATACCTTTTATCTACTTTTTTTTTTTTTTTTTTATATTCGAATATTACCGTATTAGTTATTACATTTTCAAAATAACAAAATAAGAAACAAATAAATAAAAAATCACAACTAATTAGTTATAAAATTTCAAGTAAGTGGATGTAAATTGTATATTTGTTTCTTTAAAATTTATAAAAGTGCAGACATATACTTTATTTAGAATTTATGTACAAATAGGTTAAAAAAATAAAATTACTCCATTCCATCGTGCAAAAATATGTTTATTTTTAAGTAAAAATAAATATATTTTTGCATGAATAGTATTTTAAGTTATTTTTACACTTTCTACTTTTCTTTTGAAAATTGATAGATGTAAAATTAAAATTTAGTAGATTGACACATTATTTTATGTAAACATATATACATATATAGAATGAAAAATATATAGGTTAGTAGCATAGATATAAATAGATAAAAAAAATAGTAAGTAAAAATTTGAAAAATATATACTTTTGTACTAAATATATGACATAAACATACCATAAAATCAAATACCGATGGTGTATAACTTATTTCATCATATAAATACGATCAAATCTCCAAATCCATCGAAGAAATTAATCTTCATTCCTTATTGTAAACATAAAGCAAACACATATTTTCCGCTGTTCCAATTGGGGTGGAACGCAGCAAGGCTGATCGAGTATCCGTGCCCAATGAAAATGCAGTCGTACGCGACCGATGCGCCGCCATAGACGGTGGCATTCGTGTAGAATGTCCAAATTATTTCCCCGGTCCGAGCATCCATTGCGTAGATAGGGCCGGTAGGCGCCGTGGACCCTGCAAGACCCCGTTGACCACGGTCACCGGGCCATGGGCTGTGTCGTTGCTTGGATTGGCCGTGGTCCATAGGATTGTCCCCGTGTCGACATCCATCGCCACCCATCCACCGGCGTTGGTGGTCGCATTGGACGGCTTCAAGGTGAACGGTAATCTTGCGCCGTTCGATATGTTGGTGTACACGCGCTTCCTATCGGTTGCGGCTCCCCACACCCCTCCTCCTTGGGTAGACCCTGGGCCGGCTTTCTGTAACAATAATGTGATATAAATAGGTATTTGATATTATATATTTTACATGAAAAGAACTAAATGATAACGAATAGTGTAAAGCTTAATTAAGATCTATAAGACAATTGGACCGATTTGAAAATTGAGATTTTTATAATGTTTGAAAACATCCCTTATTCTACTTAAAAATTAAGATTCGGTTTACGCACAAAATTTTCAAGATTTGAAGTTTGAAAAAAAATGAAAATATAAAAAGTTAGTATTGTTAGATAATGTAAATAACCGTCTCGTCTAAAAGTTTAATCCGTTAAGCCATCAAACGAAATTTGCATGAGGACAACAACAAACAAGGGATAGTGGGGCTTGAATTCGAGATCTAAGGCTCTAATATTATATTAAATGATGTAAATGACCGTCCCACCTAAAACCTTAAGCTGTTAGAATACATATCATTTATTTATCTATCAACAAATAGAAACGGGAGTCCACCAACAAGTATTTGATATAATATTTTGTAAGAGAAAATATATGTTCGATATAATATTTTGAAAAAAAAATATTATAAATAAATAGTATCAAAACTTTAAAAAAATATATCAATTAACTGATTTTAAGAGTTTGATTTTAATTATTTTGCGAATTGCATTAAAACTAAAGAATAAGATATAGAAATAACATATTTTCATTACCGTAAACCAAACAATATCGCCATTATCCCGATCCAAAGCCCAAGCAAATCCGCTCTTTTGCACGGCCACAACAATATCACGGCGTCTTCCCTTGGACCGGATGGTTAGTAGCATTGGGGCTTCTCCAAAATCGGCATCTATGTTTGGGCCAGGCGGACAATCAAGGTTGCCGGGAATCAAACAAGCAAAATAGAACACATCGTAAGGCTCAAGCCTTGTAGCCCACTCAATTTTCCCAGTATCAATCTTGAGTGCCATAATTGAATCGAAATGAATATCCGGCCCAATGCACTCGTCTGGTTGGCTAGGCGGGCTAGTCCGGTTATTTTGCCTAGTTTGGCACTCGAGGACTTCAGCCGGGGCGTTGTAGAGTTGTCCGGTTCCTACAAAGACGAGGTCTCGCTTTGTGTCGATGGACGGGCTGCTACCCCATATGGTTGCGCCCGAATAGCCGCCTAGCCGGCCCCCGTTGTCGGGTAGAGTGTATGTCTGCCAGAGGATTTTTCCGGTCTTTATGTCCATTTTTACCATACTTTCACGGAATGTGCAACAGGGTTGCTCTGTTCTTATGACTTCTAAGGATGATACTCCGCAGTAAAATGCTCTTTGAAAAAGAATCAAATAAAATAAAATTTTGAAGGTAAAAATAATTATTTAATTTAATATTATTTGAATTCGATGCCTTTTTTTAAAAAAATAATAAAATAAAATATTGAATAGTAAAGTTTGACAAAAAAAAAAAAAATCAAAAGTATGTCTAAACAAGCACCGGTAATAAAAAATATATATTTTTTCATCAATTTGAACAGTTAGTTACGATAAATGACACAATACTAAAGAATAAAACAAAGCATCCCAAAATTTGATTATAAAATTCGATTAAACTATTTTATGTCTAAAGGCAATGTCATATTAAGAATTTATAGTTTCTTTTCTTTTTCTGTAAATATTAAATAACAGTTTGTCTTAAAAAAATTATTAAATGAATAATTGATGAATTATTTAATTATTTATTTTATTAAAAATAATATATTTAAGATATCTTATATTTTTATTTATATAAAACTTATAAATAAATGTGCATTTTCAACTAGGTATCAACTTTGGATCAAAATAGTGTTTTGTGCATACGTAATTTTAGCACAAGAGATTTTACGTAATAAATAAAATACAAAATATTTTGTATATCTTTCTTAAAAACACAAATGCATTATATAATCTATCTAATATTATACTACCTCCGTCCGGCTCTAAAGATCTCATTTAAATATTAATTATTATATCAAAACGTAGTTTAAATTAAAAAAATTTGTAAAAATACTTCAATCGGTATCTTATAATACTAATAGACGGATATTTGTATAAAAAATTATAAAAATATAAATATATTTTTAATATTAAGTACAATGACGACAAATGGTAAAGGCAACCCTTACACAGAGGGAGTATTAAGAACATGTTCATATCATATAAAAAAATATAAACTTAAATTTAAAATTTTAATATTTCCAAACATTAGAACTAACCCCTTATAAGGAGTCCCCGACATGGTCACGACGCTCGCCGGGCCAGGATCGACCAACGTGGACCAGACAAGCCGTCCTGTTTCTCGTGTCACGGCGATCACAACCGCCGGCCCATAAATTGCGACGATCAATAGATTGCCGGCCACGGCGGGAGTTGCCCGCGACACCGTGACATTGACAGTCCGTCCCGTCGGCTGTATCCCTGTTAACTGCCCTATGTTCCTCATCCAAATCAGCTTTCCGTTCCCGGCATTTACTGCATACAAATTTCCATTCCACGCCGGGAAGTAGACGACTCCGCCGGCCACGGACAGCGTCGCCGACACATCGAACCCGGCGAGGAATTTCCATCTTTGTCCTAACTGGCCTGACCTCACCCTACTTGGCTTTATGTCTCCTCCCTTAACATATCTCCTGTTTTTAATATCTTTTCCATGAGTATACCACTGCAAAAATTTATTAATTTGTTAGATTCATAAGTAAATAAATTGAAAATATTTTGATCCAAAAATAGTCTGAAAGAACATAATATAAATGAATAAATTGTCTTACTTCTTCTGAAGAGCAATAGGAAACTGAAATTAGACAAAATGATACAATGAGTGTAGACACAAGTTTATTCATAGCCATCGTTTGATGACTATTTTTAATGTCATTTTGGTTCTTATAGTGAGAAAAGTATGAGTTTTGTTCAAGTATTCCCACTATTTATTAATTTTTGTCCTTGCCCACAAAGAAATATTATATTATATATTATTATTATTATTATTTTCATTTAAAATTTAAAATATAGCGTCAATAAATAATTTATACTACATCAATTGAAAAAGATTTACATTTTCTATTTTTTATTAATAATTATTTAAATTATTATATTAACAATTCAAAGAAACTCTTGCAAGTCCACAACCAAGAAAATTGAGTAAAATAGGATGCCAAACCTCCACTTAATAATTTAATAAATAGTATTCAACTTCAACGTTGTTATTATTATTATTATTATTATTTTCAACTACAAGTTGCAGTATAGAATTTTAGAAAGTGTTCATTTTGTGGGTTTTTTTTTTTTTTTTTTTTTTGAATTTTAAAATTGAATATTTGGAAAATAATTAGGGATTCAAATTAAAATGGAAAACATCAAGTGAGATTAAGTGATGTTCGAATAAAGTTTAATAAGTGAACCAATCTATGATCTCATTTATTTAATCATCTATTTTCAATCAGTCAAACATAGATTGTTACTGCTTTAAAATGTGGTCTATATATTTTGGGAAAATTATATATTAATATAGATGAAAAATTAGTCGAATTTCTTTACGTCACGTATGATTATAATTTTTGTCTTTGGCGAAACTACTTTCTGATCTTTGATTTTGATATTGAAATTCCGCAATGTATTTAAGCTAAAATAGAATTCATTTTTATTCTTGGATGTACATGAATTGTTTCCTAGTTTTACAGTATATATAGTAACAATTGTAATTAAGTTTTACTAATATATATATATATATTACAATATATATGCTATGTATTTTTTATTTTTTTTTAATTTTTTTAAATTTAAATTTTATTATTATTATTATTCTTTTTTATGTTTATGAAATAACTTAGTGGTTAATTATTACTCACTCGGTCTCTAAAATTTGTGCTCTTATTTTTGGACACATATTTTAATAAAGTGTTTTTTTTTTTTAATTACCTTTTACTTTTTATGATAAAAAAGTATAGAAGTAAGATGATTTTTTTTTTTACTAAATAAAAATATATGAATAGTTTTAAGAAACAGACAAAAAAATAAACATATTTTTAAAAAACATATTATCAATTAAAAATACAGAATTTGAGTAATAAAAAAAATCCCAAGTAAACATATATACATGGTGGGAGTGTTTACTTGGTAATTATATGCATATTATTTTTTTGGTCTCATATAAATTAAAATATAATTTTATGGTACAAAATTTAAAAATATATTAACATTATATTGATAGTAAAATACAAATTATTGATAAAAGTCTTTTTTATTCCTCTGAAAGTATATTTTAATTTAAGCAAAACAAATTATTTGTGTAATAATATTATAAAAATTAAAATAAATTTATGCATGACTATTTATAGTAATTGAATAATCAATTTGAATCTACAAAAATAGCCATGGTGACCGAGGCTTTGACAGACGAAAAAAAATATTATTTTCTTTAAGTACAATTTCCAAAGGTCAAAAATATATAGCTCATTTAGAGGACAAAATTGGTTTATTCAACATTTTTTTAGGTGGCATAGTTGCCCATAAATATTATCTAAAAATATATTATTTTCACATTTCATATATATATATATAATATTTTATTTACTTATAAAAAATCAACATTTAATATAAAGTATTATTTTTATTAATTTCTAAATTTTTATATTTAACATAAAAAACAGGCGAAGTAATCAAACCTAATATTTTCAAAAGTTTGTTCAAGTGATCATATATAAAGTCATGTTAAAAGTCAAATAAATTACGTGCTGAATTATCTTTTCAATGTGTTTGCTACTGTTTATATACACATAAAATAAAAATTAATAAAATATATAAAATATTATTATATATAATATTCTTACAATTTCTCGCACTATATAATAAAATTATAAATATTAAGCAAATATTCTCCTAGACGTTTTTTTTCCTTTTGTTTTGGTTTGTTTTGTTTTTCACTATCCAGTCTCTTATTTTTTAATAAAAATATATTTTTTTTGTCATTTGGTAAGTATATATATATTTTTTATTTTGGATGTCCAAACATACAATTTAATTTTGTTAGTTTGTATGGACACAAGTACACATTATATACTTTTTTCGTCCACTTGATGAGTATATATATATATTTATTTTGGTTGTCCAATCATAATATTTATTTATTTTAGCTTGTATGGACATCACTACACATTACAAATACTTTTATATTTATACTTATTTACATCAATATTATCGTATTAATTTTACACATCGTAGTTAAAATAGTCTTTACCTATAAAAATTATCACAAACTATCATTAAATTATAATATTTATTAAACTCGGTGCAAGAATAAATATATATTTTCTGAGTAGACGGAATAAGTATTTTATTTTTAACAATATATTATATCAAATTATTATTTAAATTACAATCCAAATTCCAAGAAAACAATGAAGGAACAAATCCTTTTTTTTTAGGACATATATATTTTAATCTAAAATATCACATCATCAATGAACATTGTTTGTGTGCTAAATAAAATTATTCAACATGATACTAAAAACACATTAATATTAACAAAATACGACATCCGTCCCACGTACCGAGTCTGCTACACTGTAGACACGGTATTTTAGAAGGGGTGTAATTAGTAGATAATTAAGAATGTATTAGTAAAAATAATTATCCTATAATATAAATAATTATAAATTAAGATTAAAATAATTAATTAGTTTAATTAAAATTAAGAAAAAAATAAATTAAAAAATTTAAAATGAGATTAAAGTGCGTAATGATTTTCCAAAAAAGAAAAGTGACATGAAATGTGAGACGGATAGAAACAGTAACGTGAACATGATATGTGAAACATAGAGAATAATACATAATATATATTGAGCCTAATTTACAGACCATTAAGTTCAACTGAAACTTTACTTTGAGCAGCGCACCTGAAAAATATAGTAACAGTAAAATTCCACTCAGATAAAAGAAAAAATAAAAATAATATAGTAATACATAACATATAAATCAATTGTTGACAATAACAAAAAGAAAAATAGAAGAAAGTCCTAGTCAATTGTTTGTTTCCTTTTATTGTTGCTATTTTCAAGCATTTATTTTAATTTATATTAATAAAATATAAATACAATATATAAATTGACAATGTAACAAAAATTCATACCGCAATCCCACCCCATTCCCACACTCGTAATTATTTGTATTTATATGATTGAGTGTGTTTTTTAATCAATTTTTTTTTTTTTTTTTTTTCAAAATCTACTATTTTAAATTGTGCCTTATTCGAATTATAAAATTTGTGTTTTAACTAAATTTTCTTAAATCTTTTTCGATTGTTTTCTTTAGTTTCTAAATCTTTGTTTCACGACAGGTCGATAGAAAGCTGCAGAGCAGTAAATTTCATCGTGTGAGAGGAAAAGGAATACCTCTGCAGGGATGGATGTATGTGGACGCCATTGTGGGAAGTGGGGAGGGTTTGCCTTGCTTCAATTCATCTGAAAAGAAACTCGATATTGTCATATTTGCAGAAGCAGAAGATAAATGCTGGATTCTATCAGTTTAATTAATTATTTACTTATTAAGAACTGGAACACACATATATACATATATATATATATATATATTGAATTTGATAGAAACATGATTATTAATTAGTAGTCTTCGTGTTCAGAATTAAACACTAATTACTTACTGTCAAAAATAAAATATAGGTTATGTTCTTATTTATTTATCTATGTTTTATTCTTCTTTTTTTTTTTTTCTAATTTCTACACTATTCTCTTTTAAAACTAATTAATGACTCATTTCAAGAATCATTGTTATAATTAAGTCCCTCCAATATTTAGACAAACTTCAAATAAAGGGTTTGAAGATTTATATATCTAAATCATCATGTAATCTGTAATTTGCCCTCAAGCAATAATAAAATGAAAACAAGAAATATATATTCAAAGAAAGAAAGCCACAGGGGGTTCGCGAAAGGCCACTGAAGTGAATATGATTCTGCTTGTAGATACATCTTTAATTAATCTTACCCACAGAGACGTCCAGGTTCATACACAATTGAAGAATTCTGCCTCCCAGCACCCAATGCCTTTTAATTTGCCACAAAGCTCCATAGAGAGAGAGAGAGAGAGAAGAAAACCCTATAAATAGCAGCAAGAAGAAGAAGAAGAAGACGAGGTGTGGGAAATTAATTATTTAATTAATTAATATTTCCCAATTGAATATATATCATATCAGAGGACCTCTAGAGTTCCCTTCAAGCACTTCTCGCACTAGATCTCTCTCTCTCTCTCTCTCTAACTGTGTGTGTGTGTGAAGTGTTTGGGGGAACTCCTGGGCTCACCTGATGCCTTAACATCATCAATGTTTAAGTCTGTCTGTCTTTTTATGTATTTTATATTTATTTCCAGATTCTTTAATTTGGGTTCAATTTATTTATGTTTTAATATTTATTTTAATTTTTTTTTTTTCAATTAGTATACACTCAATATTATATATAAAAGATACATATTTTCTACTCAAAAACCATATTCAATACATATTTAAATCTTAGCAGTGACTTTATCTATATATATATAATTCAAAATAACAATAGACTTTACCTATAATATATATATGATTAAATGCTAAAGTACTGTAAAATAAAGTTAAAGATACATCGACATACATTGTTGCCTAGCATAAGATATAAATCTCAACCACCTCGGCCAGCCATTGATGCCTAATGCCTTTGCCGGAAACCACCGCCAGCCACTTGTACAATGTGAAAAATATTTAGTGATTATAATTAGGACATCTTCCATGTATATTTTGTGATTATAAAGCAATTATTAGGCGCTGTTTACACAATAATTTTACATATTTTGATACATTAAATTTTTAAAAGATATTTATTTTTTCTCTCGTAAAATATCATATTAAATATTATTTTTTACTACTATTTTTAAAATTTTAAAACTTCAAACTCTCAAAAGTTTCGTGTCTAAACGAAGTCTGGGTTGGACAAAAGAAGTCTCCAAAGGGACTATCATGAGATTGTGCAAAGTTTTAAGGGGAATTGAAGATAGAAGTCCAAAATTTTTGTCCCGTAAATTTTAGGGATTTTAGGGGCCTTAGCACATTTGATTTATTACACGCAAGACAAAATTCAAATTTTTATTTAATTGTCCAGAAAGCCTATATAGTTCGCCTTTCGATCGGTCCAAAGGAGTAATTTTCATCGATAACAAATGATAAATTGTATTATTGAACAATAGACTTTGTATGTAAGCTTCTAAGATTTATTTATTATTCAACATATAAAAGTTACATTCAATATTTTATATTATGCTTCTTGTATAATTCTACATATTAATGTTATGGTTCAATAATATTCCAATGTTCAATATATAAGTTTTGTTTACATATATACTTTTGAAAGCTTTAACACTATATATCAATATTTTTTTTTAAAAAAAAAATGTCATTCACATCAAATACATATAATGTCTTTAACAAAATATTGCATTAACTATCTAATTTTTATTAATTTTTTGTTTTTCAAAATTCCATAACTCCATAAATTTTATTTATATGGAGTTTTAAGTATTTACACAATTTAAATATACTTAAATAAACTTACATTATAATTCAATTATCTTGAGGATGATAATGAGTAAAAAAAAACTCACATTATAATTCAACACCATATTAATATTTAAGCAATACACTTTTGAACGAAATTCAATACATAATCCACTTTTATAAAAAACTATTTGGTATTGATACTTAAAATAAAGTATAATTATACATATATATATATATATTCGATTATATAGCAACATATATTTAAAATAAGAGTTGTGGAAAATTTTTTGGCTTCTAGTATATAAACGAACTTCACAATTTTAATTTATAAATAAATTAGTTATGACTATCGACCACCAAATAATATGTTTTTCTTTACCAGTTAAAATAAGAGTTGTGGAATATTTTTGGCTTCTAGAATAAAAGCGAAATTAACAATTTCGATTTATAAATACATTAGTTATAACTATCGACTCATGTCAAATAACTTATTTTTCTTTACTGATTTGATAGTCAAAATATGCTTGTTAATTGTTTTTATAATTGAACTAGAACTACTGTGACCATTCCGAACTAAAAAAACTTAATTTAATTAAATTATCATCTATACATAATTGTTTAAATTGATTATATGATTTTTAAAATTGGCTATTTCATAGTAAAGCGCAATTACGGACACCAATTTGAACTTGACAATTAAACTTTAATTAAATTGAAATATCAAGTTGAAATAATCATATAAATTAATAAAAAAATTTAATTAACATTGAAATAAAAAAATTACAAAAATACTTATCAATATCAAACTATGTGTTATTGAATCAAATCTCATAACACTCATGATTTTTTTAAACATCTAGACTATACTTGTCCTCAGTGCATACAATCAAACAAAATATATGAAATACTCTTACTCTCAAGTATTTATGCATTTTAAGACAAGAATAATCTCGTAGGTTTGCTCACTAAAATTGAAATTTTTGGTTTTCTAAATCTAAGTATCTTAATTTACAATTATAATAGGATCGTGGTATGGGTAGATAAAGATACAAAAGGTTAATGAAATTTAAAAAAACACTATACTTGGAATGATCATATAATCAAAACCAAACAAGTTGCATGCACCTTTTACATTCCAACATTGATATATACTCCTTTACTCTATTTTAATATATTCACCACATAGCATTTTAATCTTTCTCTCTTTTTAAAACCATTATATTTTTTTTAATACACTATTTTTTTTTTCTTCACGCTTATTTTCATTACTTCATTCACTTTTATTTCCTCAATTATTTTAGTTATTTAAAAAACAATAAAATTCCTCAGCTTCGCACCTTTGATTTGATTTTTTTTTTTTTTGACCAAGAACTTTCTAGGGCAATCTTTCTATTATTTTGCCAACTCATGCATCAATCAACATCTCTCAAATTTATTCCTTAGTGCAACGAAAACAACTCATATAATGGAGCATATATCAACTCCTAGATTACCAAGGCTTCAAAAAGATCTTTTTTTAAAAAAAAATAAATAAATAAGGTTATCTACTAATTAAGGGTTCATCATAATCAAGAAAATAAATTGTCAATCTCAATCACGGTTTACTAACGAATAATTTTGAAAAAAAAGTTTAAAGTCAAGGCCAAGGGTTAATCTAATGTCATTATTTTTATTCGCATCAAAATTCTACAAAAAGTAATTTTACCATGCAGCATTAGAGAGAACAAGTTCTACAATTTTAAGTTTAACATAATTCCACATAGAATATTTTTTTTTTTAAAAAAAAAAAGAAATAAAAGAAAGAGAGGGGGTATATTTGATGTATATATTGATTATGCAGCTCAACATAGAACCAAAAGCTCACAAAACAATTTAATTGGTGATCAACATAATTTCATTCTCATAAGAAGAGTATGTTAATGATACAATAGATCATATTCTGAATCAAGAAATCATCATATATAACAAGAATTATAAAGTAAGATAGGAAAGCACTTTTTCAAAATAAATAACTTGAACCCACATCGACAAAGTAATCCCCCACATATAATCAACAAAAATGAAGTATACCCCCATGCATAATTCCGAAACAATTGGCTACTATATATTGCAAAATGAGTTTGTACATCCCAAAGATCGAATTATTAAATTCAAGTAGTAAGTCCAAACTATTTAATAGCCCACAAGTCGTGAGTATATTTCCCAATAGTGTTTATTTACTCAAGCAATGAGTATAAATATATTTAGAAACCTCCAAATAATTTGACAAAATACTTGTTACAACACACACACACACACATGACACATACACACATATATATATATATATATGTAAAGCATGTGATGAGCTAGCTCATGAGTTCCCCCAAACACTTGTCACACAATTGACTAATTAATTAAACTGAATTCCTAGACAGCTACCATTCGTAATTGATGACCATTATAGGGTTTTGTTATCCATCCAAATTATATATATTGAAGAAACTATAATGCCATATAGAATTATCACATTTGGCCCAAATTAATATGATCAATGCACCATTTCTAAGTAGCATATATAATTCTCAGATGTAGTGGTACCACAACTATATATATATATATATAGAGAGAGAGAGAGCGAGCGAGAGAGAGAGAGAGAGAGAGAGAGAGAGAGAGAGAGAGAGAGAGAGAGAGAGAGAGAGATCATAATTCCAAACCACCTTTTGATGAAATATATGTTAAAATATTGAATTCAATAAAGCATGATTATGGGTAGTAGTCTTCGTGTTAAGAATTAAACACCAATTACTGTCAAGAATAAAATATAGGAAATGATTTTGTTGAACTGAGTAGGTTATGTTCTTTTTTTTTTTCCTGCAAATTCTCTTTTTAAACTAATTAATGATTCATTTCAAGAATAATTGTTATCCACCATTAATGAATATCACCACAAATTCTACAAATTCAATTGTCTGCTGTAATTAAATAACTCATCCCAACATTTGCTGCGCGCTGTCTTTAATTTAGGCATTACAAAATTTAAATTAAGGGTTTGGGGATTTATATATAGGTCATATGCAATCAGCCAGTAAAGATTTTTCGATTATATATGTAAATAGATGTTATATACATTAGGTTTCCCTCAAAATAAAAAGCAATTAAAAAAAATAAAAAAAATGAAAAATGAGAAATATATATTAAAAGAAAGAAGAAAGAAAGAAAGGCAGAAGGGGTTCGCGATTTAAAGAGCACTGAAGTGAATATGATTCTTCTTGTGCATCTTTAACTAATCTCTCCCAAAAAGACGTCCAGGTTCATACACAATCGAAGAATTCTGCCTGCCTGCATCCAATGGCTTTTAATTTGCCACAAAGCTCCATAGAGAGAGAGAGAGAGAAGAAAACCCTATAAATAGCAGCAAGAAGAAGACGAAGAAGAAAGAAACAACTGTGGGAAATTAATTAATTAATTAATATTTCCAGATTGAATATCATATCAGAAGACCTCTAGAGTTCCCTTCAAACACTTCTCGCACTAGATCTCTCTCTCTCTCTCTCTAACTGTGTGTGAAGTGTTTGGGGGAACTCCTGGGGCTCATCTGATGCCTTAACATCCTCAATGTCTAAGTCTGTGTGCTTTTAAGGTATTTGATATTTATTGGCAGATTCTATATTTATATATAGATTATTTGTGTGTGTGCTCATTACTTGTGTTTTGGAAGGATTTGGGTTTATTTATGTTTCTAATCTAATTTTATACTACTATTATTTATGAACAAATTACTGTTTTTAAAAAAAATTATTTTCAAGATTATATAAAAATTATATATTTTTGTACTAAAAAATCAGATCTAATATATATTTTGTATCGAATGACTAATTTTTTTAATAGATAGAATATATATATTTTTTTATAATATTAATCTGTAAGTTACCGAAGTGTCTTTTTTTTTTCATATGAAAGAACTCCATCGGACACCTTATTAGTGCCTTTTCCGAAAACCATTGCCAGCCGCTTGTACAATGTGAATCATATTTTGCCGTAACAAATGACATTTTCAGTGCTATTTTTAGCATTATAAAAGCAATGATAATGCTAAATTGCATTTGTTTAATTAATTATGTCATTTTTTACTAATATAAATTTTTAGGTGAAAAGGATGGTTGAATTGTGTTCGAATCTCATTGCTCTTCTTTGTAATAAAATAAAAAGGTTTAGATTTATTTACCATTTGATTTTTCTGATGTTCACTACATATATAAGTACTTAAAAATTTTACAACATAGTTAAATAAACGTACATTATAATAATTCAAAGCTATATATACTAATACTATATGTTGGCGCACAAAAAATATTTTGGTAGATGATGAGAATTTCTAATTGATTGAGTAAGATAGTGAAATGGATCGAAATCAAGTTTATGAAAAGAGGTTGAATTGTTTGTGAACCAAAAGAGGCAAAATAAGCCAAAGCCGACATCCACAAAGTGTCGATGGAATGTTTGGCAAGATCATTAAGAGGGTGATTATTTGGTGGTATCATTGTGGTTATAGATTCATGGAGTTGAAGGAGATGAATGAGGCAGAACAAATTCGATCAAACACAAAGATATGATAGGGCAATTTTCTTCTTTTAGTTTTACCATGTATTTTGTTTCCATTTGGCATTTTAGAAGCTAGAATTTTGTAATAGAGATCATGATCAATCCATTCCAGTTTGTCGCCGTGTATTTTTTCATGAATTATATTGATTTGCATTTTTTTTTCTTTTTTTTTCCGAAAAGAAAAAAAATAGTTGCATACCACTTAAGTTGTCTAAAACCCAGCGTTTCTTTTAAATAGATATCAGACAAAAAACAAAATTGGAACCAATTGCAATTTACATATATAATCAAATAGGACCAACCTCATATTATTTGGCTTTCTTGATCAAACCATATCTGAATTTTGAGGTGATATATATATATATATATATAGTCGCTATTAATTTGGATCTTGTTTAGACTATTCTTGTTGAAATTTACAATTATATATGCCAAAAAAGGATGGCGTAATTAAGTATTTTTTTCTTTCTCTTTCGCAATGTATAAAATTTAAACTTATGAAATGTGACAGTCATTTGTTATACGCTGTAAAATTTAAATAAAATAAACCTACTTTCACAATAAAAATAACATAATATACTTAAACCAAGTCGGTTTTCTCATTAAATTAAAAAGATTTTATTTTGAGTTGTTTAATACATAGATATAATAAAAAGAGAGTTTTGGAAGGTAGAAATAAAAATAACAAACTAAAAATCTCCTACTAAAAATAAATTCAATAAAAATAGGTTTCCAATCTATAAATGAAATGACAACTTGGAGAGTAAACCCGATCATAAATAAATATTTAATTTCATTAATTTCTAAATAAATTAGTTATAGTTACCAACACACACCAAAAAATCAACTCTTTCTTAATTTCTCGATAGTTAAATTACGTCTATTAGTTGTTTTTCTAATTAGAGTAGAACCTTAGTGGCGCTACAAAAAATTACTAGCCTAACCCCTTTGTGAATTAGAAAAATATAATTCAATTTAACAATTATCTATGCGGAACGGTTTAAAACTGATCCCATGATTTTCTAATTATGTATGTCACTAGTTGGTACTTGGGACCAAATTAGAACGCAATTACAGGTGTCTAATTTAGTTTAGCAATCAATATTTAATCAAATTGAAATACCTTACCACAATACGCAATTAAATCAAAGATTATTAAATTAAACATTAAAATCAGAAATCACATAAATACTTGAGAACCAAGAAATAATATAAAATTAAAACAAAGTTTAATCTCACAAATCTATGCTGAGTTGTTTCTTTCACTCCTAAACCAGAAAAGTAATCTACTCGCTAGTTATAGAGAAAAAAAGAACAAAGATAATAAAGATAAACATCCTCTAATATTGATTGGATTAACGGGAGAGAACTTGAAATTTCTCCTTGGATCAGCGGTATCTCCCTATGTTGACCTCCTTGACAGCATAAAGTGGCGCTTAAACTTTCTGTCTTTTTTTTTTTTGTCCTAATTTTTTAATAATTGGTCTTTTGGGTTTTAGTTAATTATTCTAAGTTATTGGATCTTTTTGTTCTATTTTTCCTTTAATTCTATAAATTTTATTATTTTCTCATAAAAATCATAAATAAACAATATATACACAAATTAGGTATAATAAAATTAAAATTAACCAATACCGCAAATAATATAAATATTAATTCATGCGATTTCTGGCTATCAAAATGATCGAAAAATTAATCATGACTGACTACATTTACTGTATTCTTTGTCTAAATTTGGAATTAAGAGTTCAAGTGAAAGAGATAGTGCCTAGAAAAGGAATTAAGGGTATGTTTCTTTAGCATGATTTTTCCAAATTTTACTATTTGGACTCTGCATTTCTCAAAAAAAATTATATTTTTTTCTCTCACAAAACATCGCATCAAACATTATTTTCATATCAAAACTTAAACCAAATTTTTTTTAAACTCATCAAAAGAAACACACCCTAGATAAAAAGATGGAGATAAAGGCAATACATCGCAAAGTTGTACGAAATAGTCATAGAGGCTGAGGATGAAGGTGGAGTTAAATTTTCGAGTAAATGTATTTAATTATATATTGAATGTATAAAATACGGAAAATCGTGCTTCTCTCTTTAAATACGCATTGGGTAAATTATGATCACATTAGACAAATATTGTGTAACATACCCGACTAGGAAAATGTTGGCATGATTTGAACCTATGATCTGATTAAAAGTAGTTTTAAAAGTATAATGTATGAATGAAACACTTATAGTTATAATTCATTGTTTTGTGAGACTATTTGGTGCATAATTATGAGTTGTAAGTTCTAAAGTAAAATAAAAATAATATTTATATTATACAAACGCAAATATTGAAAAAGAACAGCACACACCTAGCTTTGTATATATTGCTTACATGATGATTAAATCTTCATCTTCGCTTTCTAAATTAATTTAATTCGCTTTCGAGTTACGTCAGCAATTAATGTCGAAAAAGTTGACAGTCATTTTTTATATATATATAAAAAAATGTTACTATCATGTTACCTTATTCAATTTAACATCAAAAATTAATCAAACTCAGACATGAATGAAATTCAAGCATTCTAAGACAAGGAAAATTAAATTGCAATTTTTGCGAAGCTCCATTCTTGTTTTAAATTTATTTTTTTTAATGAATAAAATTAACTTTATCTGCCCAAATTCGAGTATACACGAAAGCCGAGTGGCGAAAAAGACGTAACTTGTAAGAATAATAGAGATGGGGCAGCTGTATTTATGCATATGGCCAGATTAATGAATACAATTCTATCTATCCTTCATACATCCCAGAATCTTGTCTAGGTTCATTCTTGTTCAATACACACACATATATGTATATATATATATATAGCCTTAGGTAATGTAAGTTTGTATTAAAAGAATCCCAAGTATTTTTTAGTTCAGACACTCCTCAGAGTTCTCCTCAAACACTTCGCATCGATCAGTCTATGTTGTTTTAATTTATAGCTGATTTTAGTGAAGTGTTTGGGGGAACTCTTGGGTTGGGTTTGAAACCTTTTCTTATTCACTATGCTTTGTTTAGATTAAAAAAAGAAAAAGGAGGATTTATGGAGTTTTTGAGAATTATGAAAACGATAAAAGTCCGATGTTTTCTTTAATTTTTATGAAAAAGAAATAAGTAATTGATTTGATATTTTTTTAAAAATAAATATATATATTATAGATGAATTGTATCAAAGCTTCAAAGTGTATAGATATATGTAAACATAGTTTTGCTTACTTTTTTTAAAAATAAATAAATATATATATATATATATATTTGTTTTTAGGTTGGAAATTGGGGGCTATAGGCTATGCTTTGTCCTAGCCTCATTTGTAATAGAGTGGGTTTGAATTCAAAATTTGAAATCTACAAATTGAATGCTAGCTAGCTAGGTTTTAATTTAGAAAAATAAAATTTGATTGAGTTCAGAGCAATGCCACAACCACAATTCCTGATTTAGCCTTGTTTTTGTATTTATGTTTAACTAGACATTTGATGCAATGTTGTACAAAATAATAATGATATTTTATGAAGAAATCGTAGAATTGCATATTATATTCAAAAAGAAAACTTTAAAAATGAGCATAAAGTTTTTTAGCATTACAAAGATCAATGTTCACCCAAAGGGGTCTTAATTTTCGGATGCCTAAATTAAACTAGGAGGGTTTTTAGCAATATTGATTTCCTGCAAAATGTGCAAAAGGAATTTAGAGTTTTAAGAAGAATCTCGACTCATGTTGTGTAATATGGATTCGCACGCCATCGAGCATAACCATGTCGAAATTTTCAAATCTCTTTTGACATTTTACAATCACATTATTATATTTGATGTATTGTAAAATTAAAATTCACTTGCATCCTAGCAAATGTGTGCATATGGAATACAATTAAACTTTTGTTTATTCAAGTTGATCTATTTATTTGTCGCTACAAAATTCAATGCAACAGTATTGTAGTAATTGACATCATAATAAGACTCTCGCTCGATGAACACTTAAGTGAGTTTCCGAATCGATTGGATTAAGACAAGCGTGTAAAAGAATTAGGAGATTGTTTGTGTGTTGAGTATAATTATTTTGAAAAATGCTAAATTTACGATATATGCTGATGATCTATACTACCATTAGTCTTAACACAATATATGTTAATACACAATAAATATGAAGTGGAAAACGTATATTTTTAAATCACACAAATATGTGTTGTATCTCTTCTTTGTATGTACTTACTAATCAGACAAGTAGTAAAGAAAGTAAAATTTTTGTTTGATATGTGTTTAAGTTTGTTAGAAATTTTGGGGGAAAGTAATAAAATTGTTTTATTAATCATCAAAATAAGGAGTCTATGTAAACAATACAAAACATAATCGATACACTCAAATCTAAGTAATCTAATTTAAGAATAAGATCAAATATAGATATAAATCTACTCAACCTAAAATTGAATATCTAAAATATCCCAACATCCCCTCAAACTCAAGTGGTATAACAGAAACCAACTTGAGTTTGATGAGAAATTTGAATATAAACGCAAAAAGAAAACATAAATAAAATTAACAGTTGACTCTCCACCTACAGGAGCAAAAAACGAGATGACTCTCCACCGGAGTCGAAAACGAGATGACTCCTCCGGAGCCGAAAATGATATGACTACACTGGAGCTGAAAACGACATGACTCCACCGAAGCCGAACACGAGATGACTCTCCACCGGAGGCGAAAACGAGATGACTCCACCGGAGCCGTAAAAAACGAGATGACTCCACCGGAGCCATCGAAAACGAGATGACTCCACCGGAGCCGAAAACGAAACGACTCTACTAGAGCCGAAAACCACATGACTCCACCGGAGTCAAAAATCACATAACTCTACCGGAGGCGAAAACTAGATGACTCCACCGAAGCCGAAAACGAGATGACTCCACCGGAGCCGAAAACGACAAGACTCCACCGGAGCCGAAAATGAGATGATTCCATCGGAGTCGAAAACGACAGGACTCCACCGTAGCCGAAAATGAGATGACTCCACCGGAGCAAAAAACGAGATAATTCTCCACCGGAGCCGAAAACAGATAGATGGCAACACCAAACAGATCGCACGCAATCAACAGACAAACATATGACATATGACAGATCGTAGACAGAATCAGGACTCAAGATAAAATCAAAATTAGAAAAAGAAAGGGTTAGAAACTATAATAAAAAAAAAAAATTCAAAATTGGGAGACTTTCGGGTACATCCAAGGTTGAATGTACCCGGAGAAATGCAGGTTGGTAGGCTATATCTACGACATGAGAAAAATAGGCTCTGATATCATGTTAGAAATTTTGGGGGAAAATAATAAAATTGTCTTATTGATCATCAAAATAAGGAGTCTGTGTATATAGACAATGAATCTAAGTAATCTAATTTATTAATAAGATCTACTTTAGATATAAATCTATTAATATCTCATCAAAATTGATATTTGTATTTAAGTTTTGATTTAAAATAGTGAGTATGTTTAGATTCTATTTGAAATCAAAATTACTACCATTGAGTCTGTGTGGTTTTTAATTAATTTTTTTTTTTTACAAAATATTATAGAAAAATATTATTTAAATTAAAATTCAAATCAAACTTCTAATTTCAATTAAAAAAGCAAACCCTAGCTAGTAATTTAATATGATATATTGTGAAATATATAAATTTATTAAATTACTTTATTTTTATAGATAGTTTTTATTATATAAATTTTATATTAAAATTAAATAATTTTTTTTAAAAAAAAATTATAAATTTAATAAAATAATATATTAATCAATATTTTATATATTTATATATGAAGATTTTAAAAATAAAAGTATGGTTAATTTCATATATATATATATATATATTTATGTATATAAACAGTTGATATTAAATGATTGTTTCATCAAATATTTTAACACAACCCGTTAATAATTCTTACTAATCAAACAAATTAAAAACCAGTTATCAAATAATTAAATCAGTTGGTCAAACATACCTTAATTTATTGTCTATAATAGAGGAATTAAATAATGGTCCAAAATACGTATGTAATATATAAATTTATTGGGTTGACATTAATTAAAGCAGCCATGATAATATATAGGGCCTATAAAATAAAATCAAGCTACATTGACTTCATTTATTTTTTTATTTATTTGTTGTTAATAATAATGATAGTTGAGTAATGATGATGACTCCATTATTGACTGACTTCTAAATTTGGTGGATGCATGCAACCTGTACTAGGAATTTATTGATTAATAAAAATGTCGCAATACACTTTTGAAAATAATAATAATAAAAATAAAAATAAAAATTAATATTTTAGTGTAATATTTTAAAACTACTAAAATAATTATTTGACGGTGATATCAATAAATATTTAATACTGTAATCAAACAAACTCTAGTTCTATTTATATAATAAATTAAGGGTCCAAGAATTTTCACTAATTTTTATTATTTATCAAATTTATTTTTATTTTTTTCAAAATTTCAACCCAAAATTCAAATTTTCAAACAAATACATCCTAAATGAAAACAATTTGTTTGTCCGATTAATTTTTTCTTTTTTTGATACACATTCTCAATAGATAATATATATATATTCTAATTCTTTCAGGGAATCACAGCATAATGCTAGTAATTAAATGCGGGAATAAGAGAACATAAAGCTAATTTGATCAGATCAACATAAATACAATTAATACTATAATTCAACAATGTAAGAAAACTCAATCCATATATATATAAACATATATGGATCTTTAACTTACACCTCACCAGTTGTATCGAAACATCACAAGTTTATACACTCAAATCAAACGATTCAAATCCAACACCACCACACAGCAATAATATGCCAACCTAACTAACATATTTACATACCAATCGGAGTCCTGCCGGAATCCGGCAAGAGCCTCACCGGACCCGGGCAACCCTCCCGGCGGCGACCATAGGGGACGCCAAAGGGGTCCTATTCATCGGCGACATTGCCGGGTTATCCATTTTCGAGTGTTTGGTCGAGCTTTTCAGAGATTTGAGACCTTCGAGCGTCGCCAAGACATCCGGCATTCGCGGCCGTTGCTTCGGCTCGTGGCTTAAGCACTGCAGCGCGACGGTGGCGGCCGTGTACGCACCTTTTTGCGGGTATTGGCCTTCGAGTTTTATGTCCATTATCCGGAACACTTTTCGCTTGTCACCCAAGTACGGTAATGCCCACTCGACTAGGTTTTGCTCGGCCCCGATTTTCGTTTTGTCCACCGCACGTCGCCCGGATAGCAGTTCGAGCAGCACGACACCAAAGCTGTAGACGTCGCTTTTTGCCGTCAGGCGACCTGTTCGTTGACGTAGCGATTAGTTTAGTATTAAACGAGAAACGGAATTTTCAACGCATTTTTATAAAGGGTAAATTGTATAGCTACTACATTTATTGGCTCTGTTCTCCCGGCATCATTTTTCAAATGCGATTGCCAAAAGATAATAATAAAAAACACAATATTTTATACAAAAATTAAAAAGTCAAAATACTCATTATAAAAAACCACAAAATCGTTACAAAAACAGTCAAAAAAATCAAATATTCAACAAAAAATAATACTATATTTTATATTTTCGACACAATTTTTAATACCACACTCCAAAAACTTTTTCATCCAAAATCGCTGGATGATCGGAGCCTTTATAAATGCATAGTAATAAATGAGTAAAATATCTTAAATAGTCTTCTTGAATAAAATAAATAAATGAAATTTTGATAATCTTTCATTCCACAGTTTCTAAAATAGAGTAATTTAATTTTTACAAACTAGACAATGAAAAACTAATTAATTTTTCACTAATTGAATTTATTCAAAAAAAAGACTATATAAGACAGAAAGGATTTCATGGGTTAAATTTTATAAATTTATAATATAACACAGAACAGTAAATGCAATTTATCATTTTATAAATTACCATAATTAATATATACCTGTGGCGACGTACTCGGGCGCAGCATAGCCTTGTGTGCCCATAACTTGAGTCGAGACATGTGTCCTATCGCCAGTCGGGCCGGCTTTGGCCAAGCCAAAATCGGACAACTTTGCATTGAATTCCTGCACAATCGAAACAAAAACTTTACCGTGAATAAAACAAACGGGCAATGTGCGCCGAAAAAAAGTATCGAATAATTTCCAATCATGTACCGAATCAAGAAGAATGTTGGAAGCCTTAAAATCTCTATATATAACTTGCTGCTCGTCATCGTGCAAGAACGAAAGTCCCTTGGCGGCACCAATTGCGACTTTGATCCGGGTAGCCCACGAGAGAGGCTGCGACCCTCCTGACGACACACGACGACGTTTAGAATCCGAAATTAGGTTAAGAACTGAACAATGCATACGATTTTTTTTTTACGTACTTCTGAATAAATGATTTTCGAGGCTCCCTTTGGGCATGAATTCGTACACCAAGAGTCGATTATCGCCTTCTGAGCAGTAACCAATAAGTTTAACCAGGTTCGGATGGTGAAGCTGTCCCAAGTAATTAACTTCCGTCTGAAAATTACCGTAAAATCGAGAATAAATACATGCATTTTAACAAATATGTCAGGTAAAATTGTTCATAGCTTCCCTTTGGTTTCGAAATTCAACATAAAATCTCCTTATACTTTAAAAATTGCATGACGAGCCCTTATACTTTCAAAATTGCATCAAACTCCACAGCCATGAAACCTCATTTGTGTTATGAGAAAATAATTTTCTATCTACAAAGGGCATCGTACAAATTTTAAAATAAGTTAGGGATTTACGTTTGAGTTTCGAAACCACAGAGTAATTTTATGCGACAATTTTTTTAAGTATAAGGGGGCGTCACACAATTTTTAAAATAAAAAGAAGATTTACGCTGAGTTCTGTAACTACAAGCGAGTTATGGACAATTTTGCCAATATGTTTTGCAAAACGAGAGAATCGAACGAACGTACGTACCAACCACTCCTTATGGCCCTGGAATCCCTCGGGCTTCAATTTCTTGACCGCAATGACCAATCCCGACCCGGGCTTGGCAGCCGTGAGTGTGCTTTCGTCGATCCATCCTTTGAAGACGTAGCCGAATCCTCCTTCTCCGAGAAGACTGTCGGGCCGGAAGTTTCTTGTAGCATTCTTTAGCTCGTTGAACAAGAACGCCCTCACATTCGGGGACGACAATATTTCGGCTTCTGATCGTGGAGTCGGAAGGCTCTCGATGCTGCTTTTGCTGTTGTACGATGGAATGCTTATGGTGGAAGGAACCGACAATTCGCTCGTTTTGCTCGCAAATCTCGACGCTTCTAACGTTAACCAAAAACAACCAATAACGAATTCAATTACTCGCGCAATCATCGATACATAAAGCAAAACCAACGAAAATAATGTTCATCCACATCGAATCGGAATCGATTTTTTTGCTTAACTAAACAATACAAAAAGAATCTATTACCGACGAAATTTTGGCGTATTCTATCCAGGGTATTTTCGCTAACAGATATCAGAAATGAATGAATCTACATTAAATCCGAATCGATTTTTCGCTTAACTAAGCTCATCCAAAACTCCTCAACAAACACAAATGCATACTTCCAATTCCAACACAAATCAAGACAACATTTTCAACCCTTCATTTAATAAGAACTCATAAATTACACCTTCCAATCTTCAATAGTTCGATGTAATTACACCTTCCAAAATCTTACACACAATTTTGCAAGCAGAACAAATCAAATGATCAAATTTAAAACCAGATCAGCTTGGAGAAATACAACCCTAGCAGAAAAATCCAGATGCAAATAATGAGTTTTCCATATTTAAATTCTAAACAGCATCTCTGCACAGAAACAAAAATTGTTCATCAAATCAAAGCCACCAAAAGGAGCATAAATTCAGGGCAAAACAGGGAACAAAATTGTGCATCAGACAGCAAAAGGGGATTTTATTCTATAGAGAGTAAAAAAACAAAATAGCAGCAAACCCTAATTAGAAAATTCCAGAAATTGA
Source organism: Andrographis paniculata (assembly GCF_009805555.1). Classification (NCBI taxonomy): domain Eukaryota; kingdom Viridiplantae; phylum Streptophyta; class Magnoliopsida; order Lamiales; family Acanthaceae; genus Andrographis; species Andrographis paniculata. The sequence goes on from NW_026137600.1 coordinate 306,283, forward strand.
AGAAATCGAACAGAGATGAAAAAAAGTGTAAGGTATATACCAGAAGGGGTGCTGAGAGTGGCGTCAACCCTAGCGGAGGAAGAACCAAAGCAATTTCCCATAATCACCCCCAAAAACCGAAAGAGAAATTAAAGAAATAGCAGAAATTAAAAGAGGTCAATGAGAAAAATTCCAAGAGCTGAAGCAGTAAACGAAGAAGTCACTGGACTCGATTCCTCCGGCCTCCTTTGCTAAATTATATCTGTGTGTACAAGGAACGCAGCTCTGTTTGGAGTTCGGCGCAGACGGTTTTCAGGAAAATGGCATATACTGCAGTATTTTGTTTCTAGGTTTCACATGTGAAGAGGAAGAGGAAGGAAAGGGGAAACTGCTTTGATGAATGATGGGGGAGGAAGCAGTGTGGAAGCACAGAGAGAGATGATAAAGAGAGAGAGAAAGATGGAGGACCCCACCCCTATTCCACCATGGAATTGTTTTTGTTAACGTGTTTGCCACTTTCAAGGTTTTTACTGCTATCTCCAATTTACTAAAATTAACATTTTTCTAGAATTTATATAAATATTTTATTATAAAAAATAATATTGATGTGAATAATATCGTTGGTAATTTAAAATAAAATTAATATATATATGATTAAAATAAAATTTAAAATATGTATTTATATAATTTAAACATTGTACCTCAATAAATTATATTATATGGATTTCATTTAGTAAAAAATAATATTTTCTATAATAGAATTAAAATATAAATTAATTTTATAAAAATATAAAATTTTAAATGTAAATATTTATTTAATGAAAAAAAATAAAATTTTTGAATGAATTATGCATAAAATATTAAAAATTAAATTAAATTAAATTAATTGAATAAAAATAGAATTAGAAAATTTTTAAATGAATCATATATGCTTGTAAAATATATTCAACAATATTTATTAAAAATATAAATGTATCAATTGCTATGGGCCAATTGAGTAATAGAAAATAAAAAATAAATAGTTGAAAATATTTTGTAAATTTTAGTTAATAATTAAAAATATAATAAAATTAATAATATTTGTTACAAATAAATATTGAATAAAAATAATACTTTAGCTAAACTAAAAACAATGAAGAATGTATTTTATATCATTAGTAATTATATATATATATATCTTATTAGTAATTAGATATATTATAGTATAATTTTTCTTGTCATAAAAAAATATGTTAATTTGTTATGACAAATTTTAATATAATGTTTATTTTTTTATTTTTATATTTTATATAGTAAAAAAAGAATAATAAAAATAATAATATTATCTTGTTTCAAAAGAATAATATTATTGATTTTTTGCATATATATTTTTAAATATTAATTATTATATTAATATATATAAAATAAATCAATATAGAATGAAAAAAATATATTTATGTTTCCAAGTGAAAGCAAATATTGAGATGTATGACGTCACTCATTACCCGTAATGATCTCATCGCCTGCGTCATCATTCGATCATCATCTTATCTTATCAGTTACAAGTAATGGCCCGGTCTGACCCGACCCAGATTCGGTACGACCAGTTTTAAATTTGAATCCAACTTTTTTAACACAAGTAGTCAACCCTACTTTCCACCTGCTTTTTTCAATTGTATTATTCCTTTATGTAATAAAAAAGTATTTTATTTGTTTCTTTAACGTATATTTTAAATATTAAGATTATGTATAATATAAATAGAAATAAAATATCATTCCTATTCCTATTTCTATTACTATTAGTAGTGTGTATTAATAATATACTCTGTAGTCGTAAATAATAAGTCTATTTTTTATTTTTTTTTATTTTAATATAATTTGTCATTTTTTTAAATATAATTATATATTTTAATTAAATTTTAAATTTTATAATTTATAATTTTTTTAATATTAACTAAATTATTTAATTATTTTAATATTAATTTATAATTATTTTTATTAAATTATAATTAATTTTACTAATATATTTTTTAATTAAACGAACAGAGTAATATTTATTAAATAAAACAATAATATTTATATACATCTTTAGTTCACTTGCGTGTCTTTTTTTTTATTAGCCTATTTTATTTATTTAAATAAATATTTATATTAATCTTATATAATAATTATTTTTATTAATATATTTTTTAATTATTAATTAATTGTAATCTTTTAAATTTTGCATCTAAAATACTATGTTTGCTTGGGTGTTTTGATTTTGAGTTGAGATTTAAATAGTAAAAATTTTGAATTTGAATAGTAATTTGATGTGATATAAATAGGTATTGATGTGATATTTTGAATGTAAAATTTATTTTTAATATAATATAAAAAATAAAAAATAAGTGTTTAATTTGATATTTTCGGAAGAAAAAAATTGAACAAACAGTAAAATTGGGGGAAAATCCTCCAAATAACCACACCCTTAAAAATATTTTATCAAAAATGAAAAATATATATTTTAAAAACAATATAAAATTCAAATACTCCGTTCCAGTGCAAAGTTGTTGTTTACTTTTTGCACGTAGGTTTTTAAGTATTAATATTATAATATATTGTAGTGAAAAAAAACGAAAATAAAGTTGAAAAAATATTTATTATGTTAGATAAATAGTATAATTACTAAATTAGAAAAATAATAATATTTGTTTTTGAGACTAACAAAAATAAAAAATAGCAATATTTCGATAAGAGGAAGAGAATAATAAAAGTCTTTGATTTTGTTTTTATTTTTTAAAATGATTAAAAAAAACATAGCCTTTATAAAAAGGCGATAAGGACATGAAATCGGGAATCCCCAGATTTGGCGGTAAGAAAAAGAATAAAATGGAATTTTCGTCGCACGCGCAGCCTTGTTCCCATTACTAACATCTCCTCCATCCGTTGACTTTTTTTCTAAATTTATATTTACGTGCAGGTAGGTGTTGTATGTATTCTTTTGCATTTTATCCCTACACACTATCTTACTTCTTTTATATACGTTCTCTCGCTCTTACAAATTTTAATGAATACTTTCTTCATTATGCATTATCATATACTTTTTTCTTCAAGTCGTATTTATCTTTTGCATTATTTTAGTTAATATTAAAAATATTTTTATATTTGAATAATTTTTTGTACAAATGTGCTTCCATTAATATTATAAAATACTAATGGAAGTATTTTTATAATTCTCTTTTAATTTGTACTATATTTTGATATAATAATTAATATTTAAATATCAACACGCAAACAGTAAATGAGACTCTTGGAATCTGACGGAGGTAGTATATTTTTTATTTTTATCCATTCTACGATAATGTATACATTTTATTTTTTAATAATTATAAACTTTTTTTTTTTTTTCTAATCTATCAATACATTTACTTTATTATAGTATTAATGTATTATTACTTTTAGGTAAATTGTTTATAAATCTGATTTCGAAATTTAGTATAAAGTATTTAAAAGAAAAGTTTCGAAAGATTTTACCGTATATAAAGATTTTACAGAAAAATTATATAGTATAGAAATAATTGTAGATCCTATAAATATATGATTATATGTATTTTTAAAATACGTTGATGTTGGCTAAATAAGAGATTGAAAGCAGCGATTTGACGGTATCGATTCAGAAAAAAATAGAAGTGGACTGACAACGCTTCACGGTAGAGTCTGAATTTCAAAGAAATCAAGGTTGGAAGAAAGAGAGAAAAAAGAGAGGGTGAAGTGCAGCGCAGCAGGGCATGAAGGGAGAAGGCGTAAGCAACAATTTGAGAAAATGAAGTACGACCAAATTAGGAATAAGATATAAGAAAAATATATTATTATAATTTAAATATAAAATTAAATTAGATAATTATAGGTCATTTTTTAGTAAAATTGAAAAAAAATATAAATTAAAATTTAAAATTTAATAATAAGAATAATATATATCAGAAAAATATTTTCATACTTTTCGTGCCTATGCTTCAGTTGTTCACACAAAAATAGCTTCAAAGTAGTTTGGACATTGAAAAATCACCTTAAAAAATGTCAAAACATGAAGTCAAAGTGAATGGAGTGGTGAGGAACCATACAATTTGTGCAGAAATCGCTAAAACAAAAGAGCGATTTTAGTGTCGTTCTTACTTGTTTAACAATTTTCTTTTAAAATGTCAAAGCCAATCTATACTCAGAAAATAGATACATACAATACAACCTGAAGCTTTAACTTGCAACAAAAGACTTATTTAAACCTGAATTTTATTGAATGGACTGATTGAAATTTATTCATATTAATAAATATGAATCTCTTTTACTTTTAAATAATTTATTATAAAATATATACACATATTTGTAAAAGTTACAAAATAAACTAATATTGGGCCTGACTTACTAAAGCCCACTGCATGGAGACTACAAGTTTATTTTATTTTAATTTGAGTTTGAATTTTTTTTTATTCAAATATTTACTTTAATATATATATATATTTATATATTTTTTAAAAAACAAACTTACTTTACCAATGTTTTTGTTTTAAATTTTGTAATTTATAGTAATATTTTTATAAGGCTTTATTTGTACAGACAAAATTTTGATATTATTTATTAATAGTGTGTTTTTATTTAAAAATATCATTCTGTTTATACATACAATTTTATAGTCTTTGATACTATTTATAAAAAAAAATATTTTTACAAAAATATTCTATCAATATTTATCTCTCTCAATGTATTTTTATTTTTTATTTTTATTGAGAAATTCTACCACGTCAGCAACTGGAACGACCGCTCTTCGTCCTCCCAACCAATCAAAAATCTCCGTCAGTCACCTCCGCCACTCACAACTCTCCACGTGGAAATCCACGTAGCAGAAACCCCCGACTATAAATACCCGTCGGGACGCCCCAACCGACGAACCCTTGAGAATCTTCTTTCAATTCGACACTTTGACGCGAAATCTCTGCGCGACGTGTTTGGTTGGAGTCGACGCCCGCCGGAGATCTGCTCGTTTCCGGCTGATCAATAGCTGCCATGGAGTCTTACGGCTCCGGACTCCGCCGCGTGTTTCTGTTGGCCTTTTGTGTTGCCGGAATTTGGGCGGCGTATATATATCAAGGTGTCCTTCAGGAAACGCTGTAAGCATTTCGGATTTTTGTTCAATATTTTTGATGTAGCGAACTTATGTTGTTGAATTAGTGTGGTTCTGAGGTGAAAATGGCGGATACTGTGTTTTCTGCGACAGAAGTTGGTGTTAAGTACATAAATGGTCGATAATGTGGTTATTGGTAGTGCTTTTACATGTTTAAGCTCATTGAGAATACGTTTGTAAACATTACGGAATTTTGTTCAATATGTTTGATCTAGCGAGCTTATGCTCTTGAATTAGTGTGGTTCTGAGGTGAAAATTGTGGATACTCTGTTTTTTATGATGCTACAGAAGTTGCTGTTAAGTACATAAATGGCCGATAATGTGGTTTTTGGTAATGCGTTTACATTTTTAAGCTCATGGAGAAGACGTTTGTTATTTAATGTAGGTCTACGAAGAAGTTCGGTGCAGATAAGAAGAGGTTTGAGCATTTGGCATTTTTGAACCTTGCTCAAAATGTAGTGTGTTGGATATGGTCATTTATAAGTAAGTGTTATTGGTAATTAGTTAATCTTACTTGTAATTGTCTGCTTCTGTAAATGTGTCAGTGTGTGCTTATCTCTGTTGTCGTTATTCGTATAGTGATCAAGATTTGGTCCAATGGTGGCAATGGTGGTGCTCCTTGGTGGAGTTACTGGAGTGCTGGGATTACGAACACAATTGGACCCGCTATGGGGATTGAAGCATTAAAATACATTAGTTATCCTGCTCAGGCATGTTCTAAAATCTGTATACATTGATTACAAGTCAAATTTCCTGAATTGATTTAGGCGTATTTCAGCATACCTTTTCCAATTTATGGAAGGCAGGAATCATTTTTTTGATGGACAGGATTTTTAGAAATTAACCTCGACATGCATTTCATCGAATGAATTGATTTGAGTGCCATAGTTTTGATTTATACATATCATTCCTCTTGTTAGAAAGGACTGACCTTAACATTTTCTCCCCAAGAATGTAGTTGCTTTTCGATTGTCCCTGCATCGAAGGTTGTTATTTGACAGTTCGACCGGTTGTATCCTAATTTTCCTCTATATTGTCAATACCAAACATGCATCCGATATTTATGCTGGTCAATTTATTTGTGTTATGCTTCATGTTGCCGAACTGTTATCTTGACTCCTTTATCATTTAATGAGTATGGTTAGGATACCGAATATTAAGGTTAGGATTATATTGTATTGTAAGTTCATGTTGGTCTATGGCTAAATTCATTGATTGTAGGACTGTCAGAAGTAGCTTGCATGGCCGGAAATTTTGAAACTTGTATTTGCTGATGCAAGTAGAGTGGACTTCTTTATTTATTTATCATTATTGTTCAAACACCTACTTATTGACATCTTTATTTCTAGGTGCTGGCAAAATCGTCAAAAATGATTCCAGGTGAGTTGTTAATAAGAAATAGTGTTCATTAATGGAACAGTTTACATATTAAAGCATAAAAGGATGCTATTAAAGGAGACATGATGATTATTATGTGATGCTTCATATGAAATAGATGGTTGAGATCTGGTTGCAAGTAAAATCTTACATACATATATATGTGTATATATGTATATATATATTGGCGTAAAAAGTAATGTAAAATATCAATTTGGTACAATTTGGGTATACAAGATTAGCTTTATGGTTCTTAGTAAGTAATGGAATGTAGTAATTAGCTTCTTATTTCGCTATCTTATTATGCAGTGATGCTTATGGGAACTCTAGTTTATGGGATTAGATATACCTTTCCGGAGTATCTTTGCACATTCCTTGTGGCTGGTGGTGTGTCTGCTTTTGCACTTTCAAAGGTAAGTAATCGAGTCTTGCTGTTGTCATTCTTCGCCCTTCATGCTTCCATTGTTCTGAAGTAAACAAGAAAATGATGTTCTTTGATTGACAACATTACTTTAATTTAGAGGTCTCAGATTATGTATCAACATGCAGTTGATTTCAGAGTCCAATATGCACTGTTCTTCGGCATTTAGATAAAATTCATTATTTTTCTTGCTTCAGACAAGCTCGAAGACAATTAGCAAACTTGCACGCCCAAACGCTCCCCTTGGATACGGCCTTTGTTTTCTAAACCTTGCATTCGACGGATTCACCAATGCAACACAGGATTCCATTACAGCCAGGTGAAACAAATTACAATTCCTGAAGCAAAATTAAAAACTTCTTGATCTGATATCATCCTCAATGTGAATCTTAAACAGATCATTGATCAATACTGTTCTAATCTCTTCAGGTACCCAAAGACAAGCGCATGGAATGTGATGCTAGGAATGAACATATGGGGCACCATATACAACATGATATTCATGTTCGGCTGGCCGAGCGCAATGGGCTACAACGCCATCCACTTCTGCAAGCAGCATCCGGAAGCAGCGTGGGACATTCTTCTCTTCTGTCTATGCGGAGCTGTTGGCCAGAACTTCATATTCTTGACCATCACCCAGTTCGGTTCCCTGACGAACACAACCATAACCACGACCCGTAAGTTTGTGAGCATAGTTGTTTCCTCCCTGCTGAGCGGAAATCCCCTGTCCTCTAAGCAATGGGGAAGCGTCTGTATGGTCTTCTCCGGTCTATCTTACCAGATTTACCTAAAATGGAATAAGCTGCGGCGAGGACAGAAGAAGAGAAAGTCCACATAACCTAACTCGAATCACCCCTACCATTTTTGCTCAACCTCTGATAAGAACACCAGAGGAATGTACTTAGATTGATTATCGAGCAAATGCACCACGAACCAAACTGAACCGAAGCGAACATTCTTCGCCATTTCTTAGTAAGGCTGCTATCCTTTTAGGACATGTTTGGCTATTGCTCAGACATGAAGAGTGAGCATCATACTTGTGACCTTCGTATGTTATATGTATGGAGAAGAAGTTAGTTTGTATTTTGGGGTTTTTTCTATATCTTGTTATACTTTTCTATTTTTACTTTTGATTACACAGGCTGTGGAAGCTTTCTTTATTTTGTAGAGGTTTCCCTCCTTCACTTTTTTACCCTTAACTTTATTGCTTTAGTAATGATGACTCTTGTCTTCCACCCAAAACTTCACCATCTTAAATGGCAGACCTTCCCCACAGGATTCAGACACCAAATCAGAGAAGAAGAGAAGAGAAGAGAGCACAAAAAGGTAACCATGAACTATGAACTTAGCTTCATTCTTTCTAAGTTTTTTTTTTAAAAAATTCTTTCTTCAGTATATTTATTGCTTCATTTTTTGATCTACTAAACATTTCCTCTTCTGTCACAGGTAGATATCCTCACAGAGTGGACTGTAATGGTAAATGATAATGAAAAACACAGGTATATGCACACCAATACTCTCCATTCTATTACATATATATATTTCAAAATCAGCTAAAGTTTATACATCACCATGGAAAACTTATTGCAGAGGGGCTCACTCTCTGCACACTACACACAGCAAAAGATGAATCCATCATCAAGATGGATTCATTTTTGCTCTTTTTTTTTCTCATCTCTAATTTTGTGTTTCTCTATTCCTATATTAATCAATCAATCAATCAAAATCTCCGGAAGGGGATAGTATTGCGGCGAGATGCTGCAGTATTGTTACTCAGGTTTTAGTGTTGGTTGGTTACTATCTACACTATACATTATAGGCTTATGTAGCCGAAAGAAAGAAAGAAAGAAAGAGAATGCCTGGGAACAGTGGATCGCCGTATCCGGTGTTCCGTTGGAGGGACAGGCAGACTAACAAAAGAATGGCACACACTGGCTGATAGATAAATCACACATACACACACAGAGGAAAGACAGTGAGTATTAGGAAGATATACTCGAGGATGCAGATCATAGCCGTTGATCTTCAGAAGAGAAATCAGGATGCCTCCGTAGCATCTCCAGATTCCAAACCAGATCTTCGCAGGCAGGCCTGTTTGGAAAAAGCCAGGTCGAGATGGCTGCAATCCAAGGACAAAGAAATCTTGAAAAAAACGAATCAAGAAAACTCTCGAATGGCAAGATGTTGTTCTGGTCGTTCTTGGTTGTTCATAGGCAATGGAGGAGGGACCTCTTGCAGGGTGGAGGCTGGGAAGCATTTGTGACCGGGCTTGCCGAAGTCGACTCCATTCCTAGTGTCTTCATCAAGAAGTGCTTTTCCTGCAGAATCGACACTCGAAAAGGTCAGTTTGTTTCACCAAAGTTTCAATATGCGCTCGATTATATGTAGTTAGATCAAAAGATTAGAATTCTTACGCTTTCTGAGAATTTCGGGCTAGGAATCGTGGCTGCCAATGCTCTGAACAATGGAGTCACATGAAGAGGGGATCCGAATTCCGTATTCGAATACTCATACACTCCATTATTCTCGTTTATGTCATCGCATGTTAGAGTATCGCCTGCATCGAAATGGATACATTATAATCCCTGCAAAGCTTAACCATTTCTTAATGTTTGAATATGTATCGTTAATACCTTGTTTTGTTCTCACAGCCGTGACCGGACATTGCTGCTGATCATCCAACGGAATCGACAGGAAAGTCGACCCTGTACTGTATTCCGAGCTCGCCGGGGATGCCGCGTGTCTACTCCATCCATTGCTGCTCGTCAAATCCTCGACCAATTCCCGCAACTTTTCGATTTGAAAATCGGTATCTTGACTCCGGAACATGACCACTTCTTTGTTTTGCTTTAGGAAATCTTGAATGGCCTGTATATATAACATGTTACATAATCTCAGAATCTTATCTTTGTTTTGAAGGTTTATCCTTTTTCGACGAATACGATCGAAAGAATTTACCGTCCATGCGGATTCGAGGCTCTGGTCCGTCTTCTCCGAGTTAATTTTGACAGCGAGCGAGCTGAGCAGTTCCGCTTGTTGCATCAACGCGAGCACCTTCGGATCGTCTTTCTTAAGGAACGCGCCTTCGACTTTGTTACTTTCATCCTCGGGCGTGTTTTGAGCTATCACTTGAAAGGGATGTCGAAGCACTCGATGATCCGCGATGTTGCATTCGTCGCGATTTTCTGTCGCTTTCGTCGACGAGATCCTATATTCGATAGGAGATCATCGATGTTTGGAAATTTTTGACATGATTTTTCAATAAGATCGAAAAGACATCAAAAAAAAGACCTCGTCTTTTTAAGTGGCGCGCTGCTTTCGTCGCCTCTCGAATCGTCGTTGCCGTTGGGGAATATGACCCTTTTGTTGTTTAAGTTGATGTAGCAAGAAAAGGTGTTCTCTTTTGCCATTGCGGCGTCGTGCTTCGCTCTCCGCTTGCAAAGGGTCGCGAACCGGTTCTTGACAGCGTTGTCAGTTCTGAAGGACATAGAATAATTCTAACAACTTGTCTCTCGATATATCTAATATAAAAAAATATATTCGAGGAATTACCTCCCGGAGACAACCTTGGCAATCTCAGTCCACCGGTTCCCGAACATCTTCTGTGCCTGAAAATTCACTCCGTTCAATCAGACAAAATTCACTATATCAAATTTCCGTGCCATTCGCTTAAATACCATTCGACAAAAGCACACACAACGACAGGGATGAACTAAATGAGGATGTAATAACTCAACAAAAGGAAATCAGAAAAGATGATGTAATAACTTAATATTCACTATATCAAATTTATGAGAAGTACACACAACGAAAGAGATGACCTAAAAGAAAAATGTAATAACTCAACAAGAGGAAATCAGATAAGAGGATGTAATAACTCAACATTAACTATATCAAAAATTTACGTGCCATTCGATTAAATACTATTCGACAAAAAGCACACACAACTAAAGCCATAAACTAAATGAGTATGTAATAACTCAACAAAAGGAAATCAGATGAGAGGATGTAATAACTCAACATTCACTCTTATCAAATTTACGCGACATTCCCCTAAATACTATTCGACAAAAAGCACACACAACGAAATGGACGAACTAAAAAGAAGAATGTAATAACTCGACAAAAGGAAATCAGATTAGAGGATGTAATAACCCTTAACCGCAGCTTGTCTACCTCACATAAAAGCATGTCTTCCTCCGGCGACCACCCGCCTTTCTTGAAATCGGAATTCAAATAAGTGAACCATCTGCAAAAACAGCTCAATAAAACATTCGAAAGATCCAAAAAAACTGCACCAAACAAAGGTAAAAAAAAAAAAAAAACAGAGGAAACACAAGGTATGATCAAATCAACGCAACCAATGAACCAAATTCAATCTAACCTCCTCCGGCATTGCCTCGCCGTTTTATCCTTAAATCTCGACGCAATGACAGCCCAACTACAACAAAAACAACAAACCAATTAACATCTCATTACAACATAAACTAACCACAAGAAAATGATCATCACAACATTGCTTAAAAAAAAACAGATCAAGAACTGTAATTTACTTCTCAATTCCATGAACCCTGATTTGGTCCCTCAGAATATCATCCTCCTGACATCCAAAAACATCCCAAAGTCCTCATCAAACTACAAATCGAATCAAAAATAAAAATGAAGTTCAATTTCAATCAAACCTCTTGTGACCAAGAAACAATATGCCATTCCTTCTTCCTCTTAGGAGCAGCAGCAGCAGCAGCAGAAGCAGAAATGTTATTCTTTTTCATATTCTCCTCAGCTTGAAACAAACTCCTTTCATGCCCTCCTTTTAAGTTTTTAGAAGAGATGAGTATTATTATATAACAAAGATGAAGAAAAAGAAAAGAGAAAAAAAAAGATCGAAGCTTTTGGGTTATAGTTTTTACCCTCCCTTTCTTCTTTACACTAAATAAAAATGAGTTCTTGATTGCTTTGCTTAGCTCCCAAAACAGCTAAAAATGGAGGTTTTGGTTTGCCTTGGATTCCCTTAACTTTCTCAAAACGAAGACTGTAAAAACAAACAATAATAACACTTGGAAAGAAAATGAAAAACAAACGAGGGGTCAGTTCGAGCTTCCTAATAAGGATTCCCACTTCACAATTTTTTTTTTTTTTTAAAAAAAAAACAGCCTCGAGATTTGAAAAAGGGAGGAAGAAAAATAGGTGCAAAATATGCAAGAAATGGGGTTTTTATTCAAGAAACTTGAAAAAGATGAGAGTTTGCTTTCTTCATCAGGAGACGCTCTCTCCCTATGGCCTATGAAATTAAATGGGAATGTGGGGTGGGGGAGGGGGGGGGGGGGGGGAGGGTGTTGATTTTTTTTTTGTGAAATTTGAAAATTTTGTGATTTGATGATGAAAGGAGAAGAGGGTGTTGCTTTTAGGAGCGGGGGAGTGAGTGATTTGTGAATGAATGAATTAATGAGAAAATGTCGAAAAATAGGTAAAATTAATGAGAGGAACACTGAAATCTATGAGAGTGTTAATGAGGGTAGGGCCACCCCACCCCCACCCCACCCCACCCTCCATTGTTCTACTCCACGCTTGCTTCACTGTCACACTCACTCACTGCTCTCTCTCTCTCTCTCTCTCTCTCTCTCTCTCTATCATTTTTCATTCTTGGATTTATTTAAAGCTTATGGATCCTTTTCTATCTTCTTCAATTATAGGTTTAAATCAAGAAGATTTGATTTAGTTTTATATTTCAATAATTTTTTATGTAATGTTTTATAAAAAATATAGAGTTTAAATAGTTAAAATATATATATATATATACACAATTAAATATATGATGATCTTCATTTTGTCTAAATATATATATTTGGATCCAAGGAGAGGTTTACACATAGAGGGATCAAGTCAAAGATCACTCATTTGAGTGACCTTATGAATTTTTATTTTAGAGTTTAAAAAGAAAATTTAAATAGTAAAAATTTAAATATTTAAGTTCTATTTTAGAAAAATATGTATATAGACAAAGCATAGTTTATCTTAACTTTGTTGGAGCATAAGTTCTATTATGAATTGGTATAGTTAATATATACGTGATTAAATATAAATTTAAAAATATATATTAAGTATTTTAAGAAAACATCATAAGCCTAATTGGTTTTATAATAAATATGAAAATTTTGAATGTGCATAAATATGTTATCTATATAAACAAGATACTTATATATGAATCTCTTTTTTTTAAAAAAATAAAAATAAAAAAATAAAAAAAAATTGAAAAAGCATATAAGAAAAATGAAAACCATGGTCCAGGTAATAACAAATACACCTATAATTAAATTAGCTAAGATATTGAATTATTGAATTTATTCACTTTGAATTTTTTTCCTATTATTTTATCTAGATAAAATAATATATTTTAATTATTGGTTAAATAAAAAATATGATTAAGCACACCATACTTATTTGATAATTAATTTGGTGAGTATATGAATATATATTATTATAATTATAATTATTTGTGTAAATAATTAAGCTGGTTAAATTATTATTTTTAGTTGATATTATTCATAATTTGATTATTTCACCTTTTTTTATATTAGAGATTTTCAATCCATAACTATATTCAATTCTCAAAGAAAAGAATCATTTTTATAATTAAAAAATTTGTGATTATATAAACAATACTACTATTATTTTTGAAATATTAAAATATATGTATATAAAAATTAAATGGTGGGATTGGTTATAATTTTATCAATGGCCAAGCCAGGCTGGTTCTGACCATCACTAAATGTGCCTTTTTTATTTTTTATTTTTTAAGAAAAAAAAATTTAAAATGTAATTTGGTATGATTGATAATATTGTTCATATTACTTTAAATTCAATATTAAAATTAAATGTATTGGGTTGTGATAGTCAAACATTTTGTGCAGTTTTTTCTTTTACTTATTTTATTATTATATTTTTTTTCCTCCACTAAATGTGGAGATTGGCAAAATAATAGTTACAGTGGATATTGGAAAATAAATTTAAAACTCTTTACATAATTAAAGAATTTTGAATTACATATTTGCCCTTGACGTGAGATTCATAAAGTGGTTTTGGTCGTACTTTTATCCTATTAGCTTTAGCATATAAATGGGCTTTTTGGGAATTTTAAAAGTGTTTTTCTTTAAATATATCATTGATTTTTTTTAATTATTATTATTTTTTAGTATTTAATTTTAGTTTTAGTTTATAAGTAGTATAAATAGCAATGATATTAAAATAATTTATTCTTATAAAAAAACTATGGAGATTGCATATTAGATATACTTAAAAAAAAAAAAAAAAAACTTAAAAAACAGCAAAATCACAAGTTATATTTACTTGAATTTGATTTTAACTTCTTTTTTTTTTGCAATTAAACTATTGAGATTTTAAATAAAAACATATTATTTCTCATAAGATATCGTATTCAAATCATTATTTAAATAAAAATAATTAACCAAAACACAAAATTAAATTCCAATATCTTTATTTATTTTTAATATTAATTTGTATGAATGGATATACATTGGCTTTGTTTAGATTAAAAAGTCAATATTTCTGTCCACGGCCTTGTAAATCATCGTATATTTTTATATATTATATTAAAGTTACTGAAGAAATACTTTGATTTGAGGTTTATTTATTTGTAGTTTGGTTAAATATATTATTCTTTCTTATAAAAAATTATATTCAAATTAAAATGCAAAAAATTCTAAACAAACAAATCACTAGCATTTACATTAATTTGAATTCGATACATTAACAAATTTCACTATAGATCAATCTAAAATAAAATGAAATAAATATGTAATGAAATGAGGGAGTATATCATTTTAGTAGCTGTCCTCCACAATTTTATAAGTTAAACTATATAAACATAATTATATATTGCATGAAATTTTATGACAAAAAAATGTGAAATAGAAGAATTTATAAAATAAAAATGCAAAGATGTACAATAATAATAGTAGAACATATATCATGAGTCATAATTATAATTTTATAATATATATATATTTATGACAGAGAGATTTTTGTTTATTCCTTTTTGTTTATAATATATATATATATATTAAAATAATTTATTCCTTCTATGTATATTTATTATGATGCAATAATATCATAAAAAGTGATAAAAAAAAATGTATTTGTATAGTTGGTAAATTATGACCACGAAGTATTTTTTTCGATTGATATAATTTGTTGGCTGTTACAACGACTGCAAATTTTCACGTCATATAAATATGCAATATGAATTGGGACGTGCCGTAAATAAAAACGAAAAGAATGAATAAAAAGGTAATCAAAGTTGAACAATATAGTGCTTCTTATTTTATTATAGTTTTTGATTTATTGATTAATTAAGGATTATAATTAAAATATAGATTTAGGAATATACTAGGGTCATAATTATCCTATTAACCTTAGTTAGCTTACTCAATTATTACTATATACTAAATTGATAGACACTACAAGATTTATATATATTAAATATAAAATGTCATCATCACATATATATATATATATTTATATATTAATGTTTCAATCACTAAACAAATGTTTGATAGACTTATTAACGATTCCCTCTCAAACAAGGTATTGTCTTGACTTTTCCTATATACGAAAAAATTAATTAATTGATTGATACCAATATATAACATACAAATTGAATAAAGACAACCAAGGAATTTGGACAATTATGAAGCCATATTCAAGCTTTTATTAATTGTATAATTAGATACGATATTTTATAACTACAGAAAAATTGGCATTGTGTATATATATATATACATATATATCAGGCCCGTCTCAGACTTTTTTGAAGTCTGAGCAAAAATAAATTATAGACCCTAAACATATGATTGAAATATATTTTTAAAATAATATCACTGATTGTCATTGATTGGACAAGAAATTTTAACGTGACAGTCTGTGCGTGGTAGATTTGAGAAAAAAACAGAGATGAAAGATAACTGTTCGAAAAGTGAGAAGGACTGAGTGAGAGCGAAAGAGATAGAAGAGAGAAGATGAGCGAGTTTGGTCTGAGTGGGTGGACGCAGTGCGATAGGGTGTGATGTAGATAACTGTAGACAACGATTAAATTTGGAAAGATGAGATGAGACCGGTTAGAAAGAAGAGAGAAAACAAAATATAATTAGAATTTTAAAATTTATTTGGATAATTACAAAGAAAAAAAAAATATAAACTACCAGTTAAAATTTAATAATAATAATCGGTAATATTTTAAAATTTGGGCCCTCTATTCTCTATGTTGTTTACAAAATCTAGTTCTTTTGGGGTTATAGTTGATAGTTGAGCTATCTGATCTAGGAAAAAGCCTTTCTGATCCGGTAATGAGGGCCCTGAGCAGTCACTCACTCTGCTCCTGCTAAGAGCCGCCCCTGATATATATACATATATGTGTGTTAGAAAATGAGAAAATTACACAATTTCTATTTTGACTTATTAGACAAGATATTCATTTCAATGCTTGCATTTCTCGACTTGTTATACTAACAAATCCATAACATATCGATAGAGTAATAATATTTTGTGAACCGATCGAATGGTCACATCAAATTGATACAATAAAAATTCAATCGAAATAATATAATCACATACCTAATTAAAAATTGAATGATGGTATATAGTATATAAATCACACATTAAAAAATATAAAATCCCACAAAGTAAAATAAATTATCATCTAAAATAATTATATAGATTTATAATGTCAGATAATACAATAAATTAACTTGCTTATATATCTTTAATGATGAAATTAAATAGTACTATGATATATTAGTGTATGTATATAATTATAGAGATAGATATGTAAGAAAGTGATGGATGCATTGTCCCACAAAGGCAGCCTTCATATTTAAAAGGCTGTAAGTATATATAAGTCTGGTCATCATACTCACATAGACTAACTTCAATCAAAATAATTAAAATAAAAATAAGAAAAATAAAAATAAAAATAAAAATGGCACCCTATGTAAAACCATTTATTCCTACTTTAATTATCAGAGTTGATCACTATCCACTATCCCAAAAAATTATGTTTTCTTCATCCAAACAATTTTTTACCTACAAAATTTACAATACAATATATATACTTTATTATCTCATAAAAAAAAGGTTAATATTTAATTCAAAATATTATTTTTTATTGTCGATATAATAGATATAATACATTACTTTTGTGTGTGACGACTTTTTTTATCTCAATATTTTAATTTGATATAATATTATTAATGTAAATATATATAGATTGGTCAAATTTACTTAAAAAAATGTACACACTATGTTTTGACATACAAAAGTGATAACGTATTTACCTATCGATGGAACGGAAATAGTATATATTTATATGGATTCATATGACCTAATGCTATGCCTATGATAGAATGTTAGATGAAGTAAATAACCAATTTACCTAAAAGTTTAAACTTTTAGAATACGTATGATTTATTTATTTATCTATAAACGAATGTCAACCAAAAATATATATGTTCTATTATCATTTTGGTCCAATAATTTTACATTGTTGTCTTACTTTTTTTTCGTACAAGTTCTTGTAATTTATTTTTCTTTTTCCTGAAATTCAAAAAACATATATGTCGAATGATCATGAGCTTTATTTTAAAACAAAAGAAATAAAATAAAATATTGTTAACTTAAAAATCAAAATATAGAGGTCTAAATGTACAAAAGTAAAAAAGAAAAACAATAATTATATATAGGATCAACATTTAATTTTGTTGGTGTTCAATGGATCTCTACTAATAACCTAAGTAAATATTGCACTAGAATTTAGTTTACACTATACTTCTTTTGTGCACTATGTATAAAAAATCTCAGTTAAAAAGCATCACATTCAAAAAATATATATTTTTTTTATTAAAAATACTAAATAATATATGCATATATTAAATTCAAAATAATTTATTTATATCACATCAAATATTAATTTTTTCTTTAATTTTTACTTTTTACTAAGCAATAAAAAATTTCAAAATATATTTAGACAACCTTAAAAATCCTTGCTGGTCCAAGATGCCCTAATTAAATTTCATTCAAACAAGTAATGATCAACAAACCTAAATACTCTAATCATGATTACGAACGCCGTTACTAATTGCTCTGTGATTGCTAACTACTAAATATATTTACAATTAATTAAAAACAATAAAAAGAAATTAGAGTGGGAAACAAACATTTGTTTCTTTTGATACCAAACTTTGAACTACGCGAATTTCTCGAAAAAAATATATATTTTTTTTTCACAAAATATTCCATCGTACATTGTTTTAATACCAAATTCAAATCAAAATTTTTTCAAACTCATCAAAAGAAACATATCCGAAATGAAATGATTCATGGTTGTACTTTGGTTGGTCTTTTTCCAATTATGTAATATGGGGACAACCTAATTTATGAATATCTGTGCTTTCATAGTCCATGTAAGAAAAAGGGAAAGCAAAGGGTATCATCAAATTATGAACTGACTTAATATATCAATTTCATTTATATATATATATATATATATATCTGAGTGATTTTAATCATTTCCAGAGGAGCCTCTGATTCCCTCTCATCAGACTGACTTACAAAAAGAAATATTTATGTACATAAAAAAATAAAATAAAATAAAAGGAAAAGAATTTTGTAAGAACAATTTGGGTCTTAATTTCCATACAAGGTAGGGCAGCCATTAATGTCTGAGATATGCTATCATTTTGATTACATGTATATATATGTATATGTATAATATACGTATATAAGTGAAAATTTAAAACGAAAAAACTACATATATAGAAAGTCGAGAAACGTGCTCTTAGAAATAATTTAATATGGTTTCACTTTTCACATACTTTGTTTTTACATTCGGGTAATTTGAAAAAATATTATGAACTATTATTTTTAAACTATATTAGATTAAGACAATTTAACTCTAAATTTACTCTTTTAATTGTTTCTAGAAAGATAAGTATGCTTTATTGACTTTTTAAGAGGTTTTTAAATTTTAGGTCTTATAATACTAATATATATTAGTGAGGATGTTGCATGAATAGGTGATATAGATCACCTTTGGAGCTTACTTGATTAGATTTTGATAATAGATTCTATGGAAAATAATTAGGGGTGTGTTTGATTATTGATTTAATTTTAATTTGAAAGTTGGGTGAAATTAATAAATTTAATTTTTATTTTATTTAAAATGTAATATATAATTTTGTAGATAATAAAATTTTATATAATACAAGTTAATAAAAAAATATGAATATTTATTTATGATTAACATAAATTAATTTTATAAAAAAATAGAGAATTTTAAATATATATAATTATATTTATATATTAAATAGAGATATAAAAATATAATATTTTGAATAAATTTCATATGATATAATATTTGAAAAATAAATTGAATGTATAGTGACAACTAAAATTGAAATAGTAACAAACTCACCCTAGATTTTCAACTTGCATTTTTCTTATATTAGTCATCATAATTAAAATATGATTTTCTTTTATTATTATTATTATTATTATTATTATTATTATTATTATTATTAATGTATTTTATAAGGAAAAAAAAATTACTATCACTTGATTAAAATTTTAATAAAAGGTCAAAAGTGAATCCAACCTTCAAACCATAAGAACTCTAAGGATAAACATTCAAATACAAAGTTTAAACAATTCACTAAATCTTGATCTCAAAATTTTGTATTTTATTTTCAAAATGTATAGTTAATTTTTTCAATCGAAATTCTTGGTGGAATTAGGAAGGGATTAATTAGCATAGATATAGTGTTTTAATTATCCCCCACTCCCGGCACTCTATGATGCTATACAAAGTTACCATATCGAGTAAAAAAAAATTCAATTGATTTTTTTATTCAGGATTTTTCAGGATGATTTTTTGGTGCTGATGAATTTGAAAACTATTGCATTCATCCTATAAATTTACTTAGCACATTATTAAAGAGTAGCAGTTGTAAATTCTCGTATCATTGAAAAAAAAAAAAAAAAGAATTAAAGAAAAGAAAGACATTATACGAAAAGGATATGTAGGCAATGGAATCAATGATCACAACTTTTTATTTGGACATATATTTGGCATCAAGTGTAATAATAAGTGTGCCATTTGCCACCTTGTCACCATTTCTTTTAATTGTGATTTTAATTAGAAATCCAATTTCAAGAACACATGTGCCCCATATTGTCTCCATGCAAGTAAGTTTCTAGAGTGAGAGAGGAGCGTATGGTGAGCCCAAAGAAATATATATATACATATAGAGAGAAAGAGAGGGTGGGTTGGGGGGGGGGGGGGGGAGGGGGCTGTTTTACTATGAGTCTATGATAATGACACATCATTAACCATTAATTAATCCACACTTGTTCATAATTTAATCTATGGATGGGCTTGTCTCCATCGAACGAATCGGGATGTTCCAAGTGTTCCTAATTATCGATCGAGTTAGTACACGGACCTTTTTAATTAGTGTCAATTAATAAATTTTGAAGATTATGTTTATCATTAGGGTCATATAATGCAAATTCAAGAACTATCATCATATCTCTTCTAATTATTAGAGATTAGATTTACTCTAACACTTATCATTTTATTTTTCTATATTTACTATAAACCTCAAAGAATTCTTAGAATCCTATTTCTATCACACACAAAATAAACCTTAAATTTAAGATTTATCAATTGATAATTTGGTGAAAAACACTCTTTGAATAATTGTTATGTTTTTGAACTATGTAAATTACGGTGCATTTTAAAATTATTTTTTTTCAAAATATATTTACTTACAATTTTATAATTTTATGTCACTCTTCAGTGAAATAATATATTCATATAAATTCAAAACTTTCTATCTTTATAAAATTGATTTACATTAATCACATATATATATATATATTTATTTATTTAGTCATTGCATTATACAAAATTTTGAATACATTGCATTGAACTATAATTTTAAAATACTTCAATAATTACCTAAAATTAAAACATAAACAAAACATTATATTATCGCCTCATTCAGAATTTAAAATCCTTCGAACACTTAAAAAACTATTTGAGATACCAAATGAATGCAACGACGACAAACCCTACTTCATAATTGGATATTTTTCAATAATATTTTTAATTACGCCTAATTTTGATGTATATATGTGTGAACTAAATTTTAAAGAGATAGTGAAATAAGAAAAGAAAGACGAAAAGTAGGGTATAGTGAAAGTATGGATATGACAAAATTATAAAGCAAAGGATAAATTGCAAAAGTTTCAACTTTTAATAGTTTCTTTGTATTACTATAAAATTAGCTTTAAAGAGTTTCGCTGTTAAATTATTATAATATTTATTTACGCGGTTTTTAAATTAAAGTTTTTACCCTTATATATGTATTTTCAAATTTCCTTTCACCTCACACAATCACGGTATATTTGTCATAATAAAGAAACAGAGTATAATCAAAGAATTAATTTTAAAATCTACAATTTTCAGCTATTGAATACATAATTTTTAATCTAATAGTAATGAGATAATAAAATTTAAATTAAGAATATTGTTGAATCAAAGAAGCAATTTATTGAAAAATTATATAAATATGTTATATATATTTTTAAATTTTGGGATAATAAAAAATTAATTAAATATATATATTTGTGATGTGATTTTTTTTTTTTTGAAATTATATTATTAAACATATGTGAATAGATCTATTATTATAATTAACCTATATAATATTATTCAATATGGTTTTAGTTTTATTTTTATTTTTCTTTCAATATAGGATTCATAACATCTCTCTCTATCTCTCTCTCTATATATATATTGTGACACGAACTTAATGATGAATGATTATAAGAAGGCACTTTCGGAAAAGCAAATTAAAGATTCGATAACTCTGTCATAAGAGTGTGTGGTTTTGTTGTCTGTGCATTTCATTGTCGAATTAAAAATTAAATAAATGCATTTTTTTTATCATCCCAATGGATATATATATATATATAAATTAAAATTAATTAAACAAACAAAAAATTAAAGCAAAGGCCCCATGAAGAATTGAATAGAATAGAATAGAATAGAATTTCCAATCCAAACAAGGCTCCTCCTCGATCTTAATTAATTTATTTGTTGAATAAACATACTAAACTAATCATGAAAACCGACTAAACTTTTCCCTACACTATACACACTTCGACTATTATATATATTTTTTATGCACAAAAATTGACAAAGGGCCAATTCTTTTTTTTTTTTCCTCGTAATTAATTAAATTATTGAATTTCTTGAAATATATATATATATATATTTATATATAAAACTTTGTAAGGCCGTGCATGGATTCTCACAGTGCTGTGCTTTCACCCTCAACTCAAATCTTTTTTATTTTTATTTATTATATATATATTTTGAGGATTTCATAAAAGACACAGTAATTGGATTGATGTAAGAATCCAAGGCATGACTCACTCATCTCTACTTTCAAATTCTTACACATGTATGTATAGTATATATATATATGTATATATCAATTGTATACTTGATAGGCTCTTTCTTTCATGAAAGACATATTTCCTAATTCATACACACATATGCATCGATTCTTTTATTTATTTAGTTATTTTTAGTTTATTGCACATGCATTTTCTGACAGCTTCTATATTGTGCATAAATTGAAGTTTTTAGAGTTTTGTAGTATCGAAGAATTTTAAAAATGATTAAATATATATATATATATACATATATATAGTGCATAAAAGTTTTAAGGGTATTTGATTTAAAAAGTTTAAGAAATATAGTAAATTATCATATTGTACATAGATTGAAGATTTTAGAGTTTGATCATTAGAAATTAATTGTTGTGTGTATCTAATGAACCCATCTAGTGCGAAAAAAAAAAAATTTCTAAAAAAATAATAAAAAATATTTACAACAAGTACGAAAACAAATTAAATTAATATATATAAAATTTATCTACAGGAACACACCCAAAAAATAAATAAATATACATTGTAAAGTGTGAGACAAAAACATTCGAACTCATCAAAGCCCATCCCAGCTATCTACAATCTTGGGCCTATTTGGGCCCATTCAAGTTGTAACAATAAGCCCGGCCCAGTCAAAGTGTTTATTTTCAATTGTATTTCATTTTTCTTTAATATATATAATTTCCCACTTCAAACTACAAATGTTTCTAATTGTTATGAGCTATTAACTATAATTTTATTCTTTTATGTAAATAAAATTATAATTATGTAATTTAAATCTTATTACCTATAGTAATATATTTTTACAAATACTAAATATAGAATATAGTTATTTAGCTTTACTTATATATATATATATATATATATATGCAAATTACAGTAGAAGCCATGGATCTTACATGTATATATATATATGTATATTCATAAACCAACCATGAAACCTACATACTTATTTAATTTGTATATATGCATGTATATAGATAATTGAATTCATGTAATTATACCTTAAATTAATTAATAAAATAAATTTTACCGTAAAAAGGGGCTATGATTGAATTTTAAAATTGGCTGACTTTTAGGTTAGATATGTGGAAATTAAAGCAAGAAAATTGTCTCACTCTATTGTAAATTTGATTTAAATTTGTGTAATAGTAATTTCATGTAATGTTGTAAAATAAATAATATTCTTTTTGTACAAAGAAATGTTAGCACACTTTTGATGGACATAAAATAGTCAAAACTTAAACTAAATAAATCTTGTACGTTGATAATCAAGACTTCAACCTAGGAATTTGATTGTCTTAAATTTTAATCATTTATCGATTATCTCAATTCAATTATGCAAGTCTTAATTATAGCTCATTTTTTAGTTGGATTCTTAACATTATAATTAAGCATGATATAAAATGAATTGGAGAAAAGAAAAAAAAGAATAGAAAAACAAAGAAAATAAAATAAATTAAATATCACTCTCTTCAAAAACACCACTACATAGTACATACACATACATACTTAGCCGATGATATTCATATTATATACTCCCTCCGTTCCAAAAATATAGTTTGGATCGTGTTTGGCACGAGATTTAAGAATATTGATATTATATTACTAGTGGATAAAAAATACAGATAAAATTTTTTTTTTGCCTTGTGAGTGTATTAGGATAAAAAATAGTGGCAAGTAATAATAATGAAAAAGTAAGGGTTATTTTATAGTAATATGGTTATTTATGGAAATGAGACTATTGTTTTGAGACGAAAAAAAAAAATAGTAAACAAGACTATTGTATTGGGACGAAAGGAGTATATTATTCGCGGACAATCCAAAACTCAAAAAAAAAAAAAAAAAAAAAAAAAAAAAAAACAAAAACAAAAACAAAAGAAAACCCTAAACTAACAAAACCAAGAAAATCAAATTCAATAGTTCTTCTCTATCACCATATCCAAAACAAACAGACAAACAAACTCACACCATTATTACATGTAATAAATATATATATATATATATATGTATATATGTAGTTGGATCAATCACTGGAAATGGTGATTGTCCAGCCATGGCCAAAACCCTGTCTGATCATCCACCCCACAGAACAAGTTGCAGAGGTTTTCTTCCTTGACATTATTCTGATGTTGATGGTGATGGTGATTATTGTGCATTTCAGGCCTGGAGGAAGTAGTCCTGCTGCTTTCATGGAAGCTGAGCTGCAGAGACGATGGAAAAAGAGGCCTGCTAGGGCTAGGGTTAGGGTTAGGGTTTGGGCTAATATTATTGTTGTCTCTTAATCTTTTGATTTTGATGATATCATCGGATCGAGAGGTGTTTTCTTCGCAGTCGTCGCTTCTGTTGCTGCTCGATGATCCTTCGGTCTCTAATTTATTCAGGTTTATCGATTCTGTCGCCTCCCTCGTCGGTGTCGTCATCTTCATCATTGATGCCTCTATCTGTAGGAGAAAATAGTTGATAAAATTTGGATGTATATATGTAAGATAATGGAATGTTTCTTTTAGGTTCAATTTTTAGATGTGATAAGCATTGGACACTATCGAAAAATCAAGACTATACTATAGTTGTTGTTCGAGTTAAGTTTAATCAAATATTTGCGATCTATTCTTTTTTATTTTTCTCGAACTATTCGCAAAATCTCCACAATGCCCCTCCGCCAAAGAAAAAAATTCAAATCAAATCTATATTTTTTATTTAATATACAAAATTTTCATTTAAAATATTACATAATCATAGACATTTTTACCAATCTAAATTCAATACAAAATGTTCTGAATTGAGTTGAGCTATATACAATCAAGCTTGCATTTGTTGAAAGTTTATTTATTTTTAATCGATAAAGTTTCAACTTTTTATATTATATATTTAAAATATAATGTAAGACAAAAATTATCATATTATTGAACTTTATCAGGTCAATCCTAATAAAAACTTCATAAATTTTAAAATTTGAGCAAGATTATTCTTTATTATGATTTTTGAGTCGAAATTCAAGTGGCTTAGTTAGCCTAACATCTCTGAAGAACACATGAAAAATTTATCGAATCCGAAAATAGTCCTATATATATAATTAAATTAAACCAAGTTCTTCTTGCACCAAATGGATCATAAAAATGACAATATGCAAATTTTTTCACTAAACACAAAATCTTTATTTCAATTTCAATTATGTCAGAATATGATAATAATTAAATAAGATCAGATGATTGTATATATATATATATATATATTCCTGCATTATTAGAATTTTGTCCTTGCTAAACTAAAATTCGATCTTCTTTGATCCTGTTGAACTATATATATAAATTATATACACATATAAATATAATTGAATTTAATTAAATTACCTGAGCATGAAGCTTCTTATTGTGTGCCTCAAGTGCTTGATTTTGAGCTTTGATAGCTTCAAACTGTGTCTTGAGAGCATCATAATCCTTCTCCAATTTCTTGGTCTTCCATCTGGCCCTCCTGTTTTGGAACCAAATCGCGATCTGTCTCGGCTGCATCCCGAGGGCGCGCGCCAGCTGCATCTTCCTCTCCGGCTCCAGTTTGTTCCCTAGCTCGAAATTCTTCTCCAATGTTCTTACTTGCTCCATGTTGAGCCTCCTCTTCTTCTCCCCTACTTGTGATCCATCATCATCTGATAATTCATCCTCCACATTTTTAATCATCTTGTTCATATCCCTTTCGATTCCCGGAAATATTGCCATTGAAGGTCTCTTCCCAAGTAGTGATGAAGCCACACCTACACATGATACAACACACCCATATGTGTTATTGTCAAATTTTTATATCTTTGGCTAAAAATCAAAAAATAAAAGTTTGATCTTTAAAAGATCTAAATTTAAGCAAAGGATGAAATATTAATTAAATGGCTCAATACTTTATGATTCACATATCACTTAGAATATATGCAAAATTTTGAACCTTTTTAAGTATACCAAATCCATCAATAAACATACTTCGATATCCATTGTAGAATCGCAACCGATTTTTTTTTTTCTTTTCACAAAATCGAAATCCCTCCACCCCGAATGCAAAAACTTCGATCCCCTAATTCTATTTTCTAGAAAAACATGGCAAAGAAATAATAAAGAATAAAAAGATTAAGTACCATGAAATTCTTGAGGGTTGCAAGAATTAGGTGGAAGCTGATGAGATAGAGAGATAGAGCTATTGGTATTATTGTTGTTGTTGTGATTGTGATGATGATGATGATGATGTTCACCATTTTCATCATCTTCTTGGGGAGTAGTTTGCAGCAAGAAATTGGTGTGAAAGAAGGCCATACCAGCTGTGCTATACCATACAACAAATAACACTTCATATATGAAAAATAATCAATCTGATCAGAGATCTACAGATTGATTAGCTATTTTTAAAAAAATAAAAAATAAAGGAGAGAGAGATCATAACAAATAATGTTTGTGTATATATAATACCCACTATATATATATATATTCATCTATATTTATTCTCCTAGTTCACATTTACATAGAAAGGTTTGAGTACATGTGTTTTCTATTAATTAACTGTTAATTTAATAAATAGGTACTTTATCAAATACCTTTTTTTTTTTTTTATTATTTATAAAATTTTTCAAGATTTCAAAATACTATTAAAAACATATTTAAACACGGTGAAAGCTGTGGAAATGGATGCAATGGAAAATTAGGTTGGTTACACACCTTTATCAAGAAAAAGAGTTTTTTCTTTTTGCATTTTTTCCTCTTTTGAATAGTGAATTTAGGGGTGACAATATTTTCAAATTGTGGGATGTTTGGATTTTTGTATGTGTTTGCACATTTTTATTTTGCTTAATTTTGATATATACATATATAAGTCGTTATTAGATTAATTGTGAATGCGTTACTAATATATATATATATATTATTATAAGTTTCAACTTTGAAATCATGATATATATTAATATGTATCTTGTGCAAGAAATTTCTGGGTGCATCCCATTACATCGACAACTGTCCATGTAGACAATATATATATATATAAAATAAATAAATAAATAAATAAACATACTGTGATACATACTTTTCTTGAGTATTATTCTTTCATATTATATATACTCTGCATACGTAAAATTGCTAAAGTAGTCAATAATATATATGTTTTAAGAATATTTGTTTTCATTTAATGGTGGTGTTGAGAATAATTATGGTAGAATTCATAGTTAGCCAGTTAGGGTTTATAAGAACAACATGTGTGTTAGTTTGTGTATATATATATATATATGTAGAGAGAGAGAGAGAGAGAGAGAGCCCACCCATAACTCATAATTCATGAGGGTGAGCTGTTGTTATTTCGTCTTTCAGTTGCAGTATATCTATAGCAGCAGGAACATCATCCATATATATATATATTAATTAATTAATTAACCCAAATACTTACTACTGTCCATTTATTTGTTTTCTTGAATATGAAATTCAAATGGATGAATAGCAGTGTATAATTAATAATATTCTTTGTCTTGTCGTTCCACAGAACAGATGTGCTGACACATCATTCTGCCACTCATACCTCCACATACATACATACATATACATATATATATATATGCATTTAAGAGAGAGATAGGGCGTCCCCTCTCTCCATACGATCTTCTCTCTCTCTCTCTCTCTCTCTCTCTCTCTCTCTCTCTCTCTCTCTCTCTCTCTCTCTCTCTCTCTCATTCCAATCTTTGGTTTTCCAGACGCGTGTTCAAATTTAGATCTTACATAGAGGT
This sequence comes from Andrographis paniculata, assembly GCF_009805555.1. NCBI lineage: Eukaryota > Viridiplantae > Streptophyta > Magnoliopsida > Lamiales > Acanthaceae > Andrographis > Andrographis paniculata. Next base: position 334,468 of record NW_026137600.1, read on the forward strand.
TTTATTTTTATTTTTATTATTATATTCTCTCAGTCCCTTTCCTTGAGCATATATTTTTAATAGGAATAAAATAAAAATAATAAAAATATTAATAAGAATAAAATAAAAATAATTAAAATAATTTTATTAATAGGTATGAAAGTAATGATATTTAGAAATAAATATTTTGTTATGCAATATACTAAAATAAATAATTTCTTAAGAGATATGGAAGTATATATTATGCTTAGACAGTATAGATTCAATATCCATGCTTAATAGACAGAATTAAAAATACATTATTTATAATAATATAATTTTACTATTTCACATTAAAAACGTACCTATTTACTATTTCCATTTTTGTGCGTGTTATTTTGGCTTTTGATCAATGTTATTTGAGTAAATATACATAGTGTTGATTTTTTTAAATCAAGCACTTCAACAGAAATGTGTATATATATTAAATTTATTAACATTATGGAGATTGAAATTATTGGAATTTGCATTCCAATTTTGGGGTCCATATATATATATATATATATATATAAATTTCCTTGGATTCCATTTCCATATCTCACTTCTGAGTGAGATCCACATTCGGCTGTTTTTAATATGTTGAATGAATATCTTTCAATATAATGCTAATAGATAATAGATTGAACATAAGTAAAAATATATGTTTTGTATTGAAAAAAACATCATCATTCCAAGTCATTATTAAATATAAAATACAAACAAACACAAACACTAAACATGTCCTAGATCACACATGTACGATACTTTCATATTATCTATGTAACATAATTTTTATTAGTTTAATAATTACCACTACAATAACTATGACAATATATCCGAAAGGAGGAAGTATTTTTATACGAAACATCAAATCTAATATCTATTGCACTCAAAAATCAAAATACATGCACAAGAAAACAAACCCTCTATTTTTTCTTAATCCAAGAAATAATAAAATACTTTATAAAATACCAAGAATTAGAATGAGTGTGTCCCACAAACTATCAGAATTGGGAAATAATTGCCTAAAAGTGCCCCACATTTCCTAAATTTTCCAGAGACAAAGACAAGAGAGGAAATGGAATATATAATTATATAAGATGACTTTCATCAGCTGTAAATGTTAAAAATTTAAAAAAAACTTACTTGAAAGGACAATCATCAGCAAGTCTTTTACATTTTCCAGAAACTTTCAACTGATCCATCACACCACTATTATTATTCTTCCTAATGAAAACAAATGAGGTACAAAATCAACAAAGATTCATCTGCCCACTCAAAAACATGTTTTTTACTTAAAACGACATAGATGACAAGCTGTATGCTCTCTTCCTCGCTTCAAATATATCGACAAGACAAAACAAAACTACATAAGGTTAAATCACAAAAAACTACTTCACTAATTGCAACTATTTTTATCACTTTAGAACATCACAAGTGCTCGAGATAGCAACCGAGTAAATAGCAAGGAATAGCAACAAGTGCGCGCAAAATTTCAACAAGCATTGATTGCAAGCAAGAAACAAGTATTTCGATAGATGTCCATCACGGAAAATTGAAAAGACTACAAGATTCTCAAGGTACAAATTCGGTCATCCTGATAAGTGGGCTCTGAATGAACATGAAGATGCCCTCAATAATTTCGCTAGCAATAGTACCAAAAACTATGTCAGCTTCCAGCAATGATGTCCAAAACTAGGAAGAATTGATCATTAATGTTGTAGAGTAGCTTATCCGACCACCATAAATACAGATTTTTTGGATAAGAGGAACACAGTGATATTTACTCCAATTATTCGACACAAGAAACAATATTCGGCATCCATCATATTCATCAATCAGGTCACAATTTATTGTTTCAATGAATGAAGGGGGAATCGAAAGGACAATGATCAAATTATGATAACAGTGTGTAAAAGGATTGTGTAACTACCATGTAAAAAGAATCTTCAATTATTTATCTACAACTACGTATGAATCTTACAGCTCATATATCAGATACGTGTTTCCTTTCCTATCTCCCCAATAAGATCTGTCACTCTGCTATATACTTCAGGCAGTAACCGAAATGTACATACATGTAGTACATAATAGAATTCCATTGCAAGGAATAAAGTAAATGAAAGTTTGGGGAACTCACCGTGGTGATGTAAATGGTAATTGTAAGCTCCATGCACATGAGCACCATCGACCATTGCCAAATTGGATTATAGAAAAACTCAACCCATATGAAACCCCGATGTTCTATAGGAGCTAAGAGTTGGAAGCTTGCGAACAGCGATGATGCCAGCTGCTAGAGCAGCAACTGAAGCCAAAACAAATGCTGGAATGTTTCCACCACCAAATAATGCATCCCATGGACCAGCTCCGAGGGACACAACCATCTAAAGATGAGAAAAGACATTCAATTTCATTGTAGCAAAAAGCAAGGGTATCAAGAGGGGTATGCATGTTGGCGAATATCTGGACAACCATTCACCATCTATGGAGGAAATGATAATCATGGAAAAACATAGCTACCTGAGGTATAACGATGGCAAGATTTAAAACTCCAATCGCCAACCCTAAATTAGAGAAAACAAAAAAAAAAAAAAAAAAACCCATTTATAACTAAAGAGACAGCTTTCCCAGACATAAGTATTAGAACTAGGCATTGATCAGACCTTGGCCACCTCCTGAGTCAGCAGTCACTTCAGCAGTGATGGAAAATGGTACGCTATAAGTAACCTACGTAGAATAAAAGAATCAACTCAAACAACTTGGGGAAAACTATTGGGTTTTGAAAATGTAGGTAATGTTCACTTAATTTGAAAACACAATTTTAAACAGTAACGTTGATATACTTACAGCAAGGGGAAGGCCAAGAATAGCAAACACAATCAACGACGCAATTTTAGTAAATCCATTTGCTCCAATAACATGCTGAACCCCTTGAGAATATTGTCTCACAGACACGAAGCTTATAATAGCTGTACTAGCCATGCATATAAAAACAATAAAGTTGCTAAAAGCCCAAACTAGTTTAGCTCCCATCCGTTGGCACATTGGTTCGATTAAGAAGGAACTGACACCCAGAACAACCTGCAATAAAAACAAGATGAAGAATTGTGGCCTCAAATAGTATCTACAGTATGAATAGCTCATCAAATTGTTGAAAACTCCCCTAGCAGTTACCACTAGGATCAATCTAAAGTTAGACTGGTGATGTTTGATTTTGAGTTCTTACAGAATTCAATAGCAAACCAAATGCACCTTCTCGGACGCCTTGATTATAAACCTGAATTTCCTCAGCCTCTCCTTTAGGGTCTCCATGATAAACTTCTCTTCCCATCCAGTCAGTGTCGAACAGAAAGAAGGGAAACCAGGACAACTATTTTGAGCAATAAAATTATAAAATCAGAAGAAAAATAATAACATAGATAATAAAGTTACTAAATCTTAGGATGGGTGCATACCCAAGTCAAGGCCATGACAATCAGCACTGAATGCATAGCTGGAGGTAAATGCCGCAAGCTAGTTAGCAAATTGACCAAAACAGCCCCAGGGCTGTCAAAATAATTGTCATCATTTTCATCATTTTTTGGTTGTTCGGTCCTGTCACCATCCATCAAGAAATGGTCCTTGGACTTAACTTGCAAATCATAATTGTTTGAGTCTGAATCAACTTTCGATTTTGAAAGATCAGATCCATTTAGATGGTGATCGTCTATCAGAGGAGTAGAATCTGTCAGATGGTGAGGTTGTTTGGGCATCAATGGTACTTCCTTTGCAAAGTAGATTGTCACAAGCGTACAGAATGTAAGGAAGACCTGCAGGACTCAGAGTTCAGAGTTCCATTAGTAAGAATATGATCAGCAGAAAATCAATCAAATAACCATTCCATATGAAAAGCAATGCAATTCAGCAATCAAGCGAAAATTTCCAGTGTAAGTCACTCAACTATCAAGGTTTTATTGAGAAGAAAAGGAAGGTAAATATGGCAAAAGATTAGCAATGGATTTTGTTGGCAATTACAAACAGCAACCAAGCCATTCCATCCACTACAAACCTACACCATCTTCTTGTAAGTTATCCCACAATATTTTTCCTAGGATAGACTCTTCTTCAGCAAATGACTCACCACTGCAATTAAAAATGCTGCTTTGAGATTCCCACATGGTTCGCAGCAAGCTCTACTTGTCAGGAAAGGAAACCATCTGGCATAACATCAACACTCATATAATGACACAAAAGAATTCGATATTACAATGACTAGTGGAAGTCAGAGTATTATATCAGACTAGAACTAAAATGCACATAGAACTTTGTGTATTTTAATTACTATTAAAATATATATATTACCTATGCCAGTTTCCACTAGCCCCAGAAGAGAATCCAAGAATGTTTCCAACAGCCATCCAAGTGCAAAATATGGCATTTGAAGAATTTCTCTGATCAGGACCTAAAATCATCGGCAAATATATTCAAACATTTATATATAATTTTCACAGATGATATATTTACAAGACTGATCATTCTTTTTCATTTTCATGATTCAGCTTCATTGAATGTACAACCAATCAGAATCACAAGGCAAAAGTTATTTAAAATTTAGGTTAAAACAAACAACATGCATAATTCCATTAAACTCATATTTATAGCTAAAGGGTAGTTTTGGCAAAGTAAATATAAAGGTTTGTTGCTATGATAAAATGTACATTCGAAAGCTTTATCGGATATTCAGTTGAGAGACAAGAGAAGAGGTTTAACCTGATAGATCTGCCAGAAGTGCTCGAGCTGGGCCCTAAAAGGTATCATGGATTACATTCATTTCATGTGAACAAAAATGATAAATCCCTACGAATTACTGATAAAAATAAATTTCTAGACATTCACCTGCACAGTGTTGTTTGCAAGATCCAGCATCCAAAACCCAATTACAAAGACAATAGCTGCCCTAGTGCGAGTGCCTTTGAATGTGCTACATTATGCTGAGAGATTTAGCAACATTTTTTTTTTTCTCTCATACGAGAATAAAATAGAAAGAGAAGGGTAAAGATTGAGAAGTTGAAGAAACCTGCAATGTTCTTTTGTATCTCCTAGAATGTACCCGATGTCTGCAGAAAACCCAATTATTATGACCTGTATAAAACCAACTTTGATCGTTAGATTAATAGTACTCAACCACATTAACAGAAAACAAAATCATTTCTTACTGCAACAGAGATCATGAGAGATCCAACTAATATAAACGGTCTGCGTCGCCCATATTTTGAAGTGCATTTATCACTCCATATGCCAACACACGGTTGAACCTGAAACGCATAGCAAGATAACATTATTCAAGTAATTTGATAATTGAAGTCAATTCGATAAGTCTACTTCAGATTCATTGTCACCTAACAATAGACTTGTTTCTCGACTCTTATGCTTTCAGCACTTTTAACACCTACACAGATTATGTATAAGATTACACCATTATTTGACATATAAATATCCCATACAAAGAGACCATCCCTTCATTCTGCAGAACTAGGTAGCCTTACTATTAACCAATCAAATGTTCTCATTGCATCTCAAGACATATCCTAAATACTTTATATCGTATATTAAGAGCCCATCCATTTTTCACATACCAGTGGCAATTGAAAACGGCCCATTAATCTTTGGTGGAGATATTTCATAATTGGACATAAAAAGCATACTATCAAAGATGCAAAAAAATATGCATTGTTAATTGTATGCAATAAAGAAAGAGGGCTAGCAACCAATAGCTCAATCAATCAGACGTTTGGAAACATATCCGTAAAAGAACACTTGCATTAAGTTCAATAGCTAAAATAAGACAAGACTAAAGTTAAAACAAAATGATGTTTTCACATACCACAAGGCCTGTTATGGGACCACATAGCCATATAAACGAAGAGAACTCATGCCCTATACCAAGAGTCTGCACAAGAAAAGATTGCATAGTCAAACAAAGCGAAATCATAATTCACAGCCAGGAAAAAAAGATTACACAATGTATTGAATTATAGACACAATGCAGCTAATTCTTAGCTAAATTCTTCAAGACAGACTCATGAGATTCAAGTAAGGCTTTCCCAAAACAATCATCCTTCTCCAAATTAGTGCATGTTCTTTTCACTTTCCCCGACCACCAACAAAACTTATTTTAGTTCTTCTACTGAATTTGCTTAGTTATTTTAAACTAAATTTGCTACCCGGAAGAAGAATAAACCACTAAGAACTTTCGGAACCAAACCTACCGGCTTTGGCTCTATATACATTTAGATTTGCATTAGTACATGAACTTCCAATTAATCAGCAATTTCGTTAGCAAGGATTATCAAATGCAGAAGATTTATTTATCAGAGTATCATCTTCAAACGTTGTAATCAACCAAAACAACAATAGAAACAACAGAACCATACAAAAACTAAATCAAAACAAAACCCTGGTACTCAATCACGTTCCAGATTCACCGCATCCAGTGGCATTATCTAATCGCAAAATGGAAAAAGAATTATATCTGAAATCAACTCACACCACCTGTATATAAGGAGTGAGCAATGATAATTGAAGAGCCCACCCAAACTGTACCCCGGCGGCCACCATACAGCTGAGCACCAACGTTAGCAAGCTGCAGTGCTTCGGCGGTTCATCGATCCGATCTCCTCCAGAATCCGACGAAGACGATGAGGCGTGGATCTGCGAAGAGCGACGCCGCTCCGACTCATCTGCTCCGACTAATTCCACCTCTTGCCTCAAATTCTTGTACGGCACTCGGATCGACACGGCGTCCATTTTCAAGCCCCGCTGATAATTCCACTCCTTCTACATGCGCGAATCGAATTAAATCGTGTCGATCCGGCGAAGGAAAAAATTGTGTTTTTGCAGATTAAGAAAATGGCGGGGGAGAATGGAGGAAATACTGTTGATTCTTGATCTCCCTGTAATTTGGGTCTGTGGTGAAGACGAGCGACGAGAAACGCGCTTTTGACTATTTTCAGCTAAAGTCGTGGTTCTACTGTGCTTCGATTTTGAAGAAGGCGTCACTTTGGGTGCAAGGAAGCTTAGGGCACCGATCACCGACACAGCGATTCTAACGAGCTCCTGGATCTCAATACCGGGTAAATCCGCACCGTTCATTGTGTAGACCTCATGATGTGGATGGTGTGGATTCATAGAAGAGTCGATTATCCGTTTTACTATTTTATTTTGTTAAAAATAAACCATTCAAACTAGAAATAGCCCGTACGTAGCATTTTTTTAAGTCTACTTTTTTTTTTTTTTCTAATAAATTATATTGCCTCTTTAAAAAAAAAAATCAATTACCTCTAATAAAAATGATAAAAACCATTAATTAATTAATTAATTATCTATAATTTTGAAATTTATCTTTAATTTATTTGTATAAATATAACTTAAATTCATATTTTGATTATTTTTCAACCAATTAATTTATTTTATAATTTTTTTATATTCAATTTCAATATTTAGACTTCTCTATATTTTTATTTTCAATTTCAACTAAGTGACCTATAAAAATGATAATTTCTTTCTAAATAAAAATTCTTTCAACAGTTTATTTCAATAGCTCAAAATTTCAAATGTCACTTATTTAATGTATTCGATTAATTTTTATATATTTCAAAATAATAATAAATATCATTATGACAATTTATCTAAACTAATATCTTGAAATTAAAATACTACATATAAAATATTAATCAACAAAGACGATATATATATATATATATAACTAACACATAACAATAATTCATATAATACACATTATTATTGATTTAAGTATATAAAATGTATTCATAAAGTATATCATAAAATATAAGCCGTCCGTACATAATTTCAATTATCACAATAATATTAATTGAAATTATGTATTACTCTATATCCTAATTATCTCTCTCTCTCTCTCTATATATATATATATATAACACCACTTTAAATCTTAAATTTTATCATAATAACACATTCAAAGACTATTTTTCGATCTATTTTTCGATATATATATATATATATATATAAATGATGCGTGCAATAGTAATAGCAGTAACAATGCTATAAAGCATCCACACATCACTTTTAGACAGACAACCACAAAAAGGCACATACGGCCCCAAGTTTTCTCATTTTTCGCCGCTGCGGCTGCCGAGGTCAGCCGCGGCCTGAGCAGCTCGATTAAGAGCACCCGATACCCAGAGAGCGCCTCTCGAGAAGTAACTGCTGTTAACCACAGCATTAGCTGCGGAGACAGCAGTTCTTCCTGTGGCGGACACAGCAGATTTGGTAGTATCATAGATATGGTACCTTTGATCCACTGACCTCGCCGTTTCGACTCCCACAAATATCTTATCAGTAAGCCCAATTCTGTCGCTCAGTTCCGCAACCTTGGCCATTGCGGTTGCTGACACCTGATGAGATTCGTCCAAGGCTTTTGCCTTGCTGAATGCGTCTTTTCCCAGTACATACCCCTTGGATATCATTGTTTTGACCACGTCTTGAGCTAAAGACACAGCTTCTCCGGCAGTGGGGACTGCCCGAGGAGCTTGAGAGGCCTGGTTGATGCATATATAAGATAATGAGTGTAAATTTTTTGTGGTGAATATTTTTAACTGAATAGGAAAGAGAAAGCTACATTAGGCATGTTTTCGTCGTCAGTATTCCACGAAGAATGGTTCCAGAAGTAATGATCCTCTTCGTTATGCCCCCATCGGGTTATGCACACAGGTTGGTCCACAATGATTGCTCCCTAGAACAAGAATTAAGATTCAATCACAGGATAAATAAGATTCAAATTACCGGGTATGAAAGAAGTTTTGGGATGTGGGAATTAATCCCGGTGATCACAGGTAATATTTGTTATCATTGCCTGAGATTTGATCATTTTCAAGCATATTACACAATACTTCAAAATCCTCAATTTTATAATGTAGATGAGCAATTAATTAAACGAGGATAATAACATTAGAGCATCGAAGATGCCAAATATTAAACTTCATGAGCCCTTTTGACATTTATTAGCATTTTCACCAGAAATAAGCCAGATCTAAGATGGTGTGAATATACTGGAGCCCTAAATTCCCTAGGCATTGCTCACAGGTTTGTCATTCCCATGCACAATTTTACAATGCAAATACATAACTTGAGAGTCTCAAACTCGCCTAAACAGGTCGATTTTCCAGTAAACATTGATGGGTTAAGACTTGCAATGATTATAATTAAATAATAAGCTTGTGATCTTGTCTACTAGCAATGGACATTAACATCAATATAAGAAAATATGGCCTCATTGGATAATGAAATTATGAAACTTGATGTAACGAGAATATTTGCAGAAATCATATGTAACAACTTTGATCATCTTCAGAAGCTATTAATCAAAAGACAACTCGTGTAAATAGACTTACAGAGAGTAGGACAGCAGTTTCCAGAGCATGAGCATTTTTGAATGTCACATAGGCTGTGCATGCATACTCACCCGCTCTAAGATATTTGTTTTGATCGCAACCATAAAAAGAATACAATTAGGCGACAAAGGTGTGAACCAGAAAAGAAAGGCAAAAGATATATAGGGAACACAACCCAAAAGCTTTAGAAATAATATAAATACATCTGTGCATGGAAAGTTAAGTTTATCACATGAGTTGCTACTCTGATAAAGATCGTGCAATGATAAATTCAAGTGTTGGTTTATATGCAATGGGGAAGAAAGATGGATCTTGAAGTCACCATGGTCTACAAGAGAAAACTTTAGTAGCTACTCATGTGAATTTATTGCCAGTTAAATCTTGAGATAGTCATTTATGGCATAGATTGGTAGAGTGAGAATCTCAATTCGAGATGGAATCCCCATTTCCAAGAGAATGTTTTATGTTCCCACCCTCCACACAGGTAATCCATCCAATAATCTTGCAATTACATTAGTAATTACACACATTTTCCTTTACCCTTTTTCAGGTTCTCTCCCATAGAACTTAAAAATTAAAATATCCATGAGGAACGAAAGACTGGAGAACCATATTAATTATGTAAAAAGGAAATTAAAGTAAATTGCTTTAAAATGGCCAAGTCACACAGACAAACAGATTATACATAAAAATTAGAAAAGCATACGAAGTAAAAGGGTCAGAGGGTATGGTGAGCACCTGACAATATCAACATGTTCAATTGCACCACATAAAGCGAAAAAGTCATAGACATCCTTCTCAGTAGCACTGGGAGACAAACATGTAACTTCTGCAGTATAGCCAGTTGGACTCATTTCTGTAAAAAAAAAAAAAAAGAAAGGGTGATTAGAATACGGTAACCCTGATAAAGAAAGTGTTACTTTGTTTCCCCATGGCAACATTCGGAGATACATTGCACTCTGGCTATCATGTAACCAACTATCTCAACCCGAACAAAAGAATAGGCCCTTTGCCCTGAAGTTACACCAACCTATGTAGAATTTCTACAAACTCACAATGAAAAATTATAATATTAGCCTACATGATACAAGCAGCAATTTAGGATTTTGAGGTAAAAGTTATGGACATACAACTAGCGTGCCAATATCTTAACAAGGAAATTCGGCACTCATAGTAAGCCAAATAAGATGATTACCATAACAGGTGCATCTCACAATATACCTTCCACAGCCGTAGAAACACTTCTCTTCAAATGATTGAACAATCAAATCCACAGTATATTAACAAAAGTAGGATCACAATCCGATCATGATTGGGTATGTTCATCTTGATTGATTTATTTACCTTTACATAATTATTGATATACAACATAAATTAATCAAGCAAAATCATCATTTCCTTCCGTGGACAAATCAATACTTATATCTCATCACACAATTACTAGTTTACTAAACATGACTATAAACTATATCTCCAGAAATCCTAGATTTCTCAGCTTGATTAATCGAAAATACAACCAAAAAAAAGTTCAGAAACACCTCGAACTGAAAATTGGAAACTCAAACAAGATGAAAGCTGATAAAAACGTAAGAAAAATGTTTGTCATTAACAATCAATTACAAGCTAGCATAACTTCATTCAAAGAAAAGGAAACTAATTCCAGCGCCATACCTGCTTTCTGAATGCCAGAGCAATCGAGAAATTTGGTCGATTGAAGATGAAAAAGGGTTCGTGAAGAAAACGATACCTCAACTGGAGCTTAGTGTGATTTCTTCCGAACTTTACGAATAGTTTTTTTTTTTTTTTAATTTCTAGAAAAGTCGGAAATTTATCTATCGGTTTGGTAAAATCGCATTTTAAAACTTCCTCATTTGCAAATTTGAAAACACGATTTTACGCACTAAGTCGGCTTCCTTGCATCACTTTTTTAATACTATATATATATATATATGGCCCATGAAATTTAGGCCCAATTTCATGGAATTTCTATTATTGCAATCTAATATAAATATAAAATCATGGGTGTATTATTATTATTTTTTAATATAGATAATAAGTGTATCGTTAATATAAAAAATATTTCATGTTGAACTTTTCCTTTTATTTTTTATGAGTTGATGGATTATATATATTTGTATTTTTTGAATAATACCCATCGAAATGAACACAGTGTATTAAAATTTTTAGATTTTGGATACCTCAAAAGGAAGTCATCCTAAATCTGAAATTTCTGAAATATAATCTACAAAAATTTTCACCTAAATATAAAAAATACGAAATTTGACCAGAATTTCTTTGTTTTAAAAATATATATATATTACTTGATTGAATTTATATATATATACTCTTCATTAGATATTCTTTTTTAATTAAATAATAGCAATTTATTATTTTTTTATATTGCATATCAATTCCTTTCACTTCAAAAGGTCTAAAATAATATTTTTATTTAAAATTTTTAATACATTTAATAATTTTTCTATCCAAAAAATCGACTTCGAAACCTAAATTTGATACCTTGACTATAAAGAAAATTTTAATGAATTTTAATTTTGTTGGTTTATGATATATTATTAATAATATAACTATTTCATGTTGGAAATTAACTTATTTTTAGTAGTGTATGTTTACAAGTTAATTTTTTTCATTAGTCATATATATCATTAATTACATAATTCTTGTGGACATATTAAACTGGAGAAGAATTAATTGAAATCTTTATATATTCGCTATAAATCTATTTATTTTATCATTTTAGATTGTTTATAGTCAAAACATTAATTTTTTAATTTAGTAATTATGATGCTGACACACTAATAAAAAGAAAAAGAAAATGTAATTATATCGCTCTATGTTGTCATACTAAATATATAGATACATACATTTGGAACGGAAGGCGAAAGTAGTTGATAATATATATATATATATATGTGAAAAAAATAAATAATAATATATCATTATAAGGAAGTGTAAATTGTACGTAAAATATTCAAAAAAATAAAATAAATCTCAAAGATAACAAAATCCTGGGTATAATTTATAGAATACGAAAACCATTTTCTTCCTTGCAAAATAGATATGTATAAAAAATATACTCCCTCCGTCCCATAACAAAGTATCCATTTTTCCATTTTAGTCCGTCTTATAACAAAGTATCAATTTCTTTTTTAGTAACTGTACTTTCTACCTAATATTACAAATATCCTTACAACTTACCGTATATTATACAAATGTTATTACCTTTATATCACATGTACTAATAAGGTTATTTTAGTCATTTTTACTGTATTCCTACTATATCCCAATATAATACTAATATTTCTAAAATTACGTGCAAAAAGCAAATGGATATTTAGTTTCGCGACGGAAGGGAGTATTAAATATACATATGATTATTATCCCTTTATATTTTTATCCTATGAGTTTGCATATTTCATTTTTGTCCCCCTAAAACTCATAGTATATCATTAGATTTTTACGTAAGATTTTAGAACGACAACAAATAATTAAATAGATAAATAAATAAAATGCAATAACTTATAAAACTAAATAAACTGTAATAATAATATAAAAAACTATAAAATTACAAATTCAATTTCTCTAATTAATATAATATGCATTCTTGATTATTTATTTGGCAATGTAACCCACTAAATGCATTCATATAAATAAATATGTGTATATACAAATATGAACAAAACTAGGGTTTTTGCTATCCTCATACAATGAGCCAGTTTAAAATACTATTATTTTTCACCAGCAAAATTGTTAAATTAATTTTATTCATTTACATATATATATATATATATATATTTACTTTCAATCCTCATGCAATTTCTTCTAAAATGGCTGCTTCTATATATTCTTGTGATATTATTATTCTAGATTATATTGACATACAATATAAACTATTTTAATTATTTTCCTGTTGCAACACAAGAACAATAAAAAAAATATATAAATAATAAATTAAAAAACACAAACAAAATCCCACTTTCCAATTAGTTACATGATAGAATGCAATTTTTTCAACAAATATGTCTATATATATATTCTCATGTTCCTCCACATGATTAATTATTTAGAATAATATATACATATATATATATATAATACAAAATATAATTGTTGTCCCAATAGTCAATAATGAATATATGGTGTGATGTGCTACATCACTTGTCATTTAATTGTTAGTGTACCAATATTGACTTATGTTATTAAATCTTTATTGATATCCCATTTATTAATTTTACCTATCAATTATATAAATATTTAATTTTTCTTTGTATAATGAATTTTTTTTTGCTTGAACTTCATTTTTTTTTTCTTGATTTGGTTACACAACAACAACAATCATATAAACATAAATTGATACATTAATATATATATATATATATATATATAGAGAGAGAGAGAGATAGGTTGGCCTAATATAGATGACCAAACCCTAGACAACAATGAAATTAAAAAAAAAAAAAAAAAAAACATATATATCGTAATAAAGAAATATTTGGTACTAATATATATTACATTAGCAAACTCCTAAGCAAGGCTGCTTGGTCGCTGTCCGTCGATTCCAAAACCGCGGATAATCGATGGCTCAGATCATCCGCCTCGCGGTGCAAGCTCCTTATATAGTTGCAAGTCTCTTGCAACACTTTTGATGCCGAAACCTGTTCAAAATAATATTCACATTTTAATTATTTTATTACACCATCAAAATAATAATAATTAATTACATATAAATTATTTAAACAACAATTTTACGTGCATAAATATATATATATATATATATAGAATGCATGCATGTTTATACATAGGATAGGTTAATTAGGACTATATAACTGATCCCAAAAAACCAAAGATTAAAAATTATAATAATAAAATCAATAAGCCATTTGACCATGCACACTGTATTTATTTTATTAATATTTACTATATACTGCATATGATAAAAAAATTTAAAAAAAATAAAAAAATCAAGGACCCACAAAAAATACAAAATTGTGACCTGAAATTAGGGCAATGCATGTGGGCATGTTATACTTATACCCATGAAATAATTAAAAAAATAAAATTTATTAATTAATAATTAAAGGAACCTTGATCCATACCAAAGGTCCGTGTTCTTTTAGTATTTAAAATTTTTTGAAAATTAACTTTTTTATTTTTTAAATATTTTTACGAAATAAGATAATATATTTTTATTAGAAAAAGTATTTAGTAATTTGTTGAGACAACATTTTACAATATAGTAAGTTGATTTTTACGCGAACCTTGTCGGAGCGCCGGTGGCGAATCTCGGGAATAATTTGCTGCAATTTTTGGACAAGGTCGGCGATCTGGTCGTCGCTTATTCTTGCAACTCCGGACTGCCTCGAACGCGATCTTCTGCTCGACATTCTTGCTGTAATAGTAGCACAATTATTAAAGACAAGAAATTTATAAATAAATATGAAAACCCTTGTCAGAATACCGAAGAATCAAATATGTATGTGTATATATAGGAGGAGGGTTTTAGGGTTTAACTGGAGGGAACTTGAGGAAAGGGAACTGTAGAGAGACAAGGTATGGACAGAGGGGCATGAAATGCATAAAGCAGTGAAGGGGGAGTGTTGGAGAAGATGAAGACAAGTGCATGGGATGAGTGAGAGAAGAGAGAGAGAGAGAGAAATTAATCACATAATAATAATTTTAATTTTAATTTAATTCATTGTATTTATTTAATTGAATTATTTAGTTTTTATAAGTCATGTGGCTTGCTACATTATATTCACTACTTCATGTATGTTCTTTTTTAAAAAATAAAATAAAAATTGTCATTTTCAAATTTTTTTATGAAAATATGATATTAGTAATTTTCAACAAGATTATATAGATACTAATTAACTTTGCAAGGACCATTGGTGGAATATGAGAGAAAATGATAAGTGTATTTGTTTAGTATTTATAATTATAGATGTTTTTATTGTAAAATGCCGAGAGTTGTAAAAATATTATAGAAAATGATGTTTTGTTTTATTTGTTGACTTTTTTATTGTTATGTATATATATCGGGTTTGTTTGTTCAGTATTTTAATTTGATAAAGATTTTTGGTGTAAAATATGAAAGAAGTGTGTTGATAGTATAAAAATAATATTTTATTTTGAATTATTGACTTTTGTAAATAAAAAAATATAAATATTATATATATATATATATTAAAATTTAGTCATAACAAAATTTTGCCGAGTGCACAAAAACCATTGTATATTTCGTAATATTTTTCAAAAATTGTATAATTGATAAATTAGATACATTCAATATATCTCCACTAATTGTTCTAAACAATGCATGATTTTAGAATTTATAGGTAGATTCACTATTTTTTTAAAAAAAAAAATGTGACTTACATCAAAAAAAAAAAATATTTTTGTGTCATGAAATCTTTATTTGAAACAAAGTATTACCTCAATATATACTAGTTTTATAAATTGTTTTAGAATCTTTATAAATAGTTGTGTTTATATATATATATATATATACATATAGTTTAAAACAATTGGCCAAAACTATACCACAATTTTGGTTAAAAATAGCATGAATTATATGACTTGATGATCACACATTTATCTTAATTTTTCAATTAAATATTCTCTCCGTATGTGAAATTTATGTTATTTTAGTTGAACACGAATGTTAATAAATATAATATTATATTGGATGATTGTGACATGACGTAAAAGTATTTTAGAAAAATGTAAAAGTGAGTTAATATTGTGAAAAAAAATATATATATTTATAAATTGAATGTATAAATAATTTGGCATAATTGTAAATAAATGTAGGGTGTGTTTGTTTGGGGGTTTCGATTTTGAATTGAGATTTGAATAGTAAAATTTTTGAATTAGAATAGTTGTATGATGTGATATAAATAGATGTTGATGTGATATTTTGAATGTAAAATTGATTTTTAGTATAATATAAAAAATAAAAAATAGTTGTTTGATTTGATATTTTTAGAAGAAAATAATTGGATGAATAGTAGAAATTTAGGGAAATCCCCCTAAAAAGAACACACCCATAATGTTAGACAAGTTTAAATTAAAGATTGTGTAAATATTATTCTTTATAAATAGAAATTGCATATATTTTGTGGACAAATAGATAATTAAATTGGTTGCAGATCCTATGAAGATTCGGCAGCATAGCTTAGCAGTGACTAACATATATTTATATATATTTCAACATATATTGTGTTATAAGTTATAAGTTATAATATATCTTATATTATAAATATGCTATACTTGATCACTTTTATAGTATATTTTGATTCAGTTAAATCAGCACATTTTTCTATTACCCATTGATTATAATTTTTGAGAAATTCATCGACAAATGATAACAACATAGTATGGATATTTTTTAAAATTTGATAATTATATTATATTAACAAAATAAATTAGTATTTAAATACAAAATATAAACAAAACCACGATTTTGGCATAGGGAGGGGGGGGGGGGTGTTGGGGGCATAGTTGTCATTGTCAAAGTGTTCCCCAAACAGACAAGCAATGGGTCTAATTAGGGCAAGTTTGGGGGCCTATTATGTGTGGCTGTCACCACACATCTCCATGTTGTCTAATTAATTACTACCATCTTCTTGTCTCTTTAACTATATTATTTTTCAATTTCTATATTCATTTATATTAATTCAACTTGGAATAATATATATATATATATATATAATAAATACATATATTGATATACATATCCATATATTTATACCGTTCTGATTTTATGTTAACACTGACGATTATTGTACTGAATTTTAACACATTATTGACAACACATCGATGGATAACATACAACACACAATATATATATATTGCAATAAAATACACGATTTATATTAACACAATACAAACACTATATAACTAATAATACAAGACAATTGTTCGGACAACACTATTATTATTGATCTCGTCACAAAAAAATATATATATATTTATACAACAAAGCCTATAAATAGAAATAATCAGCACATAACTTCAATAAATATAACTACGTTGATTTGCTTTAGTCAGCACTGTACCATCTTCCTGTGTTAAATTATGATGTTCAATTGTTGTACTTCGTATTTTGTATATACATTATTCAACGCGGTTGTTACTAAAACTAAATTTTATAATTCAGTACAGTGCTAAAAATACACTGTGTACTGACAAATAATATATAATATAACTATAGACAATACATTATTTATATTAATATAATACAAATATAGTATACGTGTAAGTATGAAACAGACGACGTATGTTTTATTTTATTCAAATGAGTATGTATTATTTTCCTATTTTACATGTGTTAATTGGAGCATATCAATACGGTATTGATATTTTCAAATCAGTACCGTAATCATTCTGTGACTCAAAAAATTCTACTAATTTGTACCATAATTTAACAATCTTATTAAGTAGTTTTTGACGGATTTACAAATTGATTTGATCGATAACTTTTACATTATGGCTCAAGAATTTAATATTGTCATAATTTCGTATAGTTTAATGTATTTTATATTTCGATACAATAATATAAATTTAATTAGCATATGATCCGAAACTTGGAATTAATTGGCATAGGGGTCATGTCCATGAATTGAGATACAACATGGATTTAATTGACATGTGGGTGGCTTTAATTTTGCTACTACAAAAATTTTAAAATTAAATGAAATTTTAAAAAATATAATACAACATAGGAAAAATAAATTAACAATATAAAATTTTTGTTAATATAATAGAAATGCAATATATAAATCCACCACCTGTGATATTAATATATAATATTATTGATTTCAGCACAGAAGATACGTTTATATAACACATAAAATATTAATAAAAAATTGTATATTATTTTATATTTATATATACATTTCATTCTTCTCTTAATTGAATGGAAACAAGACATGATGTCAATATAGTAAATATTTAATGTATACTTTTTAGTCATGTAATATGGGTGTATTACTGTAGACACGGAAATTTAAGTAAAGTATAATTAGTAAGTAATTAAGAAGTTTATTAGTAAAATTAATTATTATTTAGTAAAAATAATTATAGATTAAGATTAAGATAAGTAAATAGTTTAATTAAAATTAAGAAAATTATAAAATTTAAAATTTAAAATTTAAAATACGATTAAAGTGCATAATTATATTTTCAAAAATAGAAATGACAAGTTATGTGGGACGGACGAAAATAAAAAATAGGGACAAATTATGTGAGATGGAGGGAGTAATATTTTGTTTTTATTTGCTATCTAATCAAATGTGTCTTTTTATATACTGTATATCATTATTTAAAGTTTAGCCTTAGATAACTTATGTGATAATTTTAATTTTAGTGATTAATTTTAATATTTTATTGACAGATATATTTATTTTAGTAGAAAAAATATAACTATATTTTACTTTATCTGATTGATATACAATTTTATTTTACTGATCATAAATTAATTAATGAAATATTACTATTATTATTATTATTATTATTATTATTATTATATTTGAAAATTAAATATGAATAAGTATAGTTCTTCACAATTCATTTTTATTTTTTTATTATTCAATATTACGATTCCTTTAAAAACAAATATAAGATTTCCTTTCAAAAATATTACATTTAAATTATATTATTTAACCAAAAAAAATAAAACCTATAATTTTGGAAGGAAATATTTTTCTCCCCATATACTTTTATTGTAAACTATTATTTAATGTTTATATCATTCTTATACTCCCTCTGTCTAAAATAATTTGTCCCTATTTTTTATTTTGTCCGTCCCACATAATTTATCCTTTTTATTTTTAGAAATATAATTATACACTTTAATCACATTTTAAATTTTAAATTTTATAATTTTCTCAATTTTAATTAAACTATTGGCTTATATTAATCTTAATCGATAATTATTTTTACTAAATAATAATTATTTTTTCTAATATACTTTTTAATTATCTACTAATTATATTTTATCTAAATTATCGTAGAATAATAAGTCCAAAATCTCTGGAACAGATGAAGTAATCTTTGGCATTTATTAAAAGAATAAAATAAAGCACATTAAATAATATATAGTGCTTCTTTATTCGAACGTGGACTCACATGAAGTTCTCACTGCTCACTTAAATTACCAATTTCGTTGCAAGTGTTTTGATTTGTATTTGATATATTATTGTGGTTATCTTTCTTTAGTACTTAAATTTTTTTCATTTTTATTATTAAAGTTTGTTTTTTTACCATTTCAAATATAAATTACTATTATTTATTTAACATAATTTTTAATAAAAATATATATTATTTTCTTTTATAAAATATCATATTAAAATACTATTTAAATAAAAATGCAAATCAACAATCTATTTTAAATTAATTTTAAATTATAATCAAATAAACTGTTCATTATTAATAATTTTATAAATTAAAATATTTATTATAACAATATAAAAATAATATATATTGAAAGGGAATAAAGCTTGTCTTTTGATTTAAATATATATATATATATATATCATGGGATTAAACAATAAATTTCAAAAAAAAAAAAAAACAGAACCTTTTATGTAAATAAGATTTAAAATAAAAGATAAAAATTGGCCACATACAGCGAAGAACCTGCATGTTGGATTTATTCTATTTTATCTTTAATTTATTTATGGATTTATTCATAAATAAATGTTCTTAAAATTAATCTCAAGCAATTGTTATACCATTTTAACTCCAACTCTAATAAGAATGTTAAAATATATACAAGTTTAATTTCGTTTATAAAGTGTGTTTTGGTTTTCAAATATACCATTCTCCAAATTAAAAAATAATCTTGAAAAAACAAAAAATGTGTGTTTTCCTTTTAAAAAATATATATATATCTTAAATTATGAACAAAAAGGCATAATAAATAAAATTATCATGATTACTAATTGTTAAGCGCAAAAAAATAATAATAATAGTAAGTGGCAGTAGGATTCTGGGTAGGGTCTGAATGAAAGCCAAAAGGTCTGGAGGTCGGGCAGAATAAAGGTCGGGAAAAGGAAGAAAGGTAAGACCTCAAGAATTGATCCAAATCCAGACTCAGGTACTACCAAGAGATGGTTGTCCGTGATCAGCAGTTCGGGCTGTATTCAGGTCGGGCGGAGTCTAAAAAAAAAGGTGTACCCAAGTCGGGTAAACCGTAGATCGGATGAAAGACGAAGTCGGGCAGACGCGGAGGTCTGTCAAGAGGAAGGTCGGGCAAGGAAGAGGTACGGACAGACGCGGAGGTCTGTCAAGAAGAAGCAGGTCAGGGCGAAGGATGAAATCGGGCAAAAGAAATTTGGCAGTGGACAGGCAGGTCAGGTAAGAGGCAGGTCTGAGTTCTGTGACTGGTGGGAACGGTTGAAGGAAGTTGTAATACGTGTCAATAGAGGAGAAATTGGTGGTCGGTTGACAGCGGTTGCTGTAACCGACCAGACGGCGGTTCAAACCGTTTTCTCTGAAAGGCTATTTAAAGGATTCAAATCCGTCAGAAAAGGCATCTTCAATCAACTTCAACAAAGCAAAGTCAGATTTGGGGATCACCACTTTAAATTTCAGTCTTTTATTTTCCAGTTTATTTTCTGTACCGTACAGTGTTTAGAGATTCCTAATCTCAGACACTAATTAATCAAGTTTAAGGATATTTTCTATATCTTTGAATTTTACTTTATTTTTGTTGAAAAATTACATCAATACTAATATAAAAATATAGTAATATATTATATAATATAATATTATTTAAATAAAAAATACCAAAATATTCTAAATAGTTCAAAAATAAGAACAAAACACAATAAATAAAACTTGCGAAAACATCGAAACCAAAAGGCAATGAGTTTGCATCAATAATTGAGACAATTGTTGTGTGAAGGGCGGGTGCAATGGCAATAAAAATGACAAATCCATCAAATTCTTTGATTGTGAAATCTCACATTTAGAGCACATGAAAATGTCCCAAATCAACCCATCCATCAATGCACAAACAAACGAGAATAAGTGTCCTAACCCAAGACAACAACCGATCCATCCATCGACCAATCGAATCCAACACCGTTAAGACTTTCATGATGCCCATTGCATCCTTGTGATACTACGGAATTCAAATGTGTCTAAATTAATCGGTTAAACTATTCATGTCAACAATATACTCATTCATCTTCCAAAGTCTCTTGAAAGAACTAAGATTGTCGTCTAAGAATAATATTGATATAGATAATGAAATCGTAGATATGATAGTAGACAATAAAATTATAGAAAGAGAGAATTCAGTAACGAATGAAAATTAACTCTTTTTGTTCAGTAAAGCATGAAGATGTAATAAGAAAAATACAACAATATGAACAAATCAATAAATAAATAAATAAATAAATAAATAAATAATAATAATAATAAATGGATCGATTAAGAAGAAATAATAAATTGCATAAGAAAAGAAGAAAAAAAAATATTTCAATTTACTTGTAGTATTTTTCCGTATCAAATAGACTCTAGCGTTAAAAGAATATTTTCTACTGAAAAAATTCGTGTTGATCAGTGGGACCAGTCTATAATTCTAGCAACCAGCAGTCGGGGTGTTAAAATCCTAAACATAAATATTCGCAAAAAAAGAACAACACCGGCCTCATTTAAGATTATCCATCCATCTATCATTGTTGTTGTTTTTTCGCGAATCCATAAGCCTAACACATATCCATTCCCAATTTAATTCAAAAGCTCAGTCAGATGTGCCCATACCTTGTTTAGGACATGGAGCCATTTTCTTGCATCCATTTGATGCTGCTTTTTTTCAAGTCCCATACGGTTTTGCGCAAAACTGCAACGGCGCGAAAGCACCCAACAACCCATGTAGCTGCTGCTGCACATTAATTAACTGTAAGCAATGTCAAAACATGGACCACCATATTCGACCTGATCGATGCAGATACATGTATTATTACACCAAAAACACCACACACTGCACAGAACAGAAGCAGTTATAATATCTATCGATCTTTCACCATGTGACGTGTTTTTCTTCTAGATCCATTTTAGTTTCCATTGAGTTTGACTACAAAGACTAGGATGCCATTCTTGGCTGCAACATAGAAGACACAGACAAATAATAACAGATTAGTTTTAATTTTGTTATACAATGGAATTCTCACAATTTCTTATGAAGATACATTATTTCTCCTCACAAAACATTACGTCAAAACAACTATTCAAATCAAATCCTAAGTAAACAAATCTTAAATGCATTTGTTAAGAAAGAACAACTAAGAGACTCTTATTATATACTCTCTCCGTCCCTTAACAAAGTATCCATTCATTTTTTTGGCGTCATTGTATTTAACATTAAAATATTCTTACATTTTAATAATATTTTCTACAAATATTATTGCATTTGTATTATAGAACACTAATAGAGGTATTTTTATTTTTTCTCTTAATTTGTGCTACGTATGAATATAATATTAATATTCAAAGTTTGACACACAAAAAGCAAATGAATACTTGGTTAAGGAACAAAGGTAGTAATTTAGAGAAACTACTATCCTGTAGATTCAAATAAACATCGTACAAGAACAGGCATAACTCGTTAGTTTGCAAGTCAATATCATACTACAAATATCAAAGCAAGGTCACGAATTCGATTCAAATATAAATAGCGCCACATAAGCTCTAGGCAAAGCAATTACACCAAGCTATACTAAAGAGATAACCTCAGCTTTGTGCGTGTTAGCAGAGTCGAATTCGAATTACAGTCCTACTAGGAACCTAGATATGAATATCGACAAAAGGCTCCCAAATATCATAGTTCGATAGCAGTTCAAAATCATAATACACTTTAGATGGCCTTTTCAAGAAAATAAATAAAACTACTAAAATCAGTAAGACTGTTCATCGGTAAACACATTTCTAAATTTTAAAGCCCCAGACTGGATGCAATAAGCAACAATAGAACAAATACGTAGCAAATTATCCTGCAATGATGCAATAAATCTCCACATCTTGACATACCTCTGTCTATAAGAGCGCCACTAAGATTGTAATAGGTTTTGAGTTCCTACGTGTAAGAGATGGCTACAACACAGAGCAAGTTGCGTGACATATTGTTTTAACTTTTGGGAGAAACAGGCTGCGACTTCACAAACAAATAATATGATATCATTAGTAGGCAACAAATAATTATTTGGCATGTTCGTCACTAATCAACCATGTATACCATGTCATGCTTTATCGTATCACTTACATGAAACCATAAGTAATTCGAAGACCTGTCGCGCAAACATATCTGAGATTCTTAGATATTTTTCAGTGTCAAAACAAATCAAACCCTTTTGGTGATGAACCAACGGTCCATCAGTAAACATAAAAACATATAAAGAAATTGACAATAATAGTATATGGCTTACGAGTTTAATATAAAAATCTGATGAAACTAACATAAGAGAGCTAAAGATTACGGCATTAAAGACAAATGTACCCATTAATAAAATACATTCTCAGCAATTTAATTTTTTGAATGGAAACATGAAATTAGTTATTACAGCAATGCACCAATGATACACTCTTTGGAAAGTATTGTGCCGGGAATAAGGAGCAATTCTTGCAGGTGTTCCCGGCATGTGTTGCACACGGGACATTTCAGACAGCTTCAAGCATGAAGTTTGCATGGACAGCAATCTAGAAATTCGGAAATAAGATGTAAGGTGAAGTGCATAACTAAAGATACTAATAAATTCACCAATCACTAAGATTTTACTAATAACTGTTTGCGACATTTATATATACATATAAACATAAAACATATAACAGAACGAAAGTAAGAGATTACCTATTGCACAGCGACCATTTAATCTTGGTCGAACACCTCCAACTAGGCTATGGGAAACATTTCATTCTCTGTAATGTCCATAGAGAAATCCATGTCTATAAGGAAGCATCCAACATAGTCAAGAAGAAAAGTGAATTTTCTGCCAAGTTTTTACCTGTTTCTCGATTTCAACAGCTGAAGCAGAAAGCCTCCTCTTCAGTGTTATCCTATCTTCCTCGCAAGTCTCCCCCTCAGTATCTAAATTAAACCAATATATATATATGTATATAAATTTCTTGAATTTTTAAGCATGAACTATGAAGAGAACAAATCAAAGCAGCAGTAAATTGATGCTAAAACAATGGTGTGTATGCACATCTTGTCTGGCCTAACATTAATTTGTTTAGCAGGAAAAGGATGTGAAATAATTGCCCGTTGGATCTGTGTTGCCATTGCATGAGCATTCACAAAGAAACTTGAGCTTCTAAGTTCGATCATATGTGATGTTAGGAGCAAAAAGCCAGAATCAAGGTAACAAATTCATTCTCGTAAAATAACTGAAATAAATTAGGTTGAACTACCCATATAGAAAACAGCATTCAGGATTTATTCGTGTTGAAGAAGGGCTAAAGAATCGGCCATTCATTTAAGTGCATATATGTATACTTGCGTTTAGAGTGTTGGCAAACCCACCGTAGTAGTAAGAAGACAAAATAGAAATTCGCTCGGTTGGCTGCAAAAATAAAAGAGAAGAATATGAGACATAAGTGTTAGTTGAAAAGAAAAAAACACAAAACAAGTCACGTATCTCGAAGATAAAAATATGGCACGCTATACAATAATAAATCTTCGTTAGGACATGAATCTGAGACACTCATAATCATAATGATAGGAAAAGAACCCAAGGCAACAATGAAGCTATACCATTACAAAGATCCCTTCTGTCCGGGTAGGAACTTGCTCAAGTTTTCTCAACGTTTCATCGCCTTTAGTAACTTTACCAAATATGGCATACTGAAAGATATTCCATGGCAGTCAGTTACCATCGAAGATAACCAAGATCAGTTTTCAACGACATTTAATAAAGGATGTTAGGAATAAAGGTTTTTAGCATTAACATTAACATCCAACATACCTGTCCATCAAGGTGAGGAGCATCTCCGAGGAGAATAGAGAATGAGGACTGCGCACTGTCCGGGTCAGAATATCTGCAACGGAAAAGACTTGAAAGCTATGAATAACACCATAAGATGTGTTTGACAACTAAATATTGTATCATTATAAAGAAAATCCAAACCTGAATCAAACTCGTGCATGAGGATAACTTTAATTCGAACAGTTGTAATGGAAAATAATTGTTTTTTTCAAAAGCGCAAGCTGACATATACGGCTTTAAAATTCCTTGATGAAAAAGGCATTTTACCTTCCCATTGAAAGAATACCTCTCACATGTTTGACATCGCTGAATTCACCGACAATAGTTTTCTCAGCTTCCAATTTCTGCATTGCGTTCATCGGGGCAGTTCTTCCTCCAGCAACATCGGCTACTTGAGCAACAAAGCCCTTGTCTACCTGCACAATCCTTAACAATCTCTTACTGGAATCAATCAAAAAAGAAATCTTTAAGTACATGAAACATACCCGGAAGAAATGGTTTGTGTTATAGCAGCCCAATCGAACGAGCTTGAAAATATGTTCAACAGTTTTTGGTGCCACAGTGGGGTAGAAACCAAATTCAATATCCCCAAAATTTGTCTGCACTTCGAAAAAAGCCAAACCATTAAAATAACACATGGAGCTAACACACATCAGGTTTCAATTTCTGAATGCAACAACGAAAGCTTTCTAACAATGCGAACTAAACAAATCTTAAAAACCATGAAAATCACATTAAAATGAGCACATATACTTTGGTTAACCGTTACCATAAAAAAAGACATACACATCAACCCACTTCATAATCTCTTAGTGAGTGTTTACAGCCAGATACCATTTTTTTGTAAATAAAAAATAACACAACCAATCCTTGTATAGTAAATGGACACAAAAACCATTTACTACTTCCATTATATGCATACTCCATAGTTTCTTTTGGCATATCATTTAAGATATATATTATATGCAAAATTACAATTAAATGCATAGGAATAATTTATAAATTATTTTCATAATTATCATTCCAACTAACACGCAGAGTCTCGTACTGTGCAAAACAAAATATCAAAATATATGATCATAGATAGTTACATAAGTAAAAGTAATCGGGTCCATACTACTCTGATAAATAAATAACCAAAATCAATCAGATCCAAAATCTAAGAAATACTTTTTCTTCATTTTTACTTCTTACTACTACTCTCGATAGATAATAATTATATATCTACTCCAACCCGCATTATTCCACAAACAACAGCTATTGCCACGAGTGCATAAACACACTGCAATGAAACAGCTGTGGTGGCGGACAGAAACTCCATTTTGCAGCAGCACAATAACAACGTTATTGCCCACTATTGACTTTTATGATGCAAATTGCACTAAATAATATATTTATTTTCCTATTATTTGTAATTCATATAGTCTCTCTCTATCGTTGATGCCCAATTGCCAGCTTGGTTGAAAAATGATATCGTTGTACTTCCTGACAACTTATCGGAGACAAATCAAAGCTTGCAGTGCTACACTAAGCTAAGAACCTTACCAGGGTTATCCGGGGTTCTTTAGGATTTAAGAACTGCATTCATTGGATAATGAGAACACAAAACTTAGCAACTGTAAAGGGTGGAAGAACCCGAAGAAGAATCACAAGAGAAGAGGAAAGGCAGAAAGTTGTAAGCAGAAGCTGGGCACTAATGGAGAAATCCATGAATATATTGCAGAAAAGAAATACAATTTCATCCCTTTTAGAAGATTGGATCGGTTATGATCTCTCACTATTTATATATATATATATATATATATATATAGAGAGAGAGAGAGAGAGAGAAGTTCTTTGAGTGGTGTCTTGGATAGAGAGAGAGGTGTAACAAACCAAATCATCTAAAAGGGATGAGGTTTTCACTTTTCCCCAAGATGTTCTTTTGATACTTAATTATCTTAGCCATCACTGATGAGATCAACCTATTAATAGTTCCACATTCTTAACTCAAAATTAGCTTATAAGCTTTCTGCTTTTTTACTTCTGCTCTTCAGAGTTAATATGTTCTATGTTCTTTTCACTCGACTAAAAAATTCAATGTATCTAAAGAGCTTGCGATATTCCCAAAAAGGTTCTTATTGTGGGGAAGCATTGCACACCTCGACCTTATCATCGGATACTAACAATTTTGTTCCTGTGTTCCTTGCTAATTTCCCTTCAGAAATTCAAAATAAAATCTCTGTCTAAGTATATCTTCAAATCACTTTCGAAGTTCCTATTTGTAAAAGACACCCGATGAACTATCTATTTTCATTTAAAATATTACATCGAAACCTTGGATTTGTTTATACAGACACACTTGTGGCACATTCATCTACTAATTTTTCAAAAACATCGCATCATATGCATTTTTGGACAATGTTATATGTTTTTTTTGTATAGTTTATTGCATACTTAAGATTAAAATTATGATATGAAACCATGAGCTGTTTGTGCGTGAGAACAACCAAAAACATTTTATACAAAGTAATTACCCTCCTAGATGCTTATAAATTGTTCTAAGCAAACTATTTGAAACACCGTTGAAGAGATCAATCGAACATGTATCCATAAACAACTTAATTCAAACTAAATTTTCACATGGCAATCGAAAAATTATACAGAAATATCAAACAAATTCAACTCTGCACACAACAAAAGGACAAACAACTCCACGATCATCGATCAACAATCCATACACAGCGCAGACATGAAACAGCGACGACGCACCTGAAAGACCACTCGCGCAGAGCCTAATTCAGGAATTGCAGCAGCTGCTGCGCCGCCGAAAATGGCCATCCACAACACCGCAACGACGATCGAGACCTTCGCCATTGCCGTTTACTACGGCGCCCAAATTTCCACAACTCCGCGAAAAATTCGGAAATTCTGTTTACTACAGCGATTGTACCAACAATTAGCCGAATTGGGGAGCCCAATTAGGGTTTCCCAAAACCCCCAACATACTATTGAATCAAGTCCGAAAGGATTCACAATTAAATCCAACAAAATTAGGGTTTCTGCCCAATCCAATGAAAACTTCAAACTCCTCTGAATTCAGTTCCCTCAAGCCCAAAAAACGATAAAAATGATGATCTTTTTTGACAGAAATTAGCAGGCTTTGGGATTGGATCTGATTACTTCCGCATCAGCTCATAAACAAACCAATTTCTTGCTCCTTTCTCGATAACCATCATGGATTGAGTGAACATTAGTGGAGGTCCATGTGAAAATTGTTTATTCTAAAATTTTTGCATTTCAACACATTTCTCATACCCTAGAGTTTTGATGATTTGTCAAAATAAAAATAATAAAATTATACATGAATATAGTATTTTTATTAAATAATAATGACATAATTTTAACGAATATATATAATACTATATTATATTTTTATTAAAATCGTACTATATAAATAATAAAAAATATATTTGAAATTAAAAAATAAAAACACCCCTTGAGACACAACAAAACAAATTAATTATATTTTGATCCTTTAGTCTATTAAAATTAAATTTAAAAATATTTATCTTTTATTTTGTTGTAATTATATTAATATTATTAATATAAAATATATATGTAAGTGTAGACTATTTTGATTTAGCATAAAAGATATTGTATTTTATTTATTACTAGTAGCCATCACAAATTCATAGTTGGATGCTTCCATTGCAACATATTCCGTCTGTCCATCTTCTAATGTCCTATTTGATATTTTTAAGTAATTAAAGTTTTTACTATAAAATGAATAAATTTTGTGTATAAAAATAGAAAGATGACAATAATTATTGAACATTCCAAATATGAAAGCAGGAAATTAATTTGTAGACGGATGGAGTATTAATTAAATTACTATTAGTAGTAACCTTAATTGGTAGCTTCAATAAATAGGCTAAAAAAGAATCCATAAGTAGCCAACCTTAATTTCACCCAAAATTGATATATGTCCTTATATATTCTAAACATGTAAAATTAATAATAACCTGAACTTCAACCTGAACCTGAACCTGCCAATTAATGTGCATTTTTAATCCATATACTTTTAAGCATTAAATTATATAGAGTTTCTTTGTTTAATTTTTTACTTTTTATTTGAGATATAAGAAATTGTATCGGTAATATGAAATATACTTTCTCCGTCCTATTTACCGTATTCAAATTTTTATTTTTGTATGTCCCACTTATTCAAAAAAAAATATTATACATTTTAATCTATTTTAAAATTTTTAATTTAATTTTTTAAATTTTAATTAAACTAATTATTTATCTTCATTTTAATTTAGAATTATTTTTATTAAATAATTATTATTTTTAATAATACATTCTTAATTATTTATTAATTATATTTATTTTAAATTCTGCGTGTCTATTGTAAAACGGACACAGTACCTAGGATGGGGGGAGTAATATTTTATTTTATATACTAACTTTTGTAAAATGATAAAATATATATTGAAAATTACGTCCAAAAAAAATATTGGGCGAACAAACCCATATTCGCACATTTTTTCCCCAATTAAATATATGTCGATGATATTTTAGGGAGTGAATATATGATTAATTAGTTTTTTATTAGTTGTTATACGAATAAATTTGCTATTGATTAGAATATTAAATTGTGTTATTTCTTGTGTGTTTAGTCTGTAAAATGATATTATAACCCACAATATTATTTTTCAATATATTATATAATTATGACATTAATTAATATAATATTTATTTTATTAAATACACAATAACATAGTACAAATTATTAAATCGAATTGGCCGTGATTTTAAGGTCACTTATTTGACTTTGAATTAAAATAATATTTTATTTATTATAATTAATATTCCCTCCGTTCCATATTGGATGTCTGAGTCATTGTTCACACGAGAATTTAGGATAAGTATAATCAATAAGAATGTATCCTGTAATATAAATAATTATAGATTAAAGTTAAAATAAGTCATTAGTTTAATTAAAATTTAAAATTATATTAAAATATATAATTATTTTCCAAAATAGGAAAGTGACATAGAATATGGGAATGACAAAAACTGTAATATGGACATAATAGGTGGGACGGAGGGAGTAATAATTCCATCCCCTCGATAGATATTTAATATTGGATTAGACTTTTTTGTTTTTTTTTTTTTTACAATATTTAATATTAATTTGTGTAGGTTAAGTAAAAATATTCCAAATTATGAGGATGTAATATAATAATATTCCCACTAATTAATATGTTATATCAAGAGATATATGAATGACATAAAGTGCATTTTTTTATCGAAATTATTTAAATCGAATCAAAATATTCCCCCACTAAATAATTATTATAAAATGATTGCGAAAGCTTAATAATTTTAGACTGCAAAATCCGAATATCAATTACATGAAATGACATAAGTGCATTTCTTGTTATATCTTAATTTAATTTTATTAATTAGGAAACGATGATTAAGATACAAATATTATTATATAAATTTTATATTTGCTCGACTCAATTTTATTCAATATTTTTAACATTATTGAATAAAATCAAATCACATTTATTTAAAACATCTCAAAATAAAAATATGTTGTAACAATTAATACTATTCAATTCATACGCATTCTCACTAAATATATATTATTTCATATCACAAAATATTATATTAAAAAATTTAAATAAAATTAGAAAAAACAAATCTAAACACACCCTAAGCCCTGTATTGTGTAAATGTGTAAGTATATTATATTTTCTTTATAATATTAATTAAGAATCATATCAATAAAAAATTATTTTGCTAAACATTATTACAAAATGTATTTTGTATAAGTATTATTGCAATGAAGTCAATTATATTATGTGCTTTATGAGAGGATTTAAAGTATTGTCAATTTGTATATTTATATTATAATATCATAAAATTAAGTAAGAAAACTTAACTTACTATTATTATTATTATTATTATTATTATTATTATCCATTTATTGCAATATTGTGGGGTACCTATTTTGGCAAACAACTTGTGAAAAAATTAAATATTTCTATAGTTTCTTAGGATGTAAATTTTATTTTATTTTTTGGTACGGCGGGAGGCCTTTAATGGATATTCACGGACACAATTCCCTTTGCTATAATTATAATTTGAATTTAATATTGTGTATATATATTATTCAATCTTTTTTTTTTTTTTTTGAATGAAAAAAAAAATATATATATATATATAGAAAATTAGATAGTCGTGTCAAAGTTTTGAATAAGAATTACTCCCTCCGTTTCAATACAATAGTTTTGTTTACTATTTTTGTTCGTCTCAAAACAATAGTATCATTTTCATAAATAACTATATCACCGTAAAACTATCACTACTTTTTCATTATTATTACACAATTGTCACTACTTTTTATACTAATATACTCACAAGAACAAAAAAATCATTTATCCTTACTTTTTACCAACTACTCATATAATATCAATATTTCTTAAATATCGTGTAATAAAAAATAAAATAAAA
Organism: Andrographis paniculata; assembly: GCF_009805555.1. Lineage (NCBI taxonomy): Eukaryota > Viridiplantae > Streptophyta > Magnoliopsida > Lamiales > Acanthaceae > Andrographis > Andrographis paniculata. Next base: position 366,389 of record NW_026137600.1, read on the forward strand.
ATAAAAAGAGCAATAGGAAAATGATAGAAAGAGGGAAAAAGGAGGAATGAAGTATAAAGTTGCAAAGTCAAATCTTATTAGAATACGAATATATTATTATTATTATTATTATTATTATTATTATTATTATTATTATTATTATTAGAGTTCATCTAATCCAATTGCCTATATAAAGCCAATATAGTATAATATTTATTATCATAAAAATATTGTATTATTATATATAGAAATATTTGCCTGATTGTTATTTATAAAATTCCCATATCTTCAAAACATATTACTACTATTTCTATCATAAAAAAATAACAACAATATAACATTTTAATTTTATAAATAGAAGATGTATGTACATATGTTGGAAGTAATATTTTAAAATAAAAAATATAATTTATAAAATATTTCAAATAAAAAATAAAGATATAAAATAATATTTAATAAAACTTGAAAAAAAAAATATACTACTTAAACATATATTATAAATTTTAAAAATTGTAGTATAGACTCAAGCACATTAAATTTAGTAGTTGATTTATTTTTTTTTTTTCTTTTTTCCATGTACATTAATTAGAATATTTACAAAATGATATGTATCTATGTATATATATATATATGTGAATGTACAAATTCAAATTTTATAATTTGAATGTAAATATATACTTCTTTTAGTAGAATTTAAGAAAATATCAGAATTTGTGTAATTGTAAAGCTGACTCAACTCGATATTCGTATCGCGCATAAAGCCAGTTCAGCCTTAACCGTCATAATCTACTTACACTCATTGCAGTCTACCTTCGAAATTGATTGGACAGTCGTTGCGAGATTCCCTCGTCTTTGTCTCCAGTCGGACCTTAATTAAAACTTCATCCGTTCCCAACTTTATTTTTTCTCTCGCCTCATCAATTTCTTCTCCGCCAAGAATTCTTGCAAGAGAGCTCGGAGGCTTGTAAGAAGCGATTCGAGGCTTGTAAGAAGCTATTCGCCGGAAACACCTCGAGGGTAGGTATGTCTTTTTGAACCGGATCTTCATTTCTGATGCTATAATTTTTTATTTTTTATTTGTTTATCGACTACCATTTTAGAGTTTTTTTTTTTTTTTTTTTTTTGCGCGCTTGTATCACAAGATTAATGTTTTTTAGATTCTTAATTTTAAACTATAACGTAATTATAAGTGTAGAACACAAGAAATGAAATGAGTGTAGCTACAAATTTAAAATGAATGTACAAAAATGCCGCATTCAATTTTCATTCGAGATTTATCGACGAAGAATTTTCTCCAAACATATAATTTTCAATGTGTTATTTTTATTTAAGAATTTTCCTTGGTGTGTTTGAAAGGGAGAATTTGAATTCGAGAGACGATTTTAAATTGATAGATTTGAAATTCATAAAAGTTTCAAAGTTTTTGTTTGGATTCATTTAGATTTATAATAATCTACGAAGCAATGTCCGTTAAAATTTTTGTTTGTTTTACGTTGAGTACAATTTTTTAAAATACTATGTTTGTTTGGTTGTAATTTAAAATTGATTTGAAATGAAATATTAATTTAAATTTTTTTTAAAATAATATTTTAATGTGCTATCTATAGAAAAAAAAATTATATTTTTATTGAAAATGATTCCATAGTGAATAGAGTTATTTAGATTTGAAATGATAAAAAAATAAACCCCTAATTTTGATAATGATTTGTATTTTTATATTTACTTTATATGTGATATTAAAAAAAAATGTGTAAAAAAATTATAAAGGCTCCGTCATCGAAATTTTAATTTTTTTTTCAAAAAATAATAAATAAATAAGTATTTAATTTAATATTTTATTAGATAACGGTTAATATGTTATTATTTATAAATAATACCAAAGTGTGTAAAAATATTTACGCAAATAGAGATAAATAAAATTTTGGGCCGTTTCAAAAAATAAATTTATAAATAGATTGTGACGGAGTGAATATTTATTTTATTTTTAAACTGCAGCATTGTTAGTAATTCTGAATATTTTCAGTCTTCCCCTCATAATTAAGCATATTTGTAATTCGGTCCCTATATGAAACGTCGAGAAATTCAAGTCCACGTGTCAAATGCAGGCGTACGTGTCACCACCGACTGTTGCTGGTGTTTGGTGGCCCCACTCTCTCCCCTGTAAGCGGGCCCCACATAAAATATTAAAAAATGTAATATTACCAAAATGATGTAATATTACGAATATATTCAAAAAAAAAATATTATTTTTAAATTTATAATATATATACGTAATATACACATTAAATAAGTAGTAGGCAGTTGTTGCACAGTACATGTATATATATATAAGAAAAATAATAATAATAATAATAATAAATCAATTCCGCAATATAATTAATCGAATAAACCACTACACATTTGTACATAAATATATACTAAATTATAAATTATAAGCAGAGAAATGCATGTATAATATATTCAGGTCAAGAATAGAAAAGAAACATGAATAGAAATTGACAGCTGTGTAATACCTAAATATTTAGAACACATTTTATTAATCTATTTAAAATATAATAAAATCTAATCCTATAAAGTAAAATATTATTACTAGTATATTAAAAAATAGGCAAAATTGGAAAATAAATAATATATATAATATGTATATATATATCTAGAGAGAGAGAGAGAGGGGTAGAGAGAGAAAACGAGTTACTGACACAAATAACGGAGTTAGAGGAAGGCAGGCGGTGATTTTGAATACATGCAAATACAGCTCTATAAAAGGATTGGCGGATTTCAATATCGGGACTAAAGCGTTGGCGGTTTCACTTGGATGTGATGTGAGTGTGCATTTGGCCATATTTTTGTTTTTGTTGTTGTTATTGTTATTTTTTTTTTTTTATTGATTGTATTCACTATTAGAAATTTGGTTTTTGATTCCGAATATTTGTTTTGGAATTTGAAATAATTTTGAGACATTTGTTTTGGAATTTGTATTTGAAAGGCACACTCGGAAATAAAATTTGCTGTTGTTTCAGTGGTCTTGAAAATTTTGAGATTGAATCTGAAATTGAAATGGCAAAATTATAGATGTGTGAGTTCATATTTTTTTATTGTCTTGGAAGTTTTGAGGCCTTTTTTTTTTTAAAAAAAAATAATTTTGAAGCGATTATTAATTTTTACTTGTTAAAGAATATATTAGAAATCAAAGTGTTGCTGAAAAAGAGTTCCGGCGACTCGGGACCTTTTTTGGCCACCGCCGCCACTAGTTGTTGGGGATGGAGTGTCGGAATTTTTTGAGACAAAATAGATTAAAGTCTTTGTTTTACATATTTATATATATTTTTTTGTGGTATTCGAATTGATTCCGAAGCTATTTTCACTTGTGGTAGTGGTTGGTGGCATTTGACGGCGATAGAGTTTTGTTTTATAGATACTTTCAAAACCTTTAAATGGATTCGGAATTTTTCGAACCTTATTAATTAAATATGAAATATATATATATATTGTGGTTTGGTTGTATTTGTGTTTTTTGTTATTGTATATATGTCCTTTTTTTTTTTTTTAGATTTTGGTTCTTAAATACTTGTTAAATTTCACATTTACATGGCTTGATGTAATACAATTCTAAATAATTTTAATTTTTGATTTTGGATTCAAATGCAGTGTTTGAAGATATGTTGGAACATCAATCTCCTATGGTTTCAAGAGACAATTGGAATTCAAAAGAGCATCTAAATGCAGATGACAATAAAAAAGGAAAGAGACCGATCGAAGAATCAAACGAAGAGGAAGAGAATGACGGCGCCAAAAAGATGGCAAAGCAATCAAACGAAGATTATTATTACAATTTGGATTTACTAATTCCCGCCATAGGCCGCGACAACTCAATCAGCAGTCTTATCCGATGCTCCAGGGCGGATTACGGCCGAGTCGCATGTCTGAACAGTAGTTTTCACTCGCTTATCAAAAGCGGCGATATTTACAAATTGCGCCGCCAAAATGGGTTCGTCGAGCATTGGATATACTTTTCTTGCCACCTATTCGAATGGGAAGCCTTCGACCCGGATCGCCGCCGTTGGATGCGCTTACCGACGATGGATCCTAATGATTGCTTCATTTTCGCAGATAAAGAGTCGCTAGCCGTCGGGACAGAGCTTCTAGTTTTCGGAAGAGGTCTGATTTCACACATGATTTACCGATACAGTTTGCTGACAAATGTTTGGACAACAGGAATGGTAATGAATCATCCGAGGTGTTTGTTTGGATCCGCGAGCCTTGGCGAGATCGCGATATTAGCAGGCGGGTGCGACGCCTATGGCAATGTCCTAACCTCCGCGGAAATGTATAATTCCGAGACGGGTTCATGGACGATGCTCCCAAACATGAATAAGCCGAGGAAAATGTGCTCCGGGATTTTCATGGATGGGAAATTTTATGTTATCGGGGGAATTGGAGGGTCTGATTCAAAAGAACTACTAACTTGCGGAGAAGAGTATGATTTGACCACTGGGATTTGGACAGTGATTCCAAACATGTCTCCTGTTTTTATTCGCGCCACGAGGGAAAATGAGGCGCCGCCGCCAACATCGGAGGCGCCGCCGTTACTTGCGGTCGTGGGTAATGAATTGTATGCTGCGGATTATGCTGACATGGTTGTAAGAAAGTATGTTAAGACCAGTCGGGATTGGATAACTGTCGGAGGATTACCGGAGCGAGCCGATTCTATGCTGGGATGGGGTTTAGCTTTTCGGGGATGTGGGGACCGTCTTGTCGTGATCGGTGGGCCCCGCAGTGCGGGCGTGGGATTTATCGAAGTGAATGGGTGGGTCCCAACCAATGATGGCCCCCCACAATGGGAGCTTTTGGGTAGCAAACGTTCGGCGAGTTTCGTCTACAATTGTGCTATTATGGGATGTTGAATGAGATGTAATAGATATTTATTTTTTAATTTCAATCAAAAAAATAAAAATAAAAATTAATGGATATAATTATAATAAACTCGAGTTTGATTAACATTAGATAATAAGTTATTTAGATTTATGTTTTGATTGAGTTTGTAAAATTCTTGATTTAGTTCAAAATTTCAATTAAGTATATACAATAATGAACTTATTATGAACCATGTGTGCCCCATAATTATGTAAATATTTTTGGCTTGTTCAGATTATTGATTAATGTTACGTTATTGTAATTAAATTTATCGCTTGTAGTTGAATTTCGAAATATGGATTGAATTGTATACCGAACAATATGTATGAATTTATGATATATATATATATATATATAAAGATCGTGGTTTCCGGCCCATTTCAATGTGGACACAAAGGCCGGCTTACATTTCTTTTTACGAAAATTATCTACTTCATCCGACTAGTTTTGGGTTCGAAATGACGATAAATGTCGGTTTATAAGACATGACATGTTAGTTTTTGCGATTAGAGTCCACATTGTAAGAAAGAAAATCTCTCTGTCTTTGGATATAGAAAATAGTGATTTTTTTGCCACACATATATATTTTGATGTTCTCCTTTAATGTTGGTAATTATTTGTACGATGGATAATTTTTGTTTATTTGTTTTATTTGATTTGTGGATACAATTTTTTGTACTGAATTTTATAATTCAACATTCGGGAATATAAATTAATAATATATGTGGATACAATACATCTATAAGTATGAATTGTCATTCCAATTAATATAACATGTGTCGTATTAATTAAAATTATTATTATTTGTGTATTTTTTTTTATACATAATTCAACATAGTAACATCTGCTTTTATTTGAGCAGTAATATATATATATATATTAAATTTAATTTATTTAAAGGGGGTTATGCAGAAAATGTTTCGATACTTCATATGTGGAGTGAAACGCTGCGTTTCGATGGTGACGTTATATGATTGTTGCAATTTTGTTTCTTGTGATGTATTCCTTTCACAGTTGAACGATTTTTTTCATTTTCAATGTTGTGTCAGAAATTATAAACAGTTTCAAATTTATTTTATTTTATTTATTTATTTTATTTTTCATTTATAGACAATTAGGGGTAAGTTCTGACACACTGTATTTTCACCCGTTTTGTGTACGTTGAATTCAATGCAGCTGAAAGTGTACCGGACTTTGCACATGTCCCAATGCCAGGTCATCCACGCATGTTTTACACGTGTCTTAATATTCCTGATTTAAGATCCTCTGCTCCCCTGCGCGCTCGTCAGTATTAATATTAGTGCGAATCGGTTAGTAGTTGAATTTAAATTGATACTGCTATTCTTTTATTTTTATTTTTTAAAAATAAAATTTAATTTATAATTTATAAAAATAATTAATTTAAATAATAATTTGAAATTTTTACTATAGATTTTTAAATATATTTTTAATAATTATTATTATTAAAAATATATATTAATATATTACTCCCTCCGTCCCATTGAAAAATTGTTATTTTTTATTTTCGTCCGTCCCAAAACAAGGTTATCATTTCCTAATTTAGTAATTGTACTACCTACCTAACATAATAAATATTTTTTCAATTTACAATATATTACATAAATATCATTACTTTTATATTACATAATACTAGTAGGGCATTTTTATCTTTTTTCACTGTAACTTATTATAATACTAATATTCAAAAATCTACGTGCAAAAAGTAAACTACAACCTTGCACTCGGGACGGAGGGAGTATTATTTTTATACTTTTTGTTTGCAATTATTTTTTTAAAATATTAAAAAATAATTATTTTTTATATTATGAAATAATTGTAAAAAAATATTTTTGTTGAATTATAAATATATATCTTAAATAATTTTAACAAAAAAAATAAAAATAATACTCCCTCGGTCCCAATACAATAGTCTTGTTTACTATTTTTGTCCGTCCCAAAACAATAGTCTTATTTCCATAAATAATCATATCACCATAAAACCGCCCCTACTTTTTCATTTTTATTACACAATTGCCACTATTTTTTACACTAATACACTCACTCATAAGGGCAAAAAATTTTTTTATCCATACTTTTTATCAACTACCAATATAATATCAATATTCATTAATTTCGTGTCCAACCCAATTAAGACTATAGTTTTGGGATAGATAGAGTAATAAATATGACCTACAATATGACTACAATATGGTCATGAACATGGCCTAAAAATGGTTGTGTGTTGAGAACAAGGTGATTAACATGGGTAAGAACATGGCTATGTTCAGAATACGGGCAGAAACACGATAGTGTTCGGAAGTACTGGATAATAAACGAGGCCGTGTTGACGCTCAGTCACCCTTCTGAGTCATGTTAAATCTCAGTCAACTATTTTTGAACTAAAATTAATAAATTTTCATTTGAATGAAACTAAAATTGATAAAAAATTTTGAATTTGACCAAAATTGATAATTGTGATATTGAATGAGACTAAAAATAATTTCTACTAAGAAATAAAAATATTTTTATGGCAACTAAAAAATAAGAATGAATATAGATTTGAAGGGTAAGAGAAGTATAAAACTTTGCTTTCTACAAAATACAGAAACATTTACATTGTATATATTTTATCAAAATATTTAAATATGTATTTTAAATTTTAAAAAAATTCAACCGTTAACCAAAAACCGTAACGCCTATTTGTTTTACTATTTCATATATATATATATATATATATATATTTATATGCATTCATTTCATTTAAGTGGTTGCATCGAATGAATTGAATTGTTTGTTGTATAGACCGTTTTGCTTTTGAATTGTAAGTTCTATTTGACTACATTATTGCATAGGTGGGAAGTTGGAGGTTGAGACAATGTGTGTGTATTTTTATTTATTTATTTATTTATTTATTATTTTTTTTTTTTTTATTTTTTTTTATGTATAAGTAAGTCCTTTTTTTATAAATAAATAAATAAATAAGAAAAGTTACATTGAAATATTTTGTTTAAATGTGTGCTGAAGTTTTCTATGACAAACTTTAATGTGCATGTAAGGATAAGCATTCCAATTTTCAGATCGAATTAATTTATCATTTTCGAAGCGATTAGAAAATTTAAAATTTTTGAAAAAATAATCAGAATCGAACTGAATTGTCTAAAATTTGAAATCCGAAATTCGAGTTATGAAATTTGAACCGAACCGAAAATAAAAAATCTGATACTTCAAAATCCGAATTAAAAAATCCAAACTATAAAATTCCAAATTGCAATGGGTGTGTGTTTTGTGTTTTGGTTTCAAAATTTTTTTATTTGAGGTACAGAGAATTGTGTGATATAAACAGGTGTAGTATATTATTTATTTTTTTTGAAAATGTATTTGAAAAATTTTGTTGGAGAAACAAACCCTAAAATTCAAATTTTTGATAATTTTATTTCTATCTATACTTTTTATTAAATTATCAAATACTAGATAAAACAATGTCAAGATATAATTGAGTTTTACATTTTTATTAAATATCATACTTTTATCAAAATATGAAATATATATATAATAACATATATTAACATATATATTGTATTTTGGACTTTGGATTAGTTGGGATTTTCATTATATCGGTATCTAAAAATTCAACATAAAGAAAAAAATTAATCTGGATCAATCCGAAAATTCGAATCAAATTTTAAATTTCAATTTGATTCTAATAAGATCTTCACATATTTTACTCACACCTATGTGTTTACTTTATCACCTTTTGTCTTTGATAAAAGTCAATATAAATTCTGATAATAAAAATTTGGTGTGGATGAGATGACCCACATCAATCTTACAACAAAAAATAAAACATAATCCAATACCTTAGTTGGCGGAGCCCATACAAATACCATAGAAAGATTAAAATAAAGAATTTTTTTTTAACCGTACACATATAATAAACAATTTAACAATAAAATAAAATAAATAATTAGTCCTGCGTCATAAAAAAAATAAAATAATAATAATAATAAATTATTCCTTGGTAAGCAAAAAGGTACACATTTAATTTCTAAGCCAATAATGGAAAAAAAAAAACATTAATATTGAAATTGAGCTCGTGGCACAACAATATGCAGAAAAGGGGAAAATAAGAGATCCTCAAACCCCTGACGTCTCAAATCATTTGTCACGCATAGTTCGCCTAGTGTGACTTTTTCGTTGGGTCTGATTTGCAGGGTATTAAATTCGATCGGAGTTTACCCGATGTGCACTTTCAAGTAGCGGTTGCGGGTTCCCACATTACTAAAAAAAAAAAAAAAAAATCCTCAACTATTATTATATATATATATATGCTCTAATGTCATATTAAAATTAAAATTTGATTTTGGTATCGAATCCAAAAATTTCTCTATTAACATATACATGTAACTAATCACTTGTTTGATTTGAGTTTGGAAGATCTAATTGTGTAAATTATCTGACTTTATATAAACTATACATTTATGACAAGTGTTGGATTTTATGTTGTTTATTCATTTTTCTTGTATCTTTTAGTATTTATTTGTGCATGTAATAATTGATTTTAATTCTTAAATGTTTATTGTCTTCCATTTTTATATATATCTTGTTCGGATGTAAATTTTTTTGTTTTCGGGTCTACAAAGATGTATAATTTTGAGATGGGAACTTAACCCAAAGAATATGTGCTAAAGGATTTTTATGGATGAGAAGTTTTATGATACTCATATAACAATTTTCATTTTTAATTATTTTGGGTGTTTTCTTTCCATTCTTTTATATATATATATATATATATAATAAAAATACATTCTTTTTCAAATAAAACATTTCAATGAAACAAATATTACACAATTGTTTTAAACATTAACATTATTCCCAAATGAAAAGAAACTTACCCACATTTTCCTAATAAAAATACACTATTTCTCAAAAGACAATTTATATAGAAATAATAATAAAATAAGATAGTAATAATAAAAATACAAAACTATTCATAAAACTCTATCGTCCATAGAAAAGGCTCAAAATTATATAATCCATAAGATCATTTAGCATATAAATTAAAACAGATTGCCTGTAAATAACAAGATCCAAAATTTCAGTTCAATACATAGATGTCCAAAGCCATAAAATAACACCAAAGGTTCGATAAACATGCCAAAGATTTAGGTAAGCTCTAATTCCAAATAGCTTAAACACAAAAAGGACCTTCAAACCAAACATATCACTAGATAGAAGCGTCTCTCTCAACGACTTACCAGGGGCATCGTCTTCTAGTAAATTTTAGATCTACTCTTCATCATCCTCATCGTCACCTCCAGCAGCCTTCTTTGCAGCAGCCTTCTGGTTTCTTCTCTTCACTCTGCCAGGACGACCACCGCCAAATGGGCTTGTGAGAGAGAAGTCAATGTGCTTTTGGGAGTCGACCCGCACCAGGAAGGAGGGCACATTCACAACCTGTCTTCCAACCCTGATTAAGAACACAAATGATTTATGAATACAATTTTGATTCTTGTTCCTTCGAAACAGATCAGATAGTTTTGTTTACACCATTTATCTAAATATATATATAGTGTACATGTGCAGATTTTATATGATAAATTCAGATCTACAGTAAATTTATTCAATTATACACTAAAACACTAGGGAAAACAATAGTAAGCAAGAACAGCATAAGCTGATGGAAACTAACCAACATCTGCATCACATTCTATGGGTGTGTTTGTTTGGAGTATTTTCAATAATTTCTACTATTCGTCAAAATTTTAACTTCCACAAACATCAAATCAACTACCTAATTTTCATTTTATATATTATACGAAAAATTAATTTTGCATTCAAAACATCACATCAACCCTTATTTGTATCACATCATACAACTACTCAAATTCAAAACTTTATACTATTGAAATCCCAATTCAAAATCCAGACCTCCAAACAAACACACCCTATATGTTCTATCAACCTATCTTGGATAAACCTCTAAATTGAAATGGAAAAAATCAATTACAGCTATTTCCCCTAAATTTAACCAACAGAATGATAATTATCAATAGTAATGCATAAAAATAAGTGAAACAAAAGCAAAAAAAAGAACAATGTATATATGCAGTTTTCATGTTGACAATGGCCAATAATGGCATGTTACCTGATATGCCTTTGCCTAATAAGCACTCTAGCATGGTGGATGGACTTGGCCATACCAGCCTTAAACACAAGGGTTTGGAGGCGGCGCTCAAGGAAGTTCTCGACAGTGAGAGCCAACACATAATCCAGCTTGTTCTGGCTCTCATCCAGTAATCCGTACCTATTCATCCTCCTCAGAAGTGCCTCGCCCTCAAAAAGACGTTTGGGGTCTTTCTCATCAAGAGTCAAAAGATTTCTTGCATTGTTCCTAATGCGGCTCAGTACATATTGCACTCTCCACAACTCCCTCTTGCACCTGAGACCGTATTCTCCAACAAGTTTCAGCTCAGCATCCAGTCGTTCCTTCTCATAGGGACGACGTGGCTTCTTAAATGTCTTCCCATCTGTTATCAGCACACAATAATTCTAGTTTAAAATAAAGTATTAATAGGCAGCTTGTTAATCTTGTTTAGCATACTTAGTAGCTCAAATACATAAACCAAATTGGAAAAAAAAAAATTCATTGCTCTTATCCCATGCCCTAATTGATCAAAAATCTTTTGTCACATAATCAATTCCTTGCAAACAGTACTAATTATATTTATAGGAAATATGCTGTTCTGAATCCATATACACAACCACAACTATGATATGACAGCATAATAATAAGTTATTCCATTGCATTCTATTCCTTTGAACAAACTAAATCAAACTAAAAAATCCAAAGAAAAATGTACAATAAAAACAAGACCAGACACTAAACTGTTAACTCTCGATTAGGCATCAATTGGCTGGGCCACAGATTTAATACAAAAGCAGACAATAGATTGTTAATTCTTCCAAATCTATAATCTTCAAATGCAGGTGAACAAAGAAAAAACCTTGACTGGAATTCAAATCTCATTAGGGGAGAAACAACTGTGCTTCTGCGAAGTGCCGACAAAAGATCACTCGGAATTTACAAAGAACAAGACACCATTTTTCAAGAAATAAAACACAATTTCCTTCCGATTCACCGATCAAGCGTTCCAAAAACATAAATGAATCGTAAACAAAAAAATACACAAATTGATCAGGCACAAAAATACCTCAAAGAAATGCATATATCCATTGTAACGCAGCGTATAAGCTACGAATACTTACAGTTACGATAAAACGAGACGTGAACCATGGTTCTTCACTGCCTGCGTCGTCAGCCCCGATCTGCAGCTGATGGTAGCAGAGAGACAATAGCCTAGGGTTTCGAATGCCGATTGATGTAAAGCGCTTTATATACTCCAATTTTCAGGCAAAAACCCTAATGGGCCTGAGATTCATGTTTCGCTGTTGGCCCATTAACCGGCCCAACATTTCAACAAGGGTAATTCAGACAGAAATGTAAAATGTTTAATAAATACTGCTTAATTAGTGTTGGGGTTAAATATGTAAATTAAAATGCTATAAAATTAATTTTAAATAATGTATTACAAAAAAAAGGAAATTAGTTGGGGTGGAAATCATGAAGCTACTGTACAAGCTGAGCTCAGTCGTCGGAAACCCTCGGCGGAACCTAACGCCGGCGGCGGCCGCTATCCGTTGTTTGTCGACTAATCGAAGCGACAGAAACGGAAAAACTGGAGAGGATGAGTGGAACGACGCATGGGAAACGGCGTGGCTCCCGGATGATCTGTCTGGAAAATCTCATCGTGCTCCATGGGAGTCCGATGTCGCCTTCTCACTCCCCTCCACCGACCGGAATCCTAAAGACACACTCTCCTCTGCGTCGGAGGAGTTGGACGCCGAGACTCAGGCTTTTGTAGCGGACATGAATGAGAACTGGGATGAGAGGAGGGGGAAATCGGTGAAAAGGGAGGCTGACAAAAGTGTAGGGGCGTCGACATCTTCAACTTCATCGCTTTACAGCTTGGAGAATATCAAGAGAGATTATAGACTGACGAAGCAGAAAATTCACGCGGGGCTCTGGGCGAAGGAGATCGAGAAAATGGAGGAGGCTAAATTGGGGAACTCTGTTTCAGGTGGTGATGATATTGAGAAATTGCTCGATAGCGCTGCTGAGTATGTGTTTCTTCCTCAATCTACATTTGCCTTTTCAAATTGCTTCATTTCTGCCAGATTTTGAATCGTTTGTTCCATTTCAGTAACCAATTTGTTCAATTGACGTATGATTCCTTCATTTGATGAATAAAATGCTGATTATTGAAGAAATCCCCAAATTTTAACTGCTTCTAGGGTTGGGTTAGGGTTTTGTGCCAGATATGATATTGAGTCGTATACACAGTTTAGAATTTTGCTGAATGCTCATTGTGGAAAAGTTCCTATAATTCTGAACAAAGACATTTTGTGGTTATTAATTTAGGATATTTGATTCTCCAAACGAAGATTTGGGGGAATCCAAGATTACTAACTCTGACTTCAAAAACAAACCTGATGGCTGGGAAACAACATCGAAAACACCAGATGGGAATGTATGGGACATGACAAGGAAAGAAGAAGACATCTTAGTTCAAGAATTCGAACGTCGAATGGCTTTCAACAAATTCCAGGTTTTGTATACTTTGAGCACCATTCTAACCATTCAAATTTATGCTGTTTACGCCTGTGCTAGTGCTGTTTCTTCGGTGTTTTTGCTTTTCCTTTCCATTTGATGTCTACCCTTTTCTTGGATTTCAGATTGCCAGCTTTATAAAAACACACATATTTAGCCGGAGGAGACCAATTGATGGGTGGAAGTATATGATAGAGGAAATTGGCCCGAATTCAAGGAAAGGGAAGGGAAGTGTTTCAAGATTGCCCAGTGTATCAGATGAATCAACTCAACCTTTTAGAGAGGAAAAGCCTCCATTAGGTAGCACTTACTCATCTTCCTTTAAAGGGCAGTGAAATTGCAAGTTTTTCTCTAATTTTGTGCGATTAGTGAACAGCTGAAACAGAAGATGTTTGATATGCCAACTTGCTTTTTAATTCAGATTTTGTATACCTACCCATGTCTACATAACTTTTTATATCTGTCATTATGCAGTTTTATCCTTGTCTAGTTTGAATATTGTCTAGTCGTGACAGTCATATGCTCGTATTAACTCACAGTTGCAAGGGTAGATATACATTTCATAAGGACATCAGCATAATAAGGAAATGCACTACTTCGATGAATTATCATTTCTATTCCCCGAGCGTTAGAGCTATACTAGAAAGTTATCAGTTCTCACTATGCACAGACATTGAAATTGAAATGGAGAAACAGTTATCAGCTGCCCAACATTGAGACAGACACCAAAGTCTAGGATACAAGGCTATACCGTGAAAGAATGTACAGCTACACTAAAAGGGAGAAAAAATCCCCAAGAATAAGTTGCCATCATGAATCACTATCATGCAGCTTGACGTTGTGTCGCTGACATATCTTTGCCCCATTTTCAGTCCACCATTCCTCTGCTTCAGACTCAGTAAAAAGTTTCTTACTGTAACAAAAGATATAAAACGGCACGTTAAATCCAACAATAGCTTATTCACTTATTGCTAAGTTTGTCTATTTCCAGAGTTAAGAGAATTCGTATTTGGCAAATATCCTATAATATATTCATGCCATTCATGTTTTTTTTTTCTTCTGAGATGCAATTGTTTCAACAAAGAATAATGCTATACCTGAAACGAATTCGTTGTAGTTCGTTGACACCATTTGATAATGTGACAATAGTGACATACACTCCAGGCTCGTCCTGTAGAGTCTGTTCTGATTTGTGTGCTTGAGCCCTTGTTCCATTAGATAATGACGAAGTAGTCGAGGAGTCACTAGACACACTGTTGGGAGAGGATGTGCCTGTTGCATTGTACCTATTAGATGGATAGCTATTTGTTATCATTCTCTCGTTCACATCCATATCGCTGCTTGTAAGTTGTTCATATGGCATTCTTTCTGCCATCTCCTTCAGCTGTAGCAGATTAGGATCCTCAGTTCATTAAAATGCTTCTTGAATGCAATAAATTAGATTGCTATTGTATAGAATCATATCATTCATGGATGCCTGATTTGCCAAATGATGATTTCACTATGGTATAGACTAGAATGAGTGCGAAAACTAACCTGAGTACCCAGAGACTTGATCACTTCTTTTGCAGCTTTGTTTTTTTCAGCTTCCTCAGCTGCCTGTGATGTTGCTGCCTTCAGCTGCTCGAACTTTCTTTCCAGTTCAGTCTCAAGATGACGGGATTTGCTTGTAAGTTTTTCTACCTAACAACACGTTGAATTATATTCAGAAAATGAGCAACCATAAGCTTCAGATTGCTGACAATTATGCTCTTTTTTCGTTATTACCAACAAAATTATCATATCAGGATATCCTATTTTAGCTTGACTTTCTGAAATCATTTTTTAGTTACTAACAAAAAGATAGCGAAAATGGCATTCGGTATCCAGTTGAAGCTTAACTTTCCATGATTCTACTGCCAACAGTATGATAGTCTAACGAAAGAAAGGATTTATAATGGTAGGGTATCGTTTCTTGAAATGGTAGCGACCCTCTATGATTGGGATTTTAGATTTGTGTCTATACACCTACAGTAGAACAAATAATGCATCTCTTTATATTTTTAACATAAGAAAAGTATATGATACGAAGTTTGCAAATGTTAACGGTGATGAAAAAAGTTAGATGTATGTACCTGTGCCCTCAAGCTTTTGACTTCGAGGCTTAGGTTGTAGTTGCTGTTCTTCAACTCATCAATGGTTGGTTCTGATGCAAAGAATGGAAGAGAAGATGGAGACAATGTTGCAGACCTCCATGGGCTCTTCCTGGGCACTGGAGATAACGACCGGGATAAGCTTTTAGCATCGGGAAGGACAAGTGGAAGAACATTTTCTGATGAGAAAAGTTGGACTGATGGTGAAGCCGGTGAGGCTGCCGTAGACCTCCAAGGGCTCTTCCCCGGCACCGGAGATGGTGACAGAGAAACGCTCTTGGAGGTGGGATGAGAATTCTGCAAAGATCCCGACGGACTGCCTGGAGACAGTGAAGACGTGCTTCGCCTATGAGTGCATCCATCTTGCAGGGGAAAGATTTGGTGTTCATTCGAATCAAACTTCATGCTGAATATGGAGCTTTTATCCGACTTGAAAGACTCGGCGGATGACAGCCTGGAGATAATCCCGGATATGCTTCCGTTCTCCCTTTCTTCGGGAGACCTCGAAATCAAGCCTTCACTTTTAACAGACGGAATCCGGGGAAGAGAAGCTGCATCTGCCGACCTCTGTAGTTTGGTGAAGCAGTCATCACAGACACGGTACGCTTTACTCCTGCTCGGTGCTAACGATGCTTTTACAGATTTCCTTGAGCTGCATGAATTGCAGAAAACGAGCCCGCAGTTGTAACAATTGTGGCGCTTCCGTAGGAACGTGAAAGGGCTATGACATCCCGAGCAGACAGAGTTGTCTGTGCTGGATATCCCTTTATGAACACATACGGCGGCCATGAAATTCGAGCCGCAGGCAATGCTCTTTACCTGTTTGTCCTTAAAGAAGGCAACGGGTGTGGGCGTGGACCGATCATCATAGTCGCCGTGGCCGAGTTGCCCGTGTGTGCCCTTGCCCCATGTGTAAACTTCGCCTTTCGATGTCAAAATTGCGACATGATGCGAACCACAGGAGATTTCTTCTGCGAACACATCCGCGATGTTACCGTCGATGCACAATGGAACTTGAAACTTTCCATCGGACGACTTCGAGCATGTGCTTCCCATGGTATAGACTTGTCCCGTTGTAGTCACGGCGACAGTGAAGTTGTCGCCGCAGTCTACACGGGAGAAGTCGACATCGATCAACGCGGAAACGCACTCGGGTGATAGTTTGCTTTCATAGCTGCCGTGCCCGAGTCGCCCTTTATCCCCATCGCCCCACGTGAACACTTTCCCGGCTAGCGTCTGCTTCGGATTGCCGGGACTTGATGATCCGTGGGGGATTTCGACCAACGCCGCCGTGTGCCACGTGCCACAGGCGACGCGAGTCGATCTATATCCTTGCAAAGCTTCCACTTCCCGTGGTACGCTCGTGCAACAACGATCTCCATGTCCGAGCACGCCGAACGTTCCATCTCCGAATGTGAACAACCGGCCGGTCGATGTCAAAAACGCCGTGTGCCACGGCCCGCACGCGACAAACGACACATGTAACCCCTCGATCGGGCCACAAACCCGTTGCGGAATCCAATGGCTCGCATCGCTCCGATGCCCGATCAAACCGCAGTTAAGTGACCCTCCGCCGCCCCAAGTGTATGCCTCGCCGGAGGTCGTCACGGCACACGTGTGATACGCGCCGCATGCTACAGCCTCGATAGTCTTCCCGTTGAGAGCTTCGACGAGCTTCGGTTGCGGAGCGTCGGCTACGATCCCGTGCCCGAGTCTCCCGCCGCCCTCGTCGCCCCAGCTAAACAACTCCCCTTGCTTCGATACCAAAACCGCGTGCCTCCAACCGCACACAATCGTTTGTACGTCGAGCACCATGGTCGACTCCATAAGCTTCGGCAATAGCGCGTTGGTAGCTTTTGCGTTCGGCGATCGATCTACCGTAACCGGACCTCCGACCATCGTCCCGTCTCCCATCCGTTCCCCCCATATGTAGACGTCGCCTAAGTTGTCCAAATTCTCGATGCATGAACTTTGGCTTGATGAACTCATCGCGCTAAAATGGCTAACCCTAGACCCCTCGGCTCCGGACGCTTGGATGCTCGAGCTCTCGACAGAGGTAAGAGAAGGAATCAACTCGGAGAGTTGAGCATTCTTTGCGGGTGCCGTAAGCGACACAACCTCGGCGAACACTTTGCCCAATCGGCTCCGGAGACTATTCTCGGATCCTAGGGAGTCCCCGCGATCGGGAGAAAACTGAGTAAACAGATTCAAAACCGAGTCGAGTTTGTCAAAACCAAAGGAATTTCGATAACACAGGAGGTATAAGTTCGGGGGAACTTACAAATGACATTGATGACGGAATCCTTCGAACACCGCCGAGATGGCCACCCGGGGATGATGCTTGTTTGCTCTTCGACTCATTTCTTTGCTTCTTACCGCTATTTCGAGCGATTAGCGCTTTTAAACCCGTGAACCAAACCTCGGCTTCATCCTTGTCCTTGCAAATCTGTAGTGAACGAATATACACCCGAGTTAAAAGTGTATGAGCGATTAGCGTTTTTAAAGTCGATGAAATCTTACCAAGTCCAAGGATCTATTGTCGCATATAAGCGAAAATGATTGGTATTCCTTCTCCGGTCGAGGGTACCTCTTGAACGTCGCCTGAACATAGAATGAACGAGGAAGAAACTTAGGAGACAACAATAGATATATCTTGAGATGGAATGAAATTCGATAGCGAAACTTACAGTCCTCTGCCCGGGGATTAACTTGGAGACGCAAGAAAGTTCTAGTAGCTTCTCTACTCTTCCATCGAACCATATCAATGTCGACTCGTCCTAAATGAATTTCGATCATCAAGAACACTTGAGAACTCTTATGATCTAATCAATCACAGCTATATTTGAGTTCCAAGAACTCAAAAAACACTAAACATTGGGCTCTATTAAAAGATCATCAAGAACACTCGAAAACTTTTATGATCTAATCAATCACAACAATATTGGAGTTCCAAGAACTCAAAAGAACTAAAACATTGGGCTCCATTGAAAAACCATCAAGAACACTTGAAAACTTTTATGATCTAATCAATCACAACTATATTCGAGCTCCGAGAACTAAAAAAAAACTAAAAACATTGGGCTGCATTCAAAAATCATCAAGAACACTTGAAAACTCTTATCATCTAATCAATCACAATTATATTCAAGTTCCAAGGACTCAAAAAAACTAAAACATTGGGCTCCATTCAAAGATCATCAAGAACACTTGAATGATCTAATCAATCAGAGTAACATTTGAGTTCCAAGAACTCAAAAAACTAAGCAATAGGCTCCATTCAATGATCATCAAGAACACTTAATTTTAAACTCTTATGATCTAATCAATCACAACATTATTATTCGAACTCGAAAACTAACTAACTAACCGAAGAAATTCGAAAAGGGCAAAACTTAGGCCTCCCTCTCCTCCCATACTTCAGCAAGTGTGCCCCTCTCTTAAGGGCTGTAATTGCCTAATAAAAATCAAAATCAAAATCAAAATATAATTAGGAGTCAGAGAAGAGAGAGAAAGTGAAGAGTTAATCAGTTTAGTTACCTGTTCAATGTCTCTTTGGAGGAGACTAAGCCTCTGCTGCATAATATCATCAGCCATTTACATTTACATTGCTGGTGCAAATTGAACCACCCAAAAATCAAAGCATCACCCATTTGAATTCACCAAAACCTACTAATGATTTCCTCTTCTGATTTTGCTCCATATAATCAAAAACAAGAAACAAGAAACAAATCCAACTCAACTACAGTCTTGCTCTTCTTCTTGTGTGTACTTAACTACTTTTCCAAGAATGATCGATGATGATGATCAAGAATCCAGTTTCTTGACCTAACCCATTTTATGGTTGTGGAAAACCACAAAATCCAGAATGCCCTTTTCAAGAAGATTGGATTCAAGAACGTCTTTGGTAGCCCCCTCAAAATCAACCAATCAATCAAGAAATCTGTCTCTAGGGTAACCCTAAATTCCCAATTTCATAAGAAATTGGATTGGGAATCGAGAAATTTTGTGGGTGCCAATGTAATGGCATCAAGAACAATGGATGGGCCTTTGTGTATTCGTAATGCTGGGTGAGGGATTTGTGTGTTTCTGGGAATAGAAAACTGATTTTGGGTGTTTGTTGGAATCGAAAAGGGTTTTTTGTTTATCTCAGACGTGCATGCATACATATATATATCCGTGATACCCTGTGTGGTTTCGTTTCCCCTCTCTCTCTATCTCTCTATCTGTATCTCTCTCTAAGAAATTCCTCTATGAATTAAATTGACAAATGTCTCGTTTGTGTTTGAGGGGGATGAATGACATGACAACTTATCAAGCTCTGAAAGAAAGTAGTTTTTATTTTATTATTTCTTGAAATTAATTAAAGTACTCTTATTTATTTAAAAAAAATTAAAAAAATAAAATAATAATAATAAAAGCAATTGCATTTCATTTCATTTCATGTCCCAAAGAGGGATTTTGGATAAACGTAGTAGTTGCCACTTTTGTCCCCCGTTCTGTTTCTTTTTCTTGCCTTTGCTTTAATTTTCTTTTCTTTTCTTTTCTTTCTTTTTTTTTTTTAAAAAAAATTAATTTAGTTGTATTGTTGCCTCATTTTGGTCCTTCACTAATGGTCAAAAGTGCAGATAATATTAATAAATAAATAAAATTTATGTCTTTATAATAATTGCATATAAAAAATTAGTATTATATTTTATGACGTAAAAATTTGCAACACTCCGATTAAACTCTCAGGAAAACAAATCATAGTAAATAACGAGGAGTTGCCATTACCAGATTATCTTTTACCGTACTTAAAATATAATAATGCAAACTTAAGTGTTGATCTCATTATTTATCACAAATTCAAATTGTATTTCCTATGTCATTCATATATATATATGTTAACTTTCTTTTTTTTAATTGTTATAAAAAATATTTTCATTTATTATTCTAATAAAAAATTATATTCCCTCAGTCTCAGAAGAGACGTCTTGTTAGGAGTTGACACGAGAATTAAAGAATAATACTCCGTCCGTCCCAATATGATAGTCTTGTTTACCATTTTTGTCTATCATAAAACAATAGTTTTATTTCCACAAAAAATCATATCACTATAAAATTACCCTTACTTTATCATTATTATTACATAATTGTCACTACTTTTTACACTAATACACTCACAAGGGCAAAAGGGTTTTTTACCCGTACTTTTCACCCACTACTAATATAATATCAATATTCCTTAAATCTCGTGTTAAACACAATTCAGACTATAGTTTTGGGACGGAGGGAGTAGTATTTAATTGAAAATTGATATAAAGTATAATATAAAAGACTAAAATACTCTTACTTTTTGAAGAATTTTTAAAAGTATATTAGAGTAATAATCATGGATAATTTGAAAAAATATGAATAATTTTGTTATAAAGTGGGGACCACAAACAATTGTTTTGGAACTGAAAAAAATGGAAAAATAAGACAACTCTTTTAGGATGGATGGAGTATTAATTTTGGTGCCTCATTTATATATATATATATATGAATGCAATAAGTACATTATATAACTACAATTGACATATTTATTGAAGAATGTTTTGAATAGAAAAAAGTTTATTAAAAATACTAATATACTAGTATATATTAATTCAATATGCCCAACTAAAAAAATAACATATAAATATAGGATAACTATTTTAATTGTGTTACTTAACATCTACTAAGAAGTAGCATAACCTTGTAATTAAAATACTATATATATATATATATATATAGTATAATATTTTAATTTTCTATAGTCAACTAAAAAAAATGTAATTCTATACATTGGACTTCTTTGTTTAGTGTTTATAGTAAAAAATTTTATTGTTAGGTTGCAAAGATATTATAGCAAATAATATTTTGTTTGTTTAAATTGTTGACTTTTATTAAATTATATTTGTGTAAAATACTACTTTCTCCTCTCATTTATAAAAAAATTAATCATATTTTTTTAATGAAAGAAAAAAAATAATATTTTGGGAACAATGTCATTTGTTTTATTTATGGGAAGAACACAATCAATATATATATATAAATAAAAGTATATATTATGCCAGCTAGTGTTACTATTGTATAGTTTAAAATGATTACTATCCTTCATGCCGTCTCAGGATTGGAGAGTTTTATTTAAGTCCACTAACACATATTTTCTTCTTCTAATTCCAATTATTCCATAAAATTAGAATTCTGAGATAAACATAAAAATAAAAATTTAAATTTAAATTTAAATAAAATAAAAGTTAAATACGACAACTATTAAAAATACAATTCAAAATAATGTGTATAGATACACATATATTCTTGTTGATACAAAAGAAACAAAGGAGGACCAGGAGATCCTCTTCCACCTATAGTATTTTTTAATACAAATCTTTTAAATTTTATTATTTAAATTTTATAATTTTTAGTATATATATACTGAAAAAATATATATTTTTCAAAATATTTTATTAAATATTATTTTAATACTAAATTCAAATGACATTTTCTAAAACCAAAACAAAAGAAACAAACTCGGGAGAAAAAATGCCCTATAACTCACCTCTAACCTAAAATTATAAATACTACTCTCTACTAGTTGGCATCTTAATTAGTATACTTTGTTATTATATTATTGACTGTAAGATAAAATAAAAATATTTTAAAATATATATATAAACTATGAAGCGAGGGAATTTTTTTATAAATTAAATATATAAATAGTTGCAGTATATTTTCAAATAAATGTAATATTTAGTGTAAAAATATTTTTTAAATATGTAAATAGTTACAATATATTTATTATAAATAAATATTTTTTTAGACAAACAGAAAAAAAATAAAAATAAATTTTGCGGATGAATAAAATAAATAAATACATACAAATTAAAATGAAAAAAAAAAAACTAGTATATGAAAAAAATGGCTGTAGACTCTTAACAAACACTAAAATAATCGAACAAGATCGCGCACGTTTCATAGCTCCAACCATTAATTGGTTTTCAAACTCGAATCGAAACAAGATTCAAATATTACACATAATTAAGTCGAATCGAAACAAAACAAAGATAATGCATATTAATATTTAATTAGATTGAAATGAAGAAGTAGAAGAAGAAGAAGTTGTTAATAGTGATAGTCATAGTCATGAAGATCATGAAATACTGTGTAGCTGCTTCTCCTTGCTCTTGCTTCTCTGTCCGCCTTAAGAAGATGAAGAAGGAACAATCATATATATTAATCCAATTGAAATTGAGTAAATTGCATAATAATCATATTTATTAAATAAAATCTTTTTGGATTATATTAAAATAGGTACAAAAAATTGGCTCTGTGCATCCAAAATTTTTAGATGAATTAAATTTTAGTGTAGGGTACAACAAATTGTGTAAAAAAAATATAAAATATATTATTTTAAATTGAATATTTAATTTTTGACATTTTATAATGAGAATTTGAATTTTCTTTTTACTTTTGTAAAAAGTATTTTATATTATTTATTATTATATTTGAAGAATTACAATTCAGACTAACAGAGTCACTGTTTCAATTCAAATATCGAGCAACTTAAACTCTTAAATATTATACAAATAAATAAGACAAAATGTTCTAAATATCATGTTTTTTAATAAAATAAATAAATAAATAAATAAGACGAATTATAGCTTAAATTTTATAAACTAGTTTCCGATCAATTTTTTATTTATTTATTTTATTCAAAAATATATATTTACAATATTTTGCCTAATTTATATACATAATACTTCATAATTTGGCACTTATTTACTAACAATCCAATATATGTATTAAAAAAAAAAAATTACATAAATTTTATGCACATTTTAATATAATATATATATATATAAATGCATAATAAATAAAATATAAAGTATTTTAGGTGTTTATAATAAAATACTTATGCAATTTACTCGATTAAACTTAAGTGTGCGCACCTTAGCAATCATCCTCTCGAAAGCTTGGGGACCGTTTTCTTCGATGTACTTCTCGGCGGCAGCGAGGACATCGTCAGGCTTGCTGAAGACGTCGTCTTTCTTCCTCGGGACATACCAAAGCTTCACCTGACGTGGCGGATTCCGGTACAACGGCCGCACGAAATGCTCGTACACGTACGCGGCGCCGTTGAAGTACGGCAGCACCAGCCAGCACACGCCGACCAGCTTTGCGTACGACCATATCGGAAACCTAATTCATTTGTTCCATTCATTCGTCAAAAAATAGTAAAAATTAAAATAATACTCATCCATTAGCAAAAATTAGAACATTTAGATTCAGCACCAAAATTAACAAAAAAATATATATTTTATTGAAAAAATGATAAATTGTAAAAAAATAGTTGAGAATATTTTTGGCAAATAAGTTAGAAATTAAAAAAAAAAAAAAAATGAAGAGAAATGTAATAAAGACAATGATATTGGTGGTAAATAATATTGAATGAAGAATAATAGTTAAATATTGATTTGTTGACTCCAAATTAATAATGTGGTAAATTTAACAGATAGACTAAAAAAAATGTGAGTAAATTTGGCTGACGAAGGGGAGTACTTGCGTTCTGCTCTGCTAGTAAAAAATATTTCGCTTCTCCATCAAGAAAAAGAAATATTTTAATACTTTTTCCGTCTCATGTGTGTGTTCATTTTTTATTTTAGTATATCTCATTTATCTTGTTATTTTTTTTCAAAAAAAATTTAAAATTTATAAGTTTTTAAATACTAATTAGATTAATTAGTTATTTTAATTTTAATCTAAAATTATATTTATTATAGTATAATTATTATTATCAATACATTCATAACTATTTACTAATTATACAATTTTAAATTTTCGTATCTAGAGTAAAAGAGACACCGTAGCCGGAATGGAGAGAGTATCATCTTTATCTCTATTTAAATATTAGGGAGTAAACCAACACTGCCCATGAGACTCGGAAAAGTAAATGAGTATCTCACCTAAAAGTTTAAACCGTTAATATACGGATTATTTATTTATAAATGAAAATCAACCAACAATTTGATTCACTAGAGATGAAGGAAATCAATTATTGATTAATTAGAAGTGCCTACTACATAATGTAAATTACAGCTTCATTTAAAAGCTTATTGAGATAGGGATTATTTATTTATTTACAAACGCAGTCAACCAACGCATAAACCCTAATTGATTGAATTTGGGGGAAATGAAGAAATGGATTGAATTGGTGATTACCAGTCGAGGATTTTGGCGAAGGTGAGCTCGAAGAGAGTTATGAGGGAGTAGAGAACCCAATAGGTCAGCCATTGCTGGTCGTCCGCCAACGACTTCGTCTCTATGGCCTTCACTGAACAGTACCTGTAAGTATATGTAAATATATATATATATATATTATACATATATATATAGCAGATGAAATTTTGATAAATTGGAGACTTACAGAGGGAAGACGAGGGAGACGAGCGGCCTGAAAGAAAATCGATGTAATAATCAATCAACATTTGTATTAAGGAAATGGTAACTAAGAATAATAATAATAATGATTACAGACATGGCAAGAACATCGATGTTCTTGGCGAGCAGAGTGAAGACGTTCTCCCCAGATCCTCCCATAATTGAGTATGTAGTAATTGGTTGATTTCCAGATTCTTCTTTGATCTAATTTTATTGTTGGTTTCTGATTGTAATTGTGAATGTACTTGGTTCTTGCTTATAAATATATATTCTGATCTGCAACAGAAAAATGATATGATGGAGTGCAGTTGAGTTGCGATAATCGATGTGCATCCATCAATCATCATCGTGTTGGTGAAAAGTTTCATCTTTTAGGGTGTGAAAAGCTCAATTTGGAAGAAATTTTGGAGGGAATCTTTACTGAGCACCGAAATGTTGACTACCGCTCCTCCCCAATGGCCCACCTCATTATTTTTACACTTTTTTTTTCCTCTTTAAAAAAGAAAAAATCTCAACAACAAAATTTAAGCTTACATTAAAAAATAATAATATTTTTATTGATTAGGAAAATTATACTCTCTTTGTCTTTAATAAGTTATCTTATTTTTATTTTAGTTCTGTCTCGTAATAAAATATTTTTTTTAGTAGCTGTATTATTTATTTAACATTATAAATATTTCTTTAATTTACAATATGCAAATGTCATTATTACAAAGGTTAGTTTAATCTTTTTATTTCAATATAATATTAATATTTTTAAAATTCAAACAAAATGATGAATAAATATGAGAAGGAGACATTATCTATGGTACTTCCTCTATTCCAGTTAATTTGTCCACTTTAGCTGAGGCACATAGTTTGTTTTAGATATTATATAATACCTAAACAATTAAAAATAATTATAATATAATAAAAATATATAAATTAAGATTAAGATTACTAAATAATTTAATTAAAATATTAAATAATAAATTATAAATTTTAAAATGTGATTAAAATATATAATTATATTTTCAAAAGAAATGACAAATTATATATGATGAATTGAAATAAAAAAAAAAATTGAACAAATTACATAAGTAGGATGAAATATATTTAAAATAAAATAAAAATTAAAAATATTTCGATATTAATATATAATTAACTTTATTAAAATAAAAAAATTAATATTTTTAAATAGAACATACGAAAATAATATAAAAGAAATTATTTTTGAGTTAGAATGAAAGTAATATAGTTTTACTTAGACATATTTATTTGCCCGTAAAATAATTTTTTTTTTCCATACGATTTCTAGTATATATTTGCCTCATGTCTAGATTATTTTCTATAACCATAATTATTTTGTAAAAATATATATTGAACCATTCTGACAAAGTCAAACCAAACAAATTTCTTCAATTAAATAATAACTAATTCATGGTTTGATAAGTCTTGGAATGATTCACATTGTTTGATGTTATTGTTCTTGTGTTGTATAAAGGGCACAACTTTTGTCTCTTTCCAAGTGCCTACTGCCAACTCAACCATTTTGTTGATAAACAATTCTAACTTTGTAACAAGTGATGTAGTTAACTCTACTTTTTCCCCTAAATTTTGCTATCGAAAGTGTACACACACAACATATAAGCTAACAGGGGAATTTATGTCTCACTTTTCCACAGTATGATTAATGCTAAAGCATTGGACTATGAATACAAATTTACAATTTCAATAACCCATAAACAAAAGCAATTTAAGAATACAATAGAACAAGGTATAATTTGAAATTTGAAATTTTAATTTTAATTTTAATATAGTATTGTGAGAAAAAAAAAATAATATGTAGAGTACATAATGCTTAAATATGTTTGAAATCAAAACCAAACAAAATTGCACATCTTTAACAAAAATATATGCTTTCAAAAGTTTACCACCAAAACAAGAAAATTGCAAATTATTGTTTACCACCAAAACAAGAAAATTGCAAATTATTTAACACATTTTTTTCTAATGATAAGCTTAAAACAACATAAATTTTGTTATACATAATTTCTAAACCGACATGTAAAATACGGAAGTGTTACGGCAGTACTGACAGCACACAAAATATATACGGCCAACATACGAAGTATGAACAAAACATATTAACACAACACATATAAGATATACAACATGTACTGTCGATTATATTTTCACATGCTATTTGTTCTATATTGATTAGGGCTTAATCAACACAGTGCCAATTTAACCCGCTCAACACCATAACAATTCCCGTAAAAAGGATAAGAGGGAGTACTTCAATCAAGTTAACCGATTAGTCGGGCCAAACAATTTAGTCTTATTCAATATTCACACATCTTGTTTCTAAGATATATTATGCAATACTATAGTTTTAATTCAAGAATACACATTATAACTCAAGTAAGGTTGCATCCATCCCTGAAACAAAAACTTTACCTAACATTAAGATTCCGACTGCTAATAATCACAACCAATCATCGAATAAACTAATTTATGGCAAGAAAAAATTCAGAAGCTGGTTAAGAATACACCT
Organism: Andrographis paniculata; assembly: GCF_009805555.1. Lineage (NCBI taxonomy): Eukaryota > Viridiplantae > Streptophyta > Magnoliopsida > Lamiales > Acanthaceae > Andrographis > Andrographis paniculata. Next base: position 394,059 of record NW_026137600.1, read on the forward strand.
GATTTGATTCAAATTTCAAGCAACGCCACCAAAGAGGCTCCAATCGTTGACATTGAAACTGGATACGGCACATTTGAAAACCTCCGCCATGGGCATACATCCAGATTCTGCAGCAGGTATTGCTAAACCGGCTCCAACACTAGCAGCACTTTCACTCAAGGAGCTGCAACAATAAAGGATGATTAAAAAAGACACACGAGCGAGCACACAACTATTCACTTTTTCAATGAACGTACTTTATAAGCAGAGGCTCATAGGCTGTGATAAGAACATCTGTTGCGACATTTTTTAGCCGCAAATTTGCTAAATAAACCTGGAGGGGTGAAAAAAAATTCGATTAAGAGCCAATTGGAGTTCGACTACTGACTTGTGGAGGAGAATTTGATGGGCTTACCTTAACTATGTTCTGGGCTTCTCTTCCCTGCCTTCCCTTGGATACGGCCTATCAATAAAATTAGGACCGTTGAGCGTAAGTATACGATAACTTTTGGTATCAAATTCACAAGCAATTGGAGAAGTGAGAGGAGAAAGTATGGATGTGAATTGATTTCTCAAAAGGGCTAATGATTTTTCAGTTCCTCAGAATACGTTTTCTTTTTTTTTAACCAACTGAAAAATCAAACGAGAACAGAAAGGTAAGCAATCTCATTTTTTCTTTTAAAATGAGGTGGTCCCTTATATTTAAAATCAGAGAAGAGATTTTTTACGCACCATTTGTCCAACTGCAGTTGTTATGATAGGTCGATTGTTTCTAAATTGTTCTCCATCGGCCTGCACTATGCCAGACTGCTCAAGAACCTTAATTCAAAAAAGTATATAAATGTCAGCATTATCCACGAAACTCAGCAATAGCAAGTTCCCCAATTTAATAGTTCCAAGCTACTGAACAACAAGAGAAAATAACATAATAACTTTATTAAAAAAATTATTTCTCTTCTCTTATTCAGAAGTTTCTAATCCCATTTCATAGCAGAAGCCAAGAAGCTCTGTATCAAAGGTATTATAGTAAAGGTTCATGAGCCTACAGCGACAAGAACCTTACTGTTAAAAACAGTAATTTTCCGTAATAAAGAAGAGTCTCCTTGCTTCATTCATCTCTAGTAACAACAAACAAATCAGATTTTTAATTCTAAATTCCAAAAACATATCTTCACCAAAAGATATTACTCTCACAATCCGCCAAATACTGTCTGTATTCATTTTTTCGCATCTCCGGTAACAACAAACAAATCAGATCACTAATTCTAATTTCCAAAAACCCATCTTAACCAAAGATATTACTCCTTCCATCCACCCACAATTTTATCACCTACTTTAACAAGTAACAACAATTTCTTCACTATTTTTTTACTTACTATGCAACTCTTTTATTAACTATTGAATAAATATCTCGTAGTATTTTCACTTCACGTCTTACCTACTACACTTCAACATTAAAACATCATTATTTCTTAATTTACGTATCCAACCAAACCCACATAAATTTCCCGGACGGTGGAAGTATAATTTAAATAAGAAAAGTGAACAATCGGTAATGGCTGCTGGCAGAAGATAGTCTTTTGGAGTGCACAATTTTATATAGTGATGAATACACACTACAGGTTTGTTCAACCAATCAAAATTTTTCGACACAGTTTCCTATTAATAAAACACTTCAAATTCAAAACACAAAACAAACACACCCAACATTTTAGCAGGAATGTAATTTTGTAGATTTCTCTGGGCTCTATTTATTTAGATTCTGAAACACAATCGCGAATCAAATTCATTCTAGAAGATGAAATACGTACACGTGTTCCAAATAAGAAGAATCAATCATAAAAACAATCAAATCCAACAAAAACTGAAGGCAAATAAGAACAAAAATGGTACCACAGTTCCCTCGGCATCCTGCTCATTGGCAAGGTCTTGAAGAAACCATGTCGCACTTCCATTATCAGGCACATCAGTCTTCAACTCCAGCAACTCAAATATCAAGCTCTCATCGCGCGTCGGATCCACAAAAACCTCCTACAACACACACGTACTTTCATCCATCTATCAAGAAGCAACAAAAATCAATAAATTCTGAAATTAAACGAATTGACCTACCTGATTATCAGGAACTTCGCGAATATCACTTACATCCTACACACAGAATCGAACGTTTAGTTACACAGTAATTAAGCCATTGACAACACCCAAATCCACAAAAAACTCGAAAACAACACAAATCACAGTTAAAAACACACAATCACCCAAACACAGCGACAAAATCAAGACCTATTTGCAACATCGAAGCGTACACAGAAATTAGCCTTCAACAACGTACCAAAAACTCGAAAATAATAATAACAACAACAAAAATCAAAACCAACAACTCGAAAAAAAAAAAAAAAAAAAACACACAACAACACATATCCTAGTAATCGAACATTTAGTTACACAGAAAGTAAGCCTCAACAACAAAAAAATCAATCCGCAAACCTGGAAGCGCAGTGGAAAGGAGGCGACAATAGCGCCACCAAAAAGAGGACGTTGAGCGCGCAAATCCTCGGGCATTTTTCCCATCGCCTCGCAAAAACGCAACTGCTGTAATGGAAGAATCTCGAACTGCACATCGATTTAGACTTGCTGAAATGGGTAAGTATTAATTCGAGAAAACAAAAAATTTTCAGAGATGGAAGCCTGCATCCGATATCAGAGCCAGGTTTCGATCCTGGGACCTGTGGGTTATGGGCCCACCACGCTTCCGCTGCGCCACTCTGATTTTGTTGAAATATATTACAAAACAATATTATTTAATCTATAAATAAGGGCAAAATGGTTAATTTCTTACCTTTTGACTCAGACGTTAAGTCAGACGGGCTGGCCCAATAAGCCTGTTTGAATTGGATTATTATCCATAAAAAAAGACTACACAATTATTCAGCTTAGCCTAGTGTTTTTTTTTTTTTTAAATAATATTTTTATTAAATGTTTGTAATAAGGAATCATGTAAAAATATTAAAAATAAGTAAATAAATCCAAATTTTGATTCAGTTTTATTTTAAAACATTAATTTTATTATATTCAATTTACAATAAAAAAATATGTACTTTCATGGTCTAGCTACATTCTATACGAAATTTTATACACCATATAAAGAGTTTGTGTTTTAGTGTTTTAATTTGAATAATTCTTTTAGATGAGATATAAAAAATTATGTCGGCAATATATAAAATAATATTTTACCTTGAATGTTATTTTTTAAATGATAAATATATATATATTGAAAATTATGTCTGAAAAAAAATTATATAGTCAATATTTTATGTTAAATATTGATATTTTGAAATATTAAAATTGAAAGCAATATATCAAAATATGTATATAAGATTGTGTTTAGTTCACATTTTGTTCACCTAAATAACTTTTGACTAATCCAATGTTCAATATATATATATATATATACATATATATAATATTTTATTTTATTCCAAAAATTAACAATTTAATAGAAAATATTTATTGTTATATAACAAAAATAATTTTCTATACCTTAAAGCAAATAAAATAACTTAAACTAAGGCTTTGTTCTCCCAACAAATTTTTTAATTGCAATTCCCAAAAATAATAATAAATAAATTTCTATTTTTTTTATAAAAGTTAAAAAGTCAAAATAAACTTCAAATAATCATCACCAAAAATTAAATATTCAACTTAAAATAATATATTTTATAATTTTAATATAATTCTTTGTACTACACATAAAAAAATCAATTTATTTTAAAAAAATTGTGTGAACAGAGCTTAAAATACTAACCAAACACATCCTATATCTTTGTTAGTTTTGACTTTTTAGATATTTTTAAGATAAAATAATAATTAGATATCATATTTTGTATAAAATATTTTTTTATTTATAACATCAAATTTGCGTAACTTTTTTTTTCTTTAAGAAAAGTAAAATATATATATACACTATCTTCGTCTGGATCTAAATGTTTCATTTATTTTTTTACATATTGATTTTTGGATATTAATTACTATATTAAAACATAGTATAAATTAAAAAAAAATGCAAAATACTTCAATTAGTGTCTTGTAATACTAATACAAAAATATTTATAAAAAAATTATACAAATATAAATATTTTTAATATTAAATATAATGATATAAAAAAATAAACGTAACCCTTAGACGCGAATATAGCGAATATAATTTAGCTACACCGTTAAATATATATATATGAAAATTATGGTGAGGTGGTTTAAAGCTGGGGAAGCTTTTCAGATTGACCCAACTAACAATCTGTACAATTTCAAGCTATATCTGACATATTGCTATCCACACTCAAATATGACTACACATTTAAAATTGACAAATAATTTACCATTTTAGGGTTTGTTTAGATAGAGGGGTTTCTAGAGGTTTTTCAAAATTTGAAAGTTTGAAAAAAAATAAAAATAAAAATAAAAATTAAAAAAAAAATTAAATTAGTATTTAATCTGATATTTTGTCAAAGAAAAAATGTATTTGATGTAATAATTTTTGAAAAATAAATAGTAACAAATGAATAAAAGTATGCTATGTAAACATAATTTTAAAGTTTTGTAATAATACAAGTGTATAAAGCCTAAAATATATTGATCCATTTATTGAAATATATTTCAGAACTTTACTTGAAATAATATAATAGTAATACTTTACTAACACTACTTTATTTAGCATATATTATTATTATTATTATTATTATTATTATTATTATTATCAAAACATTACATGCATCATATATCAATTTTTAATTATTACAAAAATTTCCAAAATTTCAAAAACTTTCCCCGTGTGTTTGTTTGGGGTTTGGATTTTGAGTTGGGATTTGAATAAGAAAATTTTTGAATTTGAATAGTTGTATGATGTGATATAAATAAGTGTTAGATGTGATATTTTGAATGTAAAATTGATTTTTAGTATAATTTAAAAAATAAAAAATAGGTATTTGATTTGATATTTTTTTAAAAAAAATAAAATAAATAGTGAATTTAAAATCCAATACCCGAACAAACACACTAGTTAGTTCCATTGTTGTAAATGTCATCATCATCATCTCTTCATGTATCAAGCATGACTTTCTCTTTTCTTCTACAATAACCATCATACAATTTATTATTATTATTATTATTATTATTATTATTATTATTATTATTATTATTATTATTATTATTATTTAATAATAATAATAATAATAATAATAATTTTATTTGGTTTCATAAACTATCCAAATTACACACCATTTTAGCTAGTGTCTCGATTTGCAAATTGGCATAATTAAATTTAATTTTGTGAAGCTATAATTGATAAATATTACTATATCAAAAAGCTACTTTTGATACAAATACAACATGGTTGAATTATTAGGTTACTTTGAAAACAAAAATATATAGAGAGTGTAACATGATACAAAATAAATGTTGAATGTAATTTTTATTAATAGAAAGTATCTTTTTAATATAATATTTTAAAATATATATATATATTTGTTTCTTTTTAGAAATAGAATTTCATGCAAACAATGAAAAACAAGTGTGAGAACATAAGTAAATACAATATATATTTGACAACAATTTCCCATCACAAATTTTTAATGAAATTTGATAAAATAAAATAGAAAGGGACTTTTAATTTGTCGATTTCGATCTCTAAATAATTCAACAATATATACACTATATTCACACGCAAGATCGGGATATGAAATCTACTATGGTATGTCGCAAATTTATCGGTGCGACGCAACCCATTTAATCTTATTATTGTAGCTATAATTTTGGATCATATATTAATTAACTATCACTCTAACAAATAAAAAATGCTACATTTTTTTTTTCTCTAGATTTCATGAAGGAATTATTTCATAAGCCATCAATACTTACCATAATAATCATAGTATATAAAAAATATTGAGCAATGGCAAATTAAAATATAAATTTAAAAAAAATAAATAAAAATAGAGTGCATTAATAATTAAATAGGTTTAAAAAATGGCGAAATAAATATCATAGGGCTCCTACACCAAGAAAGTCTATAAATTGTGGTGCAGAAATTCTTTCATCATCATCATTAATGGCTGCCACTGCTTCTCCTTGGGGAACTTCTGCCCGCGACAAACTCTCTGGCCGTTGGATTGACAGAGATGGACGGTCAAGATTCATCCAACAGTTACTGTTGTAACTGCTCCCCATCGTCATCAGCATCTTCATCTTCCCTCCAATGCAACTACTTTGTTCTAATCCTATCCAAAATCAATTTCTATTTTTCAATAATAATAATAATAATAATAAATCCACCAATCCTTATAATTTAATATATGTAATTAAAAAAATTAAACCCTGTATTTAAATATTTTAAAAATTATATTTTAATAAAATACTTTTTTTTATATAATAAATTAAACTCTATATAATTGTTCTTATTTTTTTCCCATACATTTTTTTTAAAAAAATTATATGCTAGACATTCTCATCATCATCATTATTATTATTATTATTATTATTATTATTATTATTATTATAATACGTACAGAATTATCTATATTTCATATAAAAATATTTTTTTTCAATAATTTCACAAAACAAACACATCTATTTCAAAATATAACATCATATGCATTATGTAAGACTCATTCAAAAAAAATTTATTTTTAAATATATTTTTTATAAACAAATTTTTTTATTTATATTTAAAACTTAATATATTTTACAAAAATAATTTATATTATCATAAATAAATATATTTTTTTCTTTATAAAATAATACTCCTATCTTGTATTTATTTTAATTGAAACATAATTTTTAAATATTTCAATACATATTAATTTTTATTTTAAAATTATTAACGATACCACTTACATAAAAAAATAATAAATCTAATATCATAATTTACTATTATTAATTTGCCACTTTAAATATAATATCCCATAAAGTATATATAATATAAATATTATCAATACAAATAAAAAATAATTATAAAATATTTATTTATAATCAATATATATTATTTTATAAAAGTAAATAAAAAATATGAATATTTGTTTTATTTTTATTATTAATAAATTGTTTTTCGTATTTAAAAATTACCACAATACTAAATATTTAATTTTACTTTTTATACCATAATATATTATTATAATTATATATTTAAAATATAATATTATATTACATGATTATTTAAATTTAAACTAGGACTTAAATTCCAAACAAACACACTTATAATAATTTTAAAAAAAAAAAAGTAAAAAAATAGAAAAATTAAAACGGTAACCAAATATACCCTAAATTATTCAATTCAGTTGAAAAACCTGGAAAGAACGACGGCGGCGCCGCCGCCGGCTGCCAGAAAGAAGCGGCTGTAGCTGCAGCGGTAGTAGATGTTCTCAACAACGGCGGATCTGGAATAATCTGTTTAATAATCTCGTCGTCGTTGCTGTCGGATGGTTTATTAAAGAGGAATTGAGTCATCATCGCCGCGGCGGCGGTGGTCGCCGCCGCGGCCGCCGGCGTCGTCGTCGTCGTCTTCCTCCTCGACCTGTAATTGGAGGAGTGTTCTCTGTACTTTCTAGCCATGATCACATGCCAATGGTTCTTAACGGCGTTGTCGGTCCTGCCGGGAAATAGCCTCGCTATCATCGCCCATTTGTTACCGTACAGCCTGTGTGCCGCCATCAACCTCTCTTCTTCTTCCTCGCTGAAAGCTCTCCTGTTAATCCTCGGATCCAGCTGGTTGAACCATCTCAGCCTGCAACTTTTCCCTAATTCCCAAATTCAATCAATTTACAGATCAATCATCTCTATACAGATAGATAGATACATAAATATATATGTATATATATGTATGTATATGTGTATATACCCGATCTTCCATGGAGTTTTTCTGCAATGAGGTTCCAATTCTGGGGGCCATAGAGGGCGACGAGTTCTTTAAGCTTAGCATCTTCTGCAGGTCGCCAATGGCCGCGAGCACAGACTTTTGATGAGGAATTTGATTGAGGATTAATTGGTTTAGAATTTTTGTGATTGGGGATCATATTCATCGCCATGGCCGTAGCTTGAAGGTCTTCTTCATCTTCTTCGTCTTCGTCTTCGTCTTCGTCGTCTTCTTCGTCTTCATGATCTTCAATTTGTTCAGTAGCGTTGAGATCAATTAGGGGTCCTCCATTTCTAATAGCAGGCAATTTACCCCCAAATTCTAGGGTTTCTTCAAAACCCCAATTTCCCGCATCCATTGAAGAACAATTCAAAAAATTCAGATTAGGATTGATTGACAGGAAGCTCAAATCATCGTAAACCATTCCCACCATTGAAGAAGAAGAAGAAGAAGAAGAGTGATGAATTGGGTTTCCTATTGGGGAATTATATATACTTCTTCTACCACTACCCATGCTTAATTTCTTATTCTCTCTGTCTCTCTCTTCTTTTTATCTCACTCTACTGTCTAAAATTTTTATTTTTGCTGACAAATGCTGCTGCGACAACACTGTTACAATGTCATGTTTTCATCATCTCAAAATTAATGAACAGAAATTGAAATCTGGGAGAAAGAGAAGGGTTTTATGCAGGAAAATGTAAGAGTGAGAAAACCCTAAAAAATGGTTTTTTTAAAAATATAGAACACCCAGAAAATATGAATAAAAGGGCTGTCTTTAATTCTTCAATGTTAGTATAATGAATCTAATAAGGGAAAAGTTAGAGTGAGAGAACCGTAAAAATTATTTTTTTAAAAGAAAAACCAGAAAAATTAACTAGAAGGGCTTTCTTTAATTCTTCAATATTAGTATAATGAATCTAAGGGAAATCTTAGAGTGAGAAAACCCTAAAAATTATTTTTAGAAAAATCCAGAAAAATTAACTAAAAGGGTTGTCATTCTTCAAATTAATGTATGTAAGGGAAATCTAGAGTGAGAAAACCCTGAATTTTTATTTTTTTTTAGAAAAAATAGAACAAATAAATAAAAGGGATGTCTTTAATTCTTCAATACTAATGTATGTAACTATGTAAGGGAAATCTAGAGTAAGAAAAACCTGAATTTTATTTTATTTTTAATAAAAAAAATACTAGAACAAATAAATAAAAGATATGTCTTTAATTCTTCAATACTAATGTATGTAACTATGTGAGGGAAATCATAGAGTGAGAAAACCCTAAAAGAAAATTTAAAAATAAATGAAAGGGGTATTTTTAATTCTTTAGTACTATTAATGTATGTAATAACAGTAAATCAAATAATCAAATTAGTTGGTGGTGTTGTTTATGGAGTGTATGAACAGTGAAATAAAAATCCTGACTGAACACTTTCTGGTTCTGGTTCTGAATTTTTCTGTATTTTTACCCCACTTGTAATAATTAATTCCTGTTTTTCACTACACGTATATATTACAAAATTACAATCATTTCGTCCATGCAATGAAGCAATGTGTGTAAATATTTGAGAGTTATTGCAGGTTGCAGTAGGGTTTTTAATTTGGGGGCTCCCGGACCTTGGATGCTGTGTTTTAATGGCGGGGATGTGTTCGGGAGCCGGAGTCCCGGGAGCTGGGACAATATAGGCGGAAGAAGAGAGGTGTCTGTGTGTCTGTCTCAACCAAGACAAGAATGAGTGATGTAGAATTGAAACAGTGCGTGTTTTTTTAATTAATTAAATTCTTTTTTTTTTTCTTTACTAAATAAATTAAATGAACAAGAAAAATGAATTTCAATTTATTTATCTATCAATCTTTCATATCATGAGTTACTTCCTTCTAAGCTATCAAAGATATTTAAGATTGATGTTGACCTCTTTTCTTGGATTCTGTATATGTTTTTTTTTTTTTTTTTTAAATTTTTTATTTATTTGTTTAAGCAAAGTTGTTATTGGTCTTCTATAGATACAATTAATATCTCTTTTTCAAATTAATTAATTTTGTTAGGGTGTGTTTGTTTGGGGATTTGATTGGATTTATACTATTTATTCAATTTTTTTTTCTCAAAAATATCAAATCAAACACCTATTTTTTATTGTTTATATTATACTAAAAATCAATTTTACATTCAAAATATCACATCAACACCTATTTATATTAGGTCATACAATTATTTTAATTCAAAATTTTTACTATTCAAATCCCAACTCAAAATCCAAACCTCCAAACCAACAAACCCTTAGAGTATTAAAAAAAATTATGAATTGTATATCAGAATGTATATATATATGAGTGTACTTGAGCTTAAACTAAAGTAAATAATAGAAATAATATTTATATAGCTAACACTTTTCAAACTCAAGGTGGTGCAGTAAAGGTCAATTTGAGTTTGTTTTGGAAAAGATCAGAACAAGATGAACAATTTCACCAACTACACTATTGTCAAATTGTCAAATGAAGTGACAATCAAATTCAATATGTTTGATATGATTATCACGGTGTAGTAGACAACTAAGGAACACAAAAATTAGTGACTAATCGAAGAAGTCATAAAAATTCTGATATAGAATCATCAAGAGCATGATATTCTAACTCTAGAATAATAAATATTGATTATCATATCATTTACCCTTATTTATTAGTGGTAACATTTTTAAAGAATATAAAAAGAAAGATAATTATTATAACAATAAAAAAAAATTAAAAATAGCATGGCCTCACTTGCCAACATCTTCATTAACACAAACATAAATGTATATATGCATATAAATCAATATAGAAACAGGTGTTCAGATTTGAGTTTAAGATTAGGAAATGATATAAAAATTTGATCGAAAGTATAAAGTATTATCATAATTAATGTGATCTTTTAAATATTTTTAAAAAATTAAAATATATATATACATATGTGTGTGGAACCAAAGCAAAATCCATCTGCAACGTCTCCATTAATAAATACTACTATACTACAAATGTACGTATATGTATATATACTGGTGCAGATTTGCATTAGTGCAGCTGATCCCATATATATATATATATATATATATATTTCGCCTAGCATGATTTTTTCGTTAGACATTCATAGATTTATTTAGGAGTAAGGGTGGGCTGCAGCTCTCTTGCCCCACTATTCTATACAAGTGATATTTAAAATAAATAAATAATAGTAATAATAATATTCAGTGTTAAATTATTTTTTTAATAAAAAATTATATTATTTTTTATTTAAAAATATAAAAAAATATATATTTACAATATATACATAGTCATAATATATAATTATTAATGTTTTTTTAATTTGTTGTTTTGTAATAAAATAAATTATTTTTAAAATTTAAAAAAATTTCCCCCCCTCCTCAAAATGTATTTTAGTTCCGCCGCTGCCATCGGACGTGATTTGCAGGATATTAGATTCGGCCAAAGATTTACTCAGTGCACATTTTCGGATAGCGGTTGCGGATTCCCACATTATAAAAAAAAAAAAAAATGTACCCTTCTTGTTTATATTCATATTTTTTAAAAGAAAATAAAAATAGTAATACCATTTTAAAAAAATAATAAACATTAAAAATATCTGTTATATATATATGGATCACTATATACTATTTGTATGGAGTATTTATTTAAGCTCTAAATGATGTACAAAAAAATAAATAAATAAACGAGTAGTTGTTCATCAAATAAAGTGTAAATATACATGAGCTAAGTATAAAACAGCAACATGAATTTCTTGACTGTTTTTTAAAAGTAAATACGTGATCCGTCCCTACGAGAAAATGTGTGTTATTATTTTTGTCGATTCAAATATAAAATATACAAAAAAAAATTTAGTTCATTCATGTGACAAATACATGTTATAAATACATTCCCATTTACACTTATTTGCGTCAAAAAAAATATACACACATTATCATTTCAATATAATATTGAGTTAGTAAATGTTATGTTCTTCAATATTTTTTAATATTTATTCGTTCCATTTTTCTTAGAAAAATTACACACTTTAATTATATATAAATTTATAATTTTTTTAATTTAATTTAATAATTAATTATTTTAATTTTAATTTAGAATTATTTTTAACTTATAGTACATTTTTAATTATTTACATCTCCTAAATTTATATGTAAAATAACACATTATATCTGATACGAAGAGAGCATTTCAAATCAAACTATTGACACTAAAAATAAATACTCTCTTCATCTCATAACAAGATATTTATTTACTATTTATGTAAAAAAGTAAATGGATACTTAATTACGAGATGGAGACGGAGGGAGAGGGTCTGTGTTATTAGGTATTTACCCCTCTTAAATTATGTGTTCAATAACACATTGGGTTTGTTTTTTTAACAAAAATTTTCAATATCTTTTTTACTTTTATATTACTTATACAATTCTCCATTAGGGATGTCAGATGTCAAATGGGGCGAGTTAGCCCTCGATCCGATTCGGTGTTAATGGGGGCGGGTACATATCTAAAAAATTTGGTTCAGGACGGGTTGTAAGTTGTGTGGATTTTGAGTTTTAGATGTGGCCGGATTCAAGACGGGTTATGGATTTTACTAAAAATTTGTCTCTCTACGGAACGTAACTCAGATATTGTTAATAATTATTATAATTTATTTATATTTTCATACAATATAAATTATACTCCCTCCGTCCACCTCTAAGGGTCACATTTATTTTTTATTTCATTGTATTAACATTAAAAATATCTCTTATATTTGTATAATTTTTTTTCTTCGATTAGTATTGTAAGACACTAATAGAAATATTTTTACAATTTTTTCTTAATTTGACTACGTTTTAATATAATAGTTAATATTCAAATATCACGCAAAAAGTAAATGAGATCTTTAGAGCCGAACGGAGATAGTATTATTTATTTATTTTAAAAAAATTAAACATAAAATAGAACCTTAATTCTAAATCAAATTAGCCTTCGCATTTATTTCTCCTACAATTTTCTTTATAATCGAGATTATTGCTGACCGTCATCACTGCGAATTATTATCAATATTTGATTATTTTTATTTGATTGGATCCTAATATTTTCTAGTGACGTGAATTTGACATCCCCATTCTCTATACCTCTCGTAAAAAAAAAATATCAAACACACCCATTATATTTTATAGGAAGAGGAGAGAGTATTTCAAAAGATGGCAAACTATTGACATTAAAAATAAATAAATAAAAAAAATAGAGTAATAAAAGGAGGGTAAAGCATCATACATGATTTTGGTAGTATGGGCATGCGTGTGTGTTGCGGTTTGCAGTCTCAGGACAACTTCGGGACACACAAATACAAACACATATATATACATACATATATGTGTACAGATATACATATATATGTATTGGAGCATCTTGTCCGATCATGGATCAGAGTTTTTTTTTTTTTTTTTTTTTTTCTGATCAGACACACACACACGCACGTGTGAACCAACCACCTCCCCCCACTTGTGTGCTCGTGTCTACCTTTAGCTTTAGGTTTTGAATGATTGATTGGTAGGAGAGGATATATATACATACATACATACATACATATATAGTATATGACTATATGTCAATTCTATACACATATAGTATAAAGTTTAAGGTGTGTTTCTTTATATCTTGATTTGATTTCAAAAATTTTGATTTGAATTTGATAAAAAAATAATATATAATAAGCTATTTTGTGATAATTTTTTTTTTTTTTTGTAAAATTATGGTCTTATTTGAGTTAGATACTGGATTTAAGGAATATAAATATTATAGTGAGAGTTGATAAAAATTATGAGTAAAGAATCTTTTTGACCCGTAAGTGTATTAGAGGAAAAAATAGTAACATTTATTTAATAATGATGAAAATATAAGAATAATTTTATAGTGATATGAGTATTTATAAAAATAAGACTATTGTTTTCGGACAAAAATAATAACTATTGTATTGAAACTGAGAAATTTTTTTTAAAAAAAAAAAAAAAAACCAAGAATTCAAACAGTAAAATTTGATAAATTTAGAAGTAAAAAGAAACACACCTTAATCTCCTTAAGGGTGTGTTTGTTTGAAGGATTTTGGAGGATTTCCACTATTCATCCAATTTTTTTCCCCCAAAAACATCAAATCAAACACCTATTTTTCATTTTTTATATTATACTAAAAAATCAATTTTACATTCAAAACATCACATCAAACCCTATTTATATCACATTATACAACTATTCAAATTCAAAATTTTTACTATTCAAATCCCAATCCAAAATCCAAACCCCCAAACAAACACACCCTTAAGTAAAGTTAAAATTATGTAAATAAATAAACTACAGCCATAATCGTACTAAATTATTTACGGTATTGAATTATAAAATTGAGCGTGTAGATAAGAGAACAAATAATACAATATATATATCAACATTGACAAGTAATATAATCTTATTCAACGTATAGTATAATTGATTTATGACAAATATATATATATATATATTTATACTATCATACCTACAAATATGATTTGACAAGCATATGTTTTTATTGTACTGTCTGCTTGTTTCTATAGAAATACTTCGTCAAATTTATTCATAATCAAATCAAGAGCTTAAAAACATAATATACCATTTACATTTTTATTTTTAATCCAGTTTCAAAAAGCTAACAAATTAGAATGCTTCAACTTTCACTTAAATAACCCCAATCAACAAATAACTCATGCACAAAAATATGAGAACACAAAATTTGTAAGTTACATTTTTATGTCAAGAAAATTCAAAAAAATTAAACTGATCATCACAGAATGGTATTGCTAGCCACTAACAAAAAAATGATAGAAAGTAATGCCCCTAAACTGCAATTATATATCTCGTCATTCAAATTGCATTTTTATTTTGTATTTAAAAAATTAATAATAAAGATAGAAAAGAAAAACCAAGGAAAGGAAGCAAAACAGTGATTGGGACTTGGGCAACAAATAATTACTGTGGATGAAAGAAAAGGGTGAGGGAGAGAATGAATGAAAGGACCCACAATATAAAAGTAGGACTACTGCCATTAGATTCTGTTGGAGTTTGCCTGCCTCCCTCAATGCACATTATTTAAAAAAATTTAAAAATACACACATATATATATATACACACATAAAATACCTGTGTATAAAAAAATAATAAATAAATAAATACATATATATATGTACATACTTGCTAAGAATCATGCTCCTCATCTTCATCATCATCATCATGATCAAGTCTTTTTAGGGTTTCATTGCTGGTTCCAACCCCACCACCAAAACTACATGACAAATTAATATATATAATCACTAAACATTATGGGATTCCGCACATGCAATTATTATACAAACATGTGTGTGTGTGTGAAAGAGAGAATTCTAGTACAAAACCCAAACAGCAAATGTGAAGTTTTAGCATGCATGTCAAAGCAGTGAAAAAAATCTGTGTTAAATTTGTCCCAAGTGAATACAGGGCTAGTGGGGGTAAGTTTTGTTGTTACTTGGAAAGTTTACTGTTTTTCATTATCAAACAGAAATAGGGTTTTTTTTTTAAATTTATCCTTTTTGCTAAAATCTATATTCAAGAATGATTTCATCTTCTATTTAGGTTACAATAACTCTGATTATTCATATCATATCTAATAGTAACTTTTTACTATTCAGAAAACTGTCAAAACTTAAAACTATTTGTCTATAGGGAGATTTTTGGAATATAATTAGTCAGTCATCATCATCAGTATCTATGCATAAAAGTCCAAAAACACAAACAGAAAAACACACTTAACAATTAGTCATGGATGGATGATCTAAGCAGAGGAGTGAGTGTTGTAACTCATCCAATGATATGATCTTTCATGAACAAAGTAATGAATGTGTAGATTCATGACATGGTTGGGAGAAGAAATTTAACACCAAAAGTAGTGGTGACTAAAAGGTTGTTTCAACACAAATTCCCAAGATATGTGTTGATAGAGGGGGAGAGAGAGAGAGAGAGAGATGTTAACAACTCAGAAAAGAAAAAGAGGGGGGGGGGGGGGGGGGGGGGGGTATGGGTGGGATGGCAAAGGAAGCAGCTATATTTGTTGCAGGCAATGTTGCATACAGAAAGTGAGAAGACTGGAATGAGATTGTACTGTTGACCCCACTACTCTCTTCCCTATTTACTAATTATCAATGATCATATCTCATTCTGTTTTGGATAGTTGACATCAACAGTACTCTTCTACTTGGGAACAAACAACCCCAATTATGCAGAGACTGATACACTGCATGTTAGTAGGTTGAGGGATAGGGGTAGTTTTGGGAATTCACACATCACTGGTACAATGATGTAAAAGGAGATAGATAGATAGATAGATAGATGGATAGACAGATGTGTGGTGGGGTGACAACTGTGAAGTGAATGAATGAATACTTATGAAGAATAATTACTTGATAGATGGAACCATCAAGAAGCAGCTCATATTCATGTCCCCCCCCCCCCCATTCATAAAGCAGCAAAAACCCCTAAGTCATTTTTAAATTCTAATTTCAACATACATGGATATGTACAGGTAATAAAGTGATGATTCTCAAGAGCTATAAATGGAAGAAAGTAAGAGGGGCTTTAATTAAATTGAAATACTACATACAAATATACAATACCCCATATATCAACACCACAAAGATGTCAGATTGATCAAGTAAGCATTGCATCAGAGAGTCAGTAGAGTAAATCAGATCTTAAGCCCTCCTAACTGAATTAAGGGTTTGTCCTTTGTTATAATTGGAGGGGCAGATTTTAGGCTCCTTATCAGCACCAGTACAATTCATGCACTGCACAGAAAGTCTACTAATAGCTACCTTACCCTAATCTAGTGTAGCCAATCCCTGAGAGGCTGCTGCAGTGCAGTGCAGTGCAGTGCAACCCCCATGGCCATTCCTCAGTAGATTTTAAAATCATCTTTGACTGCACTTCCCATCGATACCAGTTGTGCAACAGCCAGAAATACATTATTATATTAGTGAAAGTCAGATTTTTCTTCTTTGGAACTACTTCTCATGTGGCCATTGGTGTCCTCAGGTTTTGTCAGCTATTCCTTGAATGACTAATAATGCATGCTCTTTTCCAGGTCTCTGATGGAGTACCAAGTTATGCATGTGTATTAACTTCTTGTTTGTTAGTTCCCTGTTGAGTTAGCTAACTACACAGCCATCATCCCCCATTTTGGAATACTAACTTAAATGTATCACTATTATTATTATTAAGTAATAAGGGGGCTCATGATTTCAGTGGATATTTAGCTATTTATCTTCCTATTGTCTTCATGTAAGATGTACCAAACTGTCTTAAATAAACCATTAATAGTATCTGTGCTGAGGCAGCAGCAGTGACTTTAATGAAGGAATCAGCTGTTAGTCAGTGGTTAGTAAATTAAGTGGATAATCTTAAAATAGAGTTTCAAGGCAAAATCATCTATTTTTTTACACAAGGGCTCAACATTCTTAAAAATCTAACAGATGAGAATATTATCATTCTTGCTCTATTATACAGGAGTAAATGCATAAACTAAAATTAATCGACGGGTTCAAAGCCACTGGCAATTCATTTTCTTCAGGCACTCCCAACAAATGTTTTCTTTTTTTTTTTTTTTTGTATCTGGTTCTCTTTTATCTTGGTTCAATTTATTGCATGCTTATCTTATTAAGCATGGGATGATCATCCTGCTGCTTTGTTCAGCTTCAAAATCAATTGAAACAGAAATTCTAACTACAGCAGTCTTGAATAGCAGGGAGAACCAAATTGTATATATAACTAAAAAGTGAGCAAAGAAATATTCACACAAGTGAAAGGCATATATCAATTTATGAATGTAGCCCTCTGTTCAAGATTCTGAAATGTATGTTGCATCAACTATCACATATAAGTAAAAATTGAAAAACACAACATAACATACAAAATATCTCACATATAAGTATAATATAGCATGGTTCCGACTGAACTTTATTGCATTCATTCTCAAACTAAATATCTACATCAAACAGTTTAATTAACCTCAAGGGAGAGAATTGGAGAGGTAGTGATCAATAATTATCACATTGTCTTTAATATTAAAATCTTCCAAACTCTTGCAACATCAGAGCTAACTAATTGGTATAGAATAGGCTGAGAAAGAAATAATGGCCGAATTACAACACAGCTCAAGGCATGAATGGGAAGTGTGTACGGTTAAGCAATGTAGAAAATTCGTCTATATCACAAATCGGAATCCAATAGTAACACGAGCTTCAGGACACAATAACCATGTCAAAAAATAAGAAGCTAATACCATATCATCTACCATCCGCAAGAATTGCATTTTCATCCAGTTTTGACTCACCTATATACCAAACGATTGCTGAGCCAATGATTAAACTTATACAAAAGTAAAAACGTGCATAAAATGGTCTGTTTGAGAATGGCCGGCTTCCCGCCAAGTCAATAAGCGCATGCAACTCAATGAAAACAATACTGTCGATTCACAAAGGGAAGTGCATTGTGTCAATAGATTGGTATAACTAATCATTCAAATAAGTGCACGGTAGCATTTCAAGAAAAGATACATATACACATGTGTGCAGCCGAGCAAAAACTGGACTAATGTCACTATAATAGCATGCTAGAAGCAGTGAAAGGCAAGAGTCACAGCAAGCCATTTTTTTTACTAATCCTACAAAACCCATATTTCTCACAGATTAAAAAGAGAATCTTACGGGTATCATGAGCGAACAGAACATACGAACACATAATTACCATAATTTATTGGACATCCTAGGCTCCTGTGACTGCTCTCTTGGAGATGGATGCCATGATCTTTTTCACTTCTGCTTTCAGAGTGTTCACAAAATCTGCTCTATGTTCTCACAGTATGGAAGGAGTGTAGCCTTCACACTTTGGGGAACACTCCAATCCTCAACATGGAATCCAGGAAGTTAGGTAAAGTTGAAAACTTGAATTTCCAGAAACACTCTGATATACTAAATGAACACACATCAATGATCAATCTATGCTTGATAAAGAATATCGACATCAAAGCATCCAATAACCTTTTGACTTCATATACCTTCTGCTTCTTTGCTCTGCCATACCAAAGGTTGAGCTGTCGCCATGCTGAACACAGAAACGTAATAGTTAAGATAGACATAGAGAGCACGTGGAGGGCCTTAATGTGAAACAACCTTTTTCCATGAGCTGATTGGAAGTTCTTGTTGAAGCCATAGTTGTGAATCGGTGTATGGCAGGGCATGCAGCATACTGAAGCATAGCACACATTCACAAACTTACATATATATAATGAAAACATTAACGAAGTTAATACACTTTGTCAATAATGTTAAACAAATATTCATAAATTTAATACACTTTCAAGCTATTTCTTACTAAACTAATTCACAAGTAAATAAATAGATAAAGAAAATGTCTCTTTGAAGCGAAAACCTCTCTTCAAAAGGGCTCTATACAACGGTGAGGCTGCACCTTGCGATGACATTTTCAGCCATCAAATGCTCCTAAAATACAAAAGCCACTCATCAACTCATCTAACAGAATGTTAAAGGTGAGAGGTTTTGCAAGGTGACAAGTAAACTGATTCTTGTATATTCATGGAAATATTAGTGACATGGCCTACATTGATATTTCAAAAATTTCAAGTTTAAATAAAGAAAGAAAGAAGAATAAACTTATGGCACCAAGAAGATACAAAGAGTACATGTACAAAAGAACTTCACTTTTAGAACAAAGATGTTGAATCCCTATAATTTGGTTCCTTCAAAGAGGCTAGATACTGGGCAAGACATAATAATAAAGAAACCCTTGAATGGTATATGATTTCTGTAGATATGGCTAACAAAGCACTCCATGGGTGAAACTTGATGTCTGATATATATATATATTCCAAAGCAACTGAAAATAAGCCCTCTAGGACTAGGAATAGTAATGTTGATTCAAATCTAAATCATCAACAATATAACAAATCTTAATCAGGCATCTCAGCAAGATATCTGATTCAAACTAAAACCAACTGCACTTCAAGCAGTCAATTATGATGGATATCCAAGAATACCAACTGTTGAACAAAAACACAAAGAAGCCAAAGCAGAATGACAAACAAGTTAAATGAAGGACCCCGGTATTTTGGATATATGTAGGACAAAATACCAGGGAGAGTTGGACGATCCCAAATGATGAAAGGGTGAAGATGAGAAAATGCACTAGTCAAATCCAGGCATGTGTGGAATTGGGCACCTTCTGGTTTTCACCATCTCAACAAAAAGGTCCTCTTTTCATAGACAAATTTCTCCCAATAACATCTGTGCTTTCCATAGCCAATATCCAAGATCCCATACTTAGCCAAAATGCATAACTCCACAAGTTCCACTCCTATGAGTTGCCAACATCCCAAGTTCTTTTCTTCGCCCTCCGGCTGCATGTCTGTTGGATTACACACAGTCGAACAGACCTTGCCTAATCATTTCCCCAACAATCTGTTTACCAAATAGATTGAGTTGCATTCTTTTTTTTATTGCAACTCCATAGCGCTGTTAGATTGAAACCAACGGACCAGATCCCAAAACTACAGAAGCCATGAACAAAAGCTCATTTCCAATATCTACCCCCCCAACCATATTTCCTCTCCTTCAACTTATAATCTGCCAAGTTCTGTTTATAAATAGCATAGTAAGTACACTATGAATATGAATAAATGCAATTTAAAAAGGAGTTTCTCCCGTCTTCTTCCACAAATATATGAAGTCCCATTCTGTGGAAACCCAAAATCAGCTTGTTGTGGCAGCATTCCACAGAAGTTTGTGGCTTCTTAATCTCTGGTTACTGAGACTATAGACTTCTTCAACAGCCATGCTTAAATCAATGGTAATAACTTCAATTGATTCTTCATCAATCATCAATTGATCGGGAAAAGCTCTCTATCTCTCCCTTCGTTCTCAATATCTTCATTCCGGTGTACAAGGATAATTCTGTCCGAGAAATCTCATTTTGTGGTCAAGTCAGTTTTCCATATCACAGAGTTCTAGTAGTTGCTGAGTTACTTAGGTTAATTCATTTTACAGTGTCACTTTTTTCATTGTGTAGATTGTAATTGAAATAGATCTCTCTCGAAAGAATGCACTTACCTTGATGCATTTGTATATTATATTTTTAAACTGAATTCTTTGTTTTACCAAGCAAAAGAATCAATTTTCATTCTTGTTGATTATTCCTTCTCTGCCAATTATATTTTCTATGATTATTTCTTTACGATTCTATTCCGAGAATACCAAATGCACCCTTAGTGCTTCTACATTGCTACCCCTACCAGCAACTCCAATGAAAGCAGCCCCACATCATAGTTTCAAACTCCCACCAAGTCAAATGCATTAACTTTAAACATAAACACAATCAAACAGCAGATACATAACAAAAGACTTATTGCATTTCCATATTAAAACATATACAATTTTAAACAAAATTCAACAATTTACATCTCCATGTATACATGCTCAAGTCACCAAGTCGACACTAATATATATATATATATATATATCCAAGTAGGGGAAACTTACAGAGAGTGCTACAACTACACCTCAGGTGCCATTTCCAATCTCTTCTCAATCAGCTGTGCATTGAATTCTCCATCACTAACCTTCAGCATCTCCCACAATGGCATCGAAAATCGATGCTTCATCAAAAGCCTGTGGCGTGGCTTAATCTTCCTCTCCAAACTATAGGAGAAATACTGAGGAAAATCCTTGATTTCCTCAATATTCCCATTCATTTCATTCAGGAAATAATCCACCTTCGGCATGAAATTATTCTCCACACTGAATGTCAGCAACCCTGGCGACCTCAACACCATGTTCTTCACCTCGCCGTGTTTCAATCCTAACCCTAACAGATACTCAATCTTCGGAATCAGTGTAAATTCGATGCTCGACACCAACAACAACGACGTTCGCGAGGTTATTCTGTTCCGTCCGGAGAACCCGAATCGAGTCAGGAACTCAAACGTCGGCTTCAATTGAGCCTCCAGGTCGGAGACGAGAAGCCTAGGGCACCGAATAATCGATTTCCGAATTTCGTGGAAAGGGATTCTCACGGTGTTGAGTAAAAAATCAAAAATTGGATATATTTCAGTGTAAGGGTCGGAGGTCAGGAGCTCGGGGTGCATGTCCAAGATCCGGCCGACGTCGACAGGGTCGAGGCCCATTGATGCTAGGCATTGGGCGATGGATTGGACGGCGGAGAGTGGAGCCGAGCGGAGATTGGGATTCTTGTGGAGAGCTTTGGAAGAGTCGACGTTGAGAGATTGCAGGTAGAGAATTTTCCGGCGGAACCTCAGGCCGGAGTCGGCGGCGGTGGAGACGTGGGTTTTGAGGGTATTTTGGGTAATTAGGAGGTCGGGAGAGTTGGGTGTACGGACGCAGAGGATCATGTCTTTTTTGGCATCAGAGGCACTGTAGGTTTGATTGGAGGAATAGCATATGCTTATTGACCCGAATTTGGATTCGAGCCCGGGTCGGTTCAAAGTTAGGTTCGGGTTCGGATCTGGATCTTGATTAGTAGAAAAAATCCAAACGGACCCTGAATTATATATATGGTGTAAATTTGCTAAATAATTATATGCTTTGGCCCAAAATAAAATAAAATCCAGCCCAAAGTCTGAAGTTGGTCTTCATCGCCGGCGCCATCGCCAGCTCCAGCTCCAGCTCTGCAAATGTTCGATGAGATTGTAGGTACGTACACTCCTTCCCTTTTAATATGGCTACACTGTGACAGTCATTTGCAGCAATTTTCGCATGGATCTTGTTTTGTTATTTCAATTTCATCTGATTTATAAGATATCGCCAAATTAGGTTTCACCGATTCACACACAAAATAGCCATTGTTAACTTGATTCGGTTGGTCGGTGAACCAAGGTAGAAGAAACATCTTTAATTCGAAGTAGTGGTATGTGTATATACATATTTTTTCTGTAGGGTTTGATTCGTAGAAAATTCCAGAAGCCATGGGGAGTTAGGCTTTCTCGTTATCCTCAATTGTGTGACAACTGCGTGATTTTTTGGGGAAATTTTTGTATTATTTCTTAAGAAGATTGATTATGATCCTGTAATTCTCGTTTTGATTAATGAAAACTTGTGTTATCTATTCACGATTTCTTGGGTGGAGTTGTCGATTGCAAGCACATCACTAGGTTACCTTCTGTGCGAAGGATACATTTGTGTAATTTCTATCCAGCAGCTGTACTCGATAAAATGCCTCAATGAAACATTCAAATAATGTATACAATGAGCAATTGCTACCTGAATTAATTCCAAGCTTCTTGCCTTGCTTTCAGATAAGTGATCTCGAGTATTATTCATGATGATCGGTTCTTGCATCACTGCATTGAAGCTCCAGGCCAGTGGGATCTTCGGAACTCCTCTAAATAATTCGAGCATTGTTTCAATAATCCCTCCAAGTAAGCAAAATCGCGACTTATTTCAACACATTTCCACAACTTCTCAACATATTTATTCGTAATAGTTTTTTTTCCAGGCGTTGCTACTAGACCATCGGTGATCGAAGCAAGAGCCAACACCCGAACCGACAATGCCAAAATCCGGAACAGAAAGTTAAGAAAAAAGGTAACAACAACTAACAACTTAGCTTGAATGCCAATTTTTAGTAAGACAATATAAGTGATTCTTGTGAGGTCTGTAACGGAATCAGTTCAACGGGACAGCTGTGAAACCGAGACTTTCGGTCTTCTGCTCGGGCAAGCAGCTTTATGCGATGCTGGTGGATGATCAGAACAAGAAGTGTTTGTTCTACGGAAGCACCCTCCAGAAATCTATCCGAAACGATCCATTTTGTACTACGGCTGTAAGTATTAATTCCCTGCTTAGTAGTTATGAACCCACAAGTGGTTATGGGGCAATTTTAAATTTGGTTGCGTTTGATGTGGGTTACAGTTTGGATCGAAACCGTCATGAACCCAATCTTGTCCCGAATCCGTTTAAATTAACCATTTTAAAAATTAATATTATATATTTTTATGATTATTTATATTATCAAGATTTCTAATTTTATACTTCTACCGTTCATATTGTCAATTGTCTTCATTAATTTTTAGATGTAACTGAAAACGTATCACTAGTTATGTGGTTGATGTTTTTGAGCTTTAAAATATCTGATACTTAAATATTTGATTTTTTATACTATATTATAATCCCTTGGTCTCAATTCAAAGTATTTTGTTTTTATTATTTTCGTATGTTCTATTTCAAAGTTTTTCTTTTTTATTTTAGAAAAAATAATTATACACTAATACTAAAATACTCTTCAATTTTATTTAAATTACAAACATATTATTACATATACAATTATTTTATACATGCAAAAAATGTCAATGTAAAAAATTCTTGCACACTTCTATTGAGTAATAAAATATGATTATTTTTTAATCTAATACAAAATTCAAATAGTTTCTTTGATTTAGGACGGAGGGAGTATGACTTATAAAAAATGATGCAGAGGGGATGGGTTCCCGGGGTTTGCAAAACTCATCCCAAGTCTGTTCTGTTGCCATTTGAGTTGAGTTAAACTATTATTGTTCAAACACAAAATTGGCATTCGGTGCAATGCATTTTGTTATGTTTTGGTTACCGATGAATAAAAATGAGTTGATTGTGGATGATAGGAGGCGGCTGAGCGAGTCGGGGAAGAGGTGATCAAGGCTTGTGTAGAACTCAAGATAAACGAGATATCTTGCTACGATCGCAATGGGTTGAGTCGAGGGGAGCGACTAGAGGCCTTTGAAATCGCGATTGGTCGCCATGGATTCTTGGCAAGGTAGATCAGATCATCTATGTGAATTATATTATACTCCCTCCGACTCAAACATTATGCCACATTTGTGTTTGACACGAGATTTTAGGTGGGGAGTATTAAGTATGGTAATTTGAGATAATTTGGATATTAAGTGATGTGATTGGAGAGAAAATTGATTATTTGTTTTTTTTTTTATTTGAGTAATGTGATGGGATGAAGTGAAGTGTATATTAATATATGTATAAAAATATTATTAATTATTTCTAAATTTGAAAATATTGCAGTGAGTTTGGAATAAATAAAAAAAAATATTGCACGATGTTTAAGAGAGGGAGTATGATAGATAGATATATATAGTTAGTGACGAAATCAGCCTTTTGTTACAATAGTAACAAACCAAAAGAAATATATAATATATATGAAAAGATAGTAACTTTTTGGAAAAGAACATGAACATAATTATATATTAAAAATATTGATTTTATACTTAAAAAAACAAACTCTTAATTTTATGACTTTACATTTAGATAAGGCCACAACTAAAATTCTAAATTCAGCACCGTGTTGAACAATACATCATGTACTATTAAATAATACATTATATACGTTAATATAATACAAATATATTACATAAACAAAATATACATATTATAATTTCAACATTATAAAATATTACTACAAACAATACAAAGAGTATTATTATTACTACATTGTATATATTGATATAATATAAATACAACACATGTCTCCTACAGTACACAACAGTTGATTTAACATATTTGTATAAATCATATTTGTTATTATTAAAAAAATGAAACCGTTCCTTTACATAAAAGATATAGATAATGTTTTAAATAATAATAATAATAACAAAAAAACCTATCAATGCACACCATTATTACTTACCCTTAATTTTAAAATTAATCAAATATTTTAAATACACGTGACAAAGGCAACCGTGCACGTGACAAAGGTAACCGCCAGCAACCGCCGTCGGCGTTATCCCGACGGTTGCAATTTCGAATTCTCCCAAACAAAACCGCCCCCCACAACCCCCCAAAAAACCCATCATTAAATTAACTAACTAATAAGTAATTAATTAATTTCCCCAAACCCCAAAAATCCAAATAACCAAAATGGAGATTCCATCGGCAGACACCGGAATCAAAATCTACACGACAACCCCACCATTCCATCTCCCGCCGCTCTACCCATCTCCGCCTCCGCCGCCGGAAAACGCTCCTCCGGCGCCGGCGCCGGCGTGCGGGATGCGGAGAAGCCTAATGGCGAAAGGCGTGCAGAAGACGCTATCAAAGACGTCAATGCTGGCGAACTTCCTGCCGACGGGGACTCTCATAAGCTTCGAGATGGTCCTGCCGTCGGTGTACGGAAAGGGTCAGTGCTCGCACGTGACGACGCACATGACCTACGCCCTGTTGGCGCTCTGCACCGCCTCCTGCTTCTTCTTCCACTTCACCGACTCCTTCCGCGGCCCCGACGGGAAAGTCTATTACGGCTTCGTCACGCCGCGCGGCCTCGCCGTCTTCAAGACCGGCCTCGCCGTCCAGGTACTAGGATTGTATATTTGATTCCATGTTCATTAAATTATTTGAATTATAATTATATTTTGTGGTTGATTGGAAATAATTTTTAAATTTTTATAATTCGATTTGATTAAGATATTCAATTCGAAATTTGATTTCATCAAAATTTCAAATTAGCATAAACTAGGGATGACAATGGATAAGAGTGAGCCAAAGCGATCCCGACCTTACTCATTTAGTTGGAATCGAGTTCAATTATTTGGGTATTGAATCGAGTATAATTCGATCTTTAATAAAATTCTTAGGGTTAGAATTTAATAGCAGATCCTACTCAATTCGGACCTGAACAATTTTTTAAATTATTTGGGTATTGAGTCGAGCATAATTCGATCCCTAATAAATTTTCAAGAGTTATGATGTAATAGTAGATCCTATCTAATTCGGACCTGGATAATTTTTTTTAATTTGGCAAATATGACAGATACATCATAAGCATAAGTAGGATCCAGGGACATACAGATCCGGATACATTTGGATCTTGGGTCTAGTAATATATATATATAGGTATAGTCTTAGGTCCATATATGCCGGATCCAATGCCTACCCAAGTGTCATCCTTAACACAAACATTTTTTTTTTTGTGTGTTTGTTTGAGATAATGGATTTTGAGTTGAGATTTGAATAGTAAAAACTTTGAATTTGAATAGTTGTATTATGTGATATAAATAGGTGTTGATGTGATGTTTTGAATGTAAAATTGATTTTTAGTATAATATAAAAAATGAAAAATAGGTTTTTGATTTGATATTTTTGGGGGGAAAAAATAGGATGAATAGTAAAAATCCAAACAAACACACCATTTCTTTAATGAAAAAAAAAATATCATATTTATTTATATAATTTGTCCAACTAAATTTATTTCAATTATTTTTTTACATTGGTTAAATTTATCTTAGTAAAAAAAATCACATTTAATTATTATTCTCTCTCTCTCTGTATATTTGTATGTGATATCAAAATTATTTGACAAGTCTGTACAGGTCCCCGACGACAAGAGGTTCCGCATGGGGCTGAGCGACTTCGTGCATGCCCTCATGTCGGTGCTGGTGTTTGTGGCCATAGCGCTCTCCGACCAGCGGGTGACTGGGTGCCTCTTCCCCGGCCACACCGCGGAGGTCAGTGAGGTCATGGAGAGCTTCCCATTAATGGTGGGGATCATTTGCAGCACCCTTTTTCTGCTCTTTCCCAACACCCGATTCGGCATCGGCTGTGGTTCGCCGTAGCTACCCATACCCATACACACTTTTATTTATATATAATTATTAATCCTACTGAATCTATCAATGGCTGTCTGTATTCCTGCAAATAAAAGACAACAAATACAGTTAGTAGTAAATCAATCAAACTAGTGTATTGTACTATTTTTCACCCTTTTAGTGAGCAATACATTATAATACATATGGTGTACAAATTCTCTCCATCGCCATGTAAGCCAAAAATTTACATATACAATGAACATTGTGTGCCTTTCTACAAACTATATTAGTCATCGCCTTTTCGATTTTCCTCATCAAAATCCGCAGCAAATGGCGCCTTTTTTGTCTCGAATGTTTTGCCATAAACATAGGAGTTCTCGGGGGCCTTGGTAGTGGGCAATAACATACCCGTCCTTGCAGCCGTCGATAATAATCCTTTCGTCATTTTTGTACTTTGCTCGCAATCCCTTCTTTTGCATATCTGCAATCCACATTCCCATGGCAACATCTTCAAGCTTGAATACCTGTAATTATATATAGCTAAAATATATCATTAATTACGTATTACTTTTATTTTCTACGTACCACATTATAAAATCTAAAAAAAGAATGCCCGAGAGGAGACATATCCGAGCATTATCTTTCTCGGGGACACAAGGAATCAATATTTACCTTTAGTCGTCCAGCTCGGTGCTCTCTAGAAACTGTCGTCGCTATGTCTTTTGACACGACGTAGCCAGGACCGTGCGCCCAAGGCGGGTATTTATCATCCGGCCATTCCTATAATCAAATCATACATATATATATATGAAGTTAGAAATATACCATCAATACAATCTTCTTACAACAATCTTTTACCTTAGTACTAATGTACCACTTTCCGTCTGGATCGCGATCAGGCTGCGAATCTGAGCTAACAGAGCCATAAAGCAAGCCGCGAGTCGCATTTGAGCTTCTTAATGTATTCAAGATTTCATCGATACGAACAAACGAGTCATCATCCGTCTTCATAATAAAATTAGCCGGGACAATCTCACTCTGTCGATCCACGATGTAAGACAATGAGACACTGAGAGAATTATCCGTAAACAAAAGAAGGATCGGTGAGATGACTTTACCCCAAACATACATATCGCTATCGTCTTCCATGTAATGAGACTGTAGTAATCGACAAATGGCATCAGCTGAATGTCTTCATACGTCGTTGCCTCATTCCAAAGTTCCTCGTTCACCATTTGGTTTTTGTGCTACAAGTTGAGATCGACAAATCAATCACAATTAATAATCGAGCAACTGTCGAAACAAAATTTAAACTTTTGCTTACCAGACCAACGAAGAACCGGACAGCGACCTGTCCTGATCGAACCTCGGGGTACTGCATCCATGATCTTCGGACAGACATTCGACGCTTGAAGTTGTTTGCAGTGGAGAAAACACCGATGAAGAAATTCAGCTCCCCTCGAGGAGGTAATGGAACAGCTTTAAGAGATTCTAAGTCGATTACATGGTTTGAATCCTCGGATGTCGGCAAACCACTAGCAACAACAGAGAGTAAATTTATGTCCCCAGAAATCGTAACTTCACTAACTAGCCATGGCTCCAATGCCTGCATCCAAAGCCAATAAAAATCAAAATGGTTTCGGTGAAAGTTCGATTCATTCGAACAAATTACGTAGTCAATCGACATAATTTAAGCACCTCGCGGAAAGCAAATGAAGTAACATGCTTCCCATCTACAGTCATTTGAATTCCTTCCACACCAACTCGGAGAGTCGATACAAACAGATCGTTTTGCTTGAAAGGAAAGTACTTTCTCGAATCATAAGCCGTGGAATTCTTCGATGATCTAATTGTCTGATTGTTCTCTCTACCCACCAGCTCATTGCATTGCTCCATTTCATCCACTGATGTTAAGCCAATATATGCAGAAAGACAGAAAAAGATTGATCGCTCAAGCAAGAACTAGCAATTAGCTCCAAGCATTTATCATGAACTAATTTAGCCACAATTTGAAATATTTGTTAAGGGCTAAATAAGAAAGTTGATAAGGGCTTTACCTTTCTTAATTTTTTCCGGATTCGGAGACGGACAGCGCTCCTCTTCACCCCAATCATGTGCAACAGTCCAAGTGTTTTGAACAATTATAGGATCCTCAGTAGTTTTATCACCATGAAGCCTAACATTATAGTGCAAAATAATTGAAGGGTCCGGTTCCCCCGGAAGCGGTTCGCCAGTCAGATCAACACGGAAATCGCCAAGAAGACCATTAGGAATGCCTATGAATGTGATCGACGAGCCCTGAGTCAAGCCACACGGCACCGGAAACTTAAAGCCATTGCCATCATGTTTAGAGGTGTTCATCTTACTGATAAAATGAGGACACTGTTTCTTGTTCCCTTTCTTCGGCAAACTTCCGTTACTTTTCATTTTTTCCTCTTCCACAGAGGTGATCAGGCTTTTCCAGGCAATGCCGGCTTCTTTAATGGCTTCAGCCGCATTGGGTAAGCCCTGAGGATTTGCAACCAAGTAGTGCATATGGTTCCATGTTTGTAAAGCTCTTTCTTCTTTCTTCGATAGGTTTCTTTTTGTAAAGAAATCGGCAACAACAACTTCGGCAGAGATCACTTGAGGACTGTTATTCGGATTTGATCGAGCAGGGGGAGCACTCATGTTAACCCGCCCCAGAGGATCTGTCCTGTTGAGGTTTAGGGGATTGAAGGAGCTTCCATTGATTGGATTTCTGATCATATATAATCCTAGAAATAGTAACATCAACGAAGATGTGGCTATAACTCCACGGTACCATTTCTTCATTTCTCCTCACTAATTGCAGACTTTTGATTTCTCATATGTCACTGTTCATCATCCAAACTCTAAGGAAACAATTCGAAATTAATAAGAAATTCTGTATCCACAACAGCAATCACTGTGAATTGAATCTGAATATCAGAGCAATACAACAGAATAATCAATTTTCAACTCACAAATATCAAAGGAAGTAAGAAGAAAGAAAACAATTCGAAACTGTATCCACAACAGCAATCACTGTAAAGTGAATCTGAATATAAAACAACAATATAATCAATTCTAAACTCACAAATATCAAAGAAGGTAAGAAGAAAGAAATGATTAAAATATCTTTCACCCCCTTCGTTCAGCTCATATCATCCAAATTTGGAAGGTCGACAAAATTCATTGATTGAACTCCAGGAAACAGCAGATTTGGTAACGTAAATTGCATTTAATTTAAAGGTAGCCTAATCTCTCAACAATTAATTCAAAACACACAAACAAAATAGAAAAATTCTTCACAGAAACAGTAGAGCGGAAAGAGAGCACAGCTTCAAATTCAGTCATTCAAACTTAAATTCACCACATAATTCAAAATTTCCGACTCAAAATTCAATTCAGCAGCAGTTAATTCCCGGTGCACGCTTCCTCTAAACATGGAGAAGAACGCATACAACAGAATCAAGGAGACCGGTTCGAATGCAACAACAAACGGAGACTAATCAAACAGGAAACAATGAACTGCAAACCTGATTATAATCGAAGCGCAACGTTAATGCATGCGTGCGGAGTAAACGTGAGTATGGAGAGGGCTTACCTCGTGATTCCAACCATACATACATCTTCTGTTGCGTTGATTTGAACCCACGACTGAAAGCAACAGCGCCAAAATTAAGAGGAATGAAAAAACGCCAACCGCGTCAGGTGGCCTCCAACTCCACTTATAGTCCACGCCAAAAATCCAGTTCGGTGGCTTCCCATATATATATACAAATATATATATATATATATATTGATATGACCTTAAAATATATTTCAAATATATTTTTTTTAAAAAAACATTTAACTTATATTCCACTAAATGAAAGAATATATTTATATAAATTTAAATTTTATTTATTTTAAATATATTAATTATATATATATATATATAATTTTTTATTTTCTCTCTATCCATTCAAAAAATATGCTGTATATTTATTTCAATAAGTGTCATCTAACGAACTTATTTATATTAATACTATTAAATAAAATTAAAATATGAGTGTAAAAATTTATTAGACATAAAAATATTCGTCCACTACAGTTTAAATACAATATTTTTTAATTTCATGACCAAATGTAAATATAAATGCTTTAGATGAACAAGGCAGTATGATTTGAAAAGTATTACTCCCTTAGTCCCAGATACAGGTATTTAAGAGTGTAATTAGTAGATAATTAAGAACGTATTATTGAAAATAATTATTTATAATATAAATAATTATAAATTAAGATTAAAATAACTAATTAGTTTAATTAAAATTAAAAAAGTAAAATTTAAAAATTTAAAATGAGATTAAAGTGTGTAATCATTTTCAAAAAAATGAAAGTGACATGGTATATGGGACGGACATAAACGACAACGTGGACATGGTATTTGGAACGGAGGGAGTAATATATATATATATATCAATGTGTCATTTATATATAATACAATTCAATAAACAAAAAAAATTATAAATCAACGGGTTAAATATGAGTTAAGATTTTTATTATTATTATTTTATCTTTTAAATTTTCAAGGCTTCAGCAAGTAACTTTATATTATAATATGATAATAAATAAATACATAATCTAAATGATATCTTTGTCATTCTATTTAATTATTATCAATAATATAAGAAACTAATTAACATTTTAAAGAAATGAATTTCTAAATTACCTCTATTCTAAACTTTATATTGTTATTTTAATTTTAAATATCATAAAACATTTGCATTTTTTTGTTTATATGAATGCATATTTAAATAAATCATAAAATTATTTTAAATAAAAGTGAAATGATTGAAAATTATCAAAACTATAGTATCATTTTTAAATTTAGGTCAAAATATTTAACTTCATATTTAGCAACAGAGCAGGCCACAGCCTGCATTATATAATACTATCTTTTATTTATTTATTTATTTATTTAGATTTTTGTTTGAAAGAATGATTTTTGTAGTTTGATTATGTTTTAATATACTTCCTCCGACCGTTACGGATGACCTTTTTTTCCTTTTTGTCTGTCTCATTAAAGATAATCCTAAATTTAATCAATTTAATTAAATTTCTAACCTCTTACACATAGACCATTTAAAACTCATTTATTTATATCTCTTTTCTCAACAAATAAATATTTTTATATATATTTAAAACTTTTTATTTTTAATAAAATTAGTTTTAAGTTAATTATAAATAAATAAATTTTTATTTTTATTTATTTATATTATATAAAATTTTATTCTCTACAAAAATAATATCCCTATTGTATATATTTTATTGATATATAATACTAAAAATATTTAAAATGTCAACGATACTATTCATATAAAAATAATAAAATAATATCATAATTTATTATTAATAACTTACTAATCTACTATACCTAAAATACCGTGTCCTTAAGCAAAATGGGTCATCTTGACATGGACGGGGGAGTAAATTAGTACTATAACATAGAAAAAGAAAGCAAACACGATTAAAATAATTGACTTTGGGTATTACGACGTGACACTTTAACGGATTCGATTAATTTAAATTTGGGCGATTTAACCAAATTCATTTATTTATTTATTTATTTATTTAATATTGAATAAGAGAGGTCTTTGCAATGTAATTATTGATATTATAGTAATACTACCATTGTTGATAAGGTCGTGTTTGGTTGGCAACCATCCTGATCCGTAAAGGAGCTTCCATTTATAGTGTACTACTAAGGTCTAAAGGTTATGGAGTCAATTGTAACATTTAAAACAAACAGTCTTCTGTTGACAAACATTTAATGTATGCCCAACCCTATGCTGATAGATTCGTAAGTGGGTGTGTTTTTCTTTGTGAATTTTTGTGTTTTAATTTTTTATTTAAATAATATTTTGATATAATATTTTATAAAAGAATAATATATGTTCGGTTTAATTTCAAACATATATTTTTATTATTCAATCGATGTAATTTTTAATAAAAATATATTTTTTTAAAAAAAAGAATATCATGATTTAAATCATTTAAATAAAAATTCAAGTTAAAAAAAAATCAAATTCTAACCAAAAACCCAACAAACCAATATATTTTATTAAAAACTATACACAACAATGTAGTATATATATATATATATACATATTTGTTTTAAATGCAAACTAAATCCATTTAAAAAATTAATGTCTTTTTCTTAATGGTTATTGAATATCATATTTTTCAAGAAAATTTGAAATATTGAATTCCCTCTGTCCCACGTAATTTATTCCTATTTTTTATTTTCATCCGTGTCATTTTTATTTTTAAAAATATAATTATGCACTTTAATCACATTTTAAATTTTAAATTTTATAATTTTTTAAATTTTAATTAAATTATTTATTTATCTTCATATTAATCTATAATTATTTTTACTAATACACTTCTTAATTACCTATTAATTATACTATGCCTAAATTCTCGTATCTACGGTAATAAGCCCAAAATATCTGAATCAGAAAGAGTATAATAAAACTATGAAAAACACACAAATAAACCCCATCTTTTTAAACGTAAAAATATATAAATACATATATATATATATATATTATATTCTCACTATCCACCAAAAATATTCTCATATTTTTCGTAAATACAAATACAATGAGAACACTATTTACAAAGGAAATGGGAACACTTAAGGAGTGTCTTTGAAGGTGCTATTTGGTTCAAAGAACTTTTCTGATAGGATTGAAATTTTGCAATAGGATTTATATGGGATAGGATTTACTGTTAAATTTGGAATCCTATCTTGTGTTTGGTTCAAGGATTTTGATTTTTGATATTTTAAATGACGTAATTATCCTTTCACGAATTTTATTTATTGTGATAAATTAAACTTTAAATCCATTATTTTTTTTCCGTAAACTTTAATCTTTTACTAAATTTAGTGTATTCTAATAAAAAAAAATTTAATACGATTTTCGATTAATAATAAAAGATATAATATATATAGTCATACAAAATATATGTTTGTAATATATAATTTATACACTAAAAAATACGACAATATAATTATTTTTTATACTATCGACATTCTTTCTCATATTTAATATAAAAAAAACAATTTAAACTAAAAATACAAAATTAATACATTATTAAAATAGATTTAAATTATTAATTGATATTTTAAATTATTAATTTATTTAAATTATCATTAGTAAAAGAATTAAATATATATAACATTTTTATAAAACCAATAAAATACTATAATTTAAATGTAAATATATATTTTTATGCATTTAATATTAAAAAGGAAAAGAAATATGATTTTTTTATGGGAAGGTATAATAGTAAAATGAAAAATACAATGACTAAGAGGGGTACATTATTATTGAAAAATTCTACATTTGCAGGATTTTAAAATCTCATACACTTAAAATTTCATTATCAATTTTATAACAAAACATGGATTCATTAGGACTTTAAAATTCAAATTCATGGAATCCACGAACCAAACAGCCCCTAAGAATATTTTATTTTTTACAAAATTACTTTCTAAATAAATTTTAAATAAAATTTAATATTGAATAATAAAAATATTATCAATAGTACCAAAATATTTTTTGAAATATAGATAAACAAATTTATAATTTATCACTAACTGTCAATTTATCTTATATTAACATATAACTTGTATAGTCAATTTATATTTTATATACTATCGGTATATATGTTATGTGCTATTAACACAATCCTGACTAATTATCGTCAATGCAATAACAATAGCTATATATATATGTTGGCTAACATCATGACAAAAGCAATATAAAATTTCATATAATATTCAATTAATTTACGTTGAAAAAAGTGCCCAAATGAAAATTATCTTGTAGAAATATATATCCAACAATATCTAATACTCTCCAGTCCCATACGCCGTGTCTGCTATATTGTAGATACAGTATTTTAGGAGAAGTGTAATTAGTAGATAATTAAGAATGTATCAGTAAAAATAATTATTCTATAATATAAATAATTATAGATTAAGATTAACTAATTAATTTAATTAAAATTAAAAAAAAATAAATTAAAAAGTTTAAAATGAGATTAAAATGTGTAATTATTTTTCAAAAAAATGACATGAACAGAAACGGTAACGTGATCATGATATGTGGGACAGAGGGAGTATTATGTTTACTAAAATTACTGTTTTATTGTCATTACTTTAAAAATAATAATTTTTTTCTATTTAAATATATCACAATAGTCAATGTACTATATTTGAATTATTCAAATGTGACAATGGGTACACAAATATAAATGTCTTATATTGAAATACTTTTCAAGTAGAAGCTTCGTTGTCATGACTAATGGTGTGATTTTTGCATGTATTATTCAAAGGTAAAAATAAATTCTTCAAACAAATAAAAAGGCAACAACTCAAGCATTTAATAATAATAAAAAAAAATAACAAAAAAAGAAAAGAAAATGTCAACAAAAGGAATTATGGGTCAATTAATTGTGATATGAAAATGTATAAAAGGCTACCAGTATAGAACTCCTAACTATTATGGTTCAATATTTCAAGCTAGCAAATTTTCGAAAGGTCAAATTATGTTCTTAACATCTATACAATAACATAATTATTATTGCATAATTTATCAATAAAATTCTGGTAAAATAAAGTATACAATCAAATGTGTATAAAAGATATAAATATAAATATTATTCAATGGAAAAATATTGATATAATTAAAATTTATTAATTTTGGTCCAAATATAAAAAGTTCATCAATTTTAGTCTATTATAAACTATTTCAATCAATTTTGGTCTCACCCTTTAAAAACTAACTGAAATTGCTTACGTAGACATAACGGAGACAGTTGACCTGGAAAGTACACGGTCATGTACAATTATACATTGCCATGTTGTTACACGGCCGTGTACATTTCTGTTTTAGTCTTAAATTTTTAAAAAATTATTTTTTTGTTATATATATATATTTTAAAAAAAATTATTTTGAATTTAAAATAGTTGATATAGTTAAAATGGACAAAATCAATAGTAATTATAATATAATTAAAATTTATCAATTTTAATTCAAATATAAAAATTTATAAGATATATTCTTTTGAAATGTTTTGTCTAAAATTTATTATTCATAAAAAAAAAAAAAAAATCTTTTACAAACATCCAATTACACAACTATTTTTTAATTTTGCATATTATAGTAGTATTAAAAGTTAATTTATTATTTCAATATAGTAATTGAATGTTTGTAAGAGAATTTTTTTTTAATAAATAATAAAATTTTAGACAAAATCTTCCAAAAGAACATAATCACTAAATATTTATATTTCAACTAAAATTGATACATTTTAATTGTATTATAATTATTATTGATTTTTTTTCATTTTAACTATATCAACTATTCTAAATTAAAAATAAAATAAAATAAAATATATAACAAAAAAAATAAAATTTTAAACCAAAACAGAAAGGTACACAGCAGTGTAGAAATTATACATGATCGTGTAACAAAATGACCATGTATAGCCGTGTAATTATATGACCATGTATAATTATACACTAAAATATATATGATCATGTGACAACATGGTCATATATAATTATATACTGAAATATACATAGTTATGTAACAACATAGCCGTGTAGAATTATACACGTCAGCAATTTTCTTTAATTTTTTAACAATGAAATCAAAATTGATTGAAATTGTTTATAATGAGACCAAAATTAATTGAAATTATTTATAAAGAGACTAAAATTAATGAGTTTTTATATTGGGACCAAAATTAATTTTTTTCCTATTATTCAACCTATACTATTCCAATAAAAATAATAATAAAAAATATACTAATTTTCTCTTAAAATATTATTTAAATAAAAATTCAAATAAAAAAATCTAATCTAAAATAAACACCAAAACAAACCCTCTATATTTCACCTAGATATAACTATTAAAGCTATAAATATAAGTTCTATTTTGGGCTCAACCTAAACTCAATTTTACTATCTAGTTTATCTTACAACTTGCATCACATAAAATACTCCATTTTTTAAATAAAAATCACAATAAATTTAGCAATTCAAAAGTCATCACAATAAATTCCTAATGTAAAATTCCGGTCGATATGAATTTGTTCTTTAATATATTACACAATTTGCAATGGAAAATTTTTCTCTATATTTTTCAATGAAATATTACTATTTACTCTCACATAAAAACATTTTAAAAATAATTAGAACATTACAATTTCAAATAACTAAGAAAAAAAAAAAACATTATTCATATATCACAGGAAAACAAATAATTATAGAACAAAACTTAACAAACAAATGTTTCAAAGCCAAACATACATTTGTGTTTGTTTGGAGGTTTGAATTTTAAATATAGATATAAATAGTAAAAAAATTGAATTGAAATATTTTGAACTTAAAATTAATTTTTAGTATAATATAAAAAATAAAAATATGTGTTAATTAATATTTTTTGGAAAAAAAATTTGTATGAACAATAAAAATTTATCAAAATCTTTCAAACAAGGCCTAAAAGAACACTAATAGCCAGCAAATATTGTGTTGATTAAAAAAATTCAGCAAAATGCTAAGAGCACATAGCAAATGGACAATTAGCACACAGTAAAAATACAAACAACACATATTGTGTTGAATAAAATCACATAGTGACGTAGTCTTTTACTATAGATTGTGTTGAAATGCACTATAAATTATATTGTATTTGATTATAATATGTGCTGTTTGTTCTACGTTAATATAATACAAAATATAACCCATGAACAAGCAACACGATCAATAGCCAAAGACAACACAAGTACGTGCTTTAATTTAACCATATATATGATGTGATAAAAAGTAGGTTGTGTTGATTTCATTTTACATGTATGCTTATTAGCAAATGGAAAAATCAGCGTAATACCGATTTTTTCCGTTCAGCACAATAACCCGATCCAATCTATATTTGTTTCAAAACTTTTATTCAATATTTATTTTTTTATTAAAGAATATTCTTATAATTTATCCCTATTTCAAATCTCTACCCACCCATCACCAAGCAATTGAAGACACAGCTTAATTATTATGTTTCCAGAAAGATAAAAACAAAAATAGCCAGTCTCTAAAACCACCTCCAATTTCACCACAACTTGAATTTGATAATAAAGAAAAGTAAATAAATAAAGAAACAAATAAAGGAATTGACCTAAAAAATGGGAAGAGTCCCAAGAATTGCTGACTTGATTTAGCTAGAAGAAGCCTTTCTTGCAGCATATGTTCTGTAAGCAGCCAACCCCACAGCGACCACTCCAGCTCCCACTGTAAATTACATCCATATTAAGACACCATTGTTGCAGCAGAAAGCTATGGGTTCTTAGTAAAGGGAATAATACAGCAGGATATATTGACCTGATACGCAGACGAGGGAACGGTTGATGAGCCGGTAATAATGCTTGCGGGTTTTGGCAGCTGAAGTCTCGGGAATGCTTAAATGAGGTTGTTCTGCTGCCCTTACGATCCTATGGAATATATTGCTTAAATCTCCGAGCATTGTGCTTAGAGGGATAGGAGGCTCTATCCCCATGTCCTGGCTTACCTGTTCGATTTTCATGGCACCAGTTTCTGTATAGATTAGTGGAATGCAAGAGAATAGCTCGGCATACATAATTTTTGTTAAGTATATCATTGTGTCATGTTTCACACTAGACTCACAACAGAATGAAAGGAAGAGTCGGAGAATGAACTGTGAAGTAAAAACCTAGAGGTTAAGTGATAGGAAAATAAGTTTTTTTGGTGGTAAACTGTTTTTTAATCCCTCACATGCCTCCTTTATCATTTTTAGAACCATAAGTGAACACTGTATAGAAATAATCCTACAACTTAAAAATTTTGGAAGAACTAGTTCTGCAGTATTGAAACTTCATGCGTGGCAGCCTTGTGGTTTGCCGGAGCTGATTTTTTCACAGGGCTCACAGTACTGTCAATGCTACGTGTATAATATTTATGGATAAAATATTTTTTTCAATTTTTCATGTGACTCCTCTAACAACATAACCTCATGTGTGAATGCATCAAGTACGACTGTCTCTGCCAAAATTTTTAAGTTGTGGAATTATTTCTATAAATAGTTTACTTATAGTCCTAAAATGATAAAAAAAAGTCACATAATGATGTGCTTTGAAGGAATAAGTTGAAGCAATTGGACACTTTTGGGTGTAGGAAAGTAACAATTGGCAAACAAAAATAAGAAAGAAGTGATGAAGATAGAGTTCTCAAGGTTAAGGACTTTTACCCTGGTTGAATCTTGAATTTGCGTCAGATAGTGATCGAGGTCGTCTTTTGCAGCAACAATGAGACAAGGCACCTCATAACCAGTAGCTTCGCCATGGCTGGCAACATCCACAAGCATCTCTGTTGCTTTCTCCCACGAAGGTAGACGAGAACTGGAATGGCAAGAACCATAGCTCATATACAGTAGAAATCAAGATAAGTTGACTGACACAAACAAGAAAAAGAAGAAAGTGGATGTGTCTTTGTAAAGAAGATTGACAATTGAAATAAACCTATAAAAGGATTTCAAACAAATACAGGAAACTGATAATGTACAAGTGAAACTAAAAGAACAACTTAACCATTTTGTAGGTCATCTTTACACCAGAATTGAATACAAACCGACTTCACTAGCAAGGTTAGTAGTGAACAAACAGGATAAATGATCATGTACATTTCAATATAACCTAATATTTGTACTGATTTACAATTTATTTTACTAAAATGTACAAAAGAATCATCACTATTCGACATCCATGCAATTAAAGAATCATCATCCACAGCGTTTAAACTCAAGGCAGTTCAAATGGTAGGAGACTAAGATAATAGCCTAAACTTTTGAAGAGATTGTTTATCCTATATACCAGATTGGAATCCATTATTTTAGCCATATTAAGAAATAATTATTATATAACATTTATCAAACATAAATAACATAGATAATTTATGTAACCCACTATTTTAAGTGAGCGTAGCCAACGATGTGCATAAACTACCTATCATGAACAAATAGTGCCACATCACATGCAGCTAAAGCCTCCTTCTTAGATAGTAATTCTTTCACTCCTTCCTCAGGAATTTCTCGCAACACAAGAAATTTCTTTGGTCCCTGAAAATATTCCACACAAATATGTTCAGAACTCATATATTTCATACAACAGAAAGTGAACAGATCCTACAATGTATTTGGGGTATCAAGCTGACATTCATGAGCATGTACTATAAGTTTTTATGTCAGCTATAAATCCAATGCTAGAGCTTTTGAGGTTTCTGTTATTATACTTATATTGCATTCGTCAATGTGGATTCATAGACAAATAAGACAATAGCCATGGCATCTATTATAATAAAAGTTGCACATGATTGATCTATTAATCCTAAGAAAAGGAAAATTTCCAGACTAGGATTTGGATATACAGTTTACTGCATGGTACATCACACAAACTATAAGGAACAGGTCACTTTTTTTTTTCGCCCCACAAGTTTTTTCCATCTAGCTAATTTCCTCACAAAATGCCTCAACTAATAAATCCAACTTTGCAAATTACAGGTTACGCGTCAGTTATTTCTCCTTCCTGTCACTTTTGCATGATTGATAAATGCTAGAAAGCCAGCATGGCCATAGCAGCAATAATTGAGTACAAAAGAAACTATGGGATAATTCATGTAATGCCTATAACTAGTTTCAGAAAGTGACCTAATTCACAATTCAAAAACAACATGGCTTATATATATATGTGCAAACACGCACACATTTATAAGGTATTCCCTTAAAACAAAGGATAAGAAGCACTTACTGTTGGTTGATCAATGATGTTAACAGCATATCTATCTGCGGTAGTGGAAACATATTCTTCTGAGAATGGCCTGTGATTATAATGCACTTTACTAAGAATACAATATACATCTAGATGATGAAATTTGAGGTCAAATTTCATTTGAAAAATACTTCTTGGAGCAGAAAAAACTTATACCATCCAACAAAAGCATTCAATAAAGCAGATTTTCCAGCTTCTTTTGGCCCAAAAACAAAACATTGATAAACACTTCTCTCTGTTTGGTTCTTCTTACGATCTGTGCGTCTTCTTCGCGTTACAGATACAGCAGATAAGGGATCATGGCCATAACCTATGTATATAAGAGTCTCCACACTACGAATCGGATCCAGAAGTGTCATTAATGCCCACTGCAATACATTTGCTTGTCATAGGTAGGCATGATGAATAAGACATTGCTGTTG
The DNA here is from genome assembly GCF_009805555.1 of Andrographis paniculata. Taxonomy (NCBI): domain Eukaryota; kingdom Viridiplantae; phylum Streptophyta; class Magnoliopsida; order Lamiales; family Acanthaceae; genus Andrographis; species Andrographis paniculata. The sequence continues at coordinate 435,912 of NW_026137600.1, forward strand.
GCACACTTTATAGGTAGTACAAAAATGTCAAGTGCTTCAAGAATGAATAAAGGGTGATGAAAAAGAATTCCACATAAAACAGCTGTTCGCCCGAAGTACATAAAATTAAATATACTCATCTATGGTGAAAATATAAGTCATATCCATAATTTTATTTACTAATTATTTTGTGGAGTAAGACAACAATAGGCTTATTAAATAATTTTATTGTCATATAATAAAATCCAATTCTCATTATTTTGGTGGAGTGGTGTGCATTTGTTGATTTGGATAAATGACACCATTATGCGCAATTGAAGAAAATCTGATCAATAAAAGTTTTAGAAACATCAGGTAGAGGGAAAAGAAGAAACGGAGATTGTTTTACAAAGTTACCTATCATTTGTACTTAACTCCAATGCACATATAGGGAAATGGATATTATGGCACCAATGAGCAAGTCATAACTCATAAGCAGTTCATAAACAGTCATACATAGTGGTAGTACAAAAAAGTACATACCAGTGATAAAAATCCATCAAGTGATAGTCCTCCAAGAGCAGTCTTTTCAACCGTGTCCACATATGGAGCTTCATTCCAAGGACTAAACCAAAAACAAGTTTAATTTAATAAAAAAGGAAAAGTAAAACCAGAAATAAAGGGGAGAAGCATTAAACACATAATAGACTCAAATTAAGCAGCTAAACACCAACGAGACAATAAACTTAATAGATCATCTACTATATGCTTTTAAACCAGCAAAAATATTTATACCATGCTTGTTACATCCATAATAAATCATAATCTATTTACGAAACATATCTGTTTAGATGCACATAAAGTCGAAATTAAAAGCACCATTTGAGGTACACCATAATCTGAATTTCAAATAGTATTTCCAACATAATAATTTCTACATCTTAAAATTGCATGATATTTGGTGTATGCAAAAGAACAAATAAAAAGTAAGTTATATTCTTATGAATATTAGAACTGGTAATGAAATGTTATTGAATCAGTTCAAATTTACGATGACACGTTTCAAGGGTAAGTGAGTCTTTGTATCTTTGAGACCAGGAGAGGCATTTTTTTTTTAATCACTCACACACTATATTTAACATGACCCCCTGTAGGAAAGCACAATATTTCACATTGAAAATGGATCAAAACAGGTACTCTAAAGCCCAGATTTGATTAAATAGCAGGCTGAACAGATTACAACTGCAAAGCTTATTATGATATCAAGAGGGTCGACAAAAACAGGTTATAGATGCCAAAAATGTATTACTTTTCTGGTGCTGTGGAAAACAGATCTTCAAGCTCGGCATATCGAAGGGCTCCATCCTGAAAAGAAACTTGCAGGAGTGAAAGAGGAAACTACTGAAATAGCAACAGATGTCAAGTTTACAATTACAAGTAAGCAGATATATAAATATATCATTTGTGTGTATAGAGAAACTTTAAAAGAACTGGTATGGCATACACAGTCAACATCATAGGTGAAGAAAATTTTCTTGAGAAACTCAAGAGCATCAGTAGTCAGCTCCACACTCTGCAGAATGAGATCAGAAAGCTAAAAGTCAGAAGAAAGTCGATATTCAACAGGAAAGCATCATGGATTTGATATGTGTTCTCCTGATCTACAAAATACAATACATGAATTAATACAATAGGGAATTATTCACCAAATACCTGGTCAGGATATCTCTTTATTGGAGGTGGCAATTGATCATCGTGAAGTCTTATTTCATTGTTATATCCAAATTTCCTAAGGACTGTCCACGTTGTCTCCAAACGCCCCTTCTCAATGAAAAGGGCATGGAGAAACAAAAATCCCCTTAAGGTAAGACCACGCTCATCTACGCCTTCCTGCAATTTCTCTTCCACGACTCTCTTAACACCCACTATTTCAGATGGTTGTAGTGGGGCATTGAAACACTTGACCTAGATATTCATTGCTGTAATCAGGCTTCCATTATAGAAAAAATATGCATATATATACATATAAAAAAAAGAAAAAAAGAAAAGAAAAAATCCAATACAGAACTGTTTTAAGTAGTTGTACAAATTGCCAAAATAAAGCTAAACAGAATCACAAAAGTTGACCTGAAAGTCATTCAACTCGCCATCGCTGAGGGCACCATCCCTGTCATGATCGCAAAGAATAAATATCCTTTTTAAAGCTCTAACACAGCGCGGTTTAAGTACTTGTTGCTCTTGATCAAATAGCGGCGCAGTCGGATATAGCACAGCTTTTTGGGCATAGAAGAAAACCTCAGGGATCTGGAAAAAAAAAAGGAAACAGAAACTACTTAAATAACTCACGTTTTATCCATAAAGCATGGAAACAAAGCAACAAAAAAAAAGAGTTGCGTAAACAAAAAATATTCGCAAAATATATAGTTAGCACACATGATCATAAAACTTAACAGGTGGCAACTGATATAAAGAAAATAAATAACAACTTTACAACGGCAACATTTCCTTGTATGGCAAAACACATATATGTACATAAGTTTGAAATACATAAGTAAAATTTGGGGATCAATTTTCGAAAAAGTAGACATATGTCACCTGAATATGATTCAGAGCAGAACATTCAATACAAGTTTCAATCTCTCGAAACTCCTGCATTATTGGGGTCATAACCTCCTCCAGACTGTTAGGCTCTTCATTACCTCTCTTATCTAGCATGCAACCCACCACAATGACGGGCACTCTGGCCTGGAAATTACATATTTATCTAAAATTTCAGGATGACTAAAATAAATTATCACTTTATTTAAATCAATTCAGAAACATAAACGATAATCTCAGTATTCAGCTAATTTTGCTGGTGAAGGAGCAGGAGAATTTCAACCCAGTCAACAGTTAGTGTTTTCAGTGAATACCTCCAATCTTCGAAGTTCAGGAAGCCAATAATCACTTAATCTCTGACATGTTTCAGGCCTATTGCATGCATAAGTTAGAACAATCGCATCGGCCTTCTTTAGCTCCTCAACAAGTCTGCTTCTATTCTCGGGACTGCATACAAAATCGATTGGAAGTAAATAACCACACACACATTACAACCACAGAAAAGGGGGAAAAGATATACATCAAAATTAAACAATTGCATTGCTAACAAGTGTATATTTTATTTCTTGCACTGAATGAGAACCTGAGGCAGAGTTAAATCAACAAAATAAGCAGATTCAGCTACATATCATCCAAAGGAATTTGATCATATATATATATATATATGTGTGTGTGTAAAAATTGTGAACAAATGGAACAGTTACATACAAAAATAATACGTAGTATTAAACAGTCTCTAAGAACAAGTACGAATACCAAAAATATATTCTACAACCAATTTTCACTCAAAACCTACAAAAGGAACAGTTCAACTACCTCGAAGAAGTATCAATAATGGTAACAGCCACGCGGTCTGGGTACAAGTCCTCGGGGAGCCTCGTCGGCGGCAGTACCGGAGGAACATTGGTCGGGAAGTTCTCCATAGCGGCTGAAACTATCAAGCTCGACTTCCCTGTCTGGTCATCTCCGGCAACCACAATTCTCACCGCATTCCCCGCCGGACCAGAGGCAGAAGAATCTCTCGCCATTCTGTCCGCCAATTAATCAATCAAATACGTTCAATTCGGTCGATTTTAACACCTCCAAAAAGTGCAAATCCTTCACAAGCAAAACAAAATACGATCAAACAGATAATCAATGAAGCAAGAATCAATCAAAACAAGATGCAAAAACACCCCAAATTCATACGTACAATCAGACCTTGGTTGAAACGGAAAAACAGAAGAACGTAAGTCTTTCTCTGCACTATTCTGTTTTTCGCACGTTTGTTGTTGCCTTTTATTTTTATCACATTTAAATAGTTGGGCCTATTTAAGTGAATGCCCAATAAATAAATACTATAGTGATTAGAGTAATGATATTTTGGGCCTTTAAACTGGCCCAAATACCTTTTGGGCCTTTATTAATAAAAGAAGTATCGGTGTGTGTTTGTGGATTTTGGGTTGTTTTATCAAAATATTTTTTTTCAAAAATATCAAATTAAATATTTATTTTTTTATTATTTTATAATAAAATTAAATTGTACTCTCTCCGTCCCAAACATCATGCAACATTTACTTTTTTGTTTGTCCCAAACTCACTGCAATATTTCGAAATTTAGAAATAATTAATAATATTTTTATACATATATTAATATACACTTCACTTTATCCCATCACATCACTCAAATAAAAAAAAATCATTTCTCTCTCCAATCACATTACTTAATATCCAAATTATATCAAATTATCATACTTAATACTCCCCACCTAAATTCTCGTGCCAAACATAAGCGTTGCACGATATTTAGGACGGAGGGAGTATCATTCAAATATCACCTCAATACATGTCTTTCATATCAAATTTCAATTCAAAATTTATTTTTATAACTTAAACTCAAAATCAAAACCTATTAACAACACTGACATCATAATTATGTGTTTTTTTTTTATTAGTTCTTGTAATACTCCTTTCGTCCTCGTAAAATGTCTATTTTTTAAAAAAAATTTGTATGTTTTATGTTCTTTTTTTTAAAAAAATATAATTATACACATTAATCATATTTTCTCCATTCCATAACAAGGTATTCATTTACTTTTTGCGTGTTGATATTTGAATAATAATTATTATATCAAAATATATTAAAGATTAAAATCACAAAAATACTTCTGTAATGAAATTTGCACAAAAATTATGCAAATATAATAGATATATTTAATGTTAAGTACAATGAAGCAAAATGCAAATGAATACCTTGTTATGAGACGGATGGAGTATTAAATTTCATAATTTATCATTTTTAAATTTTAATTAAATTATTTAGTTACTTTAATTCATAATCATTTTTATTAATATAACAATTACTTTTACTTATGCAATTTTTAATTAATTATTTATTATACTTTATTTAAAATGTTTACTTTTCCTATTTTGCTTTATCTACAAACTGTCATTTTTTTTTATGGAAATGTATACGCATTAAACATTTTAAATTTTATAATTTATAATTCTTTAATCTTAATTAAATTATTTTTTATCTTAATTTTAATATATAATTATTTTTACTAATGTACATTTTGATTACTTACTAATTATATTTTACCCAATATAATTTTACAACATAATTATTAAAATAAAATAAAAAATAAATAAATAAATAACCATTCTAGTACTATAAATTAATTAAGTTAATAAATTTTGAATTAAAAGTAAAATCAATAAATAAATGAGGGTAATTAATAATTAGAGAATTATGCAGATGAAGAACGAAACATATCTATGATCAAACACACCATTCTCGATCGAACAATTCCCAGCTCAAGCTCAAAGTTCACCCCTCCAATTCAAACTCAAATTTGAATCCAAATCAGAAGAAAACAACGGGAACTCGATCCTCGATCCGCATCCTCTACCGTGCGGAAAAACAGGACAATCAACAATGTTCGAGCCTGAAGTGTCGACGCACAAATAAACTTGATAAAGTTGGTGATTGCCTTCTGGATCGACATTGCATTCGATGTACGGCTCGTGCCCTACGCCCTCTTGCATCGCATGTTTTAACTCCTTGAGGGTGTAAAACTTTCCGGGGCGAATTCCTGTGAAAAATTTAAGGGTAAATTGTTTTTTTAGTCTTATAATTAGACCCCTTATCATTTTAGTCTCGTAAGTAGAGCCTATCGCAAACTAGTCCCATAAGTGGAGAATTTTCGTTGTTTAATCCTCCGGCGCCGAAGTCGTCTGCGTGGCTCGCCGAAATCCAGGTGTCCTGCCAGGTCAACGCCACCTGGCGGACACATGGATTTTATTTATATTTTTATTTATTTTTAAATTTTTTTTTAATTGGACCAAATAAAATCGACAAATAAAATTAAAAATAAATTTTAAAAAAAAATCAAAAAAATGAAAATAATAAAATAAAATCCACGTGTCCGCCGGGTGTCGCTGACCTGGCGGATACGTGGATTCCGGTGAGCCACGCGGGCGTCTTCGGCGCCGAAGGACTAAAACAACGAAAATTTTTCACTTATAGGACTAGTTTGCGACAAGATCCACTTACGGGACTAAAATGATAGGGAATCCAGTTACATAACTAAAAAAACAGTTTACTCAAAATTTAATTATTAATGACAATATTCTATTGATATTCTAAAGATCTAATCAGTATATATGAGCAATTATTTTTCAACGTATAATTTCAATTAAATTAGCATGTACGTACTATTTTAATAGTTTATACTTTTTTCGTCCGACTCTAAAGATATCATTTACCTTTTGCGTTATTGTATTTAATATTAAAAATATTCTTATATTTGTATAATTTTTTTTGCACAAATGTCATTATAACAGTATTATAAGACACTAATAAAAATATTTTTGCTATTTTTTCTTAATTTGTACTACGTTTTTATATAATAATTAATATTCAAATATTAACAGACAAAAAGTGAATGAGACCCTTGGAAGCGACTAAGGTACTACTATATGTATAAATTGAATTAACATGTATATTTTGTATTTTTGTTATATTGACATATTTTATATGTTGATTAACTCTAATCGCCACTTTTTAAGTATAGTTTTATTTTATATTTTGCAAAAGAATATTTTATTTTTCATTTTAAAAAAAATGAATTCAAATTTAAAAACATCAAAAAAAAATTATTTCCGTCTGTCTATGAGTTTTTGTTAAAATATATATTATTTCATTTTTATAATTTTCTATGAAAATATAATATTTATTTGTAAAGGAATATTACATCTAATCACGATAAAATACAAAACTAAACATTAAATACATTCATATATTCTCAAAATATGTACACTCACACGATCGAATTGTATATATGTTTGGGTTGAGCTTGTATAATAATAGTTTGACGTTATTTTTTGAGAAAATAATAATAATAATAATAATAATAATAATAATAATAATAATAATTTTGTTCTAATATATTTTTTTATTTTAAATTTATGGAGTCCCAAAATATTTGTAAGTTTTTTTAATTTATACTCATTTTTTTTCTCTTTTACCCGTATAAATACAAATTTATAAAATCATTTTTTAAAAAATAATAAGGATAAAGTAGTAAAAAAAATTTATCAAAATTATGTCTATCTTAAAAATTAATTATACCCAATCTAAAATTAGCATTTCTAATGGAATTAATAGAGTATATTTTATTAGAAATTATTCGCAAAAATGATTACTAGACATTTTTGAACATTTAAAGCAAAATAATACTCCATTCGCCATATATTTATCTATCAATTTGTTTTTTGCACAAAATTTTAAAAATATTAATATTATATTGAAATATAGCAGAAATAAATATAAAAAGACTAAAATAACCCTATTATTGTGGTATGATATAAAGGTAATGGTATTTATGTAATATATTGTAAAGTGGAATGAGACGGACCAAAATGAAAAAAATAGATAGATTGCTAAGGAACGGAGAAAATACAATAAAAAATAATTGAAAAAATATTTTTTAAAAAAAAGAACTCTAATTACCGGCATCGGCGAGGCGTTGTAGCAAATTGGCTTTGTGCTTGAGGTTGAGGGCAGCTTCGAAATAAGCATGTTGCCGAAGAGACGAGCAAGTTCCATGTTTGCTCCATTCATGTCCCCAAAATTTCATCCCGTCGGCCGATGGGCACGCTAGCGTTGGCCAATCCTTCTCCATTTTGCTTTTCAAATCTGATATCTGTATAATTTTTGTGATTATTCATTACTAATAATTTTTCAAAAAAAATATATTAAAAAAAAATTACAAAACATAATATTAAATACTTAAATATTTTGCTAATTCTAAAATTTTACAATACTTCAAAAAAAAATTTTAGCCGGAATCTAAATTAATTTATTATAAATTTAGATTATGTTTGTTTAATATTTTACTTGAAATGGCTTGAAGAGCCGTATCAATAATAGAAAATTAGTAATATTTTGCATTGAATTATTGTATATTTATAAAAAATATATATATAATATTATATATATTGTAAATATGCGTATGAATTATAAAATAAAATTTATTAATAATACTTGTGATTCCTCCAAAGAAGCCTCGCGGTCGCAGTCGTGCGGCCACTGGCCGGAATTATAATTCGGCCACAATCCATGAATGCTGAAATCCTCCGCCGGCTTCCCCGTCGTCGGATAGCAGCAGCTCCGGCGGGAGTCGCAGTAGGACGCCGGCCACTGCGCATCATGCACGTATATATTTTTAAAAGCGCAATTCCAAAAGCACGACTTCAGCTACACAATATTAAAAGCGTGTTTCTAGAAATATATATATATGTGTGTTACCTGCTGAACAAAATAGAAGAAATCGAAATCCTGAGAAGAACACAGAAGGAAGAGACACTGCGCCACGAGAAGCTTGAAGGCACAATTAATTCTTACCATTGTTAGATAAAAAATTTTAAATTGTGACTTATAAATTATAATGTCATATATTTGGTCATATATATATATCTATATATATATATAGAAAAAAATAAATTAAATTGCGTGTTATTGAAGAGAATATATATATATATATATTTAGGTATTATTAATTATTAATTGTTGATGTGGCGTGGAAGCATGTTTTGAGGATATGCTTTTGGGATTGGTAGGCTTTTATTATTATTATTATTGTGACTTTATGTATAAATATATAATTGATAGACTTGTAAATACTAGTGGGTGAATACGTGGATGTAATTTTGTTTTGATTTTTATATTCTTTAATTAAAATATTTATTTTATTTTATATAATATGAAATTAAATTAAAATTCAATGGTTCGTAACCAAGAAAACGTCCAAGGAAACGCACCGTAAATGTTGGCTTTAATTGTTAAAAATATATTGCTTACACGTCTCATTTCTTTACAAACCAAAAAAGTTGTGACATGTTTTGTTTGGGGCTCTATACTTTTGTTTATCGCAAAAATCGTGAATTCCATCTAAATCTACTTTTATAAATAAAATATTAGATATATATATATAAAATATATTAATTATTGTTTTATTGGTAAAATTGGATTTTGTTTACGTAAAAGTTCTGAAAATTTTAAAGAAGATTGAAAATAGTAAAAGATTTTAATTAATTTGAATTGCTATTTAATTAAATATAAATAGATATTTATAGAAAAAATAATTTTTAATATTATAAAAATAATAGTTAGAATTTTTTAGAAAAAAAAATATGAATAATAATCTTGGGAAAAACCCAAATAAACACAACTTGAGTATTTATCATGATTTTTGTGACAGAAAATAAAATTATTTACCTATATAAGTTTTAAAACTTAGAGAATTATTTATCAAGAATATATTTTTTTCTCCTTAATTCAGCGGTACCATGGGAGAAATTAAAAAGAAGATAACATTAAATACATATAAATAAATTAGGTTGTGTTTTTTTTGTGGATTTTAATACAAGTCTTTACTATTCGAATTCTTCTTTCTATCAAAAAATATCAAATCAAACAATTATTTTTATTTTTTATATTATACTACAAATTTATTTTACATTCAAAACATTACATCACATCTATTTATATCACATCAAACAACTATTCAAATTCAATTTTTTAATGTCCCGTAAGGGATAAATGACTTGGTAGTGTAAGGGTTGGACTTGTGACAGTGAAAATCAGTTTTTTAATATTCATGAATCCAAATCCAATTTTTTATAATTTTTTTAGTGTTAAAAATATTAATTTTATGTATTTATATACAGTTTGCCCCTCGAAACTATCTAAATTCATATATAATTCTAAATATTAAAGAAATTATAACATTTTCTCCCTCAAAGATTTAAATGGTAGTTTCGTCAATGATACTATTGCCATGTCATATACTATCACTTTATATATTGTATTTATATTATATTAGCCTATATATTGTGTTATCACTTGTACTTTATATTTATATCTATATCTATATATATCCGTATATAATAAAAAAAAAAAAAAAAAAAAAAAGAAAAGAAAAAGGGAAGACCAGAAACACAACCCAAAAAAGAATAGAAAGTGACGAGGGATTGGTTGGTTGCAAGAAAATGACATTAACAAATTGTGTTAAGTCAAAGGAAAAGGTGATATGTTAAATATTATATATATATAGGCTGTAGAATGAAACGGTGTCGTATAAGGGGTGATGCGATTTCCGTGGAAGTTAAGGATTTGTTGTAGTCGTCGACATGTGATCATTATTTTGGATCATCCTAACTATGTCCATTCATTGATAAATCTGCAATTGTTTTCTTATATTAGATATAAAATATTATATTAATAATATAATAATATTTTGTATTGAATTATTGATTTTGTATGAATTAATAATATATATATGTATATTGTATTGTTTCAATAATATTTATAAAGGATTATATGTCTTTTGAATATAAATTGATCACATCCTATGTTGATTTATTAAATTAATCAGTATAAGTTAATTAAATTAAAATTATTAATTTGAGATTTAAGATTTAAGATTTATTTTACTCATTACTTTAATTTATTTGTTATTATATTATTTTGCCGATTAGAATTTGAAATTGAGCCATCTATTTAAGTTTTGATTTAAATAATATTTTTATTTAATATAAATAATACTATATGTTTTTTTTTTATTATTATTGAAACTTATACATGTTAAATAATAAAATTTTAATTTGAAATAAAAACAAATATATCATTTGTTCTGTTCAAAATTAAACCATTATTATAAAATTAGAACAATTCAGTGTGTTCACTTTGTGTTTTGTGCTATTGTGAAATTTTTTTATATTAGATATAGAAACAGCGACTTAAATAAAAATATAATATTTTATATTATTATATATATATATTATATATTTTTAATAATATTTATTAAAAATTATGTTGCAAAATAAATGTTAGATTAACACATAAATATAATGAGAAAATCAAATTAAATTGTGGATTTGTATTTTTTGACATGATAACATTTTGATCATAACATCTTAAACAAGATCAAATCAAATTAACAATAATCTAGCTTTCGCAAATCAGATTCAATCGAATATTCAAATAATTGATGCTTAGAATTTAGGGAACTGAATGGAAGAGCCACAACTGCCGGATTTCGGGAAGACAGGGCATTCGATAATGTTAGAAGCCGATGAGTCGACACAAAGATAAACTTGGTAGAGTTGACTATTGCCTTCTGTGTCTTTATTACATTCGATCCATGGCTCGAAGCCTACGGCACTTTGAATGCCCTCTTTTATCGCCTTTAGACTGTAAGATCCGTCATCTGGATTAATTCCTGTATATATACGATATATGTTAATATAATACATCGTGTTTATTTGAATTAATTATGTAAATTTGGAGAAATTTGAAACTTTTAATAGCATTGTTTTGTTATATTTTAGACATATTTTAATAATATTCAATTTATAATAAAAATATAGTAATTTTTATTCATTACATCACATAAAAAATGGTTTTGTTCACATTACAATTTTCATCCACATAATTTCCTATAAATATTTTTAAAAAAAATACAATATACACATATATTAACCCATTATATAATATATATATATATATTATTCACTCATAAAAGTCAACTTTTCAATATAAAATATTATTTTTATATTATCGACACAATTTTTCATATATTAAAACTAAATTCATAAAAAACACTAAGTGAACAAAGTGATTATTTATATCAAAATTCAAATAAAAAAAATGAATTTCAAATCAAAATCAAACAAAATGTAACGGTGCGTTTCTTTTGGTTGAGTTTAGAAAAATTTGATTTGAATTTGATATTAAAATAATGTTTGATGAATATTTTGCAAGAGAAAATAATATATTTTTTTCGGAAACATACACTCCAAATAATAAATTTTGGGAAATTTTGTCTAAAGAAACATACCCACTTTCTTGATGATATGCTTGAATAAGTTTTGAAATATAAATTTTATTACTATTTTTTAAAAAAAAAAAAAAAAAGAAAAGAAATAGGAATAGATTTCATATATATATATATAATAAATTTGTTTAAATTTTGAAATATTATATATATTATAAAAATCTAAGCAAATTCAATAAAATTTAAATATTAATTAAAAAATTTACCTGCACTCTGAAGAGCTTCTAGAAGATTAAGTTTAGATTTGAGCCCAAGAGCAGTTGCAAAATAACTATGTTGGTCTAGAATTTTTTCCGAGCATGTGCCGTGCTTTTCCCACTCGTGCTCCCAAAATGTCGTCCCGGTGCCACTCGGGCAAGCAAGGGTCGCCCAATCATGTTGCATCTTGCTTATTAAATCGGATATCTAAAAACAATATTCAACATTTTATACATATATTGTCTTAAATGAACACAAGTTACAATTAGGACAACATATGCAATGCTTACAAACATACCTTTGATTGATCGAACGGATTGTTAGGATCACAATTTGAAGGGTAAGTACCGTCATTATAGTTCGGCCAAAGCCCGTGAATGCCGAAGTCTGACGGCGGCTTCCCCGTTGTCGGGAAGCAACAGCTTTTTGCGGTGTCACAATACGATCCCGGCCACTGTATTTGTAATAAAATATTATACAGGATAAACGATAATCTTTTTACATTAAAATTTTTGAAATTTGAACCTTTGTAAAAATTTAGAAAATATTAAATATTTGATATTTGATTTAACTTCTTTATATATATAATTATCATTAATAAATAATATAAAACTTCGAAAAATATGTAATTTGAGCCTTTTAAATAATAAATAAGACTCTACTTAGATAGCCGTTTTCGAAAATTTACTATTCATCCACAAAAATTCTTTCGGAAAATATAATATCAATAACTATTATTTCTAACAAAAAATTAAATAAAATACATAATATTTTTGAAATATTTCAAAACTCAAAAAATACAAATAGATCTAAAGTTATATAAACCTAAAACAAAACCTTATAAGTATTTAAATAGGTTCAATGTATAAGTATATATAATGTAAAATATATATATATATATATGAATCGAATCCGAACTCGTATTTTCAAATTCAAAATAACAGTATTACACTCAGATTAGTTTAAACAATTATTGAATTCGACATATCCGAATAATGACCAAATTGAAAAATTCGAATTTTCAATTTAATTCAAAACGGTTATGTAAATAAATTTAAAAAAAATGATAATTTTGCACACCCCTGAAAAGTGACGGCAAAAAAAAGCATAGAAGATACCTGTTGAACAAAGTAGAAGAAATCGAAATCTTGATCAGCTGCATTGGAGAGGGCAAGAAAACATTGCAAGAAGAAGAAGATTTTGAATTTAGACAACATAGAAGAATCGAATTTGGTGTCCATTTCTTACTTACTTACAGAGTGTTTCATGATATGATATTTATAGATAATGAAGAAGAAGAAGAAGAAAAATAAATAAATAAATAATAATATAAATGGGAACAGTGTGAAAATGGCGTGTGCAATTATTGCATTGTCATATATATATATGAATACATTAATTGCTTACTCTGTGTGAAATGGATCGATTTGATTTGATGCACCTAAATAATTAATATTATTGACCATATAATAAATAAATTCAATTTAATTAATAACTTAAATAAATATTGCGTGGGGGGAGTATCCGTGTCCGTATCCGACTTCAAATTTGTTCATACACTGTAATTAGATGTAGAAAATTAATATAAAATAGTATAATAATAAATATACTACAGCATATTCCATACTAAAGGATTTCTATTTTTTTAGTTTAGTTTTTTTTACTATATAATTATTATCACTTTCAATAAAATATTATTGTTTCTTCTCATTAAACATTATATAAAAAAATTTATTTGGTTTGAAATTGATGATGATTTAAATTTTATTTAAATAATATTTTATTAGAAGCTGTGTAAAATAAATAATATTAATATTTATTTAAAATATTAGCAAATTTAAAAAATACGTGGCAGCATCTCATTGGATATTATTGAAGGGGTAAGCAGTAACAAAAAAGGAGTGAATTGGGTTGGGCTGGCCCAAATAATTTCAAACATTTAAATGAATGTATCAAACTGGGCTGGCCCAAATAATTTAAAACCATTTTAATGAATGTGTTTTGGGTAGACCTGTAAAACAAACGACCTGATCGCGAGCTCGGCTCGGTTCGGCTCGTTTGAACTCGTTAAAAGTTCGTTTGTTAAGCTAAACAAGCTGAACACAAACATAAATTTTGGCTCGTTATGTTCACGAACGAGCTCGAGCTTGTTCGCGATCGTTCGATAGTATTTATTAAAAAATTAAATTAATAATTTTATATTTAATAAATATATATATCTTTATAAATATTATATTTCATTCTATTTTTTATTCAAATTTATTAATAAAAATTATAATAATTATTAAATAAATTTACTTTTTTTAAAAAAAATTAATTAAATAAAATAGAATTTCTCTTAACTACCCGAGTCGAGCCAAATACGAACAAAAAAATTGTTAAACAAGCCGAACTCAAACAAAAATTTCAACTCGTATATCTTAACGAACGAATACAAGTCGAACTCGAATCCTTAACGAGCCGAGCTCAAATATGACAAACTCGATTCTGTTTGGCTTGTTTACCGCTCTAATTTTGGGTGGAATTAATTCTTTTGAATTAAAAATTATTAATTGTTATGATTTTATAAATCTATCATACAACAAAAATATGAATAGACGAATAAATCCAGATTAAAGAGTTTGTGTTGCAAGTTGGACTTAGGTCACAGCTTGGGTCGGATCAAAATATCAAAGGATGTGTTTCCTTGTGCAATTTTGTTTTTATTTTATTATTTTAATAATTTTTTTTTTAAAAAAAAAATATCAAATCAAACACTTAATTTTTATTTATTATATTAACTAAAATTTAATTTTACATTCAAAATATCACATCAATAAATATTTAAATTAAAATTAAAATTAAAATACAAGCAATAAAGTATATTAATATTCTCTATATCCCGCCACCACATATTCACATTTTCTTATTTTGGTCGGTTCCAAAAATTATAATTCATTTCAGTAATAAATTTATTCATTTTAAATTTACTTAATAAATATATAATCAAATTTATAATCAATTCATTCAAAATCTCATTATTTTATCTCGTTAATAAATAAATATTAAAATTCTTTATCTTTTATAAAATTAATTATAAATATATATATTTTATTTATTTATATTATATAAAATAATAAGCAAATATATATATATATATCTTATACTCATATTATTATTATTATTATTATTTTCTCTATCAAAACTAATGTTCATACATATCTAACAAAAATATATATACAATTATTATTAAAATTTTTACTCATCATTTCTTATTATCTGTGTATACCATTATCATGAATGAATCACTCCACATATTTATTATACTCACTTTAATTTAATTTTAGATTATATTATTACTTCTGTAAAATTCTAATTCTATTGTTATAGTAAAAAAAATAAAATAAATAAATAAATAAAAAATTGCTCTATAGTACTAATAAAGAAGGAATTAATAATAGAGTAATAATAATAATAGAAGAGTGCCCTGAATTCCCAGACAGAAGAAACGAAGGAAACCATCGTTCTCCCCAACGTTGCAGAAATCACAAATCAAATCAAATCAAGAAAGAAGAGAAAGGAAGGGTAAAGAAGAAGAAGGAAAGCGCCGTGGCGCCGCCGACCGCCGGAGAGGGCCGCCATTTTCGTCCAAGAGCCCTCTCGAATTCCATTCCCAATTTCAGAACACACCAATTTCTCAATCCATCCTATGGTTCACAAAATCCCCAATTTTGATGCGCCGATCGAATGCCCGCAAACCAAACCCTAATTCGGAGCCTCACCGCCCCATGGATCCCGCCAAATTCTCCTTCCGATCTCCCCGCCCTGGATTCCGATCGCCCAAGACCAAGCAGTCAAACCCTAGATTGAGATATTACTTGTACGTCTCCTTCTCCATAGCCTTCCTCTTATTCTGCTACGTTCTCTTCTCCGGCGGCCGCCACAGGGAGAGCTCTCGGTACCGCGTCGTCATCGACGGCGGGAGCACCGGAACGAGGATCCACGTGTTTAGGTACCAGGTTAGGGACGGCAAGCTAGTGCTCGATTTCACCGAGAAAGGATTGGCGTCGATGAAGGTGAATCCAGGGTTGTCGGCGTACGCGGAGGAGCCGCAGAAAGCCGCCGCCGCGGTGGCGGAGCTGCTGGAGTTTGCTAAGGGGAATGTGCCGAGGGAGCACTGGCCGGAGGTCGAGGTCCGGCTGATGGCCACAGCGGGGATGAGGTTGCTGAAGAATGAGGATCAGGAACGGATTTTAGATGAGTGTAGGAAGATTCTCAAGGCTTCCGGATTCCGGTTTCGCCATGATTGGGCAGCTGTTATCTCTGGTAAGAACAAAATGGCAGAGCATATGTGTTTGTGCTATGATCATTTCTTTGGAATTTCTTGGAAATGTATTGTGATCATTTCTTTGGGATTTCTTGGAAATGTATTGATGTTATTAACCCTTTTGTTAGAAATTTACCTGCAATGTGATTCTTGATGTCTAGAATTAGTAATAATTCCAGGAGTCCTCGATTCAATTGGAATTAGCCATTGATTCTCGATGTTATGTTGAATTATGTAATAATTTGAGGAGTTCAATTCAATTGGAAATTCTTGATGTTATGTAGAATTATGTAATAATTTGAGGAGTTCGATTCAATTGGAATTTAGCCTGCAATGTGATTCTTGATGTCGTACAGTATTCAAGGTGTTAGATTGAATTGGAAATTCTCCTGCAATGTGATTCTTGATGTCAGTCTAGAATTATATAATGATTCGAGGAGTCTGTATCAATTGGCTTCCGGATGTAATTTACTTTGTTCGAAATTTGCCTGCAATGTGATTCTTTATGTTGTGTAGAATTATATAATAATTTTAGGAGCTTGTTTCAATTGGCTGCCGGATGTAATTATACCTTTTGTTCGAAATTTGTTTGCAATGTGATTCTTGATGTTGTCTAGAATTAGTAATAACCCGAGGAGTTCGATTCAACTGGAATGTCATTCTTGATGTCGTGTAGAATTATGTAATATTTTGAGGAATTTGTTTCAATTGGCTACCAGATGTAATTAAACCCTTTTGTTCAAAATTCATCTGCAACGTGATTCTTGGTGTCGTGTAGAATTATGTAATAATTTGAGGAGTTCGTTTCAATTGGCTGCCGACTAACTTTTGACCATGATCAGGTTCAGACGAAGGCTTGTATGCTTGGGTTGTGGCTAATTATGCTTTGGGAACACTCGGAGCTGATCCATCTCAAACAACCGGGATTATCGAACTCGGCGGCGCTTCAGCTCAGGTGTTATTTTGCTTTATGTCTGTCTGTTTAACAAGCTTTTTTTGGTAAGAAATGTTTGAAATTTGGTTTTTATATTCTAATTAATGTGTAAATCGGATTTCTGATAATCATAGGTTACATTTGTCTCAAATGATTCCACGCACCCTGAATTCTCTCGGCAAGTTAAATTCGGGAACTATACATACAATCTATACAGTCACAGTTTACTTCACTTTGGCCAGGTAGTTTATGCACAAATAATCTTATTCATACATTTATGCTTCTGTTTTTATTGTTTTTCGATTTGTTGTTTTTTATATTGATTGTGTGCAATTTTTTCGGCAGAATGTTGCATTCGATTTATTGAAAGAATCTCTTGCTTCGGGAGACCAAGAATTAGGTGTGGCATTCTCTCCGTCTTTCATATCTGCACGATAGAATCGATTTATTTTTTTTAAAATATAATTTATGTCGGAGCATGGGGACAATAGAATATGGTAGTGTTCAGATTTTATAGATATTTGTTAATGCAGCTGGTGAATCTCTCCAGAGAGGTAAAACGACGGATCCTTGTACGCCTCGAGGATACACCCCTCGTAAAGACGAATCAAAAGCCTCTCCCTCTACATTGGTTGAAAACAGTCGATATCCTTCCACTTTGCTTCCCAGTGGTAATTTCACTGAATGCAGATCGGAATCTTTGAAATTTTTGAAGAAAGACCATGGTATGCTCGATAAAATTTCAATTCTTGTATTTTATGATGAATACGGGTTGTTTTTCTAAATGTGTTCTTGTATAATACAGATAGATGCGCTTATGAAACGTGCTACGTGGGTTCTACATTTATTCCAAAGCTCCAAGGGAAGTTTTTGGCGACTGAAAATTTCTTCCACACGTCAAAGGTACCATTTTGACTGCAGGCTTTCGATTGAATTTAGTCTCGGATTGAAATTTCTTAACTTATTTATATATTTTTTTTTTTCTGTGTAATGAATAGTTCTTTGGTTTGAACCAAAGAGCTTTTCTTTCTCATCTGGTGGTAGCCGGACAACAATTTTGTGCGGAGGATTGGGCTGAGCTTAGACAGAAATACGTGTCTATTGGCGAAGAGGATCTCCTCCGGTATTGCTTCTCGTCAGCTTACATCGTAGCTCTGCTGCACGACAGCCTCGGAATTGCTTTGGATGATCATAGGTAATGCCTCATTGATTCCTTGAGAAAGATTTAGGGCCCGTTTAATAGAAGTTTTGAAAGTTTTCGAGTTTTGGAAAATTTTTAAAATAGTAAAATTTTATTTGATGCTATATTTTTTTTCTGAAAAAAGTTAATGTGGATGAATAGTAGCCATGGTTTGTTGTTTTAAGAATTTTGGAAAGTTTGAAGCATAGTAAAAACTAAAAAATTAAATAGAAAATACGTGTTTGATGCGGCATACATAGATATTGGATGCTATATTTGATTTTATTTATTTGGGTAAGCTGATTTTTTTGTCCAGTAACTAGATTCGTTTATTATTCGCAATCGAAGGCTATTTGCAAATTAGTTTCGTAAGTGAATTTTTTTTGCAATTTAGTCATTAAGCACCAGAGATGCCTATGTGGCACCCACATAGCTCAACGTAGGACATGTGTCCGCCACATCAGCGATAGCCGGCGGACACGATGATTTTTTTAAAAAAATTTTATTTATTTATTTATTGTCCTTTTTGTAAAAATTAAAATTTTTTCTTTAAACAAAAATGAAAACTAAAAATTTTGAAAAAAATAAAAATTCAAGTGTCTGCCATGTGTCGTTGACTTGGCGGACACGGCGACCCACACGGTATCACATAGGCATCTCTGGCACCGGAGGTCTAAAATTGCTAAAAAATTTCACTTACAAAACTAATTTGCGACGGCCTCTATTTACGGAACTAATATAATTAAAATTATAAAGAGGTCCAGTTATTTACATGACTAAAAAAATTAGTTTACATTTTTATTTATTTATTTTAAGTATACGTTGATGATAGTGCGAAACCAAGTTTGAAAACCTAAGTAAGCAAAGTCTAAATTTCTTTCTCAATCTATTATTAATGATAGAATTTGTACAATCTTCGAGCAGGATCGAGTATGCAAATAACGTGCGGAAAGTCCCACTCGACTGGGCATTGGGAGCGTTCGTTCTGCAGAGTGCAGCCGAGCTGGACGAGCAGCGTTCCGATTGGATATCCACTCTAACAGGCGGTAAATCTCCACATTGGCTACTTATCATATTCGGAGTATCCGTCGCATTAATTTTTGCGTCGTGGGTCGCGTCGAAATTGAGAAAGCCTAAGTTGAAGACGATTTACGACCTGGAGAAAGGGAAGTATATCATCACCCGGATCGGTAGATACTCGTAGCTTTTATGATTTAGGACACGCCCAATCGAAACCATCGGGGCGATCAGCTCGACGGCTGGATGTCCGAAACGGACAAGTATGTTTGAATCCTTGGTTTAATCATCGTCGGATTATTGATATATTTCTTTGTTCATATTGTAGAAAGAGAATTGGGATTTTGTTGGCAAGAGAATGGATCGGATCGTCCACGGAGAAAGGGGGCTTCTTGGTCTTTTGATCATTTTAGGTATCCCTTGTTTGGCTTTGTTTGCTATTTATGATTGATTGAAGGAGAGAATGCAGGTATTTTGGTCATGCCTTATCGGCGATGCCAAACAGGGCTTATGGCATTTAGCTGCTGCTTATACCGATTTCAGAAAATGTGCGTTAAGAGACGATGTATATATAGTTTTTTTGGCGTTTCAATTGGGAGTACAATATATATAGTTTTATTCAATTTTGAGCATTATATATATATATAAAAGAGATTATATATATATATAAAAGAGATCGGTATGGAGTCTATCCCATCAAATCTATTTTGTCAATTTTTTGGATTTTATTTATTATTTTGGATTTTTTAATAAAATAAATATGTATTAAATATCATTAAGTATATCATAATTAATAAAATTATAATTAATACATTTGTAAATATAATAAAATAGTTGATTTAATTTTATAATTAAAATAAATTATAATTTTATCTATTTATACACCTAATTAAGGGTTATTTGAAAATGTAATAACTTTAGAATGTAATTTTATTTATTTTTATAATTAAAATAATTATATTAATAATCAATAAAATTAAAACTATTATTAATTATATTTTGTAATCTTAATATATATAAAAACGCAAATAGGTTTCATAATTTTATAGTTTTTTTTTTATTTTTTAATTCTTAAAAATATTTAAAATTAATTTAATATTTTATTAATTTTTATTTATACCCGTAAATAATGGATAATGAAATATTCCAAAATTTTCATTATAATTGATATTAAATAATTATATTAATTGATATAGTTATAATTGATATAATTTATGAAATTATAATTAATCATGATAATTTGAAAATATATTTTAATTATATGTATAAAAAATAGATCTCATATCAATTTATTGTTTCTTTTTATTTTTGTTTTTTTAAAAAAAAAAATTATATTAAATATTCATAATATATATACCATAATAATATAAATAGAAAATTTATAATTATCACAATCAATATATATAATTTGATAATATAATATATATATATAGAATACTTCTTTAATTTTTAAATTAAATAATTGATTTTATTTCATATTATTTGAAGTATTCATTTATTTTAAATTTTTTTTACCTATTTATCGATATAAAAGAAAAAATCTAACTCATACCTTTTTTTTCCTCATTATTAATTTTTCAATAAAACGAAATTTATACTATTAAATTAAATATTCATAATTAGTATACCATAACAATATACTTAATAATAATAATACTACTATTAGTGATAATTATAATACTAATTAATGATATTAAAAATGAATTAGTATTATTTCTAAAATTTTGGAATTTTTTAATAAATTCAAAACTAATGTAATATTCTAATCAAAATATATAATTAATGTTAATTATATTCATAATAAATAATTTTTAAATTTTTTAAAAAAATATATTTTAAACATTCAGATTAATTATAATTATTTGTAATTAACGCATATCTTTCTAAATAATAAAAATTTATTAAACATAATTAAATTTATTATGAGTAAAATTGATTCTGACGTTTATGATTGGAAGTTACCAAATATTAAAAACGTCAATTACGATCAATTAACGTCAGCATTAATGACGAATTTGATGACAATCCTCATTTGAATGTTTATAAAAGATCATATCTTCACCCATTTCAATCACACATCAACTTTTCATCATTTCATCCTCTCAATTTTCTTCATTTTTCCGATAATATTTTTTCGGCGAGTTTCCGGTTAATATTTAAGTAACGTTTTTATTTTCCTTCGCCACCCAATATAGTTGTTTTTTTCCTTGCATTTTAATAATCGGAGTTCCAAAATATTGTAATGCCACCTAATATGAAGATAATGCGTCGTATTAACGTATAATTTACTTATACTATTTTATTTTATTTTTATTTCGTACTGTATATAAATAATTTCATATAATTTTGTGTTTACAGATATTTTTGTATTATTTATTTTTAGGTAATTCATATATTAGTTTATATTTAATAATAAAATTAACATTAAAAATAGATTTATTTTTATTTGCGATATTAATTATATTTTTGTGTTAAGCAGATTGCCCCTGCACGACAAGATCAGTTTCTTATCCATTTCAATCACATTTTAATCTCCTTTGTTTTGTAATTCTCTTATATTTTAAAAAATATTTTTCCTATGAGTTTTTTCTCAATTTTTTGACAACGTTTATCTCTTTTTAGCCACCAAATACAATTTTTTTTTCCTTCATTTTAGTTAGTTTCAAAAAATTGAGATTGTATCTAATCGAAAGATGATACAATAGTTTAAATTATAATTTATTTATAATATTTTATTTTGTTATTATTTTGTACTTTGTATAAATAATTTAATAGTATAATTTTTATTTTTTTTGTATATTATACATATTTTTCTATTATTTGCTCTTTAAATAATTTATATATTAATTTCTATTTAATAATAATATTACAATTAAAATTGATTTATTTTTATTTATAATATATGTATTATATTATTCATATTTTTTCATTTAAACTAAAATTTCTCATTTATTTTACATGGTTTAATTGAGTTCTTATAATTTTATTCAAATATATTTGTGTATATATAAATTTTCAATAAATCTATAAAATTTTATTTTATTTTTCTTTATTTTTAATATTATTAAAATAAATTTATATTAAATATCCATAATAATATTCCATAACTAACATATTTAACAAACTATAATTAGCACAATCAATAAATATTTTATAAATATAAAAGTTGATAAAACTATTAAGAATATGATACTACAATGTATATATATATAATACTTATCTATTCAATTTAAAAAATAAATATGCTATTATATATATATATATATTAACTGCATAACTATTGATTACATAAATTCTAATTTTTAATTTTTAAGAGAAAATAATAGATGTGTTCTTTTAATAAAAATTTAACGGAGACATAAAAAAATATAAAAATGCCGTGCATGCACAGATTTCCCACTAGTTATTTATATATAGATAGATATGCAGTGTGCAAATCACGTGATGATTTGTAAAATTATGCTATTGTTTGGTTTGCGTTTTACTTCATCATACGAATCGCGAAATTAAAAAATAATAATATTTTATTATAAAAATAGTGATAAATTAATTATTACTTGTTAGAGTATAATAATAAAATTATAAATGAATAAAATCATCTTATTTTTTAAAAAAATTATTCAAAGAAACACGTATTTTATAAGTAAATAAATAATATTTCGTCTGTATAAATAAAAGTGTTAATATTACATTAGACACTAGAATTTAAGTAAAATATAAAATATGTTTAATAGGTAATTTAAAAATATATTAGTAAAAATAATTATTATATAATAAAAATAATTATAAATTAAGATTAAAATAATTAAATTATTTAATTAAAATTTAAAAAATTATATTATAAAATTAAAAGTATGATTTAAAGTAATCATATTTTAAAAAATAAAATCACAAATTATAGAGCGCAGACGAAAATACTACCATTATCTCATAAAATCAACACCATTTTTTTTGCATATACAATTTTCAAAGTAACAAAATTGTGATATAAAAATAATATTATTTGTATAATATATTAAAAATGGTAAGGATATTAATTATATTAAATAGATAATATAATTACTAAATTAAAAAATAATACTCCCTTTGTCCGTCTTTGATCTATCTATTCATTTGCTTTTTCACAGAGTTTTAGAAATATTAATATTATATTGGAATAAAGTAGAAATAAAGATAAAAAGACTAAATTAACCCTATTAATATTGTATGATATAAAAATAATGACATTTATGTAATATATTGTAAATTAGAAGTGTATTTATGAAATGAATACTTTGTTATGAGACATATGAAAATAAAAAAATGGATAAATCGTTAAGAGACGGAGGAGTATATATTTTTTCAAATAAAAAAAAAAGTATTCTTTTTATGGAACGAAGAAATTGAAACTTGTCGTGAAAAGGAGGGAAGAAAATAGTACTAAATACATATATATATATATATATATTTTACATATACATATAAAGAGTCTAAAAATTGTAGTAAAAATGGAGGAAAAAGTGGTACTTAGGATCAATGAAAGTCAACATTTGGCCAAAAGAGAAAGACTGTGTGATACGCGTGAACGCTCTCTTACTTACAAATCCATCCTCGCACCGCACGCAGATTTATTGACCTCCAAATTTTGCTTGGCCGGGCACCAAATTCGCGATTTTGTTTCCAATTTTGTGTTCATTCTTCAGGTATGCTTTTCCCAATTTTGGTTTTGGTAGTTATAATAATTCTTGTGTATTCCCCGCTTTATATTTTCGCTTTTTCCGAGCTCAATTGTCGTCGATTCCAAATTGACCATCGATTCTGGCTTCCCTAGCTAAAGAAATCTTCGATACCGCGGCGTACGCCGCCGTGATCAGTGGATTTCTTTCGAAATTTTGAGTGTTCGGGGATACCCTTGGTTTCCGATTTAGGGATTAGGGATTTTGATTTTTGTTAATTTGAGAGGCCTTTTTTTCCCCCAATTATTTATTAATTATTGATTGGTATATTCGATTAGTATTGGAGTGGGCTCATATTATAAAAAATTCCTGTAAATGCGAAATATACAATCGCTTGGATACATGGAGATAAAAAGAAACACGGATTGAATTGTGAATTTGTGATTGATGGGTGTAATTTTCGGTTCAGGAATTCTGGTGGTTCTAATTGTTGATTTGAATTTTGTGTTGGTGTAAATGGGTGAGCATATGGTGGTGAAAGTGAACCAGCAGCAAAATTCAGAGGCTGTTGAGGCTAACAATTCGGTTCCCCTTCCGGAAGGAAGTGCCCCGAGCGGGAAGAAGCCTGAAATGGTGGGTTCATCATCATCAATGCCCTCTGAAGATGGTAAAGTGGTGGTGGATGTTGGGGGCGAAGAAGCCGACGAGAATGCGCCCCTCATAGGGATGGGGGAGTGCCGCATATGCCAGGAGGAGGATTCGATTTCTAATTTGGAGAGTCCTTGTGCTTGCATGGGAAGTCTCAAGGTAAAACACTTAGATCGATGATCGTTGTTATTGTCCGGATTGGATAATGTGCATGTGTGCTTAGTTACCATTTCACGTCTTGATTTAGGTTTTTCGTGTAGAGGGCTTGTGTTCTTTTCAAAAAGCAAATAAATTTTATTAGGTGTAAACTCAAAATGGTGCAATTTTTTAATCCTAAAGCAAAAGCACAAGCATTTGGGTCTCGATGTGTCTTCGGTTCATAGACTTCATGCAAATTGGAAGTATAGTGGATGTTTTGTGTATTTGTTTGGAGGTTTGGATTTTGAATAGTAAAATTTCGAATTTGAATACTTGTTTAATGTGAGTGATATAAATAGGTGTTGATGTGATGTTTTGAATATAAAATTAATTTTTAAGTATAATACTCCATAAAAAAATAAAAAATAAATGTTTGATTTAATATGTTTGTGAAAATTTTTTTAGAAGAATAGTAAAAATCCTCCAAAATCCTCCAAACAAACACTTAATTTCCTCTATCTAATATGATAACCTGTAATTTGAGCTCCTCAAGTATAATTCACATATACTTTCTGTCGGCCTTCGTTGTTTCATTTGGAATGTGACATGTAACATTATTTGTTAGTTACACTAAATGTTTGGACAATCTCTCATGTTCTAAGCTTCCTCCCTTCATGAATGACCTCCTTCAACTCCTCGACATTCTTTTTTTCCAATTGGCTTGGTTTGCTATTTCACTAATAAACCCTTCCTTTTGCAGTATGCTCACAGAAAATGTGTTCAGCACTGGTGCAATGAGAAGGGAGACATTACTTGTGAGATTTGTCATCAGGTATGGGATTTCTTCAACTTTAATAGAAAGTTATTTTAAGTTTTTCAATTTAGAATTTTCCTATCTCGGGTACCTTTTAAGCGATTGAGGTGTATGTTTATGAAGCCTAGGAAATTTTTTGTTTTCTGTTCCTAAGATTATGAAATCAGTATGGAACTGATATATAACATTTGATGTTACATTCTGCTGCGACATATTTCAGCCTTGGCGAATTTAATCAGTGCAATACGGAATAGACTTCACATAAGAATAGATCTTTTGTGATGAACAAAACAATTTTTACATCTAGAAAAAAGTTCCATAGGCTTGAAAGAAAGTAACATAATTATTTGTGAAAATCATTCATTATTGTTATGAATATCTAATTGGCATGCATCTTTGTTAATAATCGGGAGTTTATGGCTCAATGGTTGTTGAAGGGGAGGTAATTTATCCCACAGATGGCAATATGTTCGGGCCGTATCATAAAATGCCACGCTCAAACCATATCAATAGTATCACTACCCGACATTATGAATTGTGATGTTATTATGTTAATGCTGCTGGATGTACTACTTCCAATGCTTACGATGCTTTATCCATTGCCCTGTTCTGCAGCCATATCAGTCTGGTTATACTGCTCCTCCGCGCCCTCCACCCAACGACGCCACCATTGATATTGGGTAAATTTGTATTTTTAAAATTTTAAAACTATATATTTATGTATAATGCTGTTCAATCTTTTCTTTGCTTTAGAGTGAGATAACATGCGGTTTCTGCTTGCAATTAAAGAGATTAATCCTGTTCTGTTGTTTTCTTTTTAATTATATATAAAATTTTAGCACCGTTAAATGATTTTGTATTTGCTTCCAGAAGCGTGTGGCAAATATCCGGTGCACCACTGGATATGAATGATCCTCACCTGCTAGCAATTGCTGAGGCTGAGCGTCAATTTTTCGAAGCCGGCTATGATGATTACAATGCTGCCAACAGCAGCGGTGCTGCCTTTTGCCGCTCAGCTGCTCTGATTGTAAATCCTTACTTCTGCAATTTATTGATTCTGATCATTGCATGCACTTTAATAGAGAAATTCAAGAAGAAGATGATGTTAAAATATCAGCGCAAACATAGGATTCGGAATCCCTTTTCCTTTTCTTTTTCCTTATTTTTTTGAATAATTATTGATGTTTGAATTGGCAGTTAATGGCTCTTCTGCTACTGAGGCATGCAGTGTCCATCACCGACGATGGGGATGGAGAAGGAGAGGAAGACGCCTCAGCTTTCTTCTCGGTAAGCTGATGTGGGTTTGTTTGTTTGGAGGTTTGGATTTTGAGTTGGAATTTGAATAGTAAAAATTTTGAATTGAAATAGTTGTATGACCTAATATAAATAGGCGTTGATGTGATGTTTTGAATGTAAAATTATTTTTTAGTACAATATAAAAATAAAAAATAGGTGTTTGATTTGATATTTTTGGGGGAAAAAAAATTTGATGAATAGTGAAATTTGAAGAGAATCCTCCAAACAAACACCCTTTATGTTATTTTTACCCTAAAACGGAAGTCGTTACTCATTATACTGTTGTTAGCAAGCATTTTTCATTACGCTGATTGCTCAAACGAATGCAGCTGTTCTTACTTCGAGCTCTCGGATTCCTCTTGCCATGCTACATCATGATTTGGGCCATTAGTATCCTCCAACGCAGGAGGCAACGCCAGGTATATATGTTTCTCCATTTCCGTATACATTTCTTGCTTTACGACTATTTAAAAATGTTCGATGATAATGTAATTTTCGTTCAATTTATAGGAGGCAGCAGCTTTAGCGGCAACACAATTCGCAATTGTGGTTCAATCTGCCCAAAACAGAGGACTCCTCGTCGCCTCAACTCCAGCAACAACTGCTCCTCCAGCTGCTTCCTCACAGACAGTCCCTTTGCAGGCTACTCCTCGACAAGAAACTGTCTGATCGAACAATTCCTGAATCGCTTGTCTAACTTTTGTCTTCTTACAACTGTGCTGAAGAGTCTGTCAAGATCGAATTAATACTGTCGAAAACTTCCCTTTTCTCCCTTTTAACGTTCTTTGCATCCTAAAAACTTCACTCGTTATGTGTGTATATGACTTTCAGGTCCTCAGACACGTTGCCGAGATGTTAAGAGATGTCACACTCTCAAGGCAAGCATCCTCTTTAAATTCCTGTCGCTAGTGTACTTATATGACGTGCTCCATACTGTATGACCGCGTATTGCCATCCATTTTCATACTTTAGTAAAATTACCGTAAATTTAGAATCTGTTATGTCTTAGCAGTGGAATAAATTGGTTTTCTCTACTGTTTTGTTTGTACATTTGCTCGCTCTGCCTTTTTTTTCTTTTTTCCTATGCAAGTTGGCTTATAAAGTATGTTGGTGTTTATACCTTTTGGGGCCCCTTCGATTAATTAAGAAAAGTATATCGAAGCCGGCAAATGTGTGACATTCTATTTGTAGTGTGCCCCCCTATGTTTCTTGGACTACCCCTTTAGGACATTACCTTGTCTTGGTTTCTTCGAATGACTTGGTCAAGTCAGAGACATCATTGGTTTATACAAAAATCCATTCTTGGCACAAGGTAGTTATTTGTCTTGCTTGATATGGGATCTTATCCTTGTGATTGTGGTTATTTTCCAACTTTTTGTTGCGACGGCCTTGTGCAATTTGCTAGATATATGAGAGCACATATTTCATTAAGATATAGTAATTTATGACCAAATATCTCTTCGTTTTTTTTTCTATTTTTATTTTTTGCTCTAAATGGATCATTCTTAGAATTAAGTGACACGATGATCTTTGGAACATTTAATGAATGTGCGTTATTCATAGTATAAGCGATTGGGTGGAGTGGATGAACATAATATTTTTACTTTCAATTTGCATACCAAGGCTGAATTTCCACACCTGATTGATGCTCTTTCAGAGTTTCAGTGAGATTAAGATATAGTACAATGATTACTAATTTTGAGATATATATATATATATTTATGAGAACTAGAACTTTATTGGTGTGTTTGTCTGTTAGTTTGAATTTTTGGATTTGGACATTTGAATAGTAAAAAGTTAATTTAAATAGTTGTTTGATTTGATATAAAATAGAGGTTGAACGTGATGTTTTGAATGTAAAATAAATTTGTAGTATAATATAAAAAAGAAAATAATTGTTTGGTTTGATATTTTATATAAAACTCATAAAAGAACACAACCTTAGGATGTTTGTGTTCGTTCGTGAATATTTATGAACAAGACTCATGTTTGTTCGTTAAACATTCGAGCTTGTGTTCGCTTTCAACTCAAATAAATTTATTTGGGCTCTTTTGGATAGATTATTTTATTTTTTAAATTTATATATATAATATTATTTATTTATTTATTTATTTTTTAATTAATAAAATTATATATTTGAGCACATTCACCAATATACTTTGGACTTAGTCAACGAAACAAATCTATTTATGTTATTTGGTTCGTTTAGATTCGTGAACGAGTTTAAATCAAACTAAATTCACTAATGATAACCGCTCTAATGAAAATACATGAATATATTAGTGTAAATCTTTTTTCGTTGAAACAATCAATCGAGGCAATTATACCAATACAAAGATAATTAATTGTGTTTTCGGATGTTTGAAATTGCGATGATCTTGGTGGGATTCTGATATGTCCGCAGTTAATTCTTTGGTGGCTAAAACTTGGAATATGCTGTCTTGTCTTGTGTAGGGCAGGTGTTCGATGAAATGCCTAAAAGGAAACTTCTTTAACAACAAGACTGCATCTTTAAAAACTCAATAATTTTGATGAATTCCAGAAACCCAATTCCCACTTTACCTCAGACAATCCGATCCATCTCTTTAATTAAAAGAAAGAATCGGACAAAACCCAATTGGGGTTCAATTCCAATACATGCAGTGAGTGATGTACGTTCCGCTTCCCTTTTTGTACCTCCCATCAAACAGCATCAATAAATTCCCGATTAGCAAAATTACAAAAATCATTCTTTCAAACACAAATCTAAAGCAAAAAAAGCAAAAGAATCTGTCCGTTTCTGTAAGCTTTCAGTGTCATAATGGTGTAATTCTTTGGACCATTATTTTATTCACACACACACATATATATATATATATATAAGAAAAAAAAATTTAAAATAAAGCATACATCACAGAACCTGCACACACTTTAGAATGTTCCAAGTTGGGGTGTGATTTATCCCATTTCATTATTACACATAAATAAATAAAAGTGTGTAAAGAAAAAGATATAAATAAATAAAACAAAACAAAATAAATTGTAATAATAATAATTATTATTATTATTAATGGTAAAGAGAAAGAGAGACAGAAGAATGAAAGAAGACTGGCAAAAGAAGCCATAAAAGAAAACAAATAAAATGAGCACAAGAAACCATGACATATGATTTAGTATTTCTTTTTTATTTTATTTTATTTTATTTATTTGTTTGATATAATATATATATATATATTATTTTATTTTTTAAAATATTGGTGTTGCATAGAGAATAGAGCTTGGAATTCTCTAAAGTGAGATAGAGATCTGTTGTAGTTGTAATATAAAGTGAATGTTTGATGTTTTTTAAGTTTGGAATATTTATATATATATATATTACTTTCCTTTTTGCTAATTGCTGCTTTTATGACTGACTCACTCACTCACTCCATGCACAGATATATATATATATATATGTTTAAATTAAATTTGGCTATTCTTAACTCATTATTACATTCTTCTTTTATTTCTTAATACCTAAGTAATCTTCATTTTTTAGGTTAATCACATTCCAACATTTCTTTACACTATTATTATTTTCATCCTCGACATGTTTCTGAACCTTTCGCCTTTTTAGTTAATTATTTTATTATTTTTAACAATTTTTATAAAAATTTTATTTATTTATTTATTTATTTTTATCTATAAAATATTACTACATCAAAATATTATTACACAAATTTAAAACACAACCTTAGTCTCTTAACGACTACACTCGACAATCAACTAACTCAAAAATTAATACAACAGGAGATCTTCATGCCACATAAGCGCAGGAGTGATGACGTGGCATGGAGTCCAAGCTGACTGGACTGGTCTTCGTTCAACCAGACAAAAGCATGCAAGAAAAATGGTGGGGTGGGGTGGGGTGGGGTGGGGTAGGGTGGGGTTAAAAACACTTAGCCAAAAAGATGCTTATCTTCTCAAGGATGTTGTGTTGTGTTGTTCCCAATCATACCTTTATTCATCATCTTATTCAGATTCTTCTTTTTCAACCAACAACACTATTATTCTCACCCCCTTATTTTTATTTTGTTATTTTTTAAAAATTTAAAATTATCATTATTTTTTTAAAAATAAAAAATAAAATAAAATGTTACTATAAAAGTTAAAACTAAAATCCAAATAGAATCACCAAAATGAAGAAGTCCACTTATTATTACTCAATTTATTTTACTAGCAATGTATTTATTTTAGGTTCTCCACATCATAAATTACTAGTTTGTAGCATTCTAGGTTCACCTTGGGATCGATAGGCATTTTCAGATAGCAGCGGCAAGTTCACACATTATAATAAAAAATGCAATCTTCATACATTAATGAAATAACCTCACATTTTACTTAAAATTACAATTGCACAAATTTTTATTTATTTTTTGTCTACCATATTTTCCAGATTATTTTAGTTAATACATTATTAGGATATTGTTCGTAAAAAATGTGTCACTTCTTTTGTAAATTACAAAACAAATTAACATATATTTTTTTTAGATGAAGAGAATACAATTAATTATACATAAAAATTTAATGTTTTTTCGTTTACATATAAAAATTAATGAATGCACAAAACTGACAAATGATTGATTCGTGTCGAATTATTATTATTTTTTAAATTGATGAAATAACTCAATTCTATTCCAATCGATCAGATTCATATTAATCCGTATATATAATTGGATTGAAGTTCTTGATCTGAACGCTATAATTAGTTTTTGGCCGCTCTAAAATACACTTGTTTCGAATAGATATATTATTATTATTATTATTATTATTATTATTATTATTATGTTAAATTCATCATTTGTGAGTGATGGATTTTGGATTCTTGATTCTTGGGTTGGGTTGGGGTGGGGTGTGGGGGTCCCTCACATTATTTTTCTTGCTTTATGCTTTAAATCCCCCTCAAAAAAAGAAACATCCATTCTATAAGAATTGTTGCCCCAATTGTGGAGTGGACAACATAATGATCCCAACCTTAACCTTAAACTCCCACATTCTTCCACCATCATCATCCTTAGTTTCTCCGAACCACTTATCCTCTTCATCTTCATCTTCATCTTCATCTTCATCATCCTCACAATGTCTTTCTCCTTACATTCCTCAATTATGCTTTTTCTATGTCTATCATTCCTAACTACACTCTATCCATCCCAAGTTTGTGCCTTCACAAGTGCCAACCTTGTCACAAATCGAGGCGGTGGCGCCGCCACCGGAGATCGTCCGATCGCCCGGCCACATTCAAACAAGACGACGACCCCTCGAGATCGATCAAGATTTGATCCGAACCGGTCAAGTAAAAGACGGGTTCGAAGAGGGTCCGATCCTATCCACAACAGGACATGACAGCAATAGTAAAAATGCGCGCGCAATTAAATTGAATCAATTTTTTCGAGTGTTGTAGTTTTATCTAGTTTCGGTGTAGAGATATATATATATATATAGATGTGTATATAGCACGGGCTTCTTGGGCCCATAAAAGTGTTCGGGCCCAAATGCGCAGGAGAAGGCCCGAGAATAGAAGTGAATCGATGCATCGATGAGGATGAGATTTCTTTTTTGGCTTGGATTCATTATTTCTTGGTTTATTCGAAGACAATATGTGTCGGGGCTTTTCTTTGTTAGATTTTGATTTAGTTGAGAATGTTAGTATTAGTCACGACTTTTCGAAAAAAATCTCGTTAAATTTGAAATACTACGTACTTTTGATGTCCCAGAAAAACTTTCGAGATTGTGTTAGCAAATTTTGTTCATTTATTTTAACTATTGGTACAAATTCTTTGAAGATATGTCTTACGCTTTGTTTATTTATATTTTTAATTTTGTTTTCATATTATTTATTATTCATAGTTTTTTTTTTATATATATATATATATAATAAATGTTCTATATCTCTTTTTATTTAATATATTTACTATTTATTTTTATATAAAAAGTATATTACATATATATATATATATATATAACATCACATTCAAATTGTTGTTTGAATTAAAATTTAAAAATAAATCAATTATTCAAATAAAAACTAAACACATTCTAATCTTTTGTTTAAAATATAATATCCAATTTATATTGCAACAAAAATTTGTTTCTATTCAATTTTTTTTACTATTTTAAAATTAATCTAAAGTACTTTTAAACTCTTTAATTTTATCAATAATAAATTTTCAAAAAAAAAAAGAAATAGAAGTAAAAATTCACACCAAATACTTTTGTTTTATAATAAACTATTAACTCAAATATCAACATTTTGCTATTTGCCAAATGGTGTGTTTAATTTGTATTTCAAATCAAAATTACCACTAATTTGTATTTAAGATTCTCAATAAAAATAAATTATTTTTTTTTATAAAAATATTGTATTAAAATCTTATTTGAATAAAAGCTCAAATTAAAAACAAATTCTTAAAAGGAAAACAATGTATGTAATAAAGAACCCAATTGTTGATGCACTTATGTAAGTAGGTGCAGATCACTAATGAAACAGTGCTACTCTGAAATTCTAATAATGAAAAAAACGTATTATTAAAATATACTATAAATTTATTAAAATTTTATCGATTGAATGATAATAAAATTTTTATAAATTTATTGAAATTTATGCAATTTATTATTCATCACCGTATTCACATATTTATATAATCTAAATTTATTTTAAATTTTCGATTTATTTATTTTTTCTATAAAAATAGGAAGGTAAATTTTATGGGCTTAAACAACGTAAGCCCAACAATACCAATGAAATTTCTGTTAATGGGCCCATCATCCAGCAATGAATCTCATCCGTTGATTTCGAAACCGTAGATCAGTTTAAATGATTAATCTGCAGACCTAGGGCACCGCCGAGTTTACACTTCTGTAATCAAGAGATGGGACGGCGAATTAACTTGTCTGACCGATAGCTGATAGAGCTTTTAAATGAATCGACTTGTTAGTAAACGACACGATTAAAACTCGTTTACGAACGTTAATGAACCGAATCGAATAGCATAAACAAGCTTATTTGTTAACGAATGACCCTAATCAAACGAGTTCGAATTTTGTTCGCGATGTTAAAATAATATATTTATTATAAACATTATATATACAAATGAAATTACAATTTATAAATAAATAAAATAATTTTAATTTATATATAAATTAAAAAAAAAATAAGATAAACAAACTCGAAGAATAACACTAGCTAAAACAATAAATATTCTTCACGAGCTTAAATAATGAATATTCTTACCGATCTCGAAGGCTTAACAAACAAATACAAACACTTTAAATTTTGTTCGGCTTGTTAACAACTCTAGTGATTGGCATGTCTGCGTGCGTATGGATGGCCGCACCGTGTTCAGCGGCACATTCTGTTGCAGACAGGCTATAATTCGAACATATTCCTAAGAAACTCGACTCGATCAACTATGTACTTTCGACGAACTACTAGAGATTACGAGAACAAGAAGCCATGGGAGAAGCCAACACTTCTATCCTCTTCAATCTATCGTACATACATACGCCCGTATATACACGACGAAAAATCATCGATAAATTTGGCTAAAAAAAAATGTATTACCTCTTAGTTATCCTTGCAATCTTTACCGGGCCGTGCTTC
Source organism: Andrographis paniculata (assembly GCF_009805555.1). NCBI lineage: Eukaryota > Viridiplantae > Streptophyta > Magnoliopsida > Lamiales > Acanthaceae > Andrographis > Andrographis paniculata. The sequence continues at coordinate 470,652 of NW_026137600.1, forward strand.
GAGCCCGCCTTCGACTCTCGTCTCGATTTCGTAAGGCATGTAAGTCCCGAGTATTCGATCCCACACAACGAAGAACGGCTGCGAGAAATTATACTTACTTCCGTAGAGCTGGTGATGGATGTCGTGATAAGCCGAGTTGTTTCGGAACAATAGCTGGAAGGGATTTCCCGGCAGCCACAGGCCACAGTGGTCGTCGACTGTCTTCAATGTCGCGAACGAGAAGAAAAAGATCGAAGCTCTCGGGGACATGCCCGAGACGAGGAACGACGAGGCTCCGCCGATTGTGTCGAGCAACACACCCTCTAAGGGATGGTTGTACAACGCTCCGAAAGCGTACGGGACGACGAGCCTGTGGTGTTTCGAATGGATGTGTTTGTACAAGAACTTGTTTTGATGCATGTATCGGTGCATGAAATATTGCCATGTGTCTAGAACCGTCATTGCGATGAAGAATTGCTGGCCGTGCGCGAGGAGTGACGTTTGTTGTGGTTGCGAAGAATCGCTGTCCCTTCCCGTAACCTGTATGATAAAAAAAACACAGTTTGTTTCGCACATTAAAGCATCGGACGGAGAGATACTTTTCGTTTAATATAGACGTCAAATGAAAACAATACGCGATAACTGGCGATAGAATCGAAAAAAAAGAAATACCATAAGGAGAAAACAAAGTTTCTTGATCACACCGTGTAATATTGTTAATCATAAGCGCCTAAGATTTTATGTTATTGATCTTATTCCCCGATTCAATTCCTAGTCTTCGTTTCTTTACTATCTATAGCACATTTCGCCGTTTTTTAACTCATCTAAATCTGTGAAATTTACAAATGATCGTAATCCTATGTACTTATAGGCGAGAAGAAAGATAGATGATGCACCTATGATATAGACACACGGTAAGATTCTTGACAACATAAACAATTTCAAGAAAGTGTAACCAAAAAGGAGAATGTTTCGATAGATTACAATGTCAATCCCCTGTTTTTCGATGAACAGAAAGGAATGCCAAGACATAGAACAATGGGAGTTATATGTACGTCAAATATGTATGCCAAAATAATCCTCAATCACATAAAAGGTCACATAAAGGAGACCAAATATGTGCCCGGAAATAACCCAATCACATCTTAGGATTCGTAAACGACAACCCCCAACAAATGAACCTATGATTTTTCACTTTCTATATCCCTCCTATTCACATCCACGCATATATAAGATTACAAAATTCCGACTCATTTGATAAGACAAACAACACATTAGCATTACACGCTGATCGGCTTTGCTCAAGTGTATTTTCAATCTCTTTTTGCACTTCAACATAAGGGTGTAATACATCATTTTCAATACTAAGAACTTACACGATTTAAATCCAAACACCCAAAATCCTTCCAAATCAACGCATCCGAAATTCCACCAATATATAAGACTATGAGATTCCGACGCATTCAATAAGACACATTACCTTGGCATTACACGATTATCCATTTGTATTTTCAAATCTTTCTCCGCACTTCATCATGAACATAGCATCTAACCACTGATTTGCTCAAACAAATTTTTGAATCCAAACAACTAAAATCATTCCAAATCACGAGTAAACACATCCATATCGAAATTCCAGCAGTAAAATCAAAATTCCACCAATACATAAGACTATGAGATTCCTGGCTCATTCGATAAGCAAACAGCACGTTGGCATTACACGATGATCGGATTTGTTCATTTGTATTTTCAAATCTCTTTTGGCACTTCAACATAAGGGCCTAAAAACATCATTTTCCACACCTAAAATCTACACGAAACACAACATCGAACCACTGATTTTCCCTCCAAAATTTTTGAATCCAAACAACCAAAATCATTCCAAATCACAAGTAACACATCCGTATCGAAATTCCAGAAGTAAAATCACAAATCCAACAACCATTTCCACAAAATGTTTCTAAGAAATTGAGATTAACTATGGATTTTCCACTCCTAAAATTACAAATCCAACAACCATTTCCAGAAATGTTTCTAAGAAATTGAAAGTAACTATGGATTCACCACTAACTCAACGTCAAAAACATATAAACCAAACACATGAGAACAAAATATGAAAATCAAATCCAATTAGGGCAAAGTGAAAAAAAAAGTACTCACGGCGTAAAGTATGGTGGCCACAGTCGCCTGAACAACCTGCTGAAAGAGAACACCGATCACCACATTTTTCTTAGCCACCAAATTCTTCTCATCTTCATCCTTCTTCGAATGCAGTCTGTACTTCTCCATCGAACCTAGAATCGTGTAAATACCCGAATACGCCCAATACACAATAATCGGGGCAAATGTTCCCAACAATTCATCCGAAATTTGAAATCCACAAACCTCCATTGTCCCGTCCCCAATTTCCCTATCGAAAATTTTCCGATTCGCCCAAATTAGGGTCTGCGTTTTAGGGTTTCAACAACAGACCCTTAAATTTGGCTTTATGAAGGAACGGACGAACGATGTATGGATTGATTGATCAATTCTGACGGAGAATTTCGAGAAAAAGTATTGATGAGAAAGCGAATCCGCCGATATAAGAAATTTGAGTGGTGGATTTTGGGGGCGTTGGGAAAATGACATATCGTCGCGAACAACGCCCCCGCGTTTGAACTTTGAAAATGGTACTTTCTATTTTTAAAACTAGCGGTTGAAATTGAAAAGTCAATGGTCAACCGTTTAAAATAAGGAGAAAAAAGATGACGTGGAAGTTACCGTTAATGTTGCCGCCAAAAGATGACTTCCCCAATTTGCCCTCCATTGCTTGGCTATAACTTGGAATGGTGTATTATATTTGTTCTTACAAATAAATTATTGTTTATTTTTTTTAATAAAAATATATTATTCGTTTTTGTAATAACTCCGTTTAAACATAAAATTTTAGTCTTTTTAAATTAAAAAATAGTTAAAAGTTAGTAATATTTTTTATTTAATATAATAAATTTGTTCACTTAATATTTTTAGTCAATTTTTATACATATTAAATATATATATATAATAAACATATTAATACAATACATATAATATATATTCTATTCATTTAAAATAAAAAAAATAAAAATTTCAACGAGTCCAATATATTTTATAAGAAAAAATTGAATTTGATATAATAATTTAAATACGATTAATTTTAAATATATTTTCAATAATAATACTCTCTCCGTTCCCACTAAAAATATCATTTATATTACTTTCGTCTGTCCACTACAAAGTATCATTTTCTTTAATTATACACCTTACAAATAAAATACTACTACTCCCTCCGTCCCGGAACAAAGATAGTATTTGTTTTTTGGATGTAAATTTTTAAATATTAGTATTTTATAATATAAAAATAATAGCATTTGTATAATATAGTATAAATTAGAAGAATATTTATTATATTAGGTAAATAATACAATTACTAAATTAAAAAATAATAACACTATTTTGAGACAAAAAAAAATAAAAAATAATAATATTATTATTTTTTAATTTACTATAAAAACAAAAAAATCACTTTAAAGTGTAGACAGAAATATTGCCTTATTTGTTTAGATTTGAATATAAAAATGCTACAAAAAATAATCAAGAAATTATTATGAATAGTATATTACATATTTGGGAAAAAAAAAAAAAGGGTCAAACATCCGATTTACAGATGTAGTTCAAACAGCCAAAAACAATATCCAGATTGGTACCAACTCTGCTTTTAATGATTCAAGAGAGAAAGAAAATCTGCAGAATTTCAAGGACATTTCTATTTCTATTTCTATTTCTGCAGGAGTTCAATAAAAATGGCATTAGATTAGAAATATAAGACTTTACCTGTTTTCTTGATCTCAATATAAATGAATATGGTGTTTGGACCCAATTCTTCTTTCTTTCTTTCTTTCATGAAGCCTCTGTTGTAGTTTCAGGAAGCCTCTTGAGAAAATCCAGAGTTGTTTGTTTCTTCTTCATCCCGTCGAGCCGATCGGATATCTTGCTCCGTTTATTCATCTTCTCGACCGAGGATTTCCACTTGCCATATTCGTGCTTCTCCATCACTTTTCGCTTCTTGTATGCAGACGGCTGCGCAGAACTTTACTGCATCAAGTTCCATAAAAACGCAAACAAACACAACTTTGTGCAATAGACTATAATAACAAATGGTTTTCGCATTCATTGAAAAAGTGTTCACTTAGTGTTTTTGAATAAGATTTACATCAAGTTCCATAAAATCACAAACAAACACAACTTTGTCGCAAACGATTATAATATCAAAATGATTTTCGCATTCATTGAATATTATTCACCTAGATTGTGTTCTTTTGTGGATTTTACTACATAATTTTACTATTTAAATTTCTTTTTCTCTAAACATATTACATCAAACAATTATTTTTCTTTTTTATATTAGACTACAAATTTATTTTACATTCAAAATATATCATCAACCTCTGTTTATTCAAATTCAATTTTTTTACTATTCAAAAATCCAAACCTAAAAACTAAAACCCACAAACAAACACACCCTTAGTGTTTTTAAATTACGATTTACATCAAGTTACATGAAAACGCAAATCAACAACTTGCGCAATCGACTATAATTTCAAATAACTTCCGCATTCACTAAAAACAGCAAGTGTGGTCACCTAGTGTTTTTAAATTACAATTTCCTAAAAATATAACCTAAAAACTATAATATACAATATAGACATACATACGTAACAATAAAAATTAACAAAAATACACAAAGTATCACTTAATACTTTCATAATCTTTCATTTCTCGTAACAAAATACCTAAAATTATAAACACTAAACAAATATATTCTTTATATTCAATATATATTTTTCATTCAAAGCCAAATAATTACCTCCTCGCCGTCATCAGAAGAATAGCCACCATCTTCGAGCTTTCTTTTCTCAGGCAAAGCATCGAGAAGCTCTGCATTCAACGCCACAAATAAGTTGCAAGAACGCATTAGTTTAAAATCAAATCATCTCCAAACAATTCCTCTATTTTTCTAAAAATCTCTCCCAAATTTAAACTTGCTCCAACCCAAAGCATAAACAGATTTTTATTTACCGCGATTTCCTTTTATTTGGCGCGAATCCTTTTTTTCCTTGGATACACCAAAAGCATCGAAGCAGAGGTCTAGCATTGAAGTGCATACCTAAGGAATAAAGATTTCATAAGACGACTAATCACTCAACCGATTAAAATCTATATAGAGAGTTTCTTACACTAGAAAACTCTGACTCTGATGTGCCGGCAAGTTCGATTAGCTTGAATTTATCTGCCTTGAGCTGAAAAAATGTGCATGCATAAAGTCATTAATCAAGAACACATGATGAACTAGTAAATTTCAAGTGATTTTGATCGGTTTTATGCCTTTTGTTTTTTGGCGCATAGATAGAACGCTGCAGCAGTGAAAACAGGCCGAGTGAAATCGGCGCTTCCCCTACGCGAAGAAGGCAATGAAGCCGTGAATCGCTCCTTAAACCTGAAAATTTGTAAGCATGTTGATCAAACTAATATAAAATGCAATTTTGAATCTAATTATTGCACAACATTCATCACAATCTAAGAAACAGATTTCAATATCATACTTCTGAGTTAGAATTTCAACTGTAGTTTAAGAAATAGATTTCAATGTCATTCGATCGTAATATATTACACTTCTCAGTTAGAAATTCGATCACAATGTAAGATATATTTTAAGAAACATATTTCAAGATCATACTCTTGATTTAGGAATTCGATCATAATTTAAGAAACATACTACAATATTACACTTCTGAGTTAGAAATTCGATCACAATGTAAGAGATATTTTAAGAAACAGATTACAATATTACACTTCTGAGTTAGAAATTCGATCGCAATGTAAGAGATATTTTAAGAAACATATTGCAAGATCATACTTATGAGCTAGAAATTCAGTTGTAATTTAACATACATATTTCAATATCATACTTCAGAGTTAGAAATTTGTCAAAATTTAAGAAACAAATTTCAATATCATACTTCTAAAATCAAAATTAGATCATAGTTTAAGAAACAGCTTTCAATGTCATACTTCAGAGTTAGAAATTCAATAGTTGATTAAGAAACAGATTTCAAGAACATACTTCCGAGTTAGAAATTCGATCCTAGTTTCAGAAACAGGTTCAATACTGGATTAGAATTTCAATCACAATTTAAGAAACGGATTTCAAGATCATACTTGACAGTTAGAAATTACTTACGATGACAAGCCCTTGTGGACAAAAGGGATGAGCCGAATGCATCCGAATTGAATTGCCAATTCCCTCACATCGATTTTGTTCCTGCCATTAACAATGGAGAAGATATTCTTGCATCATGAACGCTTTGAAAATTAAAATTGGGAGGTAAACTTCTTGTTCATGAACACTAACTTGATACCAATTCCGTTCTGCATCGAATTGAAGGATCTGTTGTAACCTTTCTCAGACATCCCGCTCAACTTTATCGCTACTTGTCGATCGAATATAACATCCATGCTAAGGCAGTGAAATTGACAGATTCATCATTAGAAAAAAAATATTCGAAACCCTAAATCCCCAAATCAATGATAGACAATCGTCGAATGTACCTGGAAGCGGCAATCTCTAGGCAAATCACAGCCTTACAAATCTCCCCCTGAAAATTCAACAGATTCATGAAATCAAAGAAATGTGCAGTTGAATCGGCTGAGTGATGCGATTGTTAATGTGTAGAACATACAACGCCGATAATCGAAGAGTCAAATTGGAGGTCGGCGCGGCGGCGGAGTTCGGCGGCCTTGCGGATGAGGTTTTTGGATTCTGAAAGGCCGAGTTTCCGGGCAATCTCCGACATGTCCATTCCCGGCGGCGGATCTCTGAAATCGCTCTCTCCGGTCGATTACCTCCAAAATTGGTGTCGGAGAAGGGAAATATGAAATCTGATGGGAAGTCATTGTGGATTATTTGATGGAAGATTGGTAGCGGGAATTGGAAGTGCCGAAAACATTTGGATTTTGGCGCGCGGCGACGAACGGCGGCAATGAATATTTTGGGTTTTGGCGCCACCAGTGGAAGTTTTATAAGGCGGCGTTTGGTGTAAAATTTATATTGGGTGTGTTGCTGGTGAACTTTATTTTCTCAAGTATGAAAAATTGTGGGGTAAAATAAAAAATAATAATTTTGTAAACTCTTTCTATTTGGTCAGTCTCTTATGGTTTTTACTTTTCTTTTTAAAATATAATTTTATAATTTAATCATATTTAAAATTTTATAATTTATAATTTTTTTTTAACAATTAAACTATTTAATTATATTATTTTTATTTTATAGTAATTTCTTTTTATTATATTATAATTATTTTACTAATATATTTTTAAATTATTTATTAAATTAAGTTGGATAGAAAAATATTTTATATTGACTTATTAATTTTATAAATAAATAAAATATATATTACATTAAAATGTATATATTAATTTATAAAAAATCGTCCCACTAAAAAATAGCCGAACGAACAATTTTACTTTTCCAATCTCAACTCAATTTATTTATTTAATTTTCGATCCTATTAAAAATAATTCATACTATAAATATCAAAACACTATTAAGTTTTTTTTGTCCAAAAATAATTTTTGACACAATTTTATATATATATATATATATTTTTTTTAATCAAAATCAATATTTAATATAAAATATTATTTCTTAGGTATCTTCAACCCATCAACTCTATTTATCTTATATTTTATTTCAACCATAACTCCATTTTTCACTATTATTCTTCAAATATTCAATTTTTCCTATTATTTTAAACAACTTTTTATTTTTATAATTTAAAATAAAATTTTAAAAAAATTTAAAAAATAAAAATTAAATTTAAAAATCAAATTTATAATTTTAAAAATTAAAAAAATATAAAAATATAAAATATAAATAAAGCAACACCAAAAAATAACGTTGCTATAGTGCAACACCAAAACGCCCGCCAAATAAGCCAACCCATGTTCTTATACTACCGACCCATAACTCACTTAAAAGAAAATTTACACCAAAATACTAAACAAACAAACAAACCGTTTCCAAAATATACTAACACATAACTATATTATTGAAAATCAAACCGTATTTTGTATTGAATAATCCATTATTCTTTTTAAATTTCCAAAATAACCCAAAAATAGGAAAACAATCCAAGGCGTGTTTGGTTAGGATTTCCTTCACAAACCAACACTATTCAATCTCATAACTTTCAATACAAACACAATGCATTAGTCTCAAAATCAAAGCCAAACAAATTCCTATGAACACAACAAAACTCAATTTTTAATTTTTTTTATATTATATAAAAACAAGTTACTTCTTATAAAACATGCCGTCCAATTGGCAATTACATTCACCCTAGAATTCCTTCAAAAATTTAAACAAAGGCAGGCAATGAAAATGAAACAACAATAATTAAAATGTAATTCAAACATGTAGTCAAATAAAGTAATAAAGGTACCCTAAACCTTCATAAAATCGTCATAAACATAAAATCAAAACCAAGAAGTCAAGTAAATGTAAATGTAGGTTTAAAAAAACCAAAAAACAAAGCAAATGAAAGTTGACAGATTCAAAACAAAAGGGGTATCATGCAGAAATTCAAACACTGTCCATCACTTACCACAGAGAGACAAATATAAGCTAATTAAGCAAATCAACAACAACTAACCTGGCTCCGGCCGCCGCAAAATTCCACCTCAGGCGAGATACCGGTAGAGGCGTCGATCGACGTTGTCCCGTTCCAGAAAGTCCCGCTCGATCAGCGACTCGACCCGCTTCTTAATCTCCCCGGGATTCGCCAGGAACCGCGGCTGCAGCTGTTTCGTCACCTCCGCAATCACGTTATTGTGATCCAACACCTTCCGCGCCTTCATGATCCTCACGATCGCCGCCTCGATCTGCGGCTTCCGGTCCTCCTCCACCCGCTGCCGGGTCTCCATCTTCTCCGGCTCCGACTCCTTCTGCGCCACCACCGTCCCAATCTTCACCTTCCGAAGCTTGCTCGTGAACCTGTCGTTGACGGAGAACGCGTCGTCCGCTCCGATGTCCTTGCTCATCGGATCCTTCCGGAGCACGTTCTTCCCCTTCACGCATGCCAGCGACTGCAGGCACCGTTTCAGGTCGGCGGCGGGAATCTCCGTGGCCTGCTCAATCTCCTTGTAGCTGAGCGACTCGCTGCTGTTGAACAGCATCAGCACGCACATCTGGTACGTCGACACGTTCAGCTCGTACTTCTGGTCGTTCGCGAACGTCGCGCGTAGATCCGCCGCGCCCATGTTCGTCTGCCAGGTTAATCGCCGGCCGGTGTGCGTGCCCAGATAATACGATCGGAACCGTTCGCAGAGAGCGGATATTTCCGCCGGCATGTTGCAGGCGACGCTCGATTGCGTCGGCCACGATCCCGTCGTAAGAACCTGGACGACTAACGTCGGGCTGTTCGTTAATTCGGAGCCGTGCGCGGCGTAGAAACCCTGCATAGCATCCTGAGAAGTTTTCATATCGGTGAACATGCCTTCGAGTTTCGACGTAAACTGGTAGCCGCATTCGGTCTTCAGCTTCACAATCAGGCTTCGCTCGGCGTCTTCGGAGATCGTTTTTCCGGACAAGAGCCGTTTCGCCAGGTGCTGCTTGTAGTACTTTTCGAAAACGTCTTTCTCCTGGAGGTAACGGAACAGCATCATCACCTTATCGAGAATCGTCTCGATGTCCTCGTCTTTAACTCCCTTGAGACCTTTCCGTAGCTTGTCGTCTACGAACAACGATATGTACTCGGGAGATCGTTGGTTCAGATTGATGAAGTACTCGAAGGAAGAATTCAATCCATTCTGGAAGGTCTTGTCGTTGCCGAACGCCGAGCTTATGATCTTGTCGTACTTGTCTCTTTTCTCCAGGAGCAAGTCGACGAATTCCACTGGATTCTTCGATTTCTCCGGATCAGTCACGAGCTGTTTACCGGTGTCCCTGAGATGAGTCGTCATGACGTCTCTAATCGTCAAGAGTCCATCGGGAATCCGACGGAATAAGCTGTACATCCTCCCCAAATCTTCGAATTTATCGTCGAGAAACATCTTAACCAACCCCGAATTCTCCATATGAACGAGCCGAAGCATGTGATTGGCGATCATCTCTTTCTCGACAACATTAGTGATCTTCTCCTCACTCCTTGCATCCAAATAGTGCGACACCCTGTCGATCTCTTCATTCAGACGTCGTTCAGCTTTCTTCAGGTAATCCCCACAATCACTGCACTCAATAAACTCCTGAGATTCAGCTCGATAGAAATCAGCAGAAACTTCTAGAAACGGCTTCTCGAAATCTTCTTGGTAGACTGACGGCCCCAAATCCATCAGCATTTTAATTATGTTCCTCATCAGCCCTCGGTTGATAACTTCGCCGGTTCGTTCTTGATATATCAGATCAAGAACTGTGTTCTGAAGGCGCGGCTGGATATTAATGGAATGAATCACATTGTCCCGCCAGAGGTTTAGCCCGAGCTCATGGATGGGGGTTTTGTGGGTGCTCGGGATGAATGTTCTGTCCATGTACATTAGTATGTCGCGGATCATTTGCAGTGCTTTGTTATGATCGCCCCATTTTGCATTTAGCTCTTCCAGGAATGATGCACCTTGCGCTGCCTCTATAGATTTGGACATCGTCTGAAGATGGAGTGTCATTGTTGCCACTAATCCGGAGTAGAGCTTCTCCCCAAACTTATGTAGTACCATGTTGTAAGCATTTCTACATGCATAGATAATCCCATGTCAGAGACGAGCCATTTATGACATAGAAGCCACATACAATAAAGAAACATAATGTATAATCAATTTCCTATCATTAAAAAACAAGAACCATTCCATTTAAAATCATAAAACAAAATTTAGTTGAGTTTCCTACAAAAATAGTGGTTTTTCATGCGACAAATAAAGAGATAACACAAAGAAGTTTGTTTGGTTTTGGCCGTAAACCAAAATCGGCACTATTCAGTCAGTATGATTCCCAATAAAAATATAGAGTACTATTTCATCTAACAAAATATACATCAAAATACTATTTAAACAAAAATTCAACCTCTAACCAAAACTAAACAAATAAGAAAGAGTAGAAATGATCCTAACTACTAGTAATCATCATGCAATTTTGTTGCTATGGATGCTCCTATATACGATAATAAATGCCAAAATCAGTAAAGGTCCTAAAATAATGGATACTGAAACATACAATATATATAGTAGCTACTAGCTACCTTGAGACAAGTTTACAAAATAGGAGTCCTACAAGTCAAGTAACAAGCGGACCAGAACAATGAGATACAAGAGTTTTATCATATGCGAGCTTGAAAGAAGACAATCCAAACAGACAATAATTGGATTTTGATTATTCGAAATGTTTATATTTATTTACTATTTGTATGTTGGATACTGCATAAAGTTCCACAATGCTATAGACTATCTTTGCTTCGCTTAAATTCAGTAGACATTTGTCCGAGTCTTGAAGGGAATGTAAAACTAACTCGGAGCCATATTCTTATCTCAAATAAAATATTATATAGTAAGTAATTAATTATGGGATGAAGCTTGACTGCCATTAATAGTCACCGAAGAGTGAATCGAAGGATAAACTTCACAAAATTTTTAATTAAAGAATGAGCATAACTGGAAGACCGAAGTTGTAAACACGTGTCCTTCACTACCTATAAGTAGACACGTTATAATTTGGATGACAGAAAATTACAGCTAATGACAATTGTTTTAAAAATAATAAAGATAAATAAGATAAACCGAATGAGTAAATATGCTATGGCATACGAAATAAATCTATTTCCACATCAGTTAAACGTTGGTTAACTACCCTGTGGTAACAACTTAAAAGACTTTGGCTGCTTCCCAAAACGTGGCTAATAAATTTACATCAAATTGTCGTTGCACTAAGAAGCCTCGACCATACAAGCATATCATTAATTCATATTACAGCAAGCATTTAACAAATATCCAGATCACATACCATAAAATGTATTTTCAGAGAATTATGGAATCATCAAATGGCACAATCCTACAACCATTTCTGCTCCTTAACTAAAAATAAGCACACCGTGGGATTAAATACCGAAATAATTAATGCTTAAGCACAATCACATATAAATCATAACAAAATTCATTAACTGTTCTCGAAACAACTTGAATGAATGGTGAATATAACTAAGATCACATAAATATCACTGTAATGTCCACTTCAAGACAACCTTATCAACCAAAATTCCCAGCAACCAATTAATGGAAATCGAAAAGGAAAATAAACAAATTCCACAAGCATGCCTTCTGTGTCATCTTTTCCTACTAGCAATTCGAACTGGACAAGTTTTTGAAAATCATTCTCTGTCAAATCCTTAAAAATGAAATGTATGTACCATTCAGATAAACAGATCATAAATAATCAATCACAATTGATAAGGCATATAGCAAATAACATAGCCTGTAATTCAGCACAAAAAATAACAACATCAAACAACAATCGGAAGCATTTCTTCATATAAACAACAGAAAGAAGACCTGTATAATTCTTCGAAGCTAAGCCCGCTCGCGTTGTGATTATAAATCTCATGAATCGCATGCTCGATAATCTTCCAAGTCTTGTCCGCATACTTGGGATCCACCACCACTTTATGCTTAAACGCTTCAATCTGAAAATTCCTCTTCTTCTGCCCGCTATTCATCCTTCCAAAAAAAACAAATCCAAAAAATCCAAAAATAAGAAAATCAACCCTTTGATTCAGAAAATCCGAGCCACGAATTCACCCCCTGGGTGCCGCGGAGACAAAAAATTGGGAACGACGATAAAATCGAACTTCCGCGAATTGATTGATCCTCAGTTCAACAACAACTAGGTTTAGGGTTCGGAATCGGAGGGCGAATCAATCCAACGAAATGCGGAGGGAGAGTCAGCTAATCCAGCAACGAGTAACGCGCGATTGATTGAGGGAACAATATTTGTTTATATGTTTTTGAAATTTGGGGAAAAGGGTTTTGTGTCAACTATGAACTCAACTGACGATGGCTCTCTGTTTTGGGAGAGATATTTGGTGGGGCGGGGCGGACGAAAATCAATTATTAAGGAGGATTTGTTGGCAGGAAAGGAAATAAAATTTATTAATTAATTAAATAAATAAATATTGGCATTTTTATTTTATTACAGCTCTATCCACACTATGAGAGAGAGACACTGATTTTCAAAATACCATGCGTTTTTTTATATTAATATTTATAAAAAGCAACTATTCAATATCAAATATTATTAGTACTAACATAGTTTTTCATATCACAAAAAAAAAAATAATAATAATAATTCATCTAAAAACAAACAGATTAATTATATTAAATAATACCATGCATTCCTTTTATATTATTTTTTTAATATTAATTATTATATTAATATTTATAAAATAACAAAAATTTCTTATAATACAAAGGGAATTATTTAACACAAAATATTACTGGTACTAACACAGTTCTTGGTATTATACAAAAATAATAATAATAATAATAATAATAATTCATCTAAAACGGAACATACTGATTATATTTTTATAAATCTATTATAAAAATATTCATTTTGTCATATTCTTATTTAAAGACAATATCACTCTTTTTTTAAGTATAAATTATACTATTTTTTTTGTATATCAGCAAATTTTTTATTTAAATTTTATATATAAATTAAAATAAATTAATATTATATAGAGATATAGTATAGTAAGTTAATGTAATATCCATTTTATATGTAATCTTAAAATAAAAAATAATATAAAGGTATAAATTTGGATAATAAAAAAAATATCTGCTACTTAATATACAAGAGAGCTTCTCCTTGAGATTCTTGGGGCAAGTTGGCCGGAAAAAGTAGGAACTTAGTTACTTGTAGGAAATGTTTGTATGTTTTTATACAATTCTATTTTGTCGAGGGGTATGAATTTATAAATTTGTGTTAGGTACCAAAATTTTGGAATGTTTGATAATTTGAATCGAGGAATTCAATTCCATTGTCCGATCTAATGGATTTGATGGTGGTATTGAAGTGATTATGAACATATTTAACAAAAAGTCTAAATAATTTGAAACCAGTTAGCCTTAGAAAAAATTAAGAAAATTTGCAAATTTTTGTCTAATCATCAACAATTGTCACGAAATACTTGCAATTTAAAGGCAAAACAGCAAAAACTCCCATCGTGGTTTGACAAATCTGCTGAAAACTCCGTAATCCTAAAACTCCAAAAAAATCTAGTCGTGGTTTGTAAAACGTTGCACACTAGCCCCTTTTTAAATCACACTGACACCGTTAAATTTTAGCATTATCAGACCGTTATGCCCATATGGTCTCTCTTCTTTTGTTCTTTCTTCTTCTCTTCTCCGTAACTTCTTTCTTCCATCTTCTTTTCTTCCCCAAATTCTTCTTCACACATCTTTTTTCTCAATTTTTCTCATTCTTCTTCTCTAATTTTTTTCAGGCCATAGCAGTTGCACCCCTTCTTTCTTTTCTTCTTTTTCTTCAATTTTTCTCTTATTCTTCAATTCTTTTTAAGGCCACAGTACTTCCACACGTTTCTTTCTTCTTCTTTTTCCCCCAAATTTTTTTTTCTTCTTCTTAGAAAGAAGGGGCTAGACATCAGAATTTTTCTCCAATTTTATTTTTCTTTCTCTATCTCTTTTTTTTCAATTTTCTTTCTCTATCTCTTTTTCCCCAATTTTCTTTCCGAGCTGTTGTTTCCACCGTTATATTGATTATATAAACATATTTCTGTTCAACTTCGACTAATTATTATTAAATTAATATTTTTATATTAATTAAATATGTTAATATATATATTTTATTATCAATTTTGTTCAAAATAATAAAAATATTTAATTTTTCGATGTTAATAAAACTTTCAGTCTCCTTGATGAAATAACTCTACCTTTGCCACCGAGTGTGATGATATCCAATTGTTAGTAGACATTAGAAAATAATTTCAATAATTTTTTTTAATTGTAAATTGAAAAATAATAATATTTTATTAATTAATAAAAATATGTAAATTAATTTTGATATTTTTGTTATTGTTATAAATATATATATAAAATTATTTTCATGAAAGTTAGAAATACTTTAATATTTATAAAAAATTATTTTTATTGTAAAATATAAAAAAAATATTTTTAAACAAGAAGGAAAAAAAAAATTGAATTGTGATGGAACAAAAATATTTTATGAACATATATCCTCTATTGAAATTAATAATAATAAAACGACTCCCTATTTTGATGTTGTTAATTTAATATTTTAGCACCAAAATCACTAAATCAGCCGTTTTCATACAAAAGGAAACGCCGAAAACAACATACAGTACCATACATCGTTACAACTTATGCCTACACACAACATCACCATTACATCACCGGCCGGCGCCGATTAGCCGGAAAAACTTCCCGTCTACACAACCCACCACCACACATCACTTCAAATTTGTCGCCGTCGCCGCCGCCATCTTCGAGGGTCCGGCAGCGCCGTGCTCGAGTGATCCCGAAAACCGCTGCGGACCAATCGATTCGCCCTTCTTCGACTTCCCCGGGAACTCGAATGCCGGGCTGCCCTTCAGCGACAGCGTTTTTCGGAACCGACTCCGGTTAAGCGACAGCAGCGTGTTCCGGGCGGGTGTATGCAGCGCGCCCTCGACGCAGTCTCCGACGTGCGCGCAGCCCCACGGTTTCGATGACGGCTCATCTTCGTAGAAAGGCTTGAGCCTCGGGAACGCATTCCGCAGCTTCGAGAAGACCCGGGGGTCGGACGAGCCATCGTCATCGATCTTGACGCAGACGGGGCACGGCGGGTCGTTTCCGCGCGCCTTCGGCGTGGTCTGTTCGAGACACTCGGCGTGGAAGACGTGGCGGCAGGAGAGGACTCCGGCGACCGGCATGTCGCCGCTCTTCACGATTCTCCGGGAGCTCCACGGCGATCGTTGGGAGAGGAGACGATCGCATAAACTGCATTTGAAGTTGTCTTGCGCGGCGGCGGCAGCGCGGGATCGAGCGGGAAGATCGTAGTCGAGCGGGTCGGGTAGTTCTGTGAGATCGATGCTTCCGCTGTCCCTCCGGTGCGGCGTAACACCGTCGAAATCGGGGAGCCGGGGAGGAGAAACCGCGTTGCTTTCCCGAGCAGTCGGCTCCGACGGAAGCGATAACGGGTGGATCGCTTTGGACATGAAGCTGCGGCGATTGCGATGAAATGAGTGCGGCTTGACGACGCAGTCGTACTCGCTGCTACTCTCGGATGGGGATGACGTCGAGCCTCCGCTTTCTTGCGCCGCTGACGTTCCCTGTATGATCGAAAGTTTAGCGGCGTCGGATTCGACAGGAATATTGCCAGCAGATTATACTAGGTAATACGATAACTTTACCTCCATTGCCGGCGAAAAGGATATCGGCCTCAAAACTACATCTGAAAATGAAAAAATTCGAGACTTTAGCTTTAACTCATCGAGTCGTAAATGTCGTAGAAGTTCATTCGACATCTAATTGTATAACGTAAGCTAGAAAGAACTAACGGGTCGAATTTCATGGCATTTGAAGGCAAAATAAAGATCCCAAGAACAATCCTATCATTTTAGTACACCAAATTATATCTCGGAGATTCCGGGCTATCTGATTGCTACATTAAAGCTCAAGTATTTTGAATTGAGCTCCGAAACAAAGACCAAACTTTGATTAATTCGATTCTAATAGTATCAACATAATGCATATATCAAATCCAAAATTTCGAACATTAGGTAAATAACAACATTAACAAGACCGCATGGCAAAAAAACCGCAAATCAATACTCAGAAACGAAGCTCCCGGAAGAAACAAACGATTAAACAAGCTAAGAGTTTACACAGCATACAAGAACACAGCTTATAAAATTGATCTATTGATGAAGTCTCGAGGTTAATATAATGAAAATTTTGAAATCAATGAAGCCGAAATCAGAAGCTAAATGATAATTTATAGAACGAAGATCATGATAAGCACGTCACCTTTAAACAAGAAATTAAACTTCATACCTCTTCTCGACGTATTATAATCATCCTAAACAATAATTTATAGAATAAAGATCAAGATAAAGCACATTACTTTAAAACAAGAAATCAAATTTCATACCTCTCCTTGACGTATTATAATCATCGGTGCTGATTTCTTGTAAGACTGGAGGAGTCCATTGCTGGGTGGGCGATATAGACGGACTGCTTAGATACGGACCTACGCCCTCAGATACCAGAAACTGATGATTCGTCGTTTGGCTACCTCTCACCCAGCCTCGACTCTCTCGGCTATTCGACGATGCTGACGACCCAAACAACTGAACGCCGTCATGGGAACCAAAGGAAAGCGCTTCGGGTTGGAACTGAAAGTCCCATCTCGACGGCGGAGGAGAAAAGCTCGAATTGGTTCTCCAATACGGCTCGTGAGGTCCCATTGACCAGTCGCGGCTCGCTGCGTGGGATCCATGTGGCCGTGCAGCCACACAACAAAGGGACCCCGTTTTAGCTATCTTTCACAACACGCTGGGAAATTTTACGACCCCGAAATCCTCTAACTCTTCAAAAAACTTACTAAAGCTTAAACGAGAATTGAGATCAAATGATCTGTTCTGAAAGCCAGAATTTCACAGTACATGAGAATCAATTATCGCATCAAGTAGAGCTCATCCAAAGAAAAAGTGAAAATTTTGACAGCAATAATCGCTACAGTTAAATTCGAGACCCGAAAACTTCCTAGAATACATTACTTTGAGACTGAGATTCGAGAACAATCAGTAGCCATCAACAATCACCGTAAACATCGAATTATCACTTAAACAAGAATTCGAATGCCTAAAAGCATAAAAAACAATGACCTAAGAAAAGTAAAGTTTAGTTTAGTCCAAAAGCTACCAATGTTCAATGAAATTAACAATCTTTATATATGTATGTATGTATGTATGCACCCTACCAAATTCGAATCACAGGAAACTTCTAGAATTTACACACAGTATAAAATAGAGAATTAATCCCCAAAATATAACTAAACAAAATTCTAAAATCTCACGAACTTTAGCAAAGAACATTTTTATACCATACAATTTACCATAATATTTTACAGTTTTTCTCCTCAAACACAAAGCCAAAATAAAAACATTTGTAATAGATATATACAGCTATCAAATTAATTAATTAAGGCAGCCTGAGGAATAAACATTTGATTTTTTATTTTTTTGAAGAACAGTCAACTGGATTAATTGTCTTTTATTAAGTATAACAGAAAACCCAATAATTTCGAATTATTGCAGCTCATAATGGCGTATACCTCTGCAAAAGCTCGAATTTAAACCAAAAAAAAAAAAATGTAACAAGCTCAAACAATGAAGATTACATCCATGGCTGCCGACGAAAATGAAGAAAGCGGAAAAAAACTAAAAACCAACTGTCAAAAGTGAGCAAAATTCAAAATCTTTAGCATAAATAAATACAGAATAAACAGCAGCAGTCGAATTAGGAGAAGAAAAACAGCTTACAAATGGGCGGAGGATACTGAGCCGCAGAGAGTGAAGGGGGAAAAAATTGAAAACAAAAATTCGCCTGCGTTTGCGTGAAGAACCCTAAAAATTGGCAGAGAGAACCGCGATTCTTTTAAGCGGATATTTTTGTGTTAGACCCCTCATCTAGTCAGTATTTTTATTTCAACCCCAAGGCTTACCTAATTATTTTAGCTATTATTACTGATGAAAATAAATAGTGAAAACTTTGCAGGTTGATGTTCACTGTTAACGGCCTTCTGTTGTACCAAATTCTCAAAATTTACTATGGGTGTGTTTGTTTGAAGGATTTTGGTGGATTTCTACTGTTCATCCAATTTTTTTCCCCCAAAAACATCAAATCAAACACCTATTTTTCATTTTTTATATTATACTAAAAATCAATTTTACATTCAAAACATCACATCAAACCTTATTTATATCACATCATACAACTATTCAAATTCAAAATTTTTACTATTCAAATCCCAACTCAAAATTCAAACCCCCAAACAAACACACCCTATGTGAACGTATTTATTGAAAAAAAATATTAATAACTTTATTCGCAACAAGAGTATTATTTATTTTTTATGTCTAATATTTTTATTATTAATATTATATTAATTTGTAGTAAAAAAAATATATAAGTATAGTGTAATATAAAAATAATGATATTGGTGTAATGTATTGAAAGTTATAGGAATATTTATTATATTAGGTGTATATATAATTATTAAATTAGAAATATAGTATTTTAGGACGGACAAAAATAAAAAATGATATATCTTTTTGTGGGACAGAGCAATTTTTTTTTCACAAAATATTCAATTAATATCAAAGAATTAATATATTTATAATTTAAAAAATTTAAAAATAAAAATTCTGAAACTTACTCGCAGTTTAGATATGTAAATTAAATAAAAAAAAAATGATTGACGAATTAGAGTCAGAATTTATGAAATCATTAGAAAATTTTGACAAATTTGTTTTAATAATAATAATAAAAAAATAAAATAAATAAATGGATTGATATTATTAGGTTCTACTTACCACATGCAACAAATTGTATTATAGCACACACATATATATGTAATGTCTTAGCAAGTCTTATGTTGTTGTCTGGATTCAATCATTTACGAATTAAAATTAAATGCATTACAGAATAAAAAGGATAAACAAGTTTAGGTTTTTTTATTTTATTTTATTTTTTTAATATGATATTTTTTAATAAAAAAAATATATATATATAAGAAATTTAATTAAAAAATAAAGTAAATTAAGAAGTAATGTAATAAAATTAGTAACATATGTCGTAAATAAGTTTTAAATAGAGGTTAATAATTAAATGTTATTTGTTGATTTTTTCAAAATTAGTAATTGAATAAATTTAATGGACGAATTAAAAATGAAAGAGAATAAATTTGGTGGACAGAGGAAATATATTATAAAAATTTTCACTAATTTTATTTTTATTTTTATTATTTTTTTTAGGAAAAAACTTTAATACACAATTAATGATTTTTTTTTAATTTTTTTATAATTTCAAACACAACTTTATACTACACCAAAGATTTCATTTAAAAACATAATATAAATTAATAAAAAATTACAAAATACTTTATTAGTTTTATACTAATAGAAAAAGATTTGTACAAAAAATTTATATAAATATAATAATATTTTTAATGTTAAATAAAATAAAAAAACATAAATGTAACAATTGGATAAGTAATATTCACTCAGCATATATTTCAATAAAAAAAAAATATTATTTTATTTCATAAAAATATTATATCAAAATAAAAAATTTTTAAACAAAAATGCAAATGAACTGCTTATCTAAAATAAATTTAAAATTAAAATAAAAACCAAACAACCCCTGCATATATTAATCAATTCTACAAATAATATAATATTAATAATTGTGTAAGGTAAGGGAATAATGGAAGAATGACAGGCAGACTAGAAATGTATTTAAATGCATTGCCAACTCTCCAAACCATTCAACCACTTATATGTTTGATTAAACTAAGGCAATTAACATTATTTTATTTTATTTTATTTCATTGTTGTTATTTATTTATTTTTATGGAATAAAAGTTGAAATGAAAGTGCAATAATAATCTGACAATAAATTAAAATTAGTCCGACAATAAATTAAAATTTAAGATTTAAAATTCAAATGAATGATAACCCACGAAAAGCGGGTCTATACCCGTTTCCGTCGATGGTAAACCTGAGTAAGGCCAAGGCCCTTGCACCACATCAACCATCAATTATGTACATTTTGTATTGAAATCTCTAAAAATACTCTCATATAACTTTATTATTTTATCATTTTCATTTATATGCCAAAGTGTGATTATACCATATTCAATGAAAAGTTAGATCATTCTTTAAATTTATACTCAATATATATACTCTCTCAGTCCCGGTGTAAAGTTACAGTTTACTTTTTGCTATTATAATGGATTGCAGTGAAAAAAGATAAAAATACCGTGTAATATAAAAGTAATAACATTTATGTAATATAGTGTAAGTTGGAAGAAATATATATAAATTAGAAAATAGTAACCTTGTTTTGGAACGAACACAAATATAAAATGACAACTTTTCAATGAGACGAAGGGAATATATATATTTATTTTCACCATTGCTATTCACGGACTCCATATATTTCTTATACCTATTATATTTTAATCCAAAAAGTGTAGTATTACTAACCCCATAAAAGTTTCAATTTTTACCTTTATAAAAGTACAAAAATAATACTCCATCCGTCCCACTCATTATGTCCACCTTTCCATTTTCACCCACCTCATTTATTTTGTCATTTTTATACATTTTAATCTTATTTTCTTTAGCATAATTTTCCCAAATTTTACTATTTAAACTCTGCGTTTCCCGAAAAAAATATATTTTTCATCTCACAAAACATCTAATCAAACATTATTTTCATGTAAAACCCAAACCACATTTTTTCCAAACTCATCAAAAGAAACACATACATATTTTTATTATACGATAATTATTTTCACTAATACATTCTTAATTATTTACTAATTATACAATTTCTAAATTCTTGTGTTTACATTAAAACATATATAGATAGCCGGGACAAAGGGAGTATTAAAATACTATTTCTTCCAATCTCCATACTCAAAAGTTTTGATCACACTTTTAAGACACAGAAGGTGCAATTTTTTTAGCCCCGTACCCAGCCATACAATCATCTTTTTTTTGGACAAAACGTTGTAATATATTACCCATTAGCATATCTAAAGAGTCATCTTTTCAATCTCCAAAACACCCATTTGGCCTTTTTCCTAAACCAAAATATTTCTAATAACACATTAACTAGCGTGAAGTGTAAAAGAGAAACGATAAACAGTTACCTCGAGGCCATCTTATTTCTTCAAGAAGTACATTCCATCTCTGAATTCAAGCTTCTCTTCGGCGACAAGGCCCGCCAGAAAGCTTTGCAGCTGCTCCAGTGACTTATCATAGGCAGGATCACTTATGCAAAACATCTGTAATAAAAACAAACATCACGATTGTCTTCTTTTTTCTTTCGAGTTTTGATATTTTTAAGGTGAAATAAGTATTGGACTAGGATGTTCTGTATGTGTAGTAATCCTTGCTATGCAATCAGGGAAATATTTACCTTGAGCGTGTTGTGTATCCGGTCCAAAGCCATGCTGCCGAAATTTGTAAGCATCCCCATGATAAATTTCTGCAACAAAATTCATGAAAGAAAATGATCGCCAACTTATTAGCTAACTGATTGCATACATGAAGATTTTTGCAGCCACGTACCTCGTAAACAGTCATTTCTTTACGTAGTTGATCTTCAACGGATGCTACGGATATCTCTGCATCCTCATCGCCAGCCAAAAGCTCTTCACAGCTTCCGCCACTGTTGGGTCCAGCTTTTCCACTCTCGACTAGGGCCTCCACCAGAGTAAAGTCGTGGTCACCTGACTCTTGGATTGATTCTGCTAGAATTCCCTGCAAATAAAAAAAAAAAAAAAAAAGGAAAAAGAAAAGATTAAAAATATTAAAAAGCTAAAATGACAATAATTATACTTGAAACTTAGATGTCCGAATTTAGGGAAAAGAAGGAAAACCGATTGGTATAGAATTACTATACAGAAAATGAACTCTTAATGAACCTTGTTTATCCAAAAGTAAATCCTTTTATTCAAGACATCTACAGGTACACCGACTGCAGCAGCAAGATTCTTCGAAGTCCAACTGAAGGCATGGGAAGCAGTTTATGAGAGAATAATACATCCTTAAAATAAAAATAAAAATAAAAATCGTTGGCTTACCTAGTTTGGTCTTCGAATTGACTTATGATAGAAGCGTGAAGAGGTGTGACTGAGAACTGCATTGTTCTGTCTTCAAATTGCAGCTCTAACTGGACAAACAAAATTAACACATAAATTTTTCAGCGCCGTTTGAACAGAGAGACGTATCTGGATAATTTACATGGGCTTATAATATCAACTGCCGCAGTTTGTGCACCAATGTGGCAGAATAGTTTATCATGCTTCACCCAGTCCCAATAGACCATAATTTCTCAGGATTTGCATTGATCATATTAATCATGATGTTTTTCAGTAGGGGTGTTCATGGGAAAATGGTTCTTCAGGCTATGCATGTAAAGGAAGTTGGGTATTGTCATAAGTGTAGGTACAAAAGATTTAGCGGCATCTTAATGGCAAGCAGCTGACCTTTACAGTTCCAAGATTTTTCTTCCAAACAAGTTTGCGTGGGGTCTTAATTTCATGGAACCTATTGGAATAATCAGTTAGGAGCTGATCCACTGGTCGAGGTATATTAAGTGCCTCCTCCTGCATTTAGAAATATAACAATCAGGCAACTAAGCCTTTCTTCAGCAATCTTTGAACAAATAAGCAATTGCATACCAAATTTCTTTATGCATTTCAACTTCTATGAAAGCCATTGATTGTGAGATCAATGTGTTTGGGAGGTGAGCTTGCAGAAATTTAGATATGATTTGAATACCTGGATGGGTGGCCAGAAATTGGACGATATAATGGTAGCATTAAGATTGCCCAGAGATAACTCAAGTTCTCCTACTTCAGCAACTGCATTTGTTTGAACGCCACGGTCACAAAACCATTGCAAAGACATAATATTAAGTAATAACAATCTCACGTAGAAAACTATGTAAGGAAGCAACATGATTTCCCACAAGGATAAAAAGGAAAAATAAAATTACAGCAATTGCAAGACAAAACCTGGTTGAGGTTGTTTTTTGAGGGTTGCTTTTATATTTGTATTAGTCCTTTTGGAATCAATTAGATCATTGAGCATTATTTCACACCTCTGCATGCTGCTCTCACCGAAATGAATCTGCAAGGAACAAAACAAGAAATGTGATACATCAGAAGTGAGATACTCGATGGTATTTCAAGTTGAACAAACATAATATCTTCGACAATGACCTTGAGAAGTTCCAAAGTACGTATCTCTGAGTCAATGTCATAATCAGATTTATTGAGAAGCTTTTCAGCTAGCATTACACGGTACTCATTCACCAGCTGGTCCTTGGAACCAATTATTCCAACAATCATACCAAGAATATCAACTTTCCTTCGATTTCTACCACCCTTCAAAGGATCTGCCTCTACCGGATCAGGTTCCCAACTTAAAAGACAGACATTACCATAGGCATGTCAAACATTCAAAATTTAAAGGGACAATTCAAACATTCTCTTTTGTATATGAATTTTGCAAAAAGCTTACCTTTGGGCATTAATCCAAGCTTGCTTGTCATCAGTGTTGGCATCATCGTCAAGCCCAGAATTCTCTTGATTTTCTTCATCTCTGTTTAATTCTTCAAGAAGGCTGTCTCCAGCGGTTCCTGGTCCACTAGAATTACCACCAGCCCCATCAGTGAGCATAGTCACTATGCATTTAATGGTGTCCTTCCTTCCCCTCAAGTATTCTCTTATTGGTTCCCCAACAGCTTCAAGGAAAACACCAGCTGGATCTATTGTTCGAAGAGCTTTAATAGTTGAAACATATTGATGCAAGATATCATTGGTGGAGGCACCAGCTGTGAGTAAGCGAAATTTTAAAGCAGCTATGAAAGAATCAACAAGCTTTGCATGCTGCCCGGTATATTCAAGGCACTGCTTCAAGTCTTCAATTGCAGGGGCACTGAAATATTAAGCATTTACCTTTTCAGATGCATAAATAAGTAGATTGCTATTAATATTTTTCTTTAATTTCTTTATAGATGGAGAAAAGTGATGGACACACAAAGCCTAATGGCATGCTCTAAGTTTTCAACTCAAAAATAAGAAAACCATGTGTAGGCTTGGTATGACAAAGTAGTGAATATAAAACAAGTCGAAGTGAAAACAAAAAGAGGGAAATGTAAAAGGAAACTATTGTGGAAAACTTGCATGGTTTGACAAATAAAAAACTTTCACCAAAATCTATTGCACTTTTACAAAGATAATAAATGTGCAAGTCCAGCCACTAATTGGTTACAATACTGCATTTGAGTGCTTAACTTATTTGAACTATCTCATAAATTCGATCTAGCAGTGTGCATAAAGGTAAAAATCTAACCTGTCTGGGTAGTCGACAATAATTTCAAAAAGCTTGGCTATTCTTAGATCTTGCAATGTTTCATAAGCATAATATTCTAGGCGCAGCTTCCAACGAACAAGCTCCTCAGAAGGAATTTCACTTCCATTATATGTAAAAGATGGTTGAGATGCTAAGGGAGATTTCAAACCAGGAGAAGGGCACTCAATGCCATTGGAATCACCTAGGTAAGCAAGAAGTGCGTGTAAAAATTGAAGTGGGACAGCCTGCAAAACATAACTTGCTGTTTTAGAGGTCATAAGTTATCTCCTACTAACATCCTTTCATAACCACACTATTCTTTCAGTAACTTGAACTCCATGAAATTGCATAGTTCAATATCATGTAAAGGTATAGAGATTAAAGGAAGCTCTTTAACCACTAGAACTGAAACAATATCAATATATGTTACCTGTATCCACCCTTTAATGGATTCTAACACTGAGAACCTAAACTCGTCACCAGCCAGCTCATGTACTTTAGCCTGTGAAGGCACAAACTTCAGAGTGATAAAAAGCGCGTGCACACACACACACATCGACTAAATTAAAGCAAATCATATGAAACCTAGTAAATTTCATTGAAATGAAGTCCAAGATAGAAACATATGCTAGCAACAAGGCAAAAGAAAAAAAAATGACATCATGAAAAGAAAACATAAGAAACATGAGCCAATTTATAGATGATGATCTGTAATTTTTTACTGGTGATAGCATATACAACCTTAAGTAACAGAAATATAGCAGATGCATAGGCATCCTCAGCTATTGATGTAAATCCAAGGCTCCTAAGATCACGAACAACCACTCCAATGCTCCTTACTAATTTGTTGTTTCCTAAAATGGTTTTATCATGATGGGTTTCATCAATATCCATTTCCCCTGTTCTGCAATCTAGATCCATTCCATCATCAGAAAGTGGCTTGTTATCATTTTCAAAGCCTCTAGCCATAATTGCACTTAACTCCTCCAACCGCTGCTTGAAGTACCAGTGAAGTACATCTGATAATTTATGGACAGAAATGACATTCAGTTACAAAGTTAGTATTCAAAGTTCAAAGAATACCATCGTATGTAAATCATCCATTTCCTCCATCTAACCGTCCACTGTCATGGTTACGTAACCAGGAATGCAACGTGCAAGACATAGAGTTACACCAATAATCAATATGACCAAACACTATATATAACAATTGATCTGGAAGTATGTTAAAATAATTACAGTTTACACAATGAAAATTTTGGCCTGGAGCAGAAGCATATCCAGATTTACTCTGACAATATCAGCCGAGTACATAGTACAAGGAATAGGTAAATTCATATCAACTTATTATTAGATACATACTATACGGATTTTCTCGGACTCTAAAAAAGGACATAATTGTCAGACAAAGCTACAGGGGCATATATTCAATGGACCTAATATCATGACTAACATGTCCACTAGTGGGTATATAAATCATGGCATTTAGCAGAACTCAACAAGAAAGCATGTGAGACATATGCATGAGGTAAAAAGTACCTGGAAAATGCCTAGGTAGACTGGCCATGAGCACTGAAGATACAGAAAACTGATATTTTGACAATAAATTTCTCTCAGGCTCTAAATACTTCTGCTCCTTATATTTTCTTTCTCTGAACCTCTCTAAAGCATTAACTAACACCAAAAGACATTTCTCCTGGTATTGTTTTTCATATACTATTTCTTCCAACGCTTTGCGTAGTACATCCTGCAACTCACCGAGTTGATCCTGTTTGAAAATCCTTCAGAATCAGAAAGCTGAACACACTGATAAAACCCAATGTGTAAATCATCTACAACAGTTTAAACCTTTAGCAAAAATGGAAGTGTTTTCTGCCTATTTCCACGCATAGCACTTGGAAGTAACTATTAGCATTTGAATTATCATAACCAATATCATTTAAAACATTCGGGAAATCTCTACAGGTGTTGGAACAGCTATAAGTAATGAGCTTGCTGGTTTACTAAAGATCACACCAATGGGAAAGGTAAATGGTAGAATATAACTGAGGCTCTCCTTAGCCTTTTTACACAGCTCATCTATTTTAAGTTAGTCGAGGATTCAAGCCCTTACTTTTTCCACACAACGGATAAGCCAAAAACATTCAGCAGAACATCTTCCATTAGAGATAAAAGATAAGAAGAATCCCTTATATTCTTTTCTATATTCCTTAAAAAAAAAACAAAGTTCCTCTCAACATTTATCCAGCTCATTAGTATCGGACCATATTTGCTAACATCAATTATTTATAGTTTGTATTACGAGCTAGCATCTCCAGTAGCTGATATTCCCGGACCAAGCAATTAACCAGTTTCATCTAAACTTCTACTAGAAACAGAAAAAAATAAAACTGCTTAGACTGAATTGTATAAATTACCAACAGACGAACAAGTCACCTTAATCCACAATTTCTTAATCTGGAGATTTCAACAGTTAAATACTGGCTTCAGTTAATAAATAAGGTTCAATTTTAAGGTATTCGTGCAATTTTGTTTGGCCTGTCCGTCCTTGTTTTTGTCCTCTGATTTTTTGGGGTAATCTAATAAACACATAGGATGAATAAGATAACAAAAAAACTGTGTTAAATCACATATAAACATACTGAATCTTCCATGTCAAGATCTGCAGAATCTTTGTAGACAGCAAAATGCTTCCAAAATCTTGAGGCGGCATTTTTTTCAAATGCTTCCTATGGCAACACAATTACACAGAAACTTAGAATAGATAAAGACATTTTATATTTCAACTTTATAAAAAAAGTGATCTCCCATTAAGGAATGGAACACAATTAAACATAAAGATTTTCCTCTAATTAAAGAGTAAGGATAGATCAATCTTATGCTCCCCCATTTAATTATTCGAAATCTACCTTGTAGGCAAATTATGCTTAATTTAGACAAACTTCTGGCATAAATTAAATGGCAACTTGTACAGACTGTGAGGAAGTTACGATCTTCAGTTTTATTGTCCAATTATTCACATGTTACTGCAGATTTCACTTAGGGTGTATTCTCAAAAAATTTTACCATGTTTTTACTATTCACCAAAATTTTTTCCCCAAAAAATATCAATTAAATACTTACTTTTTGTTTATTATATTATACTAAAAATTAATTTTAAATTCAAAACATCACATCAATACATATTTATATCACAGTCGTACAATCCCAAACCAAAATCCAAATCCCCAAACAAACACACCCTTAGGGTGTTTGCTACAGGAACATGGAGATTTCTCTTGTTTGTTTTGAGTCAGAAAAATCAAAATTAAAAAAAATATATATTTCTCAATTCTCTGTTTCATTTCTCATATACATAGAGAAATCGAGAGAAATGCAAATTCAGACATACAGGGTGTGTTCATATGGTAATTCTTTTTTTTTTTTCTTTTTCTATTCAACTTTATAATTCTTTATAAACATAAATTATTTTATTTTATAAAACATCACATCTAAATTACTATTCAAATAGAAAACCTAAACAAACAAAAAAAATATATAAAAAGTCACCAACTAAACAAACTATATTTCTTCGCGGATCTCCACTCTACTAAAACCTCTCTTATCCAATCATCGTCTCTGCCTTGTCGATTCATTTTCTCTTTTTCACTCCACTAGAATGCAATGTATCATTTTCTCTAGCTTGATTAATCCATATTGCTACATTTATATGTTACATTTTTAGGCAGATTCTATGTTATACTGAACATAATAGTCGATTCTCATTTTCTTTTGAATTCTCAATTCTCTTTCTCTACAATTCTATTCCCTTATCATTTCTCTATCATTCAATTCTCTATACCAAACACACCCTCACAAGTTTCAAAAGTAAATAGAATGACCATGAAACATATCACTGCTAAGTGCTAAAACTATGCATCCGAAGCATCAAGCAGAAAAATATCAACTGTATAAAACATGTTCTTACATTGTTTTATGCTTCCGCGACAATTAATTGACATAATCAGAAATGTTCAGTTCAAATAAATTCAAAACGTTTTCAACGCAAGTACAAACATAAATTTCAACAAGGTAGAAGAAACCTGCACGGAGCAAAGGAAGTGTTCGACAAGTAGCGATTCAAGTCCAAGGCTGCAGAGATTCCGCACGAGCGAAGTGAAATCGGAAGCGAACGACAAATTGCCTTCACCTCCCAGCAGCGCTTCAGTTGCTACACAAAACGCATTCCAACTGTCCGTCATTTCTACAATTGAAGCTTCGTTCAGAGTATCGAGTACCGCCAAATTGCACATCGGCGATGATGATGAACTATTCGCCGCCGCCATTGCCGGAACAAACAAAAAAGGCACAACAAGGCTACGAATTAAAACCCTAGCTCAGACGTCTGATACGTTAAACCACCACTTCCATTAGAAGATTTAACAGCGCAAATTAGACGGAAGAACGCTTGTGGATTGAGCGCTTCTTGCTTCTGCTGCTTCTGAATTTTGCCATATGAAATGGCCGCCATTTTTAGCAGTGTGTAGTTTTTTCAACTGAGGTAGTGCAGACCGCAGAGGTTCTTTGACCCGCATGAATCGAGTAATAGGCCGGGTCAAATACGGGTCGGGTAATTATTTGGGCCCCTGATAAAGTGACTAGGCTATTTACTTCGGCCCAAATGGTCTTATTTTTTTAACATGGGACTTACAACAGTATCCTTCGTGTGCGCTAGGTAAACCTCCGACCAAAGCTAATAGCCTGCAAATTAGGTTCGACAAGACAAGTTACACTAGGGTGTGTTTGTTTGGGGGTTTGGATTTTGAGTTGGGATTTGAACAGTAAAAATTTTGAATTTGAATAGGTATACGATGTGATATAAATAGGTGTTGATGTGATGTTTTAAATGTATAAATTGATTTTTAGTATAATATAAAAAATGAAAAATAGGTGTTTGATTTGATATTTTTTGAGGAAAAAATTGGATGAATAGTGTAAATCCAATCCAATCCCCCAAACAAACACACCCAAACGAACCATGCGTGACAGACAAGACTCGGGGGTATGTAATTTGAATAGTAAAAATTTTAAATTGAAATAATTGTATAATGTGATATAAATATGTATTAATTTTTACTACTGTAATATAAAAAAAATCTAATAAATAGTAAAAACCGGGGGAAATTGGCTAAACGAACACACTCTAGCTAAAAATGATTACACGTACATGTACACGAACATGAGTAATTTGTCCTCGTCGAGGATTTTATTCGTTGTTCTTATAGTATCTTAATATTTAATCAGAAAAAAATAGTAAAATTTCTATTAAAAACTATATCGAAAAAATAGTTTAAAAAAAAAGAGTTTGAAATTAAAACCAAACACACTACGCAGTTATACTACTATACTACCCGTTGTCCTAAATTTTGTTGTAGTAATTTTTTTTACGACCAATTGTGGGTTCTATGGATCCCCGTTGACAATCTTTAGAAAAATGTTTACCATAGCTAATGATTCCAAACAGAAATGGTGACAATAAGACAAATATGGTTCTATCATTTTATGTACTGTCAATTTTACCAATATTTAAAGTATATCAATCGTTTTATGTACTATTAATTTTACTACATTTAGGGCGTGTTTGTTTGGGGGATTGAATTTTAAATTTACTATTCATCCAATTTTTTTCCTTCAAAATATTAAATCAAACACCTATTTTTTATTTTTTATATTATACTAAAAATCAATTTTACATTCAAAACATCGCATCAACACCTATTTATATCGTATTATACAACTATTCAAATTTAAAATTTTTACTGTTAAAAATCCCAATCCAAAATCCAAACTTTCAAATAAACACAAAGTATATCAAAATTTTCAGTATTGTATAAATTGATACCAAAAGTTTTGTATATGAAATACGTTATGATTAAACATATAGAGGGAAAAAATTAGTATATATATATATATCATATTTTTCTTATTAAATACTAATTGATTTTACTAATATTTTTGGTACGATATGATCTCTATATAAAAAAAATAAAAATGATGCATTAATAAGGATTTATAGATATCGAAAATATCAATATAATTTACAATCATACAAATGTTTTAGATAACATATATTGATATATATATATATATATATTTATTTATAGATAATATACAATCATATTTTTAAAAAAAATTAGTACAATATACAATGTATTTTAGTATCAATATGAAGAAAATTATATACAAAAAATATCAGTATATCATGTTTATCGTACTAAAAGATATTGATTTTACCAATATTTTTGGTACGATATGGTCTTGTATAAAAAAAATTGACCTATTGATATAAATTTATAAATATCGAAAATATCAATATGATATACAATCATACCAATTTTTCGGTACAATATTTATTTATATTTATAGATACTATACAATCATACCAAAATTTTCAGTACATCATAATGAATTTATAGATACTTTTTTTTTTTTGGTACAATATACAATATATTTTAGTATTTTCAGTATATTGTACTGATCTATCCTTAAATTTGATGACCATTATAGTCGTTGCCGCCCTATCATTTAGGCTTCAATCCGTCGTGGCCTTTTCATCAAGTCATCAAATTTTTATTTATTTATTTTTTTAAGACATGAAACATATTTTTACGACATTACGGAGACCTGTGTTTTTTGGACCACATCGACCTGCACTTCTCGCTCGTTTCAATTACTACGACTATGGATTCATTACAACCTTAAATCGAGAGTGGTCCAATTGCGCTGACATTTATATTGCACAAGCTAAAGGGCGTACGATTCGCGAGCAACGGCTTTCTTCGAGGAGTTATTAATGAAGAAACTTAAGCCTTCTAATTTTTCTGCTATTGCATCATCGTACTCTCTTGCCTAGGTTGAGTTGAAAGGCCTTTACTCATTCTGTCTATGTCTGAAAAATTGTAAAGATACTCTTAACTTGACATTACATATGAACCCACAAGCAATAAATTATCGAACATGGTCTGTATCTTTCGAGTAATACGTGGAGACAAGGCGCGTGATTTAAATACTGTTCGATTGTTGTGTATTTACTTCTTGGCGTAGTATTTTCGAGTTTGAGGTTGAATTTTAAATCGGTAAATTTAAATTACTTCGAGTTTGAAGTTGGTTGAAAAATTCGCCAAGAAAATGGTTTAAATCTTGAATAATTTCTAGTCTTAATATATTTTTAGGTTAAATAGTTGTTGGATATAATAATTTATATGAAAACTGGATATTGAAAATTGAAAAATTGCTCACTAAGACATTTAAAAACAAAAATTAAAAATAAAGGTTTAGATTGGGTGTCGAATGCCAGAAATTTAATTATCTTAGTTAATTTATTATATATTTTAATTAAAAAAAACTATAATTTTTTTTTTGAAGACATATATAGTTTGATCCAAAGCAAAAATGAAAACAATAAATACATAGAACTTTATCAAATCATTGATTTAAATATTTAAAAAAATCATATTCAATATTAATTTTCATGCAAAATACAAAAAATCAAACAACTTTTTATCTCAAATTATATAAGTGTTTTGAAATTTTGAGTTAGGTCCAAAAATAATAAAAAGTGGATTTCTAATGTAATGTTTTAAATAAAAAATATGTGTTGATTGCAACTATTTTTTTTTTTTTTCTTTTGAAAGATTTTATTTTATTTTATTTTTGTTTTGAATAATGCGAAGAAAACAAGTTTACAAACATTAGTAAATTGTGCAACAAAAGATTATGAGTTGTCGCTGGTTATGGGACAAGGGTTTGTTTCGTCTAATCAAAGACACACGTTATAAATTAATGTCTTACAAAAAAAATCCCGAAAAATAAAGAATGCATGATGTCGATTCATCTGTAGAGCGTGATAGCAACGGATGTACATACAAATAAAAATAGGATTCATTTCCTATCTACTCCCTCCGTATATTTTCAAATGGGTCATTTGGAGTTTTGTAGTAGATTAATAAATAATAGTATTTTATTGATCAGTGAAAATGTATTAAGTTTTTGACATTTTATGTACAAAGTAATTATATGTGTAATGATATATTTGTAATTTAAATAAAAATTAATGATATTTTGGTATTAGTGTATGATTATTTTTACTAAAAATAAAAATGAGTACTTTGAAGTGTGACATACGAAAATGGTAAAAAAAATACTTTGAATATATATATATTTGTATGTATATATCTTAATTTGATTGTGGGCTCTAGAAATGGAAGTAGGTGAAATGTAATGGCTATGGTAACACTAACCTCCATTAAAGGCCTCCTTATAATTTGCAGCTGGAAGATACATTTTAATTGTCCTCTTATTTCTTGGTAAGAAGAATGGACAATTCAAATTCATGTTTTAGTTTTCGATCACTTTATTTGGACCATTCATTGTGTTTGTGTTTGTGTTTTATGTCTTTCGATGGTCATTTGGCAGTGTGATTTTGTTTTTGCCGTTTGGCGCGAGGTGTTTGTTTGTGTATGCGATATTTCAGATAGAAAATAGACGTTGAATGTGATATTTTTTTTAGAAAAAAAAAAAAAAATTATATTACTCCCTCCGTCCCAGATACCATGTTCACGTTGCCGTTTCTGTCCGTCCGACGTACCATGTCACTTTCCTTTTTTGGAAAATGATTACACACTTTAATATCATTTAAATTTTTAAATTTTTTTTAATTTTAATTAAACTAATTAGTTATCTTAATCTTAATTTATAATTATTTATATTATAGGATATTATTTTCACTAATACATTCTTAATTATCTACTAATTACACCTCTCTTAAAATACTAATTATACCCCTCTTAAAATACCGTGTCTAAATATAGCAGACACTGTATCTGGTACGAAGGGAGTATATTATATTTTTTTAGGCCGTCCGTATAATGTATTGGATCGCATGGTAGGTTTTAACCTACATATCTATAAATATTTTATCTATATCATTTGTAATTGAACACTTAAAATACTATTGAAAATATCTGGTTTGATCGTCCCAGATCAAATTTTCGCATTCTTGTGTGTGTGTGAGTGTTTTTTTATTTATTATTATTATTATTATTATTTTAAATTTACTAATTTTCTCAACAAATTATTTAATAGTAACATAAAACTTCCAACTACACGTCGTGACTTACAACAAAAACACCCTTTACTCTCATTTAATGCTATTTTTGTATGGATGTCACGTCGCCTTACGTACGTGCAATGCATTATATCAATGTTATCGACAACAATTCAAATAAATGACAGAAGGGAAAAGAAATATTATAAATACATTAATGTTCAATAATCAAGATAAGAATGATTTAATATAAGCCAAATTTAAGTATGAGAATTATTAGCAGTGATTCAATCAAATTATGAAGGAGACAAAATATTACAAATATAAAAATGTTTAATAATCATGATAAGAAAGATTTATAAGCCAAACTTAAATGTGAGGTTGTTTAGTTTACTTTTTTTTTTTTTTTTTTTTAAATATAAAGTTTAAAAACAAATATTCTCTCCGTCTCATATCTATATATCCATTTACTTTTTGGACAGAATTTTAGAAATATTAGTATTATATTGGGATAAAATAGAAATAAAAATAAAAAGACTAAATTAACCATATAAATGTAATGACATTTGTGTAATATATTGTAAATTATAAGGGTATTTGTAATGTTAGGTAGATAGTACCATTACTAAAAAAAAATTAGATATTTTGTTATGGGACGGACAATGGAAAAATGGATAGATTGTCAAGGGACAGAAGGAATATATTGGGAGATGATGCAGAATATACATCACAGTTAGCGTTAGAATGTACACCTGCTATTTTTCGAGTGTACATCGAATAATTTGTGATAGAGTTAACCAAGGGTGTGTTCGTTTGTAGAATTTTAACAAAATTCTACTATTCATTCAATTTTTTTCCCCCAAAAATATCAAATCAAACACCTATTTTTCATTTTTTATATTATACTAAAAATTAATTTTACATTCAAAACATCACATCAACACCTATTTATATCACATCATACAACTATTCAAATTCAAAATTTTTACTATTCAAATCCCAACTCAAAGTCCAAACCCCCAAACAAACACACCCCAAGAAGATGCTGGCTTCCGCATTTTGTCTATAATTGATTGTAACCACTTTGTTATAAAATGTAACACAACTAAAAAACACATCTGTGAATATCAAATTTACGAAAACTCAGACATTCCATTGTTATTGATCATCAAAATTAAAGTATATATATATATAGGTACCATGAAACAGACTCTAAGCAAAATAATTTAACCTACAGATAAAATCAAATCGTAATATAAATCTATCAAATATAAAATAAACCAATAAAAAATAATCTAAACAAATATGCGATATTGGAACAAAGAGTAATATGACATTACACATAATGCAACAAATATATATAAATGGGCCTGGCCCAGGCCCATTAACATTATAAAAGCCCAACGCATATTATTTTTTAACACATTTGTGTAAATAGAGTTACAATGAGATTAAATATGATATACATATATATATATATATACATATATATATTCTATTCTGTAAATAAATTTACACTTCATACAAAGGTTGTATCTGAAAAACCAAATCATTCGAGTGTAAAAATTGATTGGAAATTGAATGCAAACTTCAATTCGACATTTATGTTCTTCCCTACATTTCCAAAAACCAACAATTGGCTTTTGTGGTAGCAATCTGAGATCCAATAGATATTTAACTTTGTAATAAATATTGTATTGATTATAATGTAAGTTTCTAGTTGAAACAATCACTGCCTTTCAAGAAAATGTCAGCAATATTATTTATAGCCACACTGTACAAAAATAATATACGAAACCCTAATTATTGTCGTTGATTGTCTTGTCGATCGATGTGTCAAATTTACATACATTTTAACTTCGTAATCGGGTGTGTAATCTTGTCCTATTTACTTATGCGAGTCTAGTAAATATCTAATATTGGAATATAATATCGTCGTTAATTAATTAACCGTACCTATAGAAACTCGAGAGAATATTGTTTCATTTGTTTTGATAGGGTTTCGATTTATCAATCCGCACTAGAAGATGAGATTCGGATAAGAAATGTGATGATAATAACGCTCGATAAATAGTGTTTTTCTAATAATTTAAATAGAAAAAATAAAACAAAATTGCATTATTCTTCATCGTCGCTTTGAAAATATATTTAGAAGTATCTAACATTTTATTTTTCTTGAGTTTTTTCAATTTTTATATACAATTTATCGGTTTTCTATATATTGTTTCTTATAAAGTTATCATATTCAATTACTATTTAAACAAAAAATAAAATAAATGTTAAAATACAAAACCAAACACAAAAGGAACAAACCCTAAGGGTGTGTTTGGTACAGAGAATTCGCAGCGAAATGAAAATGTTTTTATTTCTCATGTTTATTTGAGTCAGAGAAATGGAAGTTGAGAAATAAATCATTTCCATTTCTCTATTTTCATTTCTATCCTATATTCAGATAAATGGAGAGAAATGGTGTTCCAGTATGTATATATATTTTTTTATTTTTTTATTTTTTTAATATTTAATTTTTATAATTATTTATATTATATTATTTCAGTTTTACAAAAATTATTTTTAATTTATCATTCAATTATTTAATTTTTTACAAAAATTTATACAAAAATATGATCTTACAAAACTTCGTATACAATTTATAATTTTTTGTTTTAAAAAAAGTCACCATAAATATTTTTTTATGATTCTCACTTGCTAAAACTCTCTTTTGTCCGATCCATTCATTTTCTTTTTTTTACATTTCTCAACTGAATTCTCTATTCTACCAAACAAGAATTAATTCTCATTCTCTCCTCAATTCATTTTATTTCCAATTCTATTTTCTACTCTCATTTATCTGCAATTCCATTATTTGTACCAAATCGCCCCCTAAAAGTGCCTTTGGTACATAAGAGAATGAAATTACAGAGTAGAGAATGGAATTGAGTAGAAAATGATAATTAATTCTCTTGTTTGGTAGAATAGAGAATTCAGTTGAGAAATGTAAAAAAAAAAAGATGCAGATATATGAATGATTAAACAAGAATAAATGATTAACCGGATAAAAAGAAAGTTTTAACGAATGAGAATTCATGAAAAAAATTTTTGGTAATTTTTTTTTAAAAAAAAATTATAAATTATATACGATGTTTTTTAAGATTATATTTTAGTACAATTTCTTAAAAGATCCTAAAAATTAAGTACTTTAAAAATAAATTAAGTTTATTTTTTGTAAAATTGAAATAATATAATTTTAAAAAAATTATAAAAATTAAATAGTATAAAAAAATTTAAAAATTAAAAAATTATATATACTACAACATCATTTCTCACAATTTCTCTGACTCAAACAAACAAACAAAAGAAATGATACAATTTCCATTTCTCTGGCCTCATTTATCTGTACCAAACACAACCTAATAGAATGTAAACAATTTCTATGCTTTCTACTAATGTACAAGTGAAATACAAAATTAGTATTTTAAATAATGCTCACTCTATCATAGCTATAAGCATATCAATTTTATTATATTGTATTGTCCACAATTTTATTTTTTAATTTAATAAATATGATCATACATATTTTACATTTAACTTAAATTACAATCATACCGTCGTACACACTGTCATTCATAAAATATCAATATTGATTTTTTTTTTTTTTTACAAAAAGTAAATACATACACACATTCATTCGGGATTGAGTGAGTATAACTCATACACTTTATTTTAAATCAAAATACGATCGACACAAATGAAAATTTTCACTATAGAGCGAAAGGCATGCAAGAATAGCCGACCGCCGTGGCGCTCAATAATTCGAGGCCTTTATTACAATGTGTCGTATGTTATAGCAGCAGTGTTAATATGTTGGGCCATGGTATCATAAACAAGTCATCACCTAACCAAATTAACTGAGATTGTACTCCAGATTGGATTGCAACTTAATAGTATCATCAATACATGCTCAACAACATACATCTATACATGCCACTTGAAAAATAGCTTGTAATAAATAAGTACGGGACGGGGACGGGTTTTGCAGGATCCATAATTTGCCTCATAAACAAAAAAGATATAAGGTTACGGAATTAACTATAGAACTCTATTAGATGACCCACGCCAACTTAAATCCGTTGGGTCCAGTCCCGATTCGAAATTCCATTTTTTTTTTAACCTCCAATAATTAAAATATATCTATAGTTTTTTTTTTTTTTTTTTGTTTTACTTTACTTTACTCATGTGATATGATATAATAATTAAAAAATAAAAATAAATCAAATATTGTAATTTTGAAAACACCAAACAATCAAAGGGTTAATTTGTGGGAAAAAAACAATACAATATAATACTCAATATATATGGCTGCAGTTAAGAGTGTTTTTATTTTGTAAGATATGATTATAATACGTAATATTATTTTAATTAATTATATGATCACATGATAAAATAATTCAATATTTATTTTTCCTAAAATACCATTGATTATATACTATAATTAATATTAAGTTAACTATTGATGAAAAGCAAAATAGTTTTTTATATTAATATTACCTTAGTATTATTTTATTCTTCCTATAAATGATGGGTTAATAATCTTCAATTAAACTCGGCATAGTACTGACAACACACGAATTATAGAGAGACAATACAAAGTATTATATGTTATTGTAATATAAAAATAGCAAATAAACCAATTAATTTCTACGTTCAACCGAAGATTTACCGTTGCGGATTCTTACATGATATATATATATATATTATGAAAGAAAATTGTTTAATTTGGAAATGCTATCCAAAGTTTGTCAAACAAATTAAAGATGAAAACGTGATGACTATGATTTTTGTCTGAATTATACTTTTGAAATTGTTACGAAAATTCCAAAAAATCAAGAAGAGACAAATAAGGATACAAGAACACAAGAATTTGGTAACCCAATTCGATCAGAATGATCTAAGTTTGGGAGCACTGACAAGCCAAGAATTTTACTATAAAGTATGCAAATACATGTTAAAGTGAAAGTACATGCATGGATATTTATAGTCTAAGTTTATGCCAATAATATCCAAATCATATATCTAAATATATGATGTAATATCTGAATCATATTTAAATCATATCTACTGTAATTTTTTTTTTTTTTTTTTTTTTTTGTTAGGTGGTGTCATTTTGACAATTTGCATTTTATATTTATTAATGATTTAGACATTTTTTGTCACCACACGTACATGAAATATTAAATCTTCCCAAAATTTGGCAATCATGCACTTCACAAACTTTTATTCACATCATCACATGTTGTCCCAAGAAAGATAAGTTGTGTTTAGATATATTTTGTATGTATTTTGAAATTAGTTTAAAGTAAAATAAAAAAATAATTGTGTAATATGTTATAAATAAATATTAAATATATTATTTTAAATAAAAAAAAATAAAGTAAATTTTTAATGTAATATTTGTCATTATGAATCGACTTCGAATTTAGAATATTTGCAATATTTCCTCTGAACACTACAGAATTTCGCTAAATTTCTTAAGAAAAGTTTTCTGGCAAAAATTTCAAGATAAATAGTCACGAAAATTTTGTACTCGACTCAATAAATTATTTTAGTATGTGTTTGTTATTAATGAGATATGTTTCGACATTTGTAGCTCTCTAATTCTATACTAGAGTATTAATTTATCAATTGTCACATATTCGTATAAATAGTTCAAGACACTTTGATCGAGACATGTATTTTTCTAAATCTAAAAAAATTTAGCTTGACAACGATCCCAAACATAGGATTATTTAAATGAGAAATCGAATATTTTCTATCGTTTTTTTGTGCTTCTTCAATTGTAATTTTTTCACAACACTTCTTTAATGATCGATTAGGAGAATGATGAATTTGGCCGTAAACGGGCTATAGTTGAAATTTTGATTTTACGGTTAAGTAATAAGATATTGTTTAGTTTTAAATTGAGTTATAATATATTTATGATTACTAATAAATTTCTAAAATTATGTGTGTTTGTTTGTGGATTTAATTTTGAGTTTGAATTTTTTAATAGCAAGAGTTTGAATATAAATAATTGGTTGATGTTATATAAATAGATATTGGTGTGATATTTTGAATATAAAATTTATTTTTAGTAGAATGTGAAAATAACTAGTTTTTTTCATATATTGTAGACAAAAAAAATTGTGTTATATTTTTATAAACACAAAATTTGTACAAATTATATTTAATTTAAATATATGCGGATCCTATTCTCTATTTGGATCATTTGATTCTCTTCCCCCAGGTGATCAATTTTTCTAACTTGGATTTGGATGACTTCTTTGATCCGAAGAGATTTTGGTTTTCGGTTTGACTTTGCCGGCTTTTGGAGGGCTCTGATATCCATGTTGGCGATTTTGATCGTCGATTTTGGATTGATGCCTCTTTTGGATGATCCAGCGGAATTTATCCTTTGCTTTGTCTTTGAAGAGGTGGATTTGGTGCTCCATAACGCTTTTGGCGGCGTATCCCTTTGACTTTTGGATCGAAAAGGGCCTGGTTTGCGCCTTTTATGAAGAACGCAACGAACATCTTGAAGCTTTTGGAGCGACTTTGAAGGCCCTTCCTTGGCTTTGATGGATTCCTTAATGGCTTTGAAAGCTTTGATCCTTCCTCTGGCTCGAACATACGACGAAGAACGTTAACTCCATCGATTCGCCAACCAATATTGGATCATTTGTCCAAATCGGTGACTTTTCGACGAAAAACGCTTCGAAGGACACGAAGAACAATAAAGAACATTGCAGAGTAGAGAGACTTACCCTTGCGCGAATTTTCAAATGAATTTCGGTGTCTCAAATGAACTGGCCATGACTCCTATTTATAGGGGAGGGTGGCCTTGGCTTCCTTTTCGAATGGTGCCACGTGGATGGAAAGATTTTATAATCTTTCTTTTTCCATCGGATGCCGTTTTCCATTTTTGGCGGATTTGATTGTGCACCTTCCTTTCTAGCCAAAATCTTTATATCATTGTCTTTTTTTGGAAGATATTAATTTATATACTTCCTTTATTGACAAGATCTTTATATCATTGCCTTATTTGGAAGATATTAATTTATATATTTCATTTATTGACAAGATTAATTTATTTTGCTGCCAAATTTATTATGGCTCTATTTATGCACGTAATATTTGTACGATATCTTCCATTTTAAGCAGATTTTTTGCATTAATGGTTGATATTTATTGTACAGAAATTAACATATGTGCATAATTAAATACCATATATTTATATTATTGGAATTTTATTTTCTTCCAAAATACATGATATTTAATTTAATTTAGATATTTAATTTTTAATGTCTACATATATATTTATAACAAAAATAAATAGTTTTTTTTTATTATTTTTTTACGAGGA
Source organism: Andrographis paniculata (assembly GCF_009805555.1). Taxonomy (NCBI): domain Eukaryota; kingdom Viridiplantae; phylum Streptophyta; class Magnoliopsida; order Lamiales; family Acanthaceae; genus Andrographis; species Andrographis paniculata. The sequence continues at coordinate 512,341 of NW_026137600.1, forward strand.
ACCCGCATCCGCTACCCGAAAGTGCACATTGGATAAACCTCCGGCCGAACCTATTGTTTTTTTCAAATAGTTGTTTGATTTGTGGAATTGTGGTGTTACATAATATGTAACATCATACTTCATGTAGGACCTATTCAAAACCTTTCATTTTTATCTCTTAAAAAAAATATTTTATCTATATTTAAAATTTCACACCTTTTATGAATTTTTTTTATATTAATTATAAAAATAAATATATTTTTTTTTATTTACTTGTATTATATGAAATTTTATTCTCTACAAAATTATATTTATATGATATACTTTTTTTTATTGCGATATAATTTTTAAAATATTTAAATACACATTTTAATTTTATTTTAAAACTACAAATATTATTAATTACATTATAGAATAATAAAATAATATCATAAATCATTATTATTATTATTATTATTATTATTATTATTATTATTATTATTATTATTATTAACTGATTAAATATTATAATCTTAAATACGGTGTCATTGATCATGAGGGAGGATAGTTGTTCCGGAACAGAGAGAATACTTAACAAATGTAAATAAATTTAATTAATTTTATAACATATAATATCATATTTCATGTAGGCTCATTCAAAATTCTTCTCAATAAAAAAAAATATATTTTTATCTATATTTATTTTTTTCTATTTTTTTTATAAAATTAGTTCATATTAATAATAAAGAAATAAATATTTTTTTTTATTTATTTATATTGATAAAATTTAATTATTTACAAAATAATATCAATATTACATATATTTTTATTGAGATATAATATTTAAAATATTGAACAGTATAATAAAAAAAATAATAATGATATAAAAAAATAATAAAATAGTATTACGATTTATTATTATTATTAATTAATTAAATGTAGTATTTTCTTTCTTTCGACTTTACGAGTCCTATTTATCTTTTATGTTATTGTACTTAACATTAAAAATATTCTTATATTTGTATATTTTTTGCACAAATGTCATTATAATAGTATTATAAGACACTAATAGAAGTATTTTTGTCATTTTCTCTTAATGTGTATTATTTTTCATAAAATATTTAATATTTAAAAATCAACATACAAAAAGTAAATGAGACATCCGAACAGAGATAATATTTTAATCAAAAATTAAAACTAGTTTAAAATTAAAATATATAATTTTTTTTCATAAAAAGAAAATAACAAAATAAATAGAATGAATAAAAAAAAAAAAAAAATGAACATAGTAAGCGCCACAATGAAAGTATATCATTTGTTATGAATGGAGACTGTACAAAATAATTAAAAAAATAAATAAATTGCTCTGAAGGCAATAAGTGATATTGATGGATGAGTGCTGAAGATGATAAATGTAATAAGGTACAATGGCTGCTGTCACGCCTTCTCTAACTATAACAAATATATTAATTTTATATACTTAACGAATCTCTACAGTTTATTAAAAATATCGAAATATATAGTACATTAAATTAATATTAGTTAATTATGTGTTTGTTCAGGGGTTTGAATTTTAAGTTGGGATTTGAATAGTAAAAATTTTGAATTTGAATAGTTGTATGATGTGATATAAATAGGTGTTGATGTGATATTTTAAATGTAAAATTAATTTTTAGTATAATATAAAAAATAAAAAATAGGTGTTTGATTTGATATTTTTGGGGAAAAAAAATGGAATGAATAATGAAAATCTAATCCAATCCCCCAAACAAACACAGAATATCTCTAAATGTATATTGATAACTATAAAAAATTTAAGTATATAAAACTTTTTGATGTCCTAAAATTTCATATTGTATGCCATACCAAAATACTTCTATAACATATTGTATTCGAATTTCAATATATATTAATTAATTCAATTAAACTTAAACTAATGTTAATATTGAATTTTATTTTTTTTGTTTGAAAAAAAAAATTAGTATATATTTTTTTAAATATTATTACTATATTGTCTTCGTACTCTTCAATAAAAATACAATATTCTATCTCACAAAAAAATCACAAAGTACAAACAAATTAAAATACAAATTAACCAAACACTTTCATTAATTTATTAGTAAGGATTAGCTTATTGGCATTTTATATTTACTTTTGCGTACACCATTTAATTTATATTATAAATATTATAAGTGTATTTATTTAAAGTTTGATTTTGATTTTTAGTTTGAATATTTTATAAGATAAAATATTCTATTTTTATAAATCATTATTGCTAAATAAACCCTATATAAGTTTATTACTATTATTTTATGTCTTCTCCATTTTTTATCATTCAATTATTTAATTTTCTCAAAAAAAAAAAAATGATTTAATATATATATAAACTTTTAAAAAAAACCCTATTTATACAAAATTAGTGTGTCATTTGCAAAAATACTTTCATTTCATTAGTATACCAAAAAACCCTATTAGCAATATACAAAAAAAAATAAAAAATATGGTTTTTGTATACACAGAAAAAATTGTAAAAATACTTTCATTCAATCAGTGTCTTATAATACTAATAGAAAAATATTTAAACAAAAATTTATACAAATATAAAAATATTTTTAATCTTAATACAATGACGTAAAAGGTAAATACAACCCTTAAAAGCGGACATATAGAGTTCTAATTATAAAATAAAATAAATAATAGGTATATTTTTTTTTCCGGCTCTTCTCTCTTCAAAGGTGTTGTTGTTTTGGTCTGAATTCATGTTGAATTGTTGATGTTTATCTTTGTCGGCTAGTTATATTGTTAATTTTTTCGGTTTTCTAATAATTTTTTTATTGGAGTTATTATTATTATTATTATTAAGTTTGAATTTTTCATGTTTTCGGGTCTATTTCGTGTCAAATTTTTTGGATTAGTTCAGGTGACTTGAAATAAAATCAGGTTGATTTGAACCTGACAAAAAAATTCATGTCGTCTTCGGATTTAGAATTTCGGAATGAAAATCGGAATTAAATTGATAAATTCTTTTTTGTTATTCCTACAACTCAATGTGACACATATACGACCCGAAAATACAAATTCACCGCCCATTTTTACCCTATTTGAATGTATCTATTTATTTATTTATTTATTGTATTATGAAGATGGGACTGATCACTTTAGTAGAATAATGGATAAAATTAATATTGTTATTTTTTTGGTTGAAGAAATTAACTCCACACATTTATTTTGTGTATATTGAAAATTAAATATCAAATACCTATCAACCATTTCTCTTTTCAATGAATATTGTGTTTAATTTTTTTTGGTTGAAGAAATTAATTCCACACATTATCTTTAACCAAAATTTACAATAATATCAACTTACAATGAGCACAAAAATATTTTGTTATCATTTATCATTATGCTTAGAAGTTTGTTTTTAATATTTAGAATGAGATATTGCTTGGCATATGATGTAAATATATATATGTCATCAACAATTAATTTTAAAATTTGTATTGAAGTATTTCCAAATTATACTGCAATAAACATACTCCCTCTGTCCCGGTGCAAGGTTGTTTATTTTTTACACGTAGATTTTTTAATATTAGTATTATAATAAGCTGCAGTGAAAATGACGAAAATACCCCTATTAGTTCTATAATATAGTGTAAGTTGGAAGGATATTTATTATATTAGGTAGATAGTACAATTACTAAATTAGGAAATGGTAACTTTATTTTGGGACGGACGAAAATGGAAAATGACAACCTCTCAATGTGACGGAGGGAGTATTTAATTTCTATATAACTTTATATCGAGTTTTATATTTATATATATATATATATATATATATTTGTTTATCTAGGAGATAGATTGAAATATAAAATCATAAGTTGATCACATTTTAAATCTTTATGATTTAAAATCATTGGAGAATGGTGCCAATTAAAATTCAAAAGATAATAAAAGAACACACCCAATATTTATAATCCACAATGTAATTATTAATTAAATCAATATAGATGCATGCATGCATGCATCAACCCTACTTATATATTGGATTAATTAAAAAAATATTGTGTCGGGACCAAAAAATAACAACAGATCAATTTGATGCATCATCACTGATATACATTTACTGTTTTTCTTTCTTCAAATAGAATTTTTGTACCTCAGATATCGTGGCTCTATTATAGCCTCCTAAATTGTATTTTTTTTAAATATATATATATATTTATTTATATTTATATTAATATATGTGTAATGTGTCACTTAATATGTAACACCATATATAAATTAAATTTTAGTTTGTTCCTTTAAAGTTTGGTTTTGGTATATATGATACTAATTATCAAATTTTTAATGATCAAAACATCAATCATATTTCTTCATAATGTGAAATCTAAAATTCAAATTGTAATTTTATTGAAACATTATTATTATTATTAGGGAAAAAATTATTTTTGGTCCCAATATAACCAAAATTCATCAATTTTGGTCACAATATAAAAATCTTATCAATTTTGGTCTCAATATAACTAAAACTCATTATTTTTTGTCCCAATATAAGGTTTTTATCAATTTTAGTCTCAATATAACAAAAAATCATCATTTTTTGTCCCAATACAATCAAACCTTTTTTTTTGTCCCACACCGTCAACAAAACCGACGAAAAATGCTGACGTGAAAAGAAATCAAATCTTATATTTATATTTGAAGAAATTGCATAATCTTGCAGCAATTTCCATCGGTTTGTTGACGGTGGAACAAAAAAAGATAAGATTTGATTATATTGGGACAAAAAATGATGAGTTTTGGTTATATTAGGACTAAAATTGATAAAAAAATTTATATTGAGACCAAAAATGATGAGATTAGGGCAAAAAAATGATGAGTTTTGGTTATATTGAGACCAAAATTGATGAATTTTGGTTATATTAAAACCAAAAATGATTTTTTCCCTTATTATTATTATTATTATTATTATTATTATTATTATTATTATGCTTCCTTATTTTTAATAAAAACATACTTATTTTTTTATATAAAACTTCATATCCAGTTACTATTTTGTCTAAAAACCAAAATGAAAACCAAAAGTTAGAAAAACGCACATTAAATATCTCTATTTAAATGGAGCTTTACCTAGCTTGAAAATTAAAATAAAAGAACACACCATTAGGGTTTTCTTGTTTTAGTTTTTAATATTTATAATGTAAAATAGTTAATAGTTATTGAATGTAATATTTTTTATGGAAAAAAAAAATATATTGGATACATTATTTTTGAACATTAATTAAAAGCTTGAATAGAAAGAAAAATGCATGATAGAAAAAAATAATAATAATAAATTGAACAAACCCTAATTTATTTTATCTTGAGAATTTAGACACATTTTTTCAATAGTTATGGACACACAAAAACTGAATAAGTTAAATTATGGAATGGTACCATATATATATATATATATATAAATCTTGGTTCGGTAAGAATGAAATAAATATTTCGGGACAAGTAATGGTAAATATTCTGTGGGGATATATTACAATCTGTACAATCAACTTTGTTGGGTAAATAAACTAATTAATAAATATACTTACACACATATATATATATAATAAAAAATAATATTTTCATTATTTATTTTTTTAAAGTTTGTGTAGTTCTATTGTGAATAAAAATATATTATTTTTTTTTATAAAATATCGTGCTCCCTCCATCCGGTGCAAGGTTGCTGTTTACTTTTTGCACGTAGATTTTTGAATATTAGTATTATAATGGGTTATGGTGAAAAAGATAAAAATATCCCTATTAGTATTGTGTAATATAAAAGTAAGGATATTTGTGTAATATAGTATAAGTTGGAAGTGTATTTATTATGTTAGGTAGACAGTACAATTACTAAATTAGGAAATAGTAACCTTGTTTTGAGACGGACGAAAATAAAAAATGGCAACCTTTCAATGAGACGGAGGGAGTATTAAAATATATTTAAATAAAAAACTCAAATTTAAATACATACAATAAAAATATATATATACTTTCTTTTTTTCATCCAATTCACATTTTTTTTGGATTGTTATAAAAAATATATATATTTTTTTATTTTTTAGCAAGAAATACATCATGTTTTTATACTAAATTTTTACTACAAATAGAAAAAAGTAACAATCATTATACAATATTGTGTATCCAAATATTTGAGCACATAATTAAATGATAAAAGAAGTATATTTTAATATTATACATATATTTATAATTTTTTTTTCAATTTAAAATTTTACTATTTTAAAAACACAAAAAGAAAACTCAAACCCTAATTACGTTTTTTCAAAAGCGTCGACATGATCATAAATTGAATTAATTACAACTATTTTACTTCAAAATATATAAAAACAAAATAGAAAAAAAAAAAGATAAATTATATAACACTCTCTTGTATTTTAGTAAAAATACACAAAACACCTTATGTTTTATTTATTGCGTGAATCTCCCTTGTATTAATGTAAAATTTGCACGAAACACCCTCATTGTTCAAAACTAATATTTGGTTATAAATAAAGACCTAAATTATGCAAATTTTATAAAAATAAAAAATGTAAAATATCTTAAATAATTTTTTTGAATAAAATAAATAAATAAATAATTAATCAATAATTTATTTTTATAATTTTTGTAAAAATCAGATGACAATTTGTCTTAAAAAACTATCAAATGAAGAATTATTTATTTGTTTGTTTGTTTTATGCAAATAAATTATTTAACATATTTTACATTTTTTATTTATATAAAATTTGCGTAATTTATATCTTTATTTAGATCTGAACATCAGTTTTGGACAAGGAGGGTGTGTTATGCAAACTTTACGTTAACACAAGAGAATTTCACATAATAAATAAAACAGAGTATTTTGTTCATTTTTACTAAAACACAAAAAGTGTTATATAATTTACCATAAAATTATAATAAAATACCAAAATGGCACACACGATCATTTTTTAGATATATAACTTAATTGATATATATATATATATATACACAAATATAATTAAAATAAATCTCAAAAACATTATGGGTTGAGTTTTTAAAATACATTGTGATAAATTAATGAACGTAGCTGGCTCCTCATGCATCTGGTGTTGAGGTCCCGGGAGCGCCCATTAAGAGGCCACCCTTGTATGAAACCCTAAACTAGCTAGGTAGCTGCCTGTCTGTCCTTTTTACATACAAGAAAAACATTATTAGCTTAATTTAGGAGAAAATATTTACATATTTCTTTAAAATTATATATACTATTCATTGAAAGGTTACTATTTTTTATTCTTGTTCGTCCCAAAACAAGGTTATTATTTTCTAATTTAGTAATTGTATTACCTACTTAACATAATAAATATCCTTTCAACTTACGATATATTACACAAATGCCATTATTTTTATATTACACCATACTAATAGGAATAGTTTTGTCTTTTTTACTACAATTTAATATAATATTAATATTAAAAAATATATGTGTAAAAACCAGACGTCGTCCTCTCAACGGAGGGAGTATTATATTTAATATATTTACTTATAATTTAAAAAATAAAAAACAAAAACATCCATCATACCATGTGCAATAACCACATTACTTGCCATAAAACCAAAATATTTTGGTGCCTTTAATTTATGCACTGAAAAAGAAGTTTTGAAAGTGATGGTTTTAAATAAAAATGATTTTTTATATACAATATATATTATTTTTATTTCAATTTTTTTAGTCTTTTTACTTCAAGATGTTTTAAAACTTCTATTCCTTTTAAAAGAATATTATAGAAACAAATATATTCTATTTATAATATATTCAAACATTAAAAAAAAAAAACAACAATTTTAGGGTTTGCTGATTTTTCGGTTTCATTATATCAAAATTACTATTAGTCCGGATTCTCAATAAAAAATTAATATTTTTTTTTTATAAAACATCACAACAAATTCTATTAAATTAAATAAAAAGAAATATGGATTGAATCTAAAACTATTAAAATTATACTTCCTCCGTCCCAGATACCGTGTTTGCTACACGGTAGACACGGTATTTTAGGAGGGGTGTAATTAGTAGATAATTAAGAATGTATTAGTGAAAATAATTATCCTATAATATAAATAATTATAAATTAAGATTAAAATAACTAATTAGTTTAATTAAAATTAAAAAAAATTAAAATTTAAAATGAGATTAAAGTGTGTAATCATTTTCCAAAAAATGAAAGTGACATGGTATGTGGGACGGACAAAAACGGCAACATGGATATGATATCTGGGACGGAGGAAGTATAATCTAAAATATGGCAATTAGAAACCCTAACGGCGAAGTATATAGCACTGATTCTATATAACACAATATAATATTGTACTATACAGAAGTATGTGACATACCATTTATAGTATATATTGAGATGTATATCTATGTTTATTGTATTGAAAACCAAGGGTGTGTTTGTTTGGGGGTTTGGATTTTGGATTGGGATTTGAATAGTAAAAATTTTGAATTTGAATAGTTGTATGATGTGATATAAATAGGGTTTGATGTGATGTTTTGAATGTAAAATTGATTTTTAGTATAATATAAAAAATGAAAAATAGGTGTTTGATTTGATGTTTTTGGGGGGAAAAAATTGGATGAATAGTGGAAATCCTCCAAAATCCTTCAAACAAACACACCCCAATAATATACTTCTCCTATCCCTTAATAATTTATTCATTTTTTTCATTTTGGTCTGTCCCATAACAAAGTATCCATTTTCTTTTTTTTAGTAATTGTACTATCTATTTAACATTACAAATACCCTTCCAATTTACAATATATTACACAAATATCATTACTTTTATATCATACAATACTAATAGGGTTAATTTAGTAATTTTACCTTTAATTCTATTTATCCAAATATAATACTAATATTTCTAAAACTTCATGCAAAAAGTAAATGAATAAATAGATATGGTGGGACGAAGGGATTACTATGTTGTATATTATAATATTATGTGCTGTAAATTATAGATTGTTTGTCTTATATAGATATCATAACTAAGTCAAATCAGCATTATACTAATTTGAGCCAATCAATATCCAAAAACTGACTAATCTAAAAAAAACCACTAAAAGCAAAACTAGAAAATGAATTTGGGATTAAAAGTTAGCAAATTTTTAACAAATATTCTACAAAAATTAGCCAGGTCGATACGAAACAACAACACATGATCAAATCCCTATGGCCGAAGTATAGAAATTAATTTCACCTCCGGTCCCGGTCCTCTCACTCATTGTCGTCGCCACGACTAAATCCCTACCCTCCTCCGGGTCCTAGGGCGAGGGAATTTCACCTTTTGCACCCCAAGAAATGCCAACAAACACATTAAATTCTCGACTTTGTGCATATATACACAAACACACATAAGTATATATATATCGATATTGATATTGATATTGATATTGATATAGATACAAGGATGGGGAGGTCGCCGTGCTGCGACAAGAAGATGGGGTTGAAGAAAGGGCCATGGACACCTGAGGAAGACAACAAACTTCTTTCTTACATTCTTTGCCATGGCCATGGAAGCTGGAGAGCTCTCCCCCCTAAAGCTGGTATTTTATTTATTTATTTTACTGGTTGATTTTCGTTTATAGATAAATAAATAAATTATATGTATTCTTACAGTTTAAACTTTTATGTACGACGATCGTTTACATCATCTAACCTATTTATTTCAATTTTAATTTTGTAAATTAATTAGATATAGCATAATGCATATATATATATATAAGGGTTTTGTCTTTAATTGATATTTTTTATTAATTAATTGTGCATGCAAATAAATTAATTAATAAATTAGGGTTGAAGAGGTGTGGGAAGAGCTGCAGGTTGAGATGGACGAATTATCTTAGGCCAGACGTGAAAAGAGGCAAATTCAGCTTGCAAGAAGATCAGACTATTCTTCAGCTCCATGCCCTTCTTGGAAACAGGCACTAATTAATTATTATTTAATTATTTTCTTGATTTATTATTTTAATTATTATTATTATTATTATTATTTTAATTATTATTATTATTATTATTATTATTATTATTATTATTGTTGTTGCATATTTTATTAATTTCTCTCTGTACTATACCTATTTACTGTGGTGATCTTTAATTGATAATTCATCCATATATGGTACAAATATATATATATATAGATAATTTATGTTTAGTATAATATTCGAAGTTTATTTTATATTTTGATCAAAAGATTATGCCCAACTTCTATTTTCATTTCTAAAAGTTTCAAAATCAAAGGATTGTTTGGTTTTGATTTGAATTTAAGTTTGATTTAAATAGTATTTTCACATTGTATTTTATTAAAAATAAATAATATATTGATTCTGAGAGTTGTATGGACAGAAAAATACTCCCTCCGTCCCACATACCATGTCTATTTGTCGTTTTTGTCTGTCCAACATTCCATGTCATTTTTCTTTTTTTGAAAATGATTACACACTTTAATCTTATTTTAAACTTTTTAATTTTTTTTAATTTTAATTAAACTAATAAGTTATCTAAATTTTAATTTATAATTATTTATATTATAGGATAATTATTTTCACTAATACATTCTTAATTATCTATTAATTACACCCCTCCTAAAATACCGTGCTACAGTGTAGCATAGAAAAAAAGTGGATGTGGATGTGGATGTGGATGTAAATTTTATTTTAAGTAGTATTTCAACATAATATTTTATTAAAAAATAATATATTTTTTTGTAAATTTTGAAAATTGAATAATAATAAATGTGAAGAAAAGAGGTTCGAATACAATCCCAATTTATTTGTATTTTAGGATTGTTTCGGAGGTGTTTGAAACATACATTTTAAATTATAGATGTAATTTTTAAATTAAAAAAAAAAATAGATATAAGATTATCAATAAGTATTATAAATAGTTTTAAGTAAAACAATGTACATAATTTTTTTATAAAAATAAAATTAAGTACCTAAAAAAGGATTGATGGATGGATTTATATATATTTCTCCCTAGGGTATTTATTGTAATGTACTAGGTTTTAATTTGTGTACAGATGGTCCGGGAGTTCTGCTCCCGGGATGATTGTCATGTCCTAGAGTTGTCCCGGGAGTAATACTCCCGGGCGTAGCAAAGTGTTATCTTGATTTCTATAATATTATCTTAATCCTAGGTGGTCAACCATAGCAAGTCACTTGCCCAATAGAACAGACAACGAGATCAAGAATTACTGGAACACGAACTTAAAGAAACGATTGATCAAAATGGGAATTGACCCAGTGACTCACAAGCCTAAGAATTGCGCGTTGGTTGGGCCCGGACAACCTAAGGAAATCGCGAACCTTAGCCACATGGCGCAATGGGAGAGCACCCGTCTCGAAGCCGAAGCTAGAATTGTCCGCGAGTCCAAGTCCCCGTCATCGAGTAAATCCTTCGCCATTAAATCCGCGACAAAGGTCTTGGAGTCGCGCCCCCCGTGTTTGGACATACTCAAGGCGTGGCAAGTGATGAAACCTAGAAAAGACATACTCTCGGCCGTCGCCCGTGGGGGCAACCTTAACTCGCCAACCTCGATCTTGAACTTTTCAGACAACACGCCCATTTCCAAAATTACCCCCGCGGTTGGACTTGTCCACGAGGATTCTTCAAAGAAGATGAATTATTTAGGGAACCCTCGCGCTTGCTCGAACAACATCAATGGAGGCAAGGGCATAATGGGGAATTCACTACAAGTTCGTGAGGTAAGTTTTTGCGACAATGACGAATCCTTAAAGTTTCCGAGCTTCATTGAAGATTTTTCGGAGCTTCCCTCTTTGACGGCTACTACAAATCAAGAAAATTTATCAACCGAAGATAATGGAGTGATCGGATATTGGTGTAATATTTTGAACGATACAGATCCACTAATGATCTCCTCGGACATTTTCTAAGGTGCCCTTTTGAAGTAATAAAGTTTTTGAAGTAATAAAGTTTGATCGATCAAGTTTGTCCTAAGCAATAATAATTAAATGGTGCGAATATGTACTACACATGTAATATGTTCATGTGTAACATTTTTTTATTTAAATGCTTGTATTATTTGTGTGGATATTGTAACATTATTATGTGAGTAATAAAATTTTATTATAAGTTGTTTTTGTTAATTCAGTAGAGTATTGATAATACATTCAAAAGAGATCGATATCTCATATATCATAGATTGGTATTACATGTTTTTATAATACTTTATTCATCTGTCAAATTTATTTTCACTTTTTATTTTTTTTTATTAAATTTAATTTATTACTAATTTTGACAAAATAAAATTTTTAATATTTAACTATTACACTTAATTTAACACTTATGTATCAGCTACAATTGTTGTTGCGCTTATTACATTTTCTCTCTCATCATTATTAACTACTAACTAAAATTTTAAAAAATATATTTTCACTCATCTTTTTACTTTTATCATTTTTTCAATAAAATATTTATTTATTTTAATTTATGTGTCGATCTAAATATTCTAATTTTACCAGAGGTAGTATCATAAAAGTACAATAAATAAAAATACAGACCAATAATTTATATAATATATACTATCATTCATTCAAAATTAATCAGTACTTTGGACCTTATAACACCTTAATTATTTCATAGATTTGGATTCTAATTTTATTTTGGCATTTTAGGTTCATATTTTTTTGTAAATGAAATAATTTAGTTATTTGATGTATTATTTTTTAATATATATATATATATTAAAATTACAGTGTTACTATATATATGTTCTAATTTTATGCGAGAAACTAATTAATTCGTGTTTATGAAAATTGACACTTGATAAATATTTTCTTAAATTGCCAAAATAATATTAATTAGTATCATCTATGTAACTAAAATAACACATATATGCACACAAAATAATTCCCCATAATAATAATAATAATAATAATAATAATAATAATAATGTTTTTGTTTCAATTAATTGGGCATGCATGTCTATTTTTCAGTCCTGCACGCACACACACACACAAACACGGGTGTGTGTGTGTCTATATATGTTCATGCATGCATTGTAATAATGATGTTCATATTTATGCAATATGTATTAATGGCTTCAACTCTAACATGAATAGGAAAACTCGATGATATTATTAAATTATTATTATTATTATTATTATTATTAGGTGGCAAGATAGGGTTCCAACTAGGATTTTGTCAGAATATAAACAATAATGGTTTAAAAGTGATTTGAGATGACATGTTTGATTTAAATTTTTATTTAAATATAATTTTGATTAGATATTTTGTGAGGTAAAATAATATTCTCTTTCTCTCATTACAATAGTCATGTTTATCATTTTTGTTCGTCCCAAAACAATAGTTTTATTTTCATAAATATTCATATCACTATAAAACTACCTCTACTTTTTCATTATTATTACACAATTGCCACTACTTTTTACGTTAATATACTTGTAAGGGCAAAAAAGTCTTTTATCCGTACTTTTTACTCACTGTCAATATAATATCAATATTCCTTAAATCTCGTGTCAAACACAACTCAAACTATAGTTTTGGGACGGAGGGAGTGCATTCTAATTAAAATCGTGGAAATTAAATAACATTGATTTTAATTTGAAATACTAAAAAACACCATTTTTTTTTTCAATGCGATTTTCAATATATCTATATATATAATTTTTTCACAAAAGTCAATATTTAATATAGAATATTATTCTTTTATATTACCGATACAATTTTTTATGTCTCCTATGAGAAATTTAAAAAAAAAATCAAAGAAAAAGACTGAACAAATTAACAAACCCAACGTTAACATTTTATGAATGATTTGTAATAATTTTACATAATAATATTATGTTATTTAATTATTATTTTTTTCTCAAAGTAAATTTATTATAATGAGATGGACTCTTCAAATTCATTTTTCTTGTGTTAGGTGCCTTACATTTATACATATTTAATTTGTCCCTTCCAATCTAGTGTTGAACTGTATCATACGTCATTTTACACACACACATCTTCAAAAAAATAATATGTCATCCAAATAATAATAATAATAATAATAATAATAATATGTCATCCAAAAAAAACAAATAATAATAATAATAATAATATGTCATCCAAAAGATAATAATAATAATAATAATAATTATAATAATAATATAATAAATTAATTGTGCTACTTATCATCTTGTTGATTTAGGATATGTTTGACATTAACGGATATTTTTTTAGCGGTTAGATAATTAAATTAGTTATTTATGTTAAAATATTTTGTAAAATAACATAATAGTTTGATATTAATTGTTTATAAATAAAATAACAAAGATATTCATATATTATTTTTTAAAAATATTCAATTTGTTTTTCTTTAGTTCATAAATTTTGAAATTTTTTTGTTATTAATTATTAGAAATTAATACTATCTCCGTCCACTGTCAATCTATCCATTTACTTTTTGTATGTTAATATTTAAATATTAATTATTATATCAAAATATAGTACAAATTAAAGAAAAACGACAAAAACACTTCTATTGGTGTCTTATAATACTAATGAAATAAAATTTGTACAAAAAATTATACAAATATAAGGATATTTTTAATGTTAAAAACAATGACGCCAAATACAAATGAATAGATTAGTGGTGGACGGAGGTAGTATATTTTTTATTAAAAAATATTTAAAAAATTTATTGAGAATGATATCAAATATAAATGGTGTATTTGTTTTGTAAAATAATTTGAAAAAATTATATCTTTTTCACTTGAAGTATATAAAATTGTGTAGATAATATAGAAATAAAAAATATATATAATATATTAATTCCTTAGAAAAATATGTGTTTTTTTACACAAAATATAAATTTTTCGTATATATATTTATTATGTTTATTAGAAATTAATTTATTACTTTATTATATTTATAATTTTCAATAAATTCATTATATTTTCTTTATTTTCAAAATAAATTTATATATATAACTAAATTAATAATATTTATGTTTTTTATTCTGTTCTAATTTAATAAATTTATATATTTTACAAATAAAATAAATTATATATATAATTTAATTATTTTAATTTCATAAAAATAAATTTATTATTTAGTAAATAAAAATAAAATTCAAAAACCCAAAAGAACCAGATCCCTAGGGTCATATTTTTTAGCCCAAAATTGTTCTACACAATAAAGGCCCAATTTTGTGAAGTTCTAAGTAGAATGAATTTTAATTAGAATTAAAAAAATTGACATGATATAAATTGATATTAATAATTTTTTTCTTTTCTTTTTAAATAGATGGTCAGCATATGGCTGAGATTATTGGGTTTGATGATAATATGTTTTATAAATTAATAATAATAATGAATTAATAGAAAATATAATAGCAAAATAATTATTATTTATTAAAATAAAGGTAAAAAAAATTATTAATAAATAAATTATATGCATAATTTAACATACATTTTTAAAAAAAATAATAATTTTGATAAAGACAAAAATGATATGTTGTTAAAAGTCTAAATTGAAACCAATTTTAATTTGATTGTCACTTTTTTGAGTTGTAACGCAATGTATTTTTATTTTATTTTTTTGTAATTAACACCCGAAAAATACTATAGTGCAAATATCTTATTTGGTTGGCTCAAATGTAAATCATCCCAATCGAATTAAGTATCAAATTCTTTATGTTCTTGTGTATTTTTCTTGATTTTTTAATTTCATAATTTTCCTATTTTTTTATAATTTTTTTAAAATTTGTACTACATTTTAATATAATAATTAATATTTAAATATTAACATGCAAAATGTAAATGAAACTCTCAGAGTCGAACGAAAATAGTATATATTATATAAATTATACGGCATACTACATTTGTATTATATTAACATAAATATTTGATCGCTAATCATTATATAACATGATATGAGCCTCAGAGCCATCGCCACAATCCTCAAATATAAAATTAAGCATTATAACCGCCGCTATCAATATAAAATTTTTAAAAAATAAAAAAATATAGTTTTATAAAAAACTAACCTAAAATCAAACTCCAAATAAACAAATTTTTTGCATAATAAAATAAATTACCTCAAAAATGAAATCCTGTCCATCTCCTAAAGCTCCCAAAATCACTCCCATGGCACACCGCCAATCCAATTCCTGTTCTTCCTTCTTCCCCAATCCCTCTATAGTACAATCTCCATTCCTCACTCTCCCCACCCACCCCCACCCCCACCCCCACCAACCATGGCATCCCCACCCCCCGGCAATCCCACCCCCCACCATCGCCGGAGCTCTCCAAAACTGGCCCCTCCGGCGCTCGTCGCCACCCCTTCAACCCATCCGCCGACGCAGCCATCCCAATTGCTCGTCTCCCGTCCACCCCGACCCCTTCGTAAACCATTACGTACTCGCCATTTTCTCGATTTCTTACCACCCGCGGATTCATCGCCCCGCGCTCGTCGAACGCTCCTTTCCCGCCGGCGCCGAGGACCTTCCCCAGCTTCAACCATCTCATACCTTTAGAAATTTTCAAAAGTTGCATATTACCGATAATGTCGGTGGATTTTCGTTTATAGATAAATAAATATATGATGCGTATTTCTTTTACATCATCTAACGTATAATATATATATATATTAGATTATGTTGTTAACTAGGGGTGTATGCGGATCGAATATTTACAAATATGCACATATTTGGTATTCAAATCGATCAGAATAAACACTCAAACCCGGGAATGGTATTCATAACCGAAAATATTTGTGGTATTTGCAAATAATTCGACTGAAACGGAATGTAAAAACAAATACATTAAAAAATAACTAAAATCTTAATTAACTAAAAATATTTACAAATATTCTAAATTGAACCGAATTAAATGTTATTTATTAATATAATAATAAAAAAAGAATTTTACATTCGTGGACTCATAAAATATAAGTATTTCTATTTTAGATTATCCAATTACAAAGTACCTATTTCATAAATACCATAAGAATTTTTTTCACAAATACTCCAATTTTACCATTACATCATTACTTCAACGCCAAAAAGCAAAGACAAAATTGTTTTTTTGCATTACTTTACTTTTAACTGTATGTTACAATTAAAATATTATTATTTTTTAAATTACGTGTCAAAAGAAAATGTGTATTTTTAACCGAAAGGAGGAAGCATCGAAAATTGAAACCGAATTGAACCGAACGGAACGGAACGAACATCAAATACACAATATTTGTATTCGAATCAAATTTGCTCGGTTAACCTAAAATTCAATTAAGTTCAGAAGTTCGGTTCGAATATTTGCACACCCCTATTATTAATAATATGCAATTCTGAAAATTCCGCAAACATATAATACCGTCTCTCGACCGTGCCAAACCGATCGCAAATTCGCCGTTCTCGGCGTCGTATGCATGGTAGTACATTCTTAAATCGCCAGCACCGTGAAAAATCACTTGCGGCGAGGCGAGGAACAACGAGTCCCATTCTCCGTCATCCCCTACATCGAGCAACGCCCCCGTGTGATGCTCGCCTTCGATCCGCGCCCAATGTCGCCCGTCTTGGCTTATCGCCAATCCCGGCAACGAATTGAGCATGTCGGAATTGGCGTCGCCGGGCAATGCCATATCGGGATTGCAAAAATTTAAGCCAGAACGGTCGCCGGAATCATCGACACTCGCCGGAAAATAGCCGGTGTAGTACATCCAGTAAACGCCGGCGACTGACCGGACTTTGTTGCTCGACATTACCATAACTTCCGACGGCCTAACGCCGTGAGTATCGAACGCCCACCAGTTGTCACTTCTGCTCATAACTAATCCTACATCGGCATTTCGTCGAACACCTTGTCCGCCTCTTTCCCAGTGGATTCCGTTGCCGGAAACCGCCAGTCCGATCGAATCGAACGCCGGATTCTCGCGAGACCTGCCGTGGTACCACATGCACCACCGCTCTTCGTCGTCGCTGAGGAAGCGTTTCACCACCGGAGAACCGATTTCCAGATTGTCCCAGGAATCGCCGGCGCCTAAATCGAAGACCAGTCCCGTTGTAGACGATAAATTGGGGGAAATTGGTTGCGATTGTAGTTGGGGATTTTTGGGGGAATCGGAGCTCCGGCAATGGCCGTCGACGGGGCTCTGTTTATCGGCGTTAGGGTTTTGGGTGCAATGGGCGAGAATTAGGGGAGTTGTCTTGTTCCGGGAAATTAGGGTAGTGTAAGAATGAAAATTGAGGGTTTGAGGTCTGATTTCAGGCCATTTTGGAGCTAATGTGAGCTGAGAGTTGATTGCTGCTATGGCTTCCATGGCGGTGCCGATGGAGGAAATGGGTAGCTTGATTCTTGAAGATGTGCTGGTTTGTTGTAGATTGCGTAACCATTGGTATATTGACACGTGTCCTTTTATTTTTAAAAGGAAAACTCGAATAGAAAATATCAAAATATTATTCCGTTAATTTATATATAAATTATAGACATATTATTATCTATGTGATTTAGGGTGTGTTTGATTGAGGGATTTGTTTGAATTTTCACTGTTCATTCTATTTTTTTCCCCCAAAACATTAAATCAAAATATCTATTTTTTTATTTTTTATATTATAAAAAAATCAATTTTACATACAAAATATTACATCAACACGTATTTATATCACATCATACAATTATTCAAATTCAAAATTTTTACTATTCAAATTCCAACTCAAAATCCAAACTCTCAAACAAACACACCCTAATGTATATATAAAAATATTAAAATTATCATATATATTTTATTAATAAATAAAATATTACTACCTCCGTCCCACGTACCGTGTCTGCTATACTGTAGACACGGTATTTTAGAAGAGATGTAATTAATAAATAATTAAGAATGTATAAGTGAAAATAATTATTCTATAATATAAATAATTATAAATTAAAATTAAGATAACTAATTAGTTTAATTAATATTTAAAAAAAATAAAAAATTTAAAATAAAATTAAAGTGTGTAATCATTTTCTAAAAAAGAAAAATAACATGGTACATGAGACAGACAAAAACGATAACATGGACATAATATGTGGGACGAAGGGAATATTATTTTTTATAATACAGAGGAATTGTAATATTTTATAAAAAAATATAACTTGTGTTCATGTTATATATTAAATAAAAAAAATAACATTTTATTTTAAAAATATTGATTTTAAGTAAATAAAATATATGTGACCCGTATTGTGTTAATATATATATTGTACTGTATTTTTTATTAATATATATTGCCAATCATATTTCACAAAAATACAACTAATTTCTTTTTTTTTTCTATATGTGATTAGACTGTGCTGATGTTTTTAAAGAAAAGGCTCAAAAGCAAAAGGAGTGTGTTCTTGCCAAATAAGCAAGGAAGCAAGAATATTACTATTACTATGTTTAATTGTGAATTTTACTCTCTTATTAATTTTTAGTTTATATCTTTTTTTTAAAAAAAAAATATATCAAATCAATTTATATATATTTACATTATATTAAATATATATTTTTATATTCCAAAAATATTAGATTAATATTAATTTATATTATATTAAATAATTATTTTATTTTAATATTGAAAACCCCAAAGTCTTGCAAAATCACAAACATATCATGGAGTAAGTGGTACTCTCTCTCTCTCTCTCTCTCTTCGCATGGAAAATAAATATTCATTTTTTTACGTGGTGTTTAAGAAATAATAATATTTTAATTATAATAGAGAGTTTAAAGTAGTGTAATGATATTTTTATCTTTACTTTTTGATTTAAAAATAATAACATCAAAAAGTAATAATGTGATGTAAAATAAAATATTAATAGAAAAAAATAAAATATTTAATAATTACTTTGTAATTTAGGTGGACCGATGTGTATTTTTTAGACTTCAATTTCAAACTTTTTTTTACTATAATCATAAGACACGTTATTCTTTTACTAGAAATACTCGACCCATGATTTGTTTTATTTATACTGCTACATTAACTTTTGTACACATTGAATTTTTTGCATGAATTTCCTATAAATATATTAAAATATTATACTATATAATATATATATTATTCACTAAAAAATAATTTTTCAACATAAAATATTATCTTTTATATTATTAATACAATTCTTCACATGCAACGTAAAAAAATAAATGCATTAAAAAAAGTCCTA
The DNA here is from genome assembly GCF_009805555.1 of Andrographis paniculata. Classification (NCBI taxonomy): domain Eukaryota; kingdom Viridiplantae; phylum Streptophyta; class Magnoliopsida; order Lamiales; family Acanthaceae; genus Andrographis; species Andrographis paniculata. The sequence continues at coordinate 532,520 of NW_026137600.1, forward strand.
AGTGAACAAACCCAATTAAAAATTTCCCGTCTAAAAATAGCCTTATTACTGTATTATAAATACCCAAATTTATAAAAAATATATATAATTAAAAAAAATATATGTTAATAAAAATAATTAGTATATAATATAAATAATTATAAATTAAAATAAAAGTAAAAATAACTAAATACTAATTTAATTAAAATTATATAATATAAAATATAACTAAAGTATTATAATTAAATAACGAAAATAAAAATATACATAAATACAAAATACTGAAATATACTAGTAATTTAATAAAATAAATCAATTATTGCAGTACTAAAAAGAAAATTATGAAAAGAAAGGACTCTATCCATAACCAGAAGCTATAAAAAAATCCAAAGACAATCCCCCAATCCTCATACCATCAAAATGGCGTCTGCAGAACAGCACTAAAAAGGGGGCAAAAAAATCAATGGCGGCATCTCTCACTCCATTCACCCTAAAATTCCCAAAAACACTTTCTCCCCCAAAGAAGAACCTCAATATCAATCATCATCATAATCACCATCCTCCATTAAAGCACAGACCTCAAATTTCCCTAAGCTCAGTCCCTCCAGTGTCAGACCCCGAAATCCCCAAATCAGTGGAGAGATTCTGGCAATGGCTGAAAGACGAAGGAATAGTTTCATCGAAGACACCAGTGAAGCCAGGGGTTGTTCCAGAAGGGCTAGGGCTTGTGGCGACGAGAGGGATTGGCCAAAACGAGGTCGTTTTGGAGGTGCCGAAGAAGTATTGGGTGAATCCCGAGGCAGCTGAGAAGTCTGAGATTGGGGGGATTTGCTATGGGCTGAAGCCATGGATTTGTGTGGCTTTGTTTCTGCTCAAGGAGAGGTCTAAAGGGGCTGATTCTAATTGGTATTATTACATTGATGTTCTTCCACAGGCCACTGATTCTACGATTTATTGGTGGGATTTCTTTTCTTTTTTTTTATTTGTTTGGTTTTGAATTGAATTGATTGGTTGATGATTTGTGATTGATGATTGAATCTGTGGTTTTGAGAGTTGTAAAAGTGTTGTTTTTGTGGTATGTGTTCCAGTGCAGGTCAGAAGAGGAGCTTCTTGAGATTCAAGGTCAGCATTTTAGTCTCTATTTTATATATATATATTTTCTAAAAAAATCAATATCATATTTAAACCTATTTATGTTAGTTTAATTCAAATTTTGACTATTTAAAACCACAAATTCAACTCAATCTAGCCTAAAAATCAGGCCGCTTGACCGAGAAACGGTGTTAACGAAGCTGTTACTTTTCGAGTCCACTTTGAATAAACCCTCAATCAAACCTAATAATCTGCAAACTAAATTACGTTCGAATGGACTCGGAATAAACCCTCAATCGAACCTAATAGTATTATGTCTACAAGATTAGTTTTCGTATAAAAGTTACTTTGGTGTATTTGAAAAAATTATTTAAGGAATTTATTTAATTGATAGTATAGTGTGATTATATGTTAAAAGTCCGAGTCCTATTCACGTAAATGGAAAAATTTGGCGGAAGGAGAGAGTATATGAACTTCGAAAAAATGCAAAGTGACAGAACATATATGAACTTCTTGAAGTATAAATGGCTTCTATCGGATGATCCGGTTGGTTCGAGGGATTTCCTATCGTATACGAAATACTTGACCTGACCGGCGAACTCGACTATCTCGCCTAGGCACTCTAGGGGGTCGAGGATTTGTCATTGCATTGATTCGTTGCACTTTTTGCAGGAACTCAACTACTTAGCACAACATTGGGAGTGAAAGAATACGTCCAAAATGAGTTTCTCAAAGTAGAAGAAGAAGTGATACTTCCCAACAAGGATCTCTTCCCTTTCCCTCTAACCTTAGAAGATTTCTTTTGGGCATTCGGGATTCTAAGGTCGAGGGCATTCTCTCGATCCCGTAACCAGAGCCTCTCCGTCATTCCCTTTGCGGATTTGGTAGATAAACTATCCTTAGTCCTATTTCTTTTTTTTTTTTATAACGTGGGAATTTGTCGCCGTTATTCGTCGAGTACGTTCTGGGTAAACCCCGACCGAACTTAAAATCCTGCAAACTGGGTTCGATAAGACAAGTCACACTAGACAAACTATGTGTGACAAATGAACCTGGAGAGGTCGAGGGTCTGAACCCATGTCCTCACGGACCAGACCATCCCTTAAGGACATCCTTAGTCCTCTTCTTTCATCTATACACTAATGTCATAATTCTAAACCTTAAACCCTAAACCTTAACATGTCTCAGGTCAATCATAGTCCTAAAGTGACCACGGAGGATCATGCTCATGAGGTTACAGGACCAGCCGGGCTTTTCTCGTGGAGTTATGTGTTCCAATTAAGAAGCCCTTTGTCTCTCAAGGCTGGTGAACAAGTGAGCTTTATTACAACCTCAAGAAAGCCCGGAAATTCGATAGTTTTCTAACCCCTATATACTAAAGAAGCATGGTTTCTTTTTCTTGGCAGGTTTTCATCCAATACGATATAAATAAGAGTAATGCCGATATGGCTCTAGACTATGGGTTCATCGACTCAAGTCCAGGTCGAGATGCATTTACTTTGACACTAGAGATACCCGAATCGGATGAATTTTATGATGACAAGATGGATATAGCCGAAACTAATGGTTTAGGAGAAACAGCTTACTTTGACATCAAGTTCGGTCAGCCCCTTCCAGCCGCCATGCTTCCATATCTACGCCTGGTAGCATTGGGAGGAACCGACGCCTTTCTGCTAGAATCCATTTTCAGAAACTCGATTTGGGGCTTCCTTGAACTGCCCGTCAGCCGAGGCAATGAGGAACTCATATGCAAAGTAGTGTGTGAAGCCTGTGAATCTGCACTTTCGGGTTATCACACCACAATCGAAGAGGTAAGCTTTCTAACTGAACACAAGAAGTAACACTTAGCTCTAATGCCGAAGAACTTAAACTAATATCACATTGCAGAGTTAGTATATTTGTAAACTAGCTAATGTAAAGAACTTTTGCAGGATGAAAAAGTGATGGAGGAAGGAAATCTCGGGACAAGACATGGGGTAGCAGTCAGGATTCGACTGGGGGAGAAGAAGGTGTTGCAGCAGATATTTAGCATCTTCAAAGAAAGAGAAACAGAGTTAGATTTACTGGAATATTACCAAGAAAGGAGACTGAAAGATCTTGGCCTAGTTGGGGAGCAAGGCGACATAATTTTCTGGGAGCCCCAATAATACATTGTTATCTGATGATACATCACACTATGCGATGCATATTGAAATCAGGAGATTGCAGACAGCAAAAAGTTTCGGTAACAATGTCCGGAGTAGCATTTGATAGATTTCTTGTGAGTCTAATTGTTTCGATTAGTATTTACTACTTCCGGACATTCTTTATGTTTACTATTGAGTTATGAGTCCCATTTCAGGATGTCTAAACAAGATATTGTGCAGTTTTCAGTTATTGCAATCTTCTGTACAAGAAACAAAACTAATTGACAATACAACAGAAACAGGGAAGCAAACATTTCCTCTCCATTAGTGATCCTACAGTAAGGATTTACCGAATCAGTTGGCAGAGCTCATGTTAGACAGTAAACATCAAGAGCAAGTCGAAATAAAAGACGACAAATTCAGCAAGCTATTGAACAACTCAAATAATGTCGTTACTCAGGTTAGTTCTAAGCATCACTCCATAAAAGAAATGAATTGATTGAGTAGCTGTAATGAAATTTGTTAGGGTATAATGCAAGGATAACACGTTGTGGCAACAGCAGAAGAAAATGAATTAGATCAAGAAACTGAAGGCATTTTAATACTCACAAGATTGTGACGACTTTGTGTTTCCATTTCCATTTGTAACACGTGGGGCGCATCTCACATGCTTTGGCAAAAGCTCAAGAAGCCTGTTCAGCATTCTGCCGATATCATAATTAAAGCAGTGATCCACACTCCCGAGTACCATCACTATTCACAACAGAGTACTTGATTAAATCCAGATTTCGAATGCACAGTCTCATTGGAATTTAGTTGTATTTTCTTGGTACAGAGGATCATCACAATCCCTGTTTCTCTCACACAAACATTCTTCAGGGTTCGCATAGAAGTATTCTTCTTCTTTAGGCTTGCCCCGGATAACTCTACGGCTTGCTGAAACCCCCATTGTCGTCTCATGAGCCTTCTGCACAGCATGGGAAAATTCATCCCATGTGAGAGTTCCATTCTGATGTGAATCCAAAAACTCTACAAGTCTTTTACGGTCCAATTGGAAGGTCTTTTTGAACCCAAGATACCTACAATGATCAAATCAGAAATATTTTATGCTATAACTCTGATAGATAAGCCTAGTTGAAGTGCACAATGCGTGTAACTATCCAGGTACCTACGATAACCTTCCACAACCCTTGCCATGTTCCCATCATAAGTCGGGATAAAAATATCACTAGCCAAAGAAACCATAAAATCCAGTGCTGCCATTTGAGACGAATGGTTTTGAAACTGCCGTAAATCACCAGGATGTAGCAGCATCTCCTTTCTAACCTGTACTCGGGAGTGACAGCAACATTTCAGTGAAACAGAGTGTGAATTAACAAGCAGCAACACAAAGATTATGCAGTCCAAATGCCCGAATCAAAATTAGTTTCATAGAGTATTGAATGACCATTCCCGTAGTTTTAATATTGCAAAACAAAGCAATTGGGACAAAATGATACACACGCGCACACCTACATATATTTATAATGCAAAAGGGTGCCAGAACAGATGCCGGAAATGCAAAGGACAACAATTTTAACAAAAGGAATACCTACTTCATGATTTCATGGTGAAACACACAATAGTGATGGAAACTTACAATCCTTGGAAAGGCAGCTCTTAGAGCTGCAAGTCTCCTTTCACTTCCATATATCTCACCCGAGGCAATATAGATCTGTGTCTTCGTATCAAAATTAAATGCTTGCAAAATCAAAGCAGTCTCTTCTGGGGTAAGAGGACATAACCCCTCAGATCTTTTCTCTTCAGAAACTATCTCCTTCTCTCTCCACCATGGAAATGCATACCTACAACAAATATGCAGTGAGGAAAGATCTGAGCCTGATAAAAAGACACAGGACCAAGGTGTGGGGAACCGAAGCTTCGGACATTAAGCAGGAAAAAGATACAAACAACTGCGTATAGAATACTAACTTCTTGAACACCCAATAATCACAAGAACACTTACGAACTTTTCAAAAAAAGTGTCATTATGATTTTAAGAACCCCAGAGCATGCCATTCCCCCATCTATTTTCCTGATTGGAGTTAGCGACTAAGTGTCCACACTGCTCTCGACATAAAATTATTCTAACATGCATTTTAACTAGACACAGCCACAGTTCAATGTAATCAGAAGCACTTCAAATGTGAAGTTCTTCAACATTTTAAATGTGAAAACTCAAAGAATAAAAAAGGACAGCATGTTAACATTGAAGAGAATTATACTAGTTATATACATCAGGAACTAGTATCTTAAAAAATTTAAACTGCAAAACATATTCTCTCTCTTACAATACACTAGCCAAACTGGTACTTAAATACTACCAATTTTACATACTTTCATCCTGAGATATATATATATATATAATGAAAACTAAACAACAACAAATCCTCTATCGAGAGAGCCATGACTCAAAATCACCGTTATCTATTTTTATTTGTCAAATACCCTCTAAAAGGAATATGGCTAACGCTTCGCCATTTATGGAAAGAGTAACATATGGCAGTTTGGGTTATTAACCTGCAGCAACTGTAAAAGACATCGTTAAATAGATTTCTAACTTCTTATTAGTTAATAATGGATTATTACTTTCTATGTCAAGCAAATGCATGCATTCATCATTGCTGAATTTTATTAAGCAACTACCTCATCCGTTTGAGCTCATTAGCTTCCTCTTCAGTGCAACCATGGGTGCAACCTGAGAATGCCAACATGTCCATCTCATATCTTAAATGCAGAGCCAAATAGGGTCCCTTACGTTGAATAATATTAATCAACTTTTTCCCCAGTGCCTCAATCTGAGGAGTAAACTTCAGTGCCTGAAAATTAACACGGCATCGAAGTCTCTGAAGCTGCAAAGGAAGCCCATTGTTCGCCAGCCGTGAATCTGTTCGATTGAAGTGTATCACCTTGTGCTTTCCAAAGAGAGGAAGAATATGATGCAAGTAGTATTGCTCATTTGACCAGCTAACTGGACGCATTACAAGGGGTTGATGTCCGTATCGCTCACTATATCTCTTTGGTAACCTCTTTATAATTCGGATTTCATCTCTTAATGAATTGATAAAATGATCAACATCAAAAACATCCTCAAAGTTGCTGCATGTTAAAACCAACAGTCAGATTCATAAGTGGGAATTGTGCAACACAAATACCTGACTACATGATAATACCTAGTATCAGCCCAAAATGATGCCTTATCGAGTTGGGGAACAACCAATGTAAGATTTAAAAGCCGGGCAATTGTTACCATGTCACATATCTGAAAATAAAAAAGGTACTATATTAGACAAAATGCGGCCGTATTAAATAAACAATGAGGCAGTAATATCAACAAACCGCAGATCGCATTTGATTCAAGCCACCATTGCAAGTCACTTTAAGAAAGCCATTACTTGTGTAATTCCCTGCAGATAATCACAAATTACATATAAGTGAGCGATCAAGCAGATTCTATCTCGATTGCATTAGAAATACATCTCCGTAAAAATTGCAGAGAAAGCTTTCTAATGCATCCATCACCCTCAGGCAACACCACGAAAGACTACAAGAGTTTCAGACATACACCACATGCTCGCGCCAGGAGATGGAAACAATTCTTTCAACAAACAATGGCAGATGAAATTGCTTGGAATCATTTCTTAATGTCCTTTGTAATCATGTAACATGGTAACATCCTCTTCTCAATTCACAATTCCAAAACAGAAACGATATTCAGCATTCCACTTTCACTCACTCTTTCATCAGCAAAATCCCGAGATCCAAACAGGCATTACCAATTACCATTAATAGGTTATCTTATAGCACCAAATTGAAAAAGATAATCACAGCCTTCTGGATCACAGCCAAGAAGCAATTTATTACAGACAACAGCTGAAGCAGTACAGAGCCGATGAGCAAGGCAATATAAAATAGCACGACTGGAATTTATTTATACAAATGGAACTTCAAACTTGGAAAGAGCATGAATAAATTATCGATACTAAATGAACAACATTGTCTAAATGATCAACCAACCCAACAAAAGAACAATGATTCATAAATCACGTCACTAAAACAATTAAAAGTAACTTGCTGTTTCGAAGAGAAACTTCCAATTCAGATCAATGAATTTTAACTCAGAATTACAACTACATTAGGCTACTCACTGGAAGGAACAGGCGGCGGTAGTGAAGACTGATACAATCGATCTTGGTGAACCAACATTTTTGTAAATCCAGGAAAACCAGTAAGCAGACGAGGGTGCCACAGCTCCCCCACCGCCACCAGCTGAACCAGGCACGTCCATATTAGTATACAAGTGCAAACCCTAAAAAACCAGAGTTGCAATTTTGTCTTCGGTATCACTGGCCCCTGCAATGGCGGCAACTTTTCCACACTTCTCTCTGATCTAATCGCTTCCATTCAAGCCTCATTGCCACAACCAATAATAACTCATCGGATTCAACACCCTTAATCCAACACCCAAAAATAGGATCCCCACACCAAAAAAATAAATTCAATGCTTCAAGTAATTCAAACTAAGATTGAGCAAGGTGCTCAACATTCGATCTGCTGGACAGATTCAAGAAACTCTCAATTGATGAAAGGAACTTTGAAAATTGAACAAATTCAAAATTTTGAGGCGTAAAAATGAGAGAATTGAATAGCACAAGTGCAGATAAAGGAATCGGAGGTGCAGCGGGGAATTTCACGAGGGAAAACACATTGGTATTGAATGACGAGTAAAATTCACGAAATGATTGAAGAGGGTATGAAAAACTACAAAAATCTGTGACTTGTTTTCAGCAAAATTGGGGAAATTTTTGAATTGAAGTTCAGTTGTTGTTTAGGGTTCTGAAATTTGGAAGTTCACTGTTTGGTGGCAAATGGCAATACAATTACTTGGAATGTGTACCAAATTTTTTTATACATACTTTATTAATATCAGAACTATAATAAATAAAAATAAAAAGTAAAAATTTAATTTTCTTTATAGTTCTTATAATTGAATTTTTAATATTAAGGCCAAAAAATAAATTAATTTATTTTGAATTTATAATGAATGTAATGATAATGAATTTTATTATTTTTTATATAATTTAATATGATATTACATCATTATACCAAATTCAAGTCATTTAATTTATTAGCAAAATTGATCATAACACTCTTGTGATTCGAAACTCAACGTAAATTCCCTATTTTAAAAATTGCATGACGTCCAAACTCAGCATAAATCCTCATTTTACTTTAAAAAATTGCATGACGCTCACTTATACTTTCAAAAATATTGTATAAAACCCCCATGTCATGCAAAACATATGGATAGAAAATCATCTTCTTATCATGAGAAAAGTTTCATGTTGGTGGAGTTTCATGCAACGTTTTTAAAGTATAAGGGGAACCATGCAATTTTTAAAGTACATGGAGATGTTAAGCTAAATTTCAAAACCACATGGGAACAAGCAATTTTACCTAAATTATTTCTAAAACATTATTGTTATGATAAAAAAATTTATTTTATTCATCGAAAAGTTGAATTATTTTTTTAAAAATATTTGGCAAAACATTATTCTCATTAAAATTGTTTTTGATATTTTTTGTTTTTGTAATTTCTTATTGATTATCTTTGTCAAGATTTTTATTTTTATTTAATATTATATTTAATTTATTCCAAGTATCCTGTTGTGGTGCAAACTCAACGATTTAGTATAAAGTTTGGACTCTGTTCACTTGGCTCAGCCCAAAGCGGACATTATGACCCACTTAGATGGTGAAGTAAAATGGATGGCATTAGACATTAGCTATGGCAGTGGTTCGCCCTCGTAACCTGCTGATGTGCCTTGTGTCGAAAATTTGCAGTCAATATTGAGTTGACCAGTCCCAACAATAATTATATATTAATATTATTTTTATACTTTATTATTTAAGTCTTTAGGCTAAATACTTTTAATTTCTAAATACATGACAACAAAATATTTACTAATATTTTTTAAAAAAAGCTTACAACAAAAATAATACTCCTTCATGTTATCTAGTTTAGCACAAAAAAAAAAAGTCATTTAATTTCTCTATTATTTTTATTTTTTTAAATAATAACCATATGTAAATATCTATAATTCTTATAAATTGGAAAGTAAAATTTAATTTTCTAATTTCTTGTATATTATTTAAATTATTCTAATAAATATTTAAATGATTCTCATTAGTTAGTAGGACTGGACCAATATTAATTTTAAAAAAAAATATATTATTTAGGTGGGTAGTATTAAGTAAGATAATTTAGAAATTAGGTGATGTGATAGAGAGAGAAATATATATTTTTATTTGAATAATAAAGGGGATAAAGTGTAGGGTAAATGTTAAATATAATTAATTATTTTCTATTTTAAAAAAAGAAATATTGCATGCTATTTGAGATAGAGGGAGTAATATACAATCATTTTAAAAAAATGGACTTTTTATGTTGGGCCCTGGGCAAGAGCTCTTTTTGCCCTGGCCCCTGGCCTGAGGATCATCTTAAACACCATTGCAACTGTTTGGGTCTATTTATAATATTCCTTTTATAAGGTGGTAAACTGATATTTAACCGTAAGCAGTAACTACTGGCGCAAATTGAAATTTCCACGTGTGAAATTATCATTGGACGTTCTTCTAATTTTGACACAATTTTTTTCTTATAATTAATAAAAATATATATATATATGCGTGAATGCATACAATACAAGAAAGCCGAATGCTAATAAGTGAAATTTGAGCAGGACTTTGACTTATGCTTCTTCCCGATTTGATCTCCTGCAAACCCTAATTTCCGAATTCCGATCCAATTAGGGAGAGATCAATCGTAGTTTTGGCAGGATTTAGGCCTTCAATTCCAAACCTCAACTAGAAGAACAAAACCCCTCTTCGAATTTTGGTCATCGTTTGTTCAATTGTTGGTATGGACTCGCAATTCCGAAGGCGGTACCTTGTTGCTGTTCTGGTTTCGATTTTCTTGCTATGGTCGGGAGTTGAATCGATCCGGTTCGATCTGGAGTCAGGTCATACCAAATGCATATCCGAGGATATCAAGAGCAATTCGATGACTGTAGGGAAATATCATGTTGTAAACCCTAACGAGGGGAATCCTTTGCCAGAATCGCATAAAGTCACTGTTCGGGTAATCATCAATTCGCTTCTGAAGTTCATATAACGTTGATTTTGTTTTTATCTGTGGTAAAAAATTTTGAGAGGTTTATTGGATTTGTGTTAATTTTGGAGTCAATTTGCTGAAGATTTTTGACACAATTTATGTTTTACTTGAAGTGGCCGCTGCTATGAAGGATAGCAAATTAATTTTAGTGGTAGCCATTGTCGTTGAGAAAACTGTTTCGAAGAACACAAAAGTTGAATCATTATTGAAATCGAGTTGAGTTCAGGCAATCCTAATTGTGGTCAATTTTAATTTCTAATTGTGCACGGTGTATCTAAGATGAGTTCAGATTCAGCTAGATGGCACTATTTGTTTTGGATGATTCAGGAGGCGGAAATGTGGTAATTATCGTAGAAGAAAATTGGACACAAAATCGAGAGAAAGGGGTGAACAATTAGCAGCATCAAAAGAACAATAAAATGGGTGCATAAAATTTGAATTGTTGTCCACTTGTGAGTGTTTTTTTTTGTACTCGGTGACTGTTTTTCTGTCGAATGAGATCGGTGAAGAAATATTTGACATTTTGTGCTCTCTGTCCCTGTTCTGTTGTGTTGTATAGATTTAGGTTATTGATCATGGTTGTTGAAGTTTGAAAGGTTTAGAAATCGATTGGTTGATATTTTTGGGGGGAGAATTATTTATCAAAGTATCTTCAAAGATTTGACGACTGTTAGTTTTAATGTTTATAATCTGTTACAAGTGGCTGTTTTTTTTGACGATCAAGAGATGGATATGGTTTCAAGGTATCTTGATTCTTTTAATGATAAATTTGTAGAAGTTTGATGATCATCTATTATCATAACACATTTTCTGTTTGTAGGTGACATCACCTTACGGAAATAGCTATCACTATGCTGAACATGTCACCGAGGGTCATTTTGCATATCAAGCATCAGAGCCTGGTGACTACATGGCGTGCTTTTTTGCTGCTAGTCACCAACCTTCCATTGTTATTACTGTTGACTTCGAATGGAAGTCCGGTATCGCCGCCAAGGATTGGGGAAGCGTCGCCAAAAAGGGTTCTGTTGAAGTAAGCTATATCTGTGCTTTTGTTATATCTATGCCTTTCATTTCACTTTTAATTTCAAAAACTTGAAACTAATTTGGCTCGGTACTTTAGCTTGTATTGTAGCTTTAGGTTTCACTGTTCTTTCATGTCGAAGAGGAATATATATTTCTACAGTAGGTTCATTTGAAAACTCTTTGATAATATCAATCGGAATCTGTTAGATTTGCTATATTGTATATTGATTGATTGTTTTTTTAGAATCTAGAAATGTGATAAGTTCTAAGGCTTCATTTACATAGAGATTTTTTGAGTTTTGAAAATTTTTGGAAATAGTAAAATATTGATGTAATATTTGTGAGGGGAAATAGTTATTTGATGTGATATTTTTTGAAAGAATTATTGTTGATGAATAGTGCCAAAACTTTCGAAATTATATATATGTAAATTGAGCCCAATATTTGACATAGACTTTTGGAGAGTTTTGAAATTTTGGAAAAAGTTTTGATTTTTTTGTGAGAGAAAAAATGTATTTTATGTTATATTTTTTTTAAAAAATGAATAGTACCAAATATGTGAAAATTGTGTAAACAGAGCCATAATGTTTCGATGTGGCTTTTCCATTAAAAGGGATCTGTTGATGAATAGTGCAAAAACAAAGTCGAAAACATAAGTGAACGGAGCTTTAGAGTGTGTTTATTTGTAAAATTTTGGTTTGAAATAGTAAAATTTACGAGTAAACTAGTGTTTTGCTTCGTATGTGAATCGAAGGATGACAACATTTAGCTTTGAACGCATAATATGCTCTTGTTTTAGCATTGTTTTATACATAATTACAACAAGATTTGTTTATATTGGCTTCGGTTATTTCTTTTGAATCTCTCACATTTTCCACATGCCTCTAGTTAATGGAAATCGAGCTCAAGAAGATGTTAGACACAGTGCAATCCATAAGCGAAGAGATGTATTATCTACGCGAAAGGTAACTAACTAACTCCCCATCGAGCTACGCAATTCAGTTATTCGCGTAAATCTAAATATTTCTTATAAGTTTCGATTTGATTCTCAATGTAGGGAACAAGAGATGCAGGAACTGAATCGTTCGACCAACGACAAAATGTTCTGGTTTAGTTTTCTATCCATTCTCGTTTGCTTATCCGTGGCTGGACTGCAGTTTTGGCATCTCAAGTCTTTCTTCGAAAAGAAGAAGATCATTTGATCATCAAGTTTTTCACCGACAGCGGGCGCCCGGTTATTTTTATTTAATTTTTGTTTCGAAACTGCTGTACAATTAAGTTATCTAGATCCACCCGGTATACATTTTTTGTTATGTCCAAGGCTGTGAATTTTCAATAAACTTCATGTAGGTGTTTTTACGATACAAAATCGCTGAGGTAAATGTGTCTTAAGGATCCTTTTTCGAAGGGAAGAAATTCTTGAAATCGAATACATACGGGTCACGACTAAAGTGTTTTATTCGATTATCGCTATTTAGTGAAGCCTACGAACCTGTGAATAAACTTGGCAACTGGCGTTGCGTCGCCTGGTTCATAAGGTAAAAGAGAATCGAGCTGCATTGTTGATATAGTCTCGTACAGCGTCTGGGGACGAGCGCAAAACAAGTGCTTGCGCTCGGCTAGTTCTTCGGCTAACTCGCTTTGATGGTTGTCCATTAAATCCTCGTTTACGACCACGATCAGGGGCTTTTTTAGCCGCAATGTCTCAAATATACTTCCGGAACCTGTAAAATTTCGAGCTATATTGAGTAAAATTATACTTTATCAAGCTAAATCGAGTAAAATACTATACATACTCGTTACTTTTATATTATCTACCCAATTTCTTATACCTCACATCAAAAAAAAAATGAATCGAATCAGAACACAAAAGAAACACACTTAAGCTTCTATAAACTCAAATGCACACTAAAGTGTGCTAAAATGCTGATTGGGTGCCAAAAAAACTCATAACACATATGGATCGGAAGCAAGGAGAAAAAAAATTACGAGCGTATTTGTTTAGTGTTTATAACTTATTTTTGTTGAAATCATTTTATAGCCTCCCGTTAACTAATAATTCAATAAAAAACCAAAAGATACTTTCAATTCGGACGGATGATAAAACTCAATAAAAACATACAAAACATAAATAAAAATCAACAAAAACACACAACATCAATAAAAATTTCTCTACATCACAACACTAACATCTAAAGCTATAAACACTAAACATACACGCTCTACATACCTGCATGACTGATGACAAGAGATGCATTTTTCAAATACTCAGCTATGCTCGGCGAAAACGTGAAATAGTCTACAGAAATGGACGCGTCGTTTCCAGCAGACTGAAAGTAGACGACATAAAGATTGTCATGAAGTAAGAATACAAATACACAACAAACTCGGATGCAAGTGTACGTTTCGAATGATCACTGAACTTAATAAAATAATCGACCAATACAATCCTTCAAGTTTTCATATGCCACAAATTTGAACCATATTTTCATAATTTTGAAATCGATAAACAAAGTAAGGATTAAAAACAAAAGCGCCGTGTTACCTTTGAAGGGATATAAGTGCCTCGACCCATTTGAATGACGAGGTGCGTGTAACCATTCTTGAACAAGGCATCCTTAACCTCAGGAGTGTCGACTGCTCTAACCAAGGAATCGAAACATGTTGTCCCGACAGTCACAAAGACTACCCTCTTCGAATTTGCATTATTGTCACCCACAACCATCATATATATCCCCTTCAACTTTTGATACTCTGTTTGCATACACATATTTGGAAGTTTTATCACTATTCATCGACAATAATTTTTTTGAAAATTTCACATCAAATACATATAGAATACTCCATTTTTTATACAAAATATCACATTCAACAGGTATTTACATCATATATATATATAATACTCCATTTTTACTTAGTACCAAAATTCTCTAAAACTTCAAAACATCCAAAATTCTTATTTAAACAAACCTAAACTTTGTTTATTTTGGAATTCTTAAGTCCATCCGTTATAATTAAACTAAATTATTTTTTTATTATCCGTTAAATTTATGCACAAATAGCTTTATCACTCAAAAAAATTATTATTCTAATTTAACAAATAATAATCAATTTGTCACTATTTTTTTACTTACCACATCATCAAATTCTTTAATAAATTTCTTATAATATCTTTACTTTTTACATAATTCACTTTTACATTAAAATATTATTATTGAAGGATTATTATTTTTTCTCAAAAAAAAAATGTTTATTTTCATTTTCTATATAGTTTTTTACCATTAAACTCCGCATCATCCGAAAAATATATCCCATAATAACATCAAATCAAAAATTAATTAAATAAAAAATTCAAAACTCCAAACACACATCAGAATAACAGAAAAAAACACTCATTCTTTCAGGAAATTCAAATCACTGCATATATATATATATATAAACCAAACAGTTCGGTGAGCTAAAGCGTTCTTCAGAAACGGTTCAATTCAGGAACATATGAATGCAATCACCAATATTGCAGTCCACCCACAAATTTTGGCACAAATGATCGATCCACATAAGATTTTTTTTTTTTTCAAATTAATCAAACAGTACATCCAGAAAATTAGCAATACAACATTCAACAATAAGCTTTTAAAAATGGAAAACCTAAAATTGACCCAAAATCACAATCCGAAACGAAAAATTAGGGTTTGCAGGAAGATACACACGTAATTCACGACAGAAACAAACTTACAGAAGTCGATCAATTCAATCGGAATCCAATCAGATGGCTACGGCGCGCATGCTTCGATTTAGGGACTTTTGATTGGACGCGAACACACTGAATCTGCCATGGTTTTCTTGACTTAAACCATCGTTTATAATCGCTAGGATGGAAATGGGTCGGGTACGGACGATCCGATTATTTGTAATGCCATCCAAATCAGACCCGAAATCCGTGGATCCGACTCTCCCAAGAATGACCCGTTCGACCCGATTATTTTTATTAATTTATAAAAATATAAAACTTGAAATCTATTCAAGCATATTTATGTACTCAAAAACAATATAAATAATAGTTATATGTAGATTTTATCTTTGAAAAAGATCAGAAAATAATTTAAATATAAAAATTATTTTAAACGTATATTAAATATAGTACTCTCTCCGTTCTAAACACAATATTAAGTGATGTGATTGGAGAGAGAAATTATTATTTATTTTTTATTTGAGTGATGTGATGAAATAAAATGAATTATATATGTATATAAATATTATTAATTATTTCTAAATTTAAATATATTGCAGTGTATTTTGGACAAACAAAAATTAAAATATTTGCAAGTGTTTGGGATTGAGGGAGCAATACATTAATTTCTAACCACAACTCTAGATTGCAACCAAAATGTTTGTTTTATATTTCTAGTTTGAAATAATTTTTATTGTTATATACAAAAATTCATATTGTTATAAAAAAAATTAATATTGTTATTTAATCCTGACTTTTATATATTACTCTCTTTCCTAGTGGATTCTTTATGTCATATTAGTTAGATAGCATTTTACAATAAAAATAGATAAAAATGTAAAATAAAATATTATAACAAATTTATTAAAAAGAATAATAAGATAAGTTTAAAAGAGTAATGAAGAATTAATTATTATTTGTTAGAAATAAAAAAAAATTATAAAATTATATTTAAAAAATCATTATAAATAAATAAATTATAGTACATAAATTTAATAGATATAAAAAAATAAATACTCCTTCAATCCCAAAAGTATAGTTTTATTGTGTTGGACACACGATTTAAAAAATATTAATATTATAATATTATATTGGTGGTAGTAAAAAAATGAATAAATAATTTTTTTGCCAATTAATATAAAAAATAGTGGCAATTGTGTAATAATAATGAAAAAATATAGATAATTTTATAGGGATATAATATTTATGAAAATGAGACTATTATTTTAGTACATACAAAAATGACAAACAAAACTATTGTATAGAGACGAAAAAAATATAATATATATTTTTTTAAGGAATAATGTGTCAAAAAAAATATTTAAAAGAGTATAAAAAAAATTATTATAAATAAATAAATTATACATAAATTTAATATATATATATATATATAAAAAAAACAAATATAACATAATTATATTTTTTAGGAATAATGTGTCAAAAAATATTAAAATGAAAAAAAGAAAGAAACATTCAAAATTGGATCGAAGCAAAGATTGTTCCGAACAAAATTTTGGGACGGGACAAAGAGACGCAAATACGCTCGTCATGTCCCGTCCCAAGGCCAAATTGAACTAAAATCTCTGCGATTTCGTGAATCTAAAACAATTGCTCAAAATCTCTTTTTTCTTAAAATTGTACATTAATTAGATCACGGCGCCCTTCACGAGTAGTCATTGAATGATTTATCGACCAGCTGGTTCTAGTCTGTTCCTTCAAATCATTTTTTTCAACTAAATCGCTCGCCCGACTCCGTCTTCCTCGAGACGAATCGAAATTCAACGTCGACTCGTATTGTCGAGCATCGTCAGGGTGTAGTTCCTTCATCTTTCTAACAGCTAAATCCCGCAAATCCATTCGAGAGCGGACGCTACACTGATGAATAAAAGCTCTGAGCACGGCGCTATCAGGCTTAACCGGCATTGTCTCGAAGAACTCCAACGCTTCCTCGAGACATCCCGATCGAGCCAAAAGATCGACCACGCAACCGTAATGTCTCATCGAGGGAACGAATTTGTAGCCCCGACAAACACTCTTGAAAAACCTCCAACCTTCTCGGATCATCCCGGTGTCGCTACACGTCGATAATATCGCAACAAAAACAATATCGGCGGGTTCCACGTTCTCCTTCCCCAAGTCGTCGAAAAGGGCGACGCACTCGGTCGAGACCCCCCGCTCGCCATCCTCGTACCCCCCGATCATCGCACTCCGCATCATATCGACGAAAACATCGCGCGCGGATTTTGCATCCTGGAATTCGGCGTAGAACGATAGAAGCGCCGTCCCGACGAAGTCGCTGTCGAAAGCTAAAAATCCTTCTCGAATCGAGTAAGCGTGGAGCGCGGCGCCGAACCCTATATTCCGAGTCGAACCACAAGCCAACAAAAGCGCCACGACGGTCGCAGCATTAGGCTTAACAAAGCTCGATCTCATGGTTTTCGACAATTTTAGAGCTTTGTAGCCGTACCCGTTTTCCGAATAGCATCCGATCATCAAGTTCCACGACACGACATCCTTATCAAATATCGATTCAAATAGAGATTCTGCGTCGTCGATCCTACCGCACTTCCCGTACATCTTGACGAGAGCGTTCTTCACGATAGCGCCATCTTGTCCTAATTTAATCGCGAGGCTAAAACCCGACGAACCCACAATCGGTTTCCGCAATTGAGCGCAAGACGACACCACGCTTGCCAACGTAACTTCATTCGGATAAACATCCACCCATTTTTCGTCGAGAAACAACTCCAACGCGTCCTCCGCAAATCCATTTTCAGCGTACCCTTTAATCATAGCCGTCCACGAAACAAGATCAACGGCGCCAAACTCATCGAACGCCAAACGAGCGTCGCGGATGGATCCACATTTAATGTACATATTGACAAGCGAATTCGACAAGAAAGGTACAACCTTTATCCCATTCTTGATCACATTTCCATGAACCCATTTCCCCTGATGCAAAGCCCGTAATTTGGCGCACGCCGTTGCTAAACTCGCTAATGTTCGACTATTCCCGTCGACCATGCAATCGCGCATTCGATTAAACAGCAGTAGCCCTTCTTCGGCGCAGCCGTTCTCGACGTATCCAACAATCATCGAAGTCCAACAAACGACGTTCCTTTCCCCGATCATTTCGAAAACCTTCCTCGCGGCGTCGATTTCTCCACATTTTGCGTACATATCTACGAGCCCCGACAACACAAAGCTATCGAAGCTCCCGACATGAACTACATTACAATGAACCATCCTCCCTTCGCTAAAATTCGTCGATTCGGCGCAAGCCTTCAACACGATCGAAAACACGACATTGTCGGAAATTAAAAACCTCCTCCTCATAAGCCTATGAAATTCAATAACCTCAGAGTATAAATCGTTCAAAAAATACCATCTTATCATCACTTTAAAAGCTTCAAAATCTGGGTCAGGCATTTCGTCGAACACGTTGCGGGCATTCCTCGATTGGCCGAATTGACCATACAATCCGACCAATTTGTTCTTCAGTAATGGATCGTTGGCCTCGCCGGTGACGATCAGAAGGGCGTGGATGTTTCGGAGGGAAGATAGGGTTCTGCAGATATTCAGGAGACGAAAAAAGGGGTTCTCCGAAATGGTTTTGATTGATTCGAGCTCGAGATTGTGCGATGGCAAAGATGACCAGGAAGTGAAGTGAATTTGGGAATTGGGGGATTTGAAACGGCTGGCGATTGCTCTGCGGAACCACGAAGATGATTTCATGTTTCATGTCTGGTTATGGACTGAATCAAAGCAGGTTTTGCTCCATGCGAGGGTTTTTTTTTTTACTCAGTCGATGGCCGTTGGTGAGCGGCTGCCCGCCAAGGGTAAAATTGGTAGAAGAAATTTACCGATTCAATTTTTAATATATACTTACTTCTCCCCACGTAATTTGTCGCTTTATTTTCTATTTTTTAATTTTCGTTTTTCCACGTAACTTGTTATTTCTATTTTTAAAAATACAATTATGCACTTTAATTACCTTTTAAATTTTAAATTTTATAATTTTCTTAATTTTAATTAAATTATTTATTTATCTTAATCTTAATCTATAATTATTTTAACTAAATAAAAATTATTTTTACTAATACATTTCTTAATTATTTACTAATTATACTTTACCTAAATTATTCTCGTGTCTACACTAATGCACTCATATTACATGGGACGGAGGGAGTATATTATATATATATAAATATATATTCTATTGTATTTTTATTTTTTTAAAAAAAGATAATGTTTAATTAATATACAAGTTTATATTACTGATAGAATTTTAATGCATATTTTTAATATTGTTACTAATATTAAATTTTGAAAAATAGATCAAATATATGTAATATATCAAATTAAAATATTTTTGTAGTATTTTACAAAAATTCTATAACTCTAGAAAATATCTATGGAAGAGTACAAGAAATAATTATTGTTACAGATATATTTTTGAAATATTTGATAGTATTGCTTATCACTGGTATTTTTTTTTTATTTTTATTTTTAGAATTTTAATACAAAGAAAATAAGTTTTTTCTAGTTTATATTTAAATTTTACTTTTTTTTTTTTTCCTGTAAAATACTATAGGTGTATTCCTCAAACAAATTTATTTTTGACAAAACATAGAATATATATACACTTACACCTGTTCGAACTTTTTCAAGATTTCGAGTAAAAATAAATTATAGACCCGTAAATAAATGATTTTTTTTTTTCAAAATACTATTAACGAACAATATAATAATAAATTTTACAAAAATATAAATTATATTAATTATATATACAATAAATGAAATATATATGTCTCGAAAGGGATGACCAACTAGTGTGACAGTATGTGACAGTAGATTGTGCTGTAGAGTCTAGTTTGTAATACATATCTTGACTATTATATAATTTTACAATATCTTAACTATTATGAAACCAACAACTCAATAATAATAACTAGAAATTCAAAATGCGAGCAAGATTACAAAAAATTTGATTAGAATTTATTAGAATTAAAATAAGATGGAGTAATTGTAGAAAAAAGAATATGAGAAAAAGATTAAATTAAATTTTAATATACATAATAATAATTATGTGCTTTAAAAATAATTATGAATTTTAAAGGCAATTATTTTGATTGTGATTTCAAAGTAACATTGTTTGTTTTTTTTTTTTTTTGTACCATTTTCTATAAATATATTATCTCCGTGAATTTATAAAGTTTACATTTACTTTTTTGTATTATTTTTTTAATATTAATGTTATATTAAAACATAATATAACTTAAAAGGAAAATGACAATCATACTTCTAGTAATGTATTATAATATAAATATAATAATATTTGTATAAAATATTATATAAATAAAAAAATATTTTTAATTAAAAATAATGATGTAAAATATAAAGATAACTTATTAAGTTGCCTGAAATAGTGTTATTCTATTTCTCAAAATACTACATTAACATACTATTAAAGAGAAAAAAAAAAAAAAAAAACTCAAATAACATTGTGTGTATTTATTTGTGAAGTTCAGTTTTTATTTTGATTTTAAATAATAATTTTTTGAATTGAAATAATTATTTGATCTAAAATAAATATGCATTAATATAATATTTTTTAAATATAAAATTAAATTTTAATATGATATAATAAATAAAAAATAGTACTCCCTCCGTCCCGATGCAAAGTTGTCGTTTACTTTTCGCACGTAGATTTTTAAATATTAGTATTATAATGAGTTGTAGTAAAAAAGACGAAAATACTCCTATTAGTAATGTGTAATACAAAAGTAATGATATTTGTTTAATATAGTGTAAGTTGAAAGAGTATTTATTATGTCAGGTAGCAGTACAATTACTAAATTAGAAAATGACAACATGAAATATATATATTTAATTTAATATTTTTTATTAAAAAAATTAAATAATAAAATCAAAACCAAAATGGTACAAATAAAGTCACTCTTTATTATAAATTTCAGATAAGCTTTTATAGAAGTGCAGCGTACCCTATAAAGGTTGAAATTAAAGCTCCACTTTTCCACCGAAAAAGCGCAAAAAATTCCCCATGACTTCAATTCTTCACTCCTCCATTTGCAGTTGCAGTTGAGTTGCAGGTCAATTAACAATTAGAAGAAGAAGAAGAAGAAGAAGAAGAAGAATGGAGAAATTAGGTATGGCGAAAATGGGGAGCATCAAATCCGGAGGCTTCTGGCTCTCCAACAAGGCCAAGCACGAGCTCTCTAACATCACTCAAGACCTCTCTGTACGCTCTCTCTCTCAATTTGCTCACTCTTTTATTTATTCGGTTTAATTCTTCCACAATACACCAACACGATTAATTAGGGTTTCTCTTTCTCTCTCTCTAGATAATAGATTGAATCTTCTATGGCTGGACTTAATCGAGGCTGAAATTGGAAAAAAAAAAAAAAAAAAAAGAAAAATGTACTGGCCTTTTGTTGAAATAGTTAGTACTGATTTTCGATTGTATGTATTGAGCTAATAATAATTACTGTGTTGGCGTTGGCGTTGGTGTTGGTGTTGTTAATGGCGGTGCAGACAGTCTCCAACATTGTCGAAGAAAAAGCAAAATGGATATTTAACAAGCTCAAAGGTGTGAAATCTTTCATTTTGAAATTTCTCTGCATATTGCAATCATTTCTTGTAGTATATTAGTATAAGATAGAGGTTTATGAACTTTATTGAAAGAAAATAATCTAATAATAATAATATATTAAGTATTTGATACAAGCTTGTCCAGACATAAAGTAGACAATTACTTTTGGCGCGATGTAGTTAAAAATAGTGTAATGACATTTTTGCTCATGCTTTTTGGTGTAAAAGTAATGGTTTGATGTAAACTAATGGTATTTGTGAAAAGAAGTGATATATTTAATGAAATATTTACTTTGTAATTGAACGTCCCAAAATAGAAATATGTATATTTTTTAACTGGACGGAGAGAGTATTATATTTTGCAATGAAAAAATATTTTGTCATACTTAAATAGTCTCTAAAGAAATTTATAGTAAATTGAAAATAATGGGGATGGCACTACGCTGATCACATCAGCACATGTTATATATACAAACAACACATATTAGTATTACACACAACGCATGTTGTGTATAATAAAGGTATTTGATGTTTTTTAATAATAACAGCTAAAATCAATTGTTGTGTATGTTGTATGAGACTATAACATGTGTTGTATTTGTATTATATTAACATATACAATGTGTTGTTAATAATGTGTGTAGTCTGTAGTAATATTATATGTTGTCAGATATCACATGATGTGTTGTTGAGACCATAACATGTGTTATATTTGTATTATATTAACATATACAATGTGTTGTTAATAATGTGTGTAGTCTGTAGTAATATTATATGCTGTCAGATATCACATGATGTGTTGTTGAGACCATAACATGTGTTATATTTGTATTATATTAACATATATACAGTGTGTTGTTTATAGTAATATGTGTTATCTAATAACATACGATGTGTTAAATTTAGCACGGTAGCAGCCGCAATAAATAATAGTCCAGCTATCCACTTAATAGTAAATCATTACTAAAAAATAGAAATATTTTTTAATAACAAAAAAAAAAATATAAAGTATAAATTTGTTAAAACGACGTTACTAACAAATATTGGCTTCGATCATACAGGGAAGCCATTAAAAACGTTGCCGGAGCTTCTGCAAGATAACAATATTCCGAGGGGTATTTTTCCGAAGAACATTTTAGCTTACGAGTTTGACAGGGCCAAGTCGAGGCTAACGGTTCACTTGCCGTACGCGTGCGAGGCGAGCTTCAATGACTCGTCGCCATTAAGGTACGGTTCTCGTGTGAAATGCATTCTCCTCAGAGGAAAGATGATGAGCGTGGAAGGGATGAAGATGAAGGCAAATGTCCTAGTTTGGACAAATGTCACGAGCATCGCCGTCGAGGGCGCCAAATCGGAGAAACTTTGTTTCATCGCTGGCGTAAAGAAGTCGAGGCCTAAGGACACTTATACCGTGCCCCGGGAAGGTGTCCGAATCGACAATTTTTGAGAGTAGGTTTTGGTTGTTTTTAAGGATGTTTTTATGAGAAATTGATTCTAACATTTTTTTTCTTCTTCGGGTGTGTTTGTTTGAAGGATTTGTGAAGATTTCCGTTGTTCATCCCATTTTTCCCTTAAAAAAATATCAAATCAAAAATCTATTTTTTATTTTTTATATTATATTAAAAATCAATTTTACATTCAAAACATTACATCAACGCCTATTTATATCACATTATACAACTATTCAAATTTAAAATTTTTACTATTCAAATTCCAACTCAAAATTCAAACCCCCAAACAAACACACTTCGTGTAATACGAAAACTTATCAATAGGTCTCAGTAACGTAGTATTATTCTTGTTGAGACATGCTTACAAATTATTATATCGTATGATATTATTATAGTTTTTACATTTTATGATTTAATTTTTTATATTTTTTTAGGAAATTATCTTTCGTCCACTTTTAAGATTTATATTTGCTTTTAGATATTAATATTTAAAAATACACATTCAATATAAAAAATATATTTTTTACTACAATTATGTCATTATTTTTCTAGTCAGCTAATGTTGTACAATCTATTAATAATAAATAGTTTAATCAATTCAATAATAAATAATTTGTCACTATTTTTTTATTTATTATAATTTATCAATTATTTAATATATTTATTCTCATTTATGTACAATATATTAATATTAAAATATTATTATTTTTTAATTTATATATTTAATCAAATTTATATAATTTTACTTAACATGAGCATTTTTTAAAAAAGACTATTTCTTGTAACTTTGCCTTAAATAATCTCATTTTTTTCTATTTTAGTTTGTTCAGTCAATTTTGTCATTTTATTTAAGGTAAAACTATATATTGCTCTTTCATTCATTTGTAAAGAGCCAAGCTTATTTTTGGATAATTATATTTAATATTAAAAATATTTTTATATTTATATAATTTTTTTTATAAATATTATTTTATTATTATTATTATAATACATTAATTAAAATATTTTTATTATTTTTTAAATTTGTATTATATTTTGATATACTAATTAATATTAAAAAATTAAAATAAAACTCTCGACCTGTCACGTGCCAGACAGGATTCACCGGATGAATAGCCAGTGGAAGTAAAATCAACGATAATCTGTAACACATACACAATTACACTGTACTGGGTGGGCACTGAAACGACGTCGTTGTGGGGCCACCAGCAGACCAGCTCAATGGAACCCTAGCGAATTGGTGAGAACGAAACCGCCCGCAGACAGAGCTGCTTTTAGGAGCTGGACTTTCACTCGCAAATGGCGATTTCAGGAGATCTTAGGGTTTCTGCAGCTCTCAGCCCTTATAGGTTCAATCCCCTCCGCACTACTTCTAATTTCCCTCATTCCAAGGTGTGCTTACTGAATTTCACTCGGATTCCTGTTAATTAGTTCAATTGGATTGTGCAGAATCTTTCGCCGTCTATTTTGCACCATTTATGGTGTTGAATTTTCGTTGTGAATTTGAATGAATATTGTTGGCGCTGTTCTTAATGCTTGCGATTGCTGTTCAGTATCTGTAGAAAATGCTCCATAGGGATAAGCTTGTCCGCGTCTGTACATTTTCATCACTCTTTTTTTTAATAGCAGTTTTAGCTTGCTTGACCTTGATTAATCTTGTATATGTTGTATTTCCATGGTGGAATTACGTAAAACGAATTGTTGTAGCTATTGTGGGAAAAATAAAAACTATGAACAAAGGATATTGCTGAAATGTTCGAATTTAAGTTTATATTGAATTGCTTTCAGGAATATTTCAAAACAGATTAGTCAATACTCTTTTTTGTTTAATCTGTGAACCACTCTTTCGAAATGTCTCCGAATTTCACATAATTTCTTACTATTTGCGGTAGAATTTCATAGATTCTTTAAGACGAGAGAAAATGCCATAGCAATTGTTGTTAATCCTCCATCAAATCTTGCAATGTTCTTCGGAACCATCAAACTATGAACCGCTGATGCCTATTTGTGTCAACTTCACTTGACAAACATCGAACACAGATTCGCTTCAACTGTAAATAAATCGGCTAGAAGTTGGTAGCCAACATTTAACATTTAGGAACCACGACTCTTTACCTCTTTATTATGGATTGAACTGTTGTGAATTTGAGCATAGACCTCGACAATTTTCTTTGCTTCCGTTTGAATTTTAAGCAGCCGTTCTACCTAATTCATTATTGACTTATCGAAAAATTTGCTGTTGGGTGTGATACTTTTTGTCCACAAAAAAATATGCTTATATATGTTGGACATAAGTTTTTCTCCTTCCGTCCCATATATTATGTCTTTGTTTTTTTCGTCCTACATATCATGTTACTTTTTTTTGAAAAAAGGTAACATAACTAATTACTTATCTTAATAAAAAATTATTTGTATTATATTGTAATTATTTTTACGAGTACATTCTTAATTATTTACTAATCGTACCCCTCTTAATTTCCATGTCTATAGTAACTATGACATTATATTTCGAACGAAATGAGTAATAAATATAATTATATTAGTCGTCTGTGACATAAAGTAAGAGTATTTTGGAAAGTGTGAGTAAGTTAACGAGGTGAGAAATGTTTTTAGATAAATTGAGTGTATAAATAGTTTGGCATATTTGTAAATAAGATTAATGTTCAAAATGTATAAATTAAAGAATATATAAGAGTTATTTTTATTATAAATAAAAATTGCATATTTTGCCGATAAACTAAAAAAGAAAACATGGATTGGCGCTCAAGGAGTATTAGTTGAAAAATGCTTACATAGCTGGGGATGGTTTGAAATATGAATTTCTTACACATTTTTCCCCTTTTGATCATGTATAGTACTTCTCGAATTCTCGGATATTTTGGGGACTAGAACGATTACTATGATTGTTTTAATCGGTGAAATAGGAACGTTCTTTTTTATGACATTATTGGCCAGTCATTCGTGTTTAATCAGCGATCTTATGTTACTCAGCAGGTGACTTACAATGTGTTTTCCAATGGCGCATCTAAAGCCGTCGAGACAATGTCGAAACATTCTCGTCCCGCACCCGATGCTCATTCCACCCGTTGTCAAGCTCAGCGCCCTCTCGGAATATTTGGAGAAGAATTTAACTTTTCGCAAAACCCCTTCAGCCAGGAAGTCGAGAATTTCCTTCTCAACGCAATCAACATGAACTTCTTCCAGCGATTGAACCTTGCGTGGAAAATCGTATTTCCGTCGGTGATTTCCCGAAGAAACTCCAACGCCAACATCGCCAAGCAACGATTAAAGATGATTCTTTTCTCCGATCGCTGCGCCGTCAGCGACGAAGCCAAAAAGCAGATTGTAAGCAATGTCGTCAGCGCATTGTCTGATTTTGTTGAGATTGAATCGCGCGAGAAAGTCCAGCTCGGCGTCTCGACTGACCCAGATCTCGGCACCGTATATTCCGTCACTGTCCCAGTTCGTCGGGTGAGATCAGAGTACCAAATGGATGACGAAACTGGATCCATTACAAACATCGAGTACCGAGACAACGGCGGCGACATGTCTGGTTCTGTCGATGTTAAATTCGACTTTTACATGCCCGGCGAGACTTCTTCTTCCTCCGACTTTAGCGTATGAAGCTACTCGATGTGGAGAAGACAGGTATGTTGCTCGGTAATTTCTTCGTCTTCTTTGCCTTTCCTCGTCTTGATCGCTTTACGTATTCGGGTTTTGCCGTTCATACCGTACAGAAAAAATATCGATGTATATATTTGGAAAGTTCTTACATTTTTAGGTGTCATATTTAAGGAAAATCTCTAGTCTCTTTACTTGTACTTAGAGCGGTTAAACAAGCAGAGTAGCTCGCGAGCTAAACTCAGACTAGATTCGTAAACAGAGCTCGATTCGACTCTTTTATAGAAGTAAAAGTCGAAAATAATTATTTTTATAAACAATCTAGTTCAAGTTCGGCTCACGGTAGTTCGATTAGGCATAATATATTTATATTATTTTATATTGATATATTCTAAATAATTTTTTATATCAAAATTTATATTCATTAATCAAATTTAAATATTTTATAATAATAAATTATGAATACAATTAAATATATTAATTTATATATAAAAAATATATATAGAATAGGTATAAACTTTGAGCCGAAGCGTTTGAGTCTTACGATTTTTGTATATTTCATTTTAATGTTTTTTTTTTTAAAAAAATTATTATTATAAACTAATATTAAAATATTTATAATTATTACCTAAATTACAAATATATTGTTAAATATATAAATCAAAAGACATAAATATCAATTTTGTTTAAACACTTCTACTAATCAATAAAATATTATTATTATTCCGTAAGAAATGACATGGTAGTGTGAAAAGTAAACTTGTCCCGGTGTCATGGATTCAAACTCTGACATTTGGACCTGCCAAATATGGTTTGACTAATGTAAGTTCGGACCAGTTGTAATTGTCATTCCTAATTCAGAACTTATTTTTTCATATCATGTATATTACATTCAAATTTTATTTTTCAATGTAATGTGTAGTGTTACATTAATTTTTAATTTAAATTTAAGCTCAATTTATACTCCCTCCGTCCATCGGCTATCTATCTGTTTACTTTTTGCACGTAAATTTTAGTATATTAGTATTCTATTGATATATGGTGCAATTGATATACAGAAAGACTATTATACTTTAACATTTATGATATTAAATAGTGTTATTTTATGACATTCGTGTAATATTATATAAATGGTGAACTAATTTTATATTTTAGTGGAATGTACATTTATTAAAAAAAAAAAAAAAAGAAATAGTACATTTGCGATGGACAAATTAAAATGACAAAATGAATAAATTGGAGGTGAACGAATGAAGTATAAAATTTGGAATGTTTTGAATTTGTAAAAATTGATGAGAATGTTAAAAAATAATTATTTTAATTTAAAATTTTATTATTAAAAATTATAATTTAAAACCAAAATTTTATAAGTAAACCCACTCAATAGGAATATTTTATTAATAAATAAAAATATATAACAATTTGTTATATTTTGACCGATTTTATAGTCAATTAAAAAATAGTAATATTTTCTTAATAAATAAAAATATATAAAAATTTGTGATATTTTTTACTTTTAGCTTTAGATACGGATAAATTTATAATTTAATTAAAAATTAAAAATATTAAATATTAAAATATAATTATTTTATTAAAATAAAAAATACTTTACAAAGATAATAAAAAAACTATATTTCTAACGCTATTATTATTAAAAAATATAGTATAAGGTTAATTTACAAAAAAAATATAGTACTGCGTCGTTCCGACGCAAACTTTCTCCGATTAAATCTCATCCGTCCGCCGCTTGACGACACCAATCAACGGCTGAGGATCTCTGGCGTGGGCCTGGTTTTCCCCTTCCCCGTAAAGCCCTAAATTCTCCTTTTATATTTGATACCAATACGCAGCAACGTATATGCTTTCACACCACACCCTCCAAACAAACTGCACCTCTCTCTCTCTCTGAACCGATTCTGCTTATTGTTGTAGAAACAGCTGCTGTTGAGGATGTCGGACGAGGAGCATCACTTCGAGTCGAAGGCTGACGCCGGAGCGTCCAAGACATTCCCACAGCAGGCGGGGACTATTCGTAAGAACGGATATATCGTCATCAAAGGCAGGCCTTGCAAGGTTTGATTTCATTTTTTAATTCGTTTGTTTGTGTAATTTTCTGGTTCAATTCAGTGTCGGTAATTTCGGTGATGAAACTGTATTGATTGATTGTTAATCGTTTGTTTCTTTGTGTAGTTTTTGTTTCAATTCAGTGTCGGTAATTTCGATGGTGAAACTGTATCGATTAATTGTTATTAAAGGCTTGGTTTGTAAAGTTTGATTTTATTGTTTAAATTGTTTGTTTGTGTAGTTTTTGTTTCAATTTTGGTGTCGGTGATTTATTTTGTGAGATTGTATCGATTGATATGAATTTTGTTGTGGAGTTGTATGGATTTGATTGAAATTTTTTCAAGTGATTTAGGTACTGTTAATTTTATGGAAGTTGGTTTGGTTGATTAGATGTTGGTTTGCGTTATTGTTGATCTGTATCGCACTTTTTGGTTGATTATTGCTGCAATTTTGGACATAACGTTTTGTTGAATCTTTGGATTGTACAAGTCAATATGATTTGTGTTACATCGAAACTATTGCGTTCAGATAGGTTTTTGCAGTTTTGGAATTTTTGGAAATAATAGAAGTTTGACTATTTGATATGATGTTGTATGTGAGGTAATAGAGATTTGATGTGAAGTTTACACAGATGATTATTGTCAAAAAAATTTAAAAGTATGTTCTAAACAGAATATATATGTGTTTGGTTAAAGTTTTGGATTTGTGTTTTGTGTTTGGTTAAAGTTTGGATTTGGATTTTGTGTTTGTGAATAATAAAATTTTGAATTGAAAAAGTGTTTGGTTGATATATATAGGTGATTGATACGATGTTTTGAATAAAATTTTAATTTTATTTTTGTAATATATTAAAAAAAAAATAAGTGTTTGATTTGATGGTTTTGATAAGGAATTTTTCGGAAATATTAGAAACTAAAATCCAAATACACCCTTCGTTCTTAACATTGATTATATCAATGAGCATGTTTTGAATTGTTTCTTTATTAATATATTAGGGCAACTTTTCGTACTTATTTATGCAATTTGAGGGTTTTGTTGTGCTTTAGGGGTGTTTTGTATTTGTAAAGAAAATGAATGAAAACTATGTTTGAATGCATGTTAATTGAAAAAATATTTTGGATGTTTTATGAAATACAGGATAGACGACGTGGAATTATAGTCCATTTGAAATATCATATAAAAAAACTTTATAGTTTATTTATTTAATTTTCAAATTTAAAGAATAAAGAACATAGAAAAACCACTGTTGATTCTTGCATTGGTGTCATTCATTAGAGCCGAAATAGTTCTAGAATATTTTATATAGATGTGTTCCAAGAAATGTTCTTGCGATTAACCTTCAAGATTTACTGTTCTACTCCGAATGAAAATATTCAAACTATTGGTTTTCAAACAAATTGCTGGGGGTTTACTTTTGTTGATAAATACATGTGCTAATTCTTGTTTAATTATGTTTGACAATTTCACCATGTTCTCGGAATTCCTTTTTATGGTGTAGGTTGTGGAGGTTTCTACTTCCAAAACTGGAAAGCACGGCCATGCCAAGTGCCATTTTGTTGCAATTGACATCTTCACTGGGAAGAAGCTCGAAGATATTGTCCCTTCTTCCCACAACTGTGATGTATGCATATCTTGTGTAGTTCAATCAACATTGCCTTATTATTAATATGGCCTCTTTGTTATAATATTTGTTTTGGAAATTTAGGTCCCACATGTCAATCGCACTGATTACCAGCTTATCGATATTTCTGAGGATGGATTTGTATGTGACCTTTTTTCTTTTCCATTTGTTAATTGTGTGTGTGTGTGTGTATATATATAAATATATATTTTTTTTTCTTTTTTGAGTTACTAATCCTTTTTGACCTAATCTATAGGTGAGCCTGCTCACTGACAATGGCAACACTAAGGATGATCTCAGGCTTCCAACTGATGAGAATCTGCTTGCTCAGGTTCGTCAAATTTCAGCTTTTATATGATGAGGTTTTATAATTTTAGGTGTTCTTGTTTAAAGTACAAGGAATCTTGAAAGTATTATAGGGAGAGGGAATGGTGTCTTGTATGGTTTTGTTGACTTTGTAAGTTTTGATGAATATTGTATTTTTTCGATAATATTTTGAGAAAATATGTAGAAATAAAACACTAAGGTGTGTTCTTTTGAGGGTTTGGATTTTGTGTTTAGAATTTGAATAGTAAAAATTCTGAATTGGAATAGTTATATAATGTGATATAAATAGGTGTTGATATGATGTTTTGAATGCAAAATTGATTTTTAGTATAATATAGAAAATGAAAATTAGGTGTTTAATTTGATGTTTTTTTAAGAAAAAGATTTGTTGAATAGTAAAATTCAGGGTAGAAACCCACAAAAGAACACACACTCTTTTGATTAAAGCTAAAACCTCAATGTCTTTATGTTTATATATATGTGTGTGTGTCTTTACTATAGAGATTATATAATTGAGCCCTCAATTATATATATACAATCATTTGCCGTAGACTTGGATTTTTCAAGGGGATTTTATCTATGCGAACGTGTGGTGAGTATGTTGATGAAATCTGTTTGTATACAGATCAAGGATGGATTTGCGGAGGGGAAGGATCTTGTCGTGAGCGTTATGTCGGCTATGGGAGAGGAACAAATTTGTGCGCTCAAGGACATAGGCCCCAAGTAGTTTGCTATGCTTCCGAGCAAGTAAAGGTGAGTGATATATCTATATCTATATATAGATGAATCTAACGAGTTATGGGGAACTCCAACAGGCATCTTTTGTCATGTTTGTGTTATATATATGGGTTTGGGGGGTGTTATTGATGGTTTTTGGCCTCAGCTATTATGCCAAAATGTTACTCTTATTATGCTTTAATTTACTTTCTTTGTTTTTAATGTCATCACGCTTACATTATTATTATTATTATTATTGTATTTGTGAG
This sequence comes from Andrographis paniculata, assembly GCF_009805555.1. NCBI lineage: Eukaryota > Viridiplantae > Streptophyta > Magnoliopsida > Lamiales > Acanthaceae > Andrographis > Andrographis paniculata. Next base: position 564,365 of record NW_026137600.1, read on the forward strand.
GATAATTGTATGCCATGCCATTTTCACTTTATTGAGGTTTGATGGTTGTATGTTTTTTTTTTCTAAAAAAAAATGTGGTTGGATTTGATGTTTTTAATCTTTTTCTCATGTTTGTGTGTTTGTTTTTTTTTATTTGCAACTTTTGAAGCTTTAGGGAGTTTTGTTTATAGTAAAAAGTTAACTAGGGTGCAAGAATGTTATGTTCTATATAGAAAATAATGGTCTCTTTGGTTACCGTTTTAAATTCGGTGTTCACCTCACTTTATTTTGGGTGATACTATTTGTTATAAATATAATTAAAAATATATATATAATATACTATTCCGTTGGCTCTAATGGTTCTATTTATTTTTTTTCGTATTGATATTTAAATATTAATTATTATATCAAAATATAGTACAAATTAAGAAAAAATTGACTTTTATACCAAAAAAATATATATATATTTTTAATATTAAGTATAATGATACAAGCTGTAATTGTGACTCTCCGAGGTGGACGGATTTGCATTTTAATAATACGGGGGTTTGAACTCATGGTGCCGAGTCCCTTACTATTTTTCATACTTATCTATAGGCTTTAGATGTAGTCTTTTTTAGGGTGTGTTTGTTTGGAGGATTTTTTTCAAAATACACTATTTATTCTATTTTTTTTCCTCAAAAATATCAAATTAAATACTTATTTTTTTTTTATTTTTTATATTATAATAAAAATTTATTTTATATTCAAAACATCACATCAATACCTATTTATATCATATAATTATTCAAATTCAAAATTTTTACTATTCAAATTCCAACTCAAAATTCAAACCTCAAAACAAATACATCCTAATGAATTAATTTTTGGTGTATACGAGGAATTGCATAAATATATATTAATTTAATTTAAATATTTGATTTTTTTTTTTATTGAGAATTTGAAATTTTCTTTACTTATAAAAAAAGATTTTTTAAAAAAATCTATTATTATTTTGGAAATAACAGTAATTTGGAGAATTATCTTGACAAAAATACCCTCCAAACTGGGAAAAGCTGATGAATCACGGGTTGCTATCACGTGACTGTGGGGTTTGAAAAATGAAAAGAAAAAATTATAATTAAAATAAATAAGACAAATTGAGTGGGGCCTGCAAAATGGTCCTTCACTCACGGGTATTTCTACTGTTACTCTTTCTCTCTCTATTTTCTTTAGTAAATGAAACTTTTATTTTATTATACTATTATAAAGATAGTATTTTAAATTCGTTATATAGGAATTATTCCATTAAATTAAGATAAAATAAAATAATTTTTACATATAACAGTTCCAATAAGATATTCATTGAATTTCTTTTGGCAAAATTTTCAAAATTTACTCATCAATTTTTATTTTTTTTTAATAAAAAGAATATCATATCTAATATTTACTTAAATCATATTATACTAGTATTTTAATTCAAAACTTTTATTATTCAAATTTTAATTCAAAATTTCAATATACAAACAAACACACCAAAGAATAAACAAATACCTTAACCAGGAGTAATATTTTTTAAATAAATATATATTTGTACTTAGATTTATATTTACTTTTTATTTTTATTTCTTCACAAAAAATATATATTTATAACAAAAAAAATTTACATATTTTTTAAATTTATACAATTTAACTTACATTTCCTTATAAATATTCATAATCATTTACACATTCAATTTATATATATATATATATTTTTTCAGCTCATTAATTCATCAATACATTTATTAAAATATTTATATTTTATTTCATAATCAATTCATATAAAATTATATTCATAAAATTTGTGTACGAGCATATTTTTTTAGATTAGATGGAGTATATTTTATTAAAATATAACTTAAAATATTAAAGATGCATTTTAAATTTATTTTTTATCAACTAAATTTAAATATACAAAAACCATCTATGTGATTATTAGAGTGTTTAAATTTAAAAAGTAAAAAATTTAAATTAATATGATTATATAATATGATATAAATAAATATTAATATAGTATTCCGTCCGTCTCAAATAAGGTGCAATATTTACTTTTGGTATGAGTTTTTAAGTGGGTAGTATTAATTAGGATAATTTAGAAATTAAACGATGTGACAGACAGAGAAATATATATTTTATTTTTTTATTTAGATGATGTGAAGAGATAAAGTGTAGGGAAGAGATTAAATATAATTAATTATTTTTTATTTTAAAAATATTTCATGGAACATAATAAAAAAAAATGGAACTGAGGTAGTAATATTTTAAATATAAAATTACTTTTAATATAATATGAAAAATAAATATTTAATTTAATATTCTATTTTCAAAAATTAATGAATAGCAAAATTGGAACAAAATCTGAAATAAAATAAAATAAAAATAAAATAGAACACCTGTAAAATAGAACTTTCGAGTATACATCCAAAAGGTCGGCGGCTTGTCTTCTTCCTCCCTCCCTCCCGTTTCCTCTTCATTTTCTCTCTCTCTAGGTTTGGTCTTGTCTTCTCTCACTCTCTCTCTACAGTTCCAATAATGGTGTTGGTTATTGCAAGGCCATTGATCAATAACACATAAAACTTCACTTGTTAAATTGTTCCCCCTTACAAATTCTTCTTCTTCTTCTTCGTTACAAATTAATATATGTATATATATTCGTAATTGCAGCACAGTAGTATGAGATGAGAAACCATGGATGGCAGCTTCCTTACCATCCACTACAGGTCTCTCTCTCTCTCTCTCTCTCTCTCTCTCTCTCTCTCTCTCTCTATCTAGATCTATATATATATATATATATTTGATGGATTAATTTGGGAATTGGCAGGTGGTTGCAATGGCGGTTTTTGTGGCATTAGGGTTTGCTTTCTATGTGTTCTTTGCCCCTTTCTCTTCTGTGGGAATTAATGGAAATCATAAACAGCAACTCATCTACCACTTCATACTCATCGCCATTTACACTCCCCTCGTCAGTCTCTCTCTCTCTCTCTCTCTCTCTCTCTCTCTATATATATATATATATATCATATATGTATTGGTGTAAGCATCGTTGATCGTTGCATTCTTATTTGAGTTCGACTTAATTTAAGAGATTATTTATAGTTAATTTAAGAGATTATTTTATTTAAATTTAAAGTTAAATAATAATAACACTCTCCTGTTCCACTTTTTTTCATGTTTATAGCTGAAGTTTTTAGAGTAATATAATTAATAATTAATTAAAAAATATATATTACTAAAAATATGAAAACTGAACAATAAATATTTCTCCCTTCGTTCCATATGCCATGTACATGTTGTCGTTTCTGTCAGTCCGTACCATGTCACTTTCCTTTTTTGGAAAATAATTACACACTTTAATCGCATTTTAAATTTTTAAATTTTATTTTTTTTTAATTTTAATTAAACTAATTAGTTATCTTAATCTTAATTTATAATTATTTATATTATAGGATAATTATTTTCACTAATACATTCTTAATTATCTACTGTAACACAATGTAGCAGACACTGGGACGGAGGGAGTACTTCATTAGCCCTATATCTATACTTTTTAATTTTCGTTCATTCCACGTAATTTATTTTTTTTAAAAATATAATTATATATTTTAATAATATTTTAAATTTGATGATTTATATTTTTTTAATCTTAGCTATATTATTTAGTTATATAAATTTTAATTTATTTTTATTATATAATAATTATTTTTAATTATTTATCCATTATACTTTATTTAAATTTTACAGAAGAGTAATAATTTTTATTTATTAATAAATTTGTGTAAAACACTTAAAGTTAAGCATAATATTATAAAATATATGGTTATTAAATATAAAAAAAATATTAATTTAATTTTCTTTTAATCTTGATCTCATTCTTGAACCTAAGGAGTTAAAATTTGTATTTGTATTCAGCTCGTTTGTCTCGTTTAATTTAACAAACGAGCTCAACCGAGTTAATCTCGCAAATAATTCATCTGTTTTACAGTTCTATAAATTCCCGATCGTGTGTTTTTTCAGCTTTTGTCGTCTTTCGGATTGTACATTTGGTGTGCCGCCGTTGATCCAGCCGATCCGGGCGTGTTTCGATCAAAAAAATATACTGGCATTTCCGATAAGCATGGTCCTATGTTGTCTGAAGAGAAGACATCCTCTGCTCGTTGCTGCTACCGTGTCACGGCTGCGCTAGCTTCATTACCTTGTGTTTGTTTGCGCGAATCGGACAGTAAGTCCTCCGATCAACGGAGCGACGAAGATCAGTTGTACTTTTGCAGTTTGTGCCGAGTCGAGGTACTTAAGAATGTAAGAAAGAGTCGTTACGTCGCGGTATAAATGCATTGAAATTTGTTTGTTTGTAGGTTTTGAAGTATAGCAAACATTGCCGGGTTTGCAACAAGTGTGTCGACAACTTCGACCATCATTGCCGGGTAACATTCCGTGATTCTCTTTGAGAATTAGGGGTGTGTTTGTTTTGCGAAAATGTCAGGAATTTCTAATCATATGTCGTTTTGTTTTTGTTGTTGTCGTCGTTGTCGTTGTCGTTGCAGTGGCTAAACAATTGCATCGGAAAACGGAACTATCGCAAATTTTTCGCTCTCATGGTTTCGGGGCTTCTCTTGGTAAGACTCGATTCTGTGTCATTTTTATTAAATGATTATTTCACTTAAAATCTTAAACTTGTGTTCTTTTGTAGGTTTTGTCTTTTATTATTGAGGTTCTGTTTTTCCTCCAAAAATATCAGATAAAACAATTTTTTTTTTTATATTATAATATATGTTTATTTTATATTCAAAATATCATATCAAACCACCGTTCAAATTCTAACTTTCCTAAAAATTTGAATCCTTAACTGTTATATAATCAACATGTCCAATCAATACAATGTAAATTTACACCACATTAAATTATTAATTTTATCTAAAAATTTAATTTTATACAGATTTGCATCATTAATAATTATATAGTCAATCAGCAGTCTCTGCCTTAATTCGGACTTTTTAATTAGTCGACTGAGGGATATTTTTTTTCAGCTTGTGCTTCAATGGTCGACCGGGATCCTCGTACTCGTCCTATGTTTCCTCGATAGGAAGCAATTCGTCGTCGATATCAGCTCGAAGTTGGGAAGTAGTTTTACCGTGGTTTCTTTCGTGATTGTCGTGGTGAGCATTTGCTTTCTTATCGATTTTTTTTTTTAATACCGGATAATCTAATCTTTGCGTCATTGCGTAGGCTGTGTTCACCATATTGGCGATGATTGCGACGCTTCCGCTCGCTCAACTTTTCTTCTTTCACATTCTTCTGATCAAGAAGGTCGCTACCGTTGGCGCCATTTTTGTGTTTTACTTTCGGTCAAAATGTGTACATGGGTTTTTGAGAAATAAATACTTTTGCTTGTAATAGGGGATTACGACGTACGATTATGTTATCGCGCTACGGGAGCAAGAGCGACCATCTGGTCGTGAAGACGAGCATAGCCCTCAGATGTCGCCGGTGAGCTCTCTTACCGGAATAAGTAGCGTAAGCTCCTTCAACACCTTCAATCGGGCGGCGGCATGGTGCACGCCGCCGCGCTTATTCGTCGAAGATCAGGTACACATTTTTTTTTTTTTTTTAATGTTTTGCCTCGTCAACAAAGAACTCTAGTGGTAGAAAAAATATCAAAATTTCAGTATAATATGATCTGATGCCGAATTTTTTTTAGTACGATGTCGGTATATAATTTTGATATTTTTTTATATTTTAAACATTTTAGTATATAAAGAAAATACCATATACTATTTTCATATTTTGATCATAGTTACAATAATATATCGTAAATTCATATTTGCACATCAAAATTATTATTACCCGTCTTATAAGAATGATACTATTTGTCTTTTATTTCATTATATATTACGTTAAAAACATCTTTATATTTATATAATTTATTCTACATAGATCATTGTATTTGTATTATAAGATACTACTAGAGACACTCTTCTTATGAGACGAAGGTAGTATGATTTTTTGAAGTTTTTTTTTTTTTTTCCAAATTTAATTTTAACTTCGTTTTTTGGCATTAAACGATACATACTAATATCATATGAACAATCCGGTATACCAATTTATCAATACGGTATATTACATAGTATCTTTCATTCTGAATTTTTGGTATACCGATTGCTTAGTACCATATCCGTACGGTAAAGTACTATACTAAAAATTTTGATGAAGTATGTAATATAAATTTCAATATACTGTACTGAACCATCTCTACAAAGGACGGTTCGATGCTACCATTCAACGGCCTTAAGTGAGTTTCAACAATAGTATTCCGACGAGTATTGCAATTTTATCTTGCAGTTCGACGCGGTGCCTACGGACAACGGATCCATAACTTCATTTAGAAAGAAAACGACAACATCGGGCGAACAAGAAACCGTGAAAAAGCTTCCGGCACCCGTCAAGATAAGCCCGTGGACACTAGCTCGGCTAAATGCAAACGACGTGTCGAAGGCAGCCGACGAGGCGAGGAAGAAGTCCAAAATTCTACGGCCCGTGCCGAGGCTCGAACCGAAGTACTTAAACGACGAGACTGATGGCAAGCGCATTCGTTTGCCCGTCGAATCTTTGTCAACACTTCGACATAAAACCGTCGACTTGCCCGTCATTGCGGCTTCTTCGTCGGAGAGTAGTCTCGACTCTCCCGACATTCTTCGTTCAAGATTGACGTCGAGCATGGCTACAGCTACGGCTTCTCGAAACGACGTTGCGATCCCTTTCTCGAGATCGACCAGCGACGGGTACGATGCGTCGGGGGGAGAAGATAGCGATCGGGTCCCTACGCGGATCGTGCATCGATTGAGCGACTGGCGTAGCCTTCCGATTGTTTCTGGCTCACGCCAGAACATAGGAAGGTCTGCGCCTTTAAAATTATAGAACGGGTGAAACAGTTGTTTGATCTGAAATTATATATATATATATATATTGATGATTTTTTTTTATTTTTTGTAGGGTATGATGTTCATAATTATTATATGTTGTTTAACTTTATTTTATTATTATTTTTTTTAATTTTTTTTTATAGTATATTTTGTGTGTGATTTAACATATTGTCTGTATGGTTCACTATATTATTTTTGTTGTTTAGTTTTAATGTATTCGACATTTGCTTCAAAGTGTGGTCTAGTAATATGGGTATTGTGAAATATATATTATTTGTCTTAGATTTAAAAAATATCTATATATACATAAAAGTAAAATAAAAAATAAAAAAATAAAAAAACTAAAAAAATTAATAAAGATATGAAATATTATTAATAATATTTTTATTATTCTACTTTTCTTATAACAAAAATATGTAAATTATAAATATTAAACAAATACACTCTAGTTCAAGAGTGTGTTTTAATTTATATTGAGTATTTTATATATTTTTTAAAAGACTATATTGATTATTATGATTTTATTTACATAGATATTTCTATGAAAATTTTGAAGATTTACAAAATTTTAATAAAAAATATATATTATATATAATACTTTATGAGATAAAATAAATAATTAATGTAATATTTTTAAAAATGATTAATAAATGATATGGAAATTTTTAAAAATTTATATTTAAACATACTCTATCATTTTCGTTTAAGACATCATTATTAACATTTTTTTTTTACATTAAAAACATCAAAAATTTAAAATGCTAATATAACTTATGGTATGTTTTCTTATTTACTTTATCAATTGACCAATTAAATGATAAGTAAAAGAATTGTTTAGCGGTAAATAAGAGTACGCGGCAGCATGTTGATTGTCCTAATCAATACATGAAAAATGGATAAATAATATTATTTATTTTGTGTTTGTATTTAAATATTAATTATTATATCAAAATGAAATATAAATTAAAAAAGAAATTAAAAAAATACTTTCATTAGTTTTTTATAATACTAATAGATGAATATTTGTAAAAAGAAAAAAAAATTATATAAATATAAGGATATTTTTAATATTAAGGTGTGTTTGTTTGGGGGTTTGGATTTTGAGTTGGGATTTGAATGGTAAAAATTTTGAATTTGAATAGTTATATGATGTGATATTTTGAATGTAAAATTAATTTTTAATATAATTGTTAAGCACAAAAAATAATAATAATAGTAAGTGGCAGTAGGATTCTGGGTAGGGTCTGAATGAAAGCCAAAAGGTCTGGAGGTCGGGCAGAATAAAGGTCGGGAAAAGGAAGAAAGGTCGGGCGGAGTCTAAAAAAAAAAAGGTGTACCCAAGTCGGGTAAACCGTAGATCGGATGGAAGGCGAAGTCGGGCAGACGCGGAGGTCTGTCAAGAGGAAAGTCGGGCAGACGCGGAGGTCTGTCAAGAGGAAGGTCGGGCAGACGCGGAGGTCTGTCAAGAGGAAGGTCGGGCAAGGAAGATGTACGGACAGACGCGGAGGTCTTCGGTCAAAGACGGAGGGCGGCTGATGCGGAGGTCGGCCCAAGTGAGGTCGGGCGAAGAAGCAAGTCGGGCGAAGGACGAAGTCGGGCAAAAGAAATTTGGCAGTGGACAGGCAGGTCGGGTAAGAGGCAGGTCTGAGTTCTGTGACTGGTGGGAACGGTTGAAGGAAGTTGTAATACGTGTCAATAGAGGAGAAATTGGTGGTCGGTTGACAGCGGTTGCTATAACCGACCAGACGGCGGTTCAAACCGTTTTCTCTGAAAGGCTATTTAAAGGATTCAAATCCGTCAGAAAAGGCATCTTCAATCAACTTCAACAAAGCAAAGTCAGATTTGGGGATCACCACTTTAAATTTCAGTCTTTTATTTTCCAGTTTATTTTCTGTACCATACAGTGTTTAGAGATTCCTAATCTCAGGCACTAATTAATCAAGTTTAAGGATATTTTCTATATCTTTGAATTTTACTTTATTTTTGTTGAAAAATTACATCAACAAATTGGCGACCACAGTGGGAGCAAGACACAATTGCTCATTCCAATTTCGGCGATAATTTCATACGTCTTAGATCCGGCCGAATCATCGGAAGGGTCCATATGGCAGGTTCACAACCGCAATCATCTTCGGCACCGGCGGGAGAATCCGTTCCACCACCTATTGTGCCAAATGCCGGGGAAAACCCACAACCACCAACTGATTGGTGGTCTTATGTTCAACAAATGAACAACCGGCATACTTTGGTTATGCAGAATTTGTTGCGTGAGCAACAAACGAGCATGTTGCGTGAACAACAAAATCTAATGCAAAACATGTTGGATCAGGCATTCTCCAGATTCACCCTGTATCCAAACATGCTTCCAGCCGTGTCACCTTCTCGTTTTCAGGCGACTTTCTCAGGATCAACGTTTGCAGAACCATCATACGTTGACAGTACGTTTCCAAGCGTTACAACTTTCAACCGAACAGATATGGGGAAGATTCCTCTAACTTTCCCAGAGAATGTTCCTTTGGGACCGAGGGTTGATAATACCCAGCCGAATGAGAGATTAGAGGGACAGACTCATAATCCCATCCCAGCCGAACCAGCCTTCTCCAGAGAAGAAAGATTGGGAGGTCAGACTCACGATCACATTCCAGTGTTCGACCATATTCCACCCAGAGTAGATCCGGAGGATATTGCTCAAGTTCTGCGGGTGCATTTCGGAATGAATCCGCAAACGGTGAACAGGCCGGTTTACCAGAGGCCATTTCCAGAAAGGATCATTAACGATCATCCTCTCCCGAGAAATTATAGGCCACCAGACTTCTATTCTTTTTCGGGAGAAGACGGAGCCTCTACCATTGAGCATGTGGGTCGCTTCACGGCTCAATTGGGAGAAGTAGGCAACAATCCGTTTCACAAGTTACAATTGTTTGGGTTGTCGCTCACAAGAACAGCTTTTTCTTGGTACGTCAGTCTGCCGCCTGGACAGTTGCAAACTTGGGAAGATTTAGAGGCAGATTTCATGGAAGGTTCTTTAATCCTCTGCCGACAGTCTCACTGATAGACCTTCTGGAGATCACGCAGATGCCGGAAGAGACCGGCTACCAATTCATAGAGAGGATGCGATTGATGAAGGGACGATGTCCTACGATGATCAATGAAAGCGAAATGACCAATTTGGTGGTCAGGAACATGCATACCAGACTTCGCGAGGCCCTGACAGCCCACGACTTTCAAGATCTGGCCAGTTTAGCATCCACGACAAGAAGGTTAGAATCCTTTTTTACAGAAATTAATCATGACTTCCGTAGGGGGGAGATGCTGAAGCAATGTTAGTGCAAGATCGACCAACGTCCAGGCCAGCACCATTCCGCGATAAATGGAGGTCGGGTCCAACGTAGCCTCGAAGGATGGAGGTCGGATCTGAGGCTGACGTAGCCTCGGATGCCGGCCTGCAAACTCCTAAAACATCACTGGAAGTGATGTTTAGGAGTCTTGAGGAGGAGGCTTATTGTTAAGCACAAAAAATAATAATAATAGTAAGTGGCAGTAGGATTCTGGGTAGGGTCTGAATGAAAGCCAAAAGGTCTGGAGGTCGGGCAGAATAAAGGTCGGGAAAAGGAAGAAAGGTCGGGCGGAGTCTAAAAAAAAAAGGTGTACCCAAGTCGGGTAAACCGTAGATCGGATGGAAGGCGAAGTCGGGCAGACGCGGAGGTCTGTCAAGAGGAAAGTCGGGCAGACGCGGAGGTCTGTCAAGAGGAAGGTCGGGCAGACGCGGAGGTCTGTCAAGAGGAAGGTCGGGCAAGGAAGATATACGGACAGACGCGGAGGTCTTCGGTCAAAGACGGAGGGCGGCTGATGCGGAGGTCGGCCCAAGTGAGGTCGGGCGAAGAAGCAGGTCGGGCGAAGGACGAAGTCGGGCAAAAGAAATTTGGCAGTGGACAGGCAGGTCGGGTAAGAGGCAGGTCTGAGTTCTGTGACTGGTGGGAACGGTTGAAGGAAGTTGTAATACGTGTCAATAGAGGAGAAATTGGTGGTCGGTTGACAGCGGTTGCTATAACCGACCAGACGGCGGTTCAAACCGTTTTCTCTGAAAGGCTATTTAAAGGATTCAAATCCGTCAGAAAAGGCATCTTCAATCAACTTCAACAAAGCAAAGTCAGATTTGGGGATCACCACTTTAAATTTCAGTCTTTTATTTTCCATTTTATTTTCTGTACCATACAGTGTTTAGAGATTCCTAATCTCAGGCACTAATTAATCAAGTTTAAGGATATTTTCTATATCTTTGAATTTTACTTTATTTTTGTTGAAAAATTACATCAACAATAATATAAAAAAATAAAAATAAATGTTTAATTTAATTTTTTTGAAGAAAAAAAAAAAATAGCATATTTAAAATCCAATCCTCCAACAAACACATCCTAATAATAAAATAATAAATAAATAATAGTATAAAAGATCAAGTCCTTTTATTAAAGGAATTTTAAAGTCGGAAAATACATCAACTTTGTGGAAAGTTGTGGCCACAAATTGAGATATGCATAGTCTCGGACACGACAACAGCTTAGTGTAATAAAATTAAAAAAAAAAAGTTATAAATTATAAAATAAAAAATACTATTTCTGTTCGGCTCTAAATGTCTCATTTATTTTTTGTATATTGATATTTGAATATTAATTATTATATTAAAATATAATACAATTTTTTAAAAAATACAAAAATATTTTCATTGGTGTCTTATAATACTAATAGAAGAACATTTGTTAAAAAAAATTATACAAATACAAGGATATTTTTAATGTTAAGTACAATGACACATAAATGTGACCTTAGAGGCGGATGGATAAAATATTATTAAAATATATAATGTCTTTTTTTACAAAAAAAAAAGTGAAATAATATCTAGAAAAATAAAAATAAAAAATACGACATTATACGTGAAAATTAAATATTATATAGAGACGATTAGGGTGCTAATTAAGCTAATGAATACATATAAAATAGAATTTGATCATAGCTGCAAATACGGCCACATTCATTGATGATTTTATTACTTTTAAATAAATAAAAATATATTCTAAAATTTAGGCTTAAATCATACAATTAATAAGAATATTGTTTGGTGAAAATAAATTTTTCAAAATAATGAGATTAAAATAATATATATAACAGTAAAAAAAACAAAAAAAATCAAATTCCAACACCTTAGTTGTTAAAAAAATTATAAATCATGTTCGAAGTATAAACATTCAGAAAAATATAAAAATAGCAAAAAAAATGAAAGCTATACATAAAACAATGACGGGACAGGTGGCACTATATTACACGTGGCTACCAATTAAATAAAATAAAGACGTAACGCTAGCGAAGTGTCGCACTTCAAAATATCACACGTAAAAGTGTGACACCAAGCGATTATTTGTCGCATGCTGCTTATTTGATTAAATATAAATAAAATCACAAAACGGTCCTACTTCTTGATTTGTACGGAAGATTTTAATATATTTATATATATATATAAATATATATCTTTTACTAGTTTGTTTAGTTGCATTTTTTGATGTATTTTTATATTTTAAATTAATTTAAGTTTGAATAATAAATAAATATGATGTTTTGAATAATAATATATTTTATGTAATATTATTTGATATAATGTTTTTAAGAATTTTTTTTAATAAATAATACAAAAATAAAATTTTAAGGAAAAAATGATAAATATTTTATATAATATTTTAATAATATATGTTTCCTTTAAAATAAAAAAATAAATAAAATTGCAGTTTAAATTATATAATACAAAATTAAAATAAAAACACGACTACTTTAAATTTTTGTTATTAACAAATTAAAACCAAATCCAAATCTATATAAAATTTAAATACTTCATGTAAGGAATAGTATGGTGGTGTAGGGGTTGAATTTATGACCATGAGATCATGGGTTCAAACCCCCGAGCCTCAGATCACCTGCCATACATCGTTCACGAGTTTAAATAGCGTGTATGTTTTTTTATTTTTTTGCTAATATATATATATATAGACAAATAAACAAAATACACTTATTATTATTATTATTATTATTATTATTATATGTGTGTGTAATATTGTGTATTGAAAAATATCTGATCAAATTTAAATAATAAAAATAATAATGGAAGTAGGCAAATATTGGAAGCAAGTCGACATGTAAACAAAAACACAAACCCTATCGTGGCTATGTGATACGTGACAATAAGGGGCTGTTTGGACGCATCATTTTATTTAATTCTATCAAATTAAATATTTAATTTTTTTATTCAAATATTATAGTAAACATATTGTTTTATTAAAATAATATATCAAAAATTTAAACTCATTTTATATAGAGGTCATTATTTTTTTTTTTTAAAAAAATACTAGTATATAAATAATTTTAAAATTATGATTGAAAAAATTCACACAATTGTGTTATTTTTAACTACAGATTATACTGAACTATAGATTTTCTGTATTTGACCATGAGGGGTGCGTTCGTTTGGAGAATTTTCCCCAAAATTTATTATTTATCATTTTTTTTTCCTCAAAAAATATCAAATCAAATTGTATCTATTTTTTATTTTTTATATTATACTAAAAATTTATTTTACATTCAAAATATCACATAAATACTTATTTATATTACATTATACAACTATTTCAATTAAAAATTTTTATTATTGAAATTCCAACTCAAATTTCAAACCCCCAAACAAACAAGCCTATAATATATAGTTGATTTCAACGTAATACTCCCTCTATCTCAATACAATAGTCTTGTTTACTATTTTTGTCCGTCCCAAAATAATAGTCTCATTTCCATAAATAACTATATCACCATAAAACTATCAATACTTTTTCATTATTATTACATAATTGTCAATACTTTTTACGTTTATATACTCACAGGGGTAAAAAATTCATTTATCTTTACTTTTTACCAACTACCAATATAATATCAATATTTTTTAAATCTCGTATCCAACACAATAAACCTATACTTTTGGGACGGAGGGAGTATATAATTACAAACAACACAATTTATAGTCAAAGATTGTACAACTACGTGCTTTAATTTAACACAATATGTGTGTTAACAAACATGATGTGTTGATTTTATGTTGCCTGAGTTGTGTTCTTTGTGAATTTTATTATAAGTTTTTACTATTTAAATTTTTTTTTAAAAAAATATTAAATCAAACAATTAGTTTTTTTATATTATACTATAAATTTATTTTATATTCAAAATAGGGTAAACTGTTTTTTTAGTCCCGTAACTGGACCCCTTTATCATTTTAGTCCCGTAAGTGGAGCATGTCGCAAACTAGTCCCATAAGTGAAAAATTTTCGCTGTTCTAGTCCTCCGGTGCCGGAGACGCCCGCGTGGCTCGCCTGAGGTGACATGTCAGCCAGGTGTCCCGCCAGGTCAGCAACACCTGGCGGACACGTGGATTTATTTATTTTTTTCATTTTTTTAATTAGACCAAATAAAAAATACAAATAAAATTAAAAATAAATTAAAAATAAGTTTAAAAAAAATTTAAAAAATGAAAAAAAATAAAATCCATGTGTCTGCCAGGTCAGCGACACCTGGCGGACACGTCACCTCCGGCGAGCCACGCAGACATCTCAGGCGCCCGAGGACTAAAACATCAAAAAATTTTCACTCATGGGACTAGTTTGCGACAGGCTCCACTTACGGGACTAAAATGATAAAGGAGTCCAGTTACGGGACTAAAAAAATAGTTTACCCTTCAAAATATAATATCAACCTCTATTTATATCACATCAAACAACTATTCAAATTCAATTTTTTACTATTTAAAAATTCAAACCCAAAAATTAAAATTCACAGACAAACACACCCCATGGTTGATTTTACTTTATATATGTGTTGAAAGAAAAAATCAACATCATTTAACATATTAATCTATAAGTGTTATATATATATAAACAAAAACTCATGTAAAAATATGACTTCGTTTTGAAAGTTTTTGAAATTTTTATTTTTTAAAAAATAATAAAAATATTTTATAAGAAAATTTGTTTTTTGATATCATATTTTCTTAAAATATATTTTCTCAATCTTAATTTAAAATATTTTTTTTACCATTTTCGTCTACCTTATTTCAAAGTATTTATTTTATATTTAGTAAAAATAATCATACATTAATACGAAAATATCTTTAATTTTTACCTAAATTACAAACATACTATTACATATATAATTATTTTATACATAAAGTCAAAAATAAAAATGTAAAAATTTACTCCATCTGTCCCAGGTAACATGTCTCCTTTACTGCAAATACGAGAATTTATGAGAAGTATAATTAGAGTGTGTTCGGTTGTTAGAACACCTATTCATCTCATTTTTTCCCCCCAAAAACATCAAATCAAACACCTAATTTTCATTTTTTATATTATACTAAAAATTAATTTTACATTCAAAACATCACATTAACACTTATTTATATCACATCATACAACTATTCAAATTCAAAATTTTTACTATTCAAATCTCAACTCAAAATCCAAATCCCCAAACAAACACATCCTTAGTAAATAATTAAGAATATATTAGTAAAAATAATTAAATAATAATTAATTAATATAATTACAATTAAAAAAATTAAAATTTTAAAAATGAGATTAAAGTATATACTTTTTCAAAAAAAAAAAGAAAATAATATAATAAATGGATATAGGAAAATTAAAATGTGAGCACGATAAATGAGACATGAAAGTATTATATATTTCTATATACTAATAAAATATTATTAACTTTTAATTTATTTTGAAATTTCAAAAAGTCCTTATTAGATTTCCGGACACACCCTACTAGCCTTGCCGACAGAATTAATTATTTGGAGTGTTGTGATTTGGGGATCGTCAACCGTTAGCAGTTATTACCAACTGTTTCTTTCAGTGCAGGCCCCCATCCAATCACACCCTACCCCATCCCACCCCAAAGGGGCCCCACACCGACTGTCTTAATTCCGTCCCAGACACGGCCTTACCACTTGCTGCATAATCCCTTTCTCCTTTCTTAAGCTTCTATGAGTGTATTCTTTCATAAAGAATTTTTTTTTTTTTTTTTTTTAAATGTGATTTTTATTAATATAATAGAAAAAAATACAATAGATAACGAGCACTATATTTTTTATTCATTACAAAATAAAAAAAAAATTAACAAAATATTATTATATTTTTATATTACTAAGAACATTTGTTATTATTATCTTTCTCATTATTTTTTTAATTTTTATTATAAAGAGATTTGTTTCCACTTTTAAGAAATACAATTGATATTCATATATTGTTTATATTAAGAATTTTTTACTTCTATAACAAATAATAAATAAATAATTATTTAATTAATTATAAATAATTTTTGAGAAGTCTGTAAGTTTATTCTAATTGTTTAGAAGAAATGTTTTAGGTGTTGGCGGCATCGATGAGACCGGTAGGTACCGATGATGGATGAAGAGGTGTTCGATAATTAGATGGATTGATATTTATTTTTGGATTGTTATTTCCCAAAAAATGGAGAAGAAATTGTCGTCATTTATACCTTTTGGTTGCTAATTGTATCTGTTCTTGGGTATTTGATGTTTTACAGTTATGAATTATCAAGAAATGGGGTGAATGATTTATTGATTGTATAGCTCTATTGTATCCACGTATTTTTGTACTTTAATATTCAATAGTGAATTTCATTTGAATTTGAACCTTCAGATATAAGTCGTTGATGACCGAATTTGGTCAACAATTGTTTTGTATTTTCTGTTATTGTTGTCACAAGAATTTGCATTTTCAGTCCGATCCGAGAGCGAATAACCTGTTTGTATCGTGTGAGTTTTTATAGTTTGATTGCAATAATGAGTTTTTGTTGTTGTTATGTGTGTTACTTGATTTTGGACCTACATTTTATACTTTTGACACAATTCTATATATCATACACAAAAAATCAATCAATTTAAAAATATTGCGTGAACAGAGCCGTAGTGTCTATAAACTTATTAATCTCTATTCTAAGACTCTTACAATTTTACTAAATTTTGATTTAGTTCAATCTAGACAAAAGAGTTTTAAAATTTTTAAAATAATACTTCATCCGTTTCAGCTACGGTGTCCAACTTACTGTAGACATAAGAATTTATAATATATATAATTAGTAAATAAAATGAAATTAATTATCGTATGATAAAAATATTCTTAGATTAAAATTAAGATACCTAATTAGTCCAATTAAAATTTTAAAAATATATAAATAAAAAAAATTAAATAAAATTAAAATGTATAATTATTTTTTTTAAAAGGATAAAATAAATATGACAAACAAAAATGAAAAAATGAATATAATAAATTATATGGAGAGAATAATAAAAAAATATTTAATAAAAAATATTTAATATAATACTCCCTCCCTTTCATATACCGTGTCTGCTACATTGTAGACACGGTATTTTAGAAGGATTTTATAATTAGTAAATAATTAATAATATATTAGTAAAAATAATTATTTTATAATATAATTAATTATAAATTAAGATTAAAATAATCAATTAATTTAATTATAATTAAAAAATAAATAAATTACAAAGTTTAAAATGAAATTAAAATATATAATTATTTTTTTAAAAAAAAAAAGCCACATAAAATATGAGATTGACAGAATCGACGGGGAGGACTATTATGTAAATATATATATATACACATGATATGATTGTTAAAAATAAAATTGGAGTTCCAAAATTGATTGCGCAAAAAAGCTTCTTGGGTTTCAGGACTTCCGTACACGTGGATTTGTGATTGCATACACGTCATAGCATAATCATATCCCGACACGGCCGCGCACGCGAACACGCACACGCACTTGCTGTCTCAAAACACACTCTATTTATACTCTCCCATTCTCCACTTCCATTTCCATCTTCACTTATTTTATTTTAATTAATTTCCGCCAATATTAATAATAATAATAATGAACTTCGTCTCCAACATCGCCAAGAAGGTCCAGCCGGCAAAGCCCTCCTCCGGCGACCCCCCCGCCGCCGACGCCGACCCCTCCTCCAACGCCGATCTCTTCTCCAACGCCAAAGTCGTCGCCGACGCTGCCCAATCGCAGTTCCGCAGCGAGGATTACGATAAGGCCAAGGCCGCCGGCGCCGGCGCCGACCTCCTCAACTCCGCCGCCGAGTACGGCAAACTTGACGATACTCAGGGGATCGGAAAGTATGTCGATCAGGCTGAAGGGTATCTCCGCCAGTACAGTTCTTCTGATTCCCATTCTGGCCCCGCCGCCGCTGCCGCCGCCGATGAGCCCGCCGGAAAACTGAAAACGGAATCCGGAGCCCCCGATTCCGACGATCCTGTCAAAACCCTCGGCGGCGATGGCGATTCTGATGCACCTAAAAGTGATGTCCCCGCCGCCGCCGAGCCAGACGCCGGCGACGTGAAAACAACGATCACTGATTCAATCAAAAGCGCCATTCCGGCGGGGGGTGCGGGCCCCGACGACGGCGGAAAGGCTTCCGGCGGCGGCGCCGGGGAGTATTTGGAGAAAGCTGAAGGTTTTCTGAGCAAACCGCCGGCCGGAGACGGCGAAGAAGAAAAGGCCGGCGATTACCTGAAGGACGGAGAGGGTGAACTGAAGAAGCCCGGCGAAGCCGCCGGGGAATACCTCAAGCAGGCGGAAGGTGTCTTTGGAAAGTCCTCCGGCGACGGTGGCGAGAAGGCGGAGGAAGCATCGGAGCCGCCTTCCGCCGGCGGTTTTGGCAGTGCTGTGAAGGCCGCCGGAGGATTTCTGAGTAAATAAAAAGCTTCCCGCTGTTCCATATTTATCGATTACAGTTATTATTGTTATTTAAATAAATATATATATAATATATATAATATAAAATATAAGCATATATACATATATATATATGTGTGTGTACGGTATGTATGTATGTATGTGTACTGTTTTCGGTTTGTGTGGTTTTTTTGGGGTGTTTAAGGATGTTGTACTCCATGTTGAATGTATTTGCTGTCTTGAAAATTATTAAATATGATATTATATAAATAATTATGTTTGCTTGGTTGTATTTAATCATTTTAAACATTACATGGTTGTGTTTGTTTTGAGGATTTGTTAAAATTTCAATTATTCATCAAATTTTTATTTTTTCCAAAATATATAAAATCAAATACCTATTTTTTATTTTTATATTATACTTAAAAATTAATTTTATATTCAAAGCATCGCATCAACTCCTATTTAAACCCTAAACACACACCAAATATGTTAGGAATGTGCAATTTTTAAATATCACATTTTAAAATTAATTTTAGTTTAAAATTTTGAATTAAAACAACTGTTAGTATTTTTTTCAATTTAATTTGAAATTAATTTAAAATAAAATATTAATTTGATTTTTTTTTATACAACATAATAATATGATATTTTAAATTTATATAAAGAAGGTAATTTTTCTCTTTTCTTTTAAAACTTCATATTTTTTTTTATTTTTAACTTTTTAATAAAAATAACTATCAACAAAATACTAATTAATGGATTAAAATTTTTACTCCTTCACCTTCACATATAAGCATTCTAGATTTCAAGTGTTTCAATATTAATATCGACCTGTTAATACCTATAATAAATAATAATTTTATATTAAAAAATCGTATTTTCTATTATATTAAATAATTATTTTAATTTAAAATTTCACTATTTAAAATTCAAATTTCAAATTTAGGAAAAATTTTGAAAAATTTACACTATTCATCTAAAATTCTCTCCAAAAATATTAAACAATATTTTTATTTTTTATTTTTTGTATTAGGCTATAAATCAAATTTAATATAATAAAAAAAAATAGTAGAAACATTCCAAGATCTTCAAAATCTCCAAAATCATCACACTATTTGGATGAGATGGGGAGCATATTGCAATATTACAAAAATAAAATTCAAGTAATTGGATTTTGAAATTACACATACTCCCTCCGTCCTAGCCTATCTATCCATTTACTTTTTTACATAGATTTTAGTATATTAGTATTATAGTGATATGTGATACAATTGATATACATAAAGACTATTATACCCCTTAACATTTATGGTATTAAGTGGTGTTATTTGATGACATTTGTATAATATTATATAAATGGTGGGATAATTTTATATTTTAGTAAAAAGTACATATATAAAAAAGAAAATAGATACATTTGTCAATGAACTGACAAAATGGATAGATTGGACAGATGGGAGAGGGAGTATATATATTAATATAAATGACATATATTTTTATTGGGTTGGGCTTAAGAAAGAGCTATAAAATTGGGCCTTGGGCCCAACAAGTCAAAATCTTTTGTGGGCCCATGGCTGACGAGAAAACGACGTCGTTCCGCGCTGGGTGTTGAACAGCTGCGCATTAAATTGCCTCAAATTTCTGAAGAGGGAGAGGAGGACCCAACGAGGGTAAAATTACGAGTCCGATTCCTCTCGCGCTCTCTCTCTCGATCTCTCCTTTCCCTTCCATTCTCGCCTGGATCGAGCGATTTCCGGCGTTCGTCTCGATTTCTACTCGGCTTTCTTCGGCGCCTGTGTTTCCATGCAAGCCATTTCCTGGATTGAGAGGAAGAAGACAACAAAAAAACAAAACGTGATAGTTTGTTTTATCGATTTTTGTGTCGGCGGAATCTTTGTGGTGGTTTTAGCCTTTACTCGTTTTGATTTTCGTTGTTTTTTATTTGCCAGAGCCGATTCTTCCGTGAAGGTCTGGGGTTTTCTGGAGAAATGGCGTCGCAATCGATGTTCATGCATTGTGGTGATTCAGATTTTATTTTTCCGTTTTTTAGCTGTTCTTCTTTTTTTTTTTTTTTTTTCGGATCTTGTTTGCATTTATTGTAGTTTGGTTTTAATTGATTTGTGATTTTAACTGTTGCGTAACTTTAACGCTCTATGGGAAGTTTGGATTGGTTGAGTCAGATTATGGATATGGATGAAGAACTTCGATATTGTCGGTAAAGTGAAGAAGAAAACGTGACGATCCCGAAAATTCCACTTTCTAAAATTGTTATATATATATATGTATGTATAATTTAAATGGAATTTGGAACTGTATTGCTTCATAAAGTAAAGATGACGCACTTTTGGTATTGTTGGTAAAGTAAAGAAGAAATGAGATGATCCTGAAAAATAAGCTTTCTTTTAGTACTCATTTTTCTTTAGAGAAAAACAGAATTGGGAATTTGTAGCTGTATGCTTTATAAATTTGTTTTCGAATTTTGGTTGAACACTTGCAAGTGTAGACAGGGATGATAATGGCTGAATCTTGTTCTTTGGTAAGGTGAATGAAGCATGAGCTGGGGAATCTGTTGATTTGGCATTGCTAGCTGTAAAAGATACACACTGATTCTTCAAAATCAAGATTCGTTTTGTTAAGTCATCGATACTTCTATTTCGAGCATGTCGGGGTATAGCGATCACCGTGTTGAATGTGATATTTTGTAGTTTTTCCTTAATTGGAGTCTGCTTTTAGTATAACAAACTAAATCTGTAGCCGCCAATATAGTATGCTTGTCGTCGGTGCACGTGGAAAATAGAGTTTCACTTCTGTTGTTGACTCTGAAACAATCTTCTATGAATCTGATTCTAAATGTAAAGCATCTTCGACAAGCTTTCCAAAATAGGTGTTCAAAGAGGAATTGATATGTTGTGCTTCCGTAATTCTTAAAGTTGAAGCGCATAGTATATGATAAATGACTTTTGTGATACTTGTTGGAATATTTGGCTGTGGAATTTCTTGATTGTGCTAGGTTGAAAATTTGCAAGGTTTGGGGAAAAGTAAATTCAAATTTGTTCGATGAATCGTATAATTGTGATAACATTTGTCTTCTAGTGCTTAAATTCGTATTTAATAATTGATCTTTTCTTTCTTACCCTTCCCCTCTTTGGTTTCATGCAGGCTTAATTGATCGTGAATCCCATGGCGCCAACATATTGATTATGGTTCTTTGATCTTCATAGCAGACGAATCTTGTCACAATTTCGACTGAAACAGAAGAAATTCATCAAGTTTCTCTAATAGCCTCGACATTCGATCATTATGTGGAGATCTCTATCCATACCGTGCTTTAGATCAAAGAAGAATCTTGCTGATCTAGCTAGAGCCAGCCATGATTCCTCAGACGACGAAACCTCATCAAATGCAAGCGCCGAAGAAGCACTGGAATGCCCAATTTGCTGGGAGTCATTCAACATTGTCGAGAACATCCCTTATGTTTTATGGTGTGGCCACACATTGTGCAAGAATTGCATTCTCGGCTTGCAGCGGCCTACTCTGAAGCTTTCCTTTCAACATGTTCAGGTCCCGTTTTTCGTCTCTTGCCCTTGGTGCAATCTGTTGACATTTCGGCTGATCTACAAGGGAAACCTTAGACTCCCGAGCAAGAATTTCTTCCTTCTGTGGATGGTCGAGAGCAGAAATGGTGACAGAATGCAATCCGCGCCTCCCTACACCAGAGACCGTCATCAAATATGCTCGCCGCGGTGCACTTCAGTTTTGGGAAATAGCTCTTGTAACAACACCACCAACAGGAGGTTGCTTCAAGTTAATCATTCGAGCTCCGGACGTAGTCGCAACCGCCCTATCGACATCGCTTCCGAAAGAATCCAGATTTCCTTTCACAAGTCTCTGGATTATTTCATCCATTTGACAACGAAGCTACCGTTCGTCGTCCTACTTCTGATCGTCCTGTTTGCAATACCTATCAGTGCTGTCATCCTAGTGCTGTACCTTATAATGACGATTTTCATCGCACTCCCGGCGTTCTTGGTGCTATATTTTGCGTACCCGACGTTGGATTGGGTGGGACGAGAGATCAGAACTTGAGCCATTCAACGTCGGGTATATTTCTGCCGTGTCTTGCCGAACCGCTGTCCGGTTATGAGATGAGATGTCTTGTCTTATGGAATAAAACCTCTTTTATCTGAAGCCACCGAAGAGATTAGAAATTTCGAGGATGCTGCGATATTATGGTGATTATGTTTCGACGGCTGTTTGTGACGTACGATTTCTTTTCGCTCCTCAAGAATTTTCTATTGATGTGGTGATGATGATAATGTTTGCCTTCAAGGGAAGCTTAGACTGGGTTTTATTGCGTATTCGAACTTAAGGCGATGCTTTGATTCCTTCTTGGCCTTATCGTTTTTGGTCATTTTCTTCGAAGTTCTTATTTCTTGGCATATAGAGTTTCGATAGTTTGGCAAGGTGTACAATATCGACTTTAATATATTGATTATTCTCTCGTTACTCCGTGTTACAATATCTTTTTGTATTCTAGTTGTTCCTCAAGGTTTGCAGGTCGCTGTCGTTGGGCGCGCTTTGTTGCTGTTTCAAAGGATTATTTCGAGTATTCGAATTACAGACATAAACCAGGTATTTTTCTAGTTCTTATTCGCTATCGGACATTATTGATTCATTTTAAAAGAATATACCGGTCCCCGGAAGTTTCCCCGTTGCCCGGATTTTGTTCGCTTTTTTCTTCACTTTAATTTCGTCGCGTATTTGCTTCTCTTCAGCTTGCGCCCGAGCTCCTTCTGCAACGCCTTCGATTCCTTCGATGTCTCTATGGTAACTCTCCGCAGCTTTTGCTCTTTTCTTTTGCAATTCAGCCTAAAGTTTATAGTTTTCTTGATTGTCAGCATATGTTTTTTTAAGTATAAATTTTACCATGCTTAGATAGTTAATCGAAACGAACCTCGACCCTTTCCAACTTGCGTTTCGCCTTTTGCTTCTTGTTCGTCTCCCAGTTTTCGATCACGGCCATTAGTTTTTCATACCTGAAATCTTCGATCACATAGTGTGAAGATACAAAATCGAACACATTAGTAGAAAGAAGTCGCATTGTATACCGATCTCTAATGCTCGCCATCTCTTCCTTCTCCCAATCGTCACCGTAAATAATTGATGCCATCTTTGAAGGGTTAGCTTTGCTCGTCGTCGATCTTTTGTTATCGTAGTCCTTATAATTTGTTCCCGAATTTTCGTCGTTTTCGGTGTCGGGATTAGGAAAAATGATCGATTATGTTGGCATGATGTTACCTTATTGGAATGGTGTTTGAGTATGATTCAGCTCAGATTTCGAGTTGGGGAAGTTAATGTTAATGTGAGGAGGGTGGTGATAAGCAACCCAGCTGAAAATGAAAGGAATTTATTTGGTTGGGACTGAATAGGGCGAGGTTTGGAATCTCCTCATTGTCAAGGTTACTTTTGTTTCTCCTATAGGTATTTGGATTCGGATTCGAAATATGGATTTGGATTTTCGGGTTCGGGTTTGGATTCTATGCTGAATGTTTTCAGTGGGCTGGACTGGCCCTGGCCCAAACCAGTTTGATCCAGCTTATAGAAGAATATCGTGTAATAAACAACCAGCTAAAAAAATAAATTATTACATAATAACCTTTATACCAATAATAATTTTTACCGATCATATAAATCGTAAACCAAAATTAACTAATCTACAAACTAGTGACAAGATAAAAAGTGGATATAACAATTTGATTATAATATATTAATTAAGTAAAATAATTCTAATTTTACACTTACTCTACATATTAATTTAAATTAAATTTAATTTTTAATAATTCAATTTAATTCATGGTACACTTACGCACCCGTTTAAATATTTAATCTAACATGAATACACCCATTGTGAACTTTACTGCAAACGAATGAATATAAGAAGTCCAAAAATATGTTGGATTTATTTTTTGTTTTCTCTCAAGACATTTCTCTAAAATTATTAATTAATATATTATATATATTTATTACATAATTTTCTATATCATATACTAAACAAAAAGGTTTATTTCTTTTTAAAATTATTTTCACAAAACAATCAGACACCCGTTAAAATTCAAATATAATTTCGGAGCCCATTTTTTATTCTCAAATTTCAATTTCCACCCGCACAATTCATTCAATTAATCAAACAGATCGTCTGCAACTCCAAATGATGTTAAAACCCTAATCGAATCGAATGAGCAGTAGCAGCAGATGCCTGAAGCTGTTGAGCCAATGCAAGAACACAATCCAACTGAAGCAAGCTCACGCACTGACCATCACCTCCGGTCTCGGAACCAACCCCTTCGCTCTCAGCCGCCTCATCGCATTCTGCTCCCACCCCTTACATGGCAGCCTTCCCTACGCCCTCAAAATCTTCGCCCAAATCCAAACCCCAACTCTCTGCATCCACAACACTCTCATCAAATCCTTCCTCCTCAAACACCAATTCCCCGACGCCATCGAAACCTACAAATTAATCCTCACAAACGGCCTCTTCCCCGACAATTACACCTTTCCCTACGCCCTCAAAGCCTGCGCCGAAATCGACGAGGGCTTCAATCTGGGTAAATCAGTTCACTGCCATGCCCTCAAATTGGGATTAGGGTTTGACAATTTCGTCGGGAATGGATTAATTTCTCTCTACTCCAATTTTGGTGAAATGGCCGACGCCAATTCCGCTTTCGACGAGATTTCTTCTCCCTGTTTTATTTCTTCGACTGTCTTGATTTGGGGATTTGGTAAAATCGGCGATGTTTGGTCTGCTAGATTGGCTTTTGATCGAATTGAGGATAAGGATCGTGGAATTTGGGGTGCTATGATCTCTGTTTATGTTCAGAACAATTGTTTTAAAGAAGGGTTGGGATTATTTAGGGTTATGCAGATCGATGGGATTGTCCCTGATGAAGGATGTTTTGTATCTGTTCTTTCTGCTTGTGCACATTTAGGTTGTCTTGAAATCGGAAAATGGGTGCATAAATATATCAAGAAATTAGGGATTCGATCGAGTGTTAAATTGGGTAATGCGTTGATCAATATGTATTCGAAATGTGGCTGCATTTGTTATGCCAAGAAGGTGTTCGACGAAATGCCTGCACGAGATATTGTAACGTGGAACGCTATGATCGGCGGGCTTGCGACGAACGCCGCCGGAGAAAAGGCAGTCGCTTTATTTTCAACGATGGAGGAGTCGGGGGTCCGTCCCGATCGGTTGACGTTTCTATCGTTGCTCGCGGCGTGCGTTTATTCGGATATGGCGATCGAAGGGTTGAAACTGGTGGGGATTATGCGAAACGTGTACGGCGTCGAGCCCGGGATCGAGCATGTCGGATGTATTGTGGATTTGTTGAGCCGGGCGAGGCTCGTCGGGGAGGCGAACGATTTGATGTTTCGGAGGATGCTCGGGAGGTCGGTTCCTGCCGTCGAGGCCGCAGGTTGGAGGGCGTTGATGAGCGCATGTTGCGGCGACGGGGAGGTTTCGATGGCGGAGGCGGCGGCGGAGAGGGTCGTTGCGTTGGAACGGGATAGTGGGGCGTATGTGTTGCTTTCGAACGCGTATGCGGCGGCGGGGAGACACGGCGAGGCGCGGCGGGTTCGGAGGACAATGAGGCGGCGGGGAGTCGAGAAGAGGCCGGGGTGTAGTTCGACGGAGATCGACGGAGTTGTTCATGAGTTTGTTGCAGGGGAGAAGACGCATTGTAATATGGATCGAATTTGTGTGGTTTTGGAGGCCATCAAGAATCATTTGGAGTGTTTTGAAGATTCAAAATGTGTTTTAAGTACAAATTTATGCTCGGTTTAGATAGAGTTTTAGAGTTTTGAAAATTTTGAAAAAATTAAAAAATTAGTATTTAATTAAATGTTTGAAAAAAAATAAATCCATAAACATTATTGTCTACAATTAATTTGATAGAGAAATTGTATCAAAACTCTAAACACTGAAAATATAGAAAACCAAATGAAATTTTTTGAAATATCATATTTATTGGAAATATTGTGTTTTTGGTACGAGTTCTTATTATTTTGGTCATGTAATTGAATTTTGTATAAAAATAGTCTCATATTTTTTTTTGGCACAATTAGTCTGTTAACGTCGGAGATACGCATGTGACATTCGCGTGGCACGCCGAAACATACATATCTGTCAGGTAAGTGTCACATAACGGACATATGAAAATAAATTTATATTTTTAGTTTTTAAAAAATAAATTTTCATGTAGCATCTATCCAACGGAACATGTGTGTTGTGACTCATCTTCAATATTGGAGGACCAATTGTGCAAAAAGTAAACATAACACAATCGTTTTGGTTAATGTGCTAATTGTGTTAAATCAGTATGATCAACACATATTTATAAAAAATAATAATAATAATAAATATCTGACAATACATATTTTGATAGCACATACTAATATAATTTTATATAGTATAATATATTGTGATTTCAGTACAATAAACAGATTATATCAAACATCATAAAATATAACTTACACGATAAATATTAATACAATATATAACACATCTTTTGAAAGCACATTATATCATTTTATATAACACAATATATTGTAATTTCAGCACAATAAGTAAATTATGCAACATATAATTCACATAACATAACATATTATGAGTGTGTTTGTTTGAGGACTAGATTTTAAATCCACTGTTCATCCTATTTTTTTCCCAAAAATATAAAATCAAACACCTATTTTTTTATTTTTTAAATTATAATAAAAATCAATTTTACATTCAAAACATCATATCAACACCTATTTATATCACATCATACAACTATTCAAATTTGAGTGGATTCGATGTAATGAAAATTTTGTTTAACACACACGTACACATCCAATCTATTAGATGAAATAAATTCAAATTATATTTTAAAAAATATAGAGAGAATATAATCATAGTCTTGAATCTTGATTGATTGTTCATCTAAAGTAACATGTAACCAACTCATTAAATTTGGCCCTATCTTTTAAAGAAGAACATACCCAAAATTGATTAGACCCAAAACCCAAAAAAAATTGAATCTTCATTCACAAAAAATAGTTACACTAATGTGCTTATCTTTGGGGTTTGAATTTTTATTTTAATTTGAATAATAAAATTTTAAAACTTAATAATTATTTGATATGATATAAATAAAATTTAATATAATATTTTTAATATAGAATTATTTTTTGATATGATACAAAAGAATAAATACATTATTTGAGTTGATGTTTTGAAGGGTAAAAAAATTTATGAACAATAAAAATAAAATAAAATAAAATAAAATGAGCCAAACTAACACAACCTTTAACTTCATATTACTATATCTCCGTCCCGTCAACATTATTATAAAAACAGAAATTTAAAAGATATATAATTAATAAATAATTAAAAATATATTAATAAAAATAATATCATTATATAATAATAAAAGTAATTACAAATTAAAATTAAAATAACTAATAAATTTTTAAAAATTTAAAGTGAAATTAAAATATATAAATTTTTTTAAAAAAATAACAAAATAAATAAAACGAACAAAAATATAAAGATAGACACAATAAAAATGGGACGAGTACAATATTTTACTGAAAAATCATAATATAAAAAAATTAGGTTCTATTAATATATATATATATATATCAAAACAGACTAAAAAACACCAATACATCCTAGATATGATCAAATTTACAAAAATGAACTAAATAAATCAAATTAATTTACATTTTTTTCAATAATCTTAAATTATACACCAACACTGTACATAAACTGAATTAAGCTATTTCCAGGTCCATTTTGCTACTTCCACACCAAAAGCACAGCAAAAACAAGCCTGGAAATAGCAATCAAGTTCTTGCAGGCAGCTGCCGGACAAGACAGGCGCAGCCGCGTAGAAGCTGGAAAACAAACAAAAACCAAAACGCTGTCGTTTTGCCTACCGCCATGCCATTCTGAGTTCTGACTGCAACTCTCAATCCTGTGATCTTACAGAGAATCAAAAACACATCAAATTAGGGTTTCGTTTTCTTTTTTTTCTCTCTCACAGATTCATGTCTCCCAACATCAATTCAGAAAAAATTACCTGAAAATCTGGGGGAGAATTGGAAGGAATCGGCGCGAATTGATCGAGACCAATCGGAAAAATTAGGGTTTTGAATTGGGGATTTTTTTTTTTTAATTGTGAAGGGGATTGGGGCCGGAGGGAACTAATCTTTTCTCAACTCCATATCCGCGATTAATCTGATCACCGCCGTCGTGCGGCGGCGGAGGCGGCGGAAGGGGGGCGGAGACTGGGCGGCGGCGGCGGTCCACCTGAGACTGGGAATTAATGGACGGTGTAATGAGAAGGCAGAAGAGAAAAATTGTGGAGAAAATAACGAGGTTGGGGAAAGGAATTCGAAATCTCATTTTGAGGTGAGTCAGAAACTCTGAATCTCGTTTTGACGCTGGGGATATAGATACGGAAATATGTGTGTATATATATATATATATATAAGAATCTGTATGTGAAGAGAAATGTAGGATCAAACATGTAGTAGAGAGGTTGAAGAAGCAGTGCTTGCTTCAGGCGGTTGGGGTAATTTGAGATTGGTGCTCCAGGGACCAGAGCACCCGAATGCATGCATTAGGTTATTTATTTTTATTATTTTTTAATATACAATGAGTTTAATCGCATTGTATTTTTAAGTAGTGCAATTTTTTATGAATATTATAAATATATACTAATGTTAACATATTGTTTTGAACTAAAAAGAATATAAATTTTTTTTTTATAACAACAAATAAATAAATAAACATAAATTTGATCTAAAATTAATAATAAAAGAGACAAGAATGGAGGTGGGGGAAGGGAGTGGAGGTCCCGGGAGTTGATGAAGTGTGAGGGGGGAGGGGGTGAGGTGTCACTGTAGGTAAGAATAGACTTGCAACTAAAGATTGAGAGGAAATCAATTAATCCAAAATACACTTTCATTTGTTTTTCATGACTTGTCACTCATTTTGGCCCAAAAATAAAAAACTAAACAAATTTCTATTTTTAGGGAATTTTTTTTTATTTTTAATCTCAATTAAATCCAATAAATAAATAAATAGTTTATGAACTCAACTTGTTCGATTCATTTAAATTTATGAACATTTTATCTAAATTACATAAATACAAATTTTAATTCGTTTAAGTCTACAATAAAATAAAATTTTATTCACGAATGTTCATTTGAAATATAAATTAATATTTTTATATAAAAAAATATATTACACATTTATTTTCTACCCCAAAAAATAATAAGTTTATATGAATTTTTATTTTATTTAATCTTAATTTTTTAAAATAAAATAAAATAAAATTGTTTTATAAATAGTTAATCGAAACAAATAATTTTATCCTAAACAATAAGTCCATTTCAAACATGAAAAACTTAGCCCAGTCCATCTCAATCCATCCTTACTAATAAACCAATCATTTTCCCATTTAATCATATCTATGCAATTAATACAAAATTTAGGCCACCTTTACTTCTTTTTTTTTTTTTTTTTTTTTTTTTTAGTATTTTGTATTACATTTATTAAAATAAGAATAATTATTAAATATAATATTTTATAGTAAAAATAATGTACAATAAAAATATTTTCAAGCAAAAACATTTAATAATAAATACAATTAAAATAAGGTAAACTGATTTTTTAGTTCCATGTTTGGACTCATTTTAGTCTCATAAGTAGAGTATGTCGCAAACTAGTCCCATAAGTGAAAAATTTTCGCTGTTTTAGTCCTCCGGCGCTGGAGACGCCCGTGTGGCTAGCCAGAGGTGACGTGTCCGCCAGGTCAGCAACACCTAGCGGACACGTGGATTTTTTTTTATTTTTTATTTTATTTTTTTAAATTTTTTTAAAAACTTATTTTTAATTTTATTTGCATTTTTTTATTTTTTTATTTGGTGCAATTAAAAAAAAAAATTTAAATTAAAAAAATGAAAAAAAAAATATAAATCCACGTGTCCGCAAGGTGTCGCTAACCTGGCGGACATGTCACCTCCAGCGAGCCACGCGGGCGTATCCGGCGCCGGAGGACTAAAGCAGCGAAAATTTTTCACTTACGGGACTAGTTTGCAACATGCTCCACTTACGGGATTAAAATGATAAAGATGTCCAGTTACGGGATTAAAAAAACAATTTACCCATTAAAATATGTCCGAATTGCACATTTATTAAAATATTTTTTGCAAAAACATTACAACAAAAAACACAATTAAAATAAGTCTGGAATTGTATTATTTTCAATCCAAAAATACAGAATAAATAAATATATTAGGGACGATGGAAGTAGAGCCGGTAAACAAGTCGAGCGAGTTCGAATTGTTTGAACTCGACTCGAACTTGTAAGTTCCAATCAAAATTAATCAACATTCTAATCATTCCCCCTGAAAAATATGAGCATGTTTTTAGACAAAATAGAAGTGTATTTTTATATGTATTTGTGAGGATAGTTCTATGCAAACTTTTGTAAATGTTGTTAGTTTATTTGTATTATATTAATATAAATTATATATATATATACACTTGTTATTTGATTAAATGAGAAGTGTAGAAATATTACAACATGAATCGGTAGAAAACTCGGCTATTATTACAACAAATCGATACATAACATACGTTTTATTTCATTTACTTGGCCAACTGTTGTGCACGTCGAGTCGCCCCTTTCACTCGAGAATTCAACTCGTCGATGTCGCCGTGAAGATCATC
The DNA here is from genome assembly GCF_009805555.1 of Andrographis paniculata. NCBI lineage: Eukaryota > Viridiplantae > Streptophyta > Magnoliopsida > Lamiales > Acanthaceae > Andrographis > Andrographis paniculata. Next base: position 595,871 of record NW_026137600.1, read on the forward strand.
CAGAGCTTGGTTTTGCCTGCACCATTAAAAAACATATATATATATATATATACATACACACACAATAATTGTGATAATAAATAACAAGAAAAAAATATATATATTTATAACTTATTTGTGATTTGAAAAGTCTACACAATTCTCCCAAGTGATTTAGAAATTGCACAAGACTCCATCTTATTATAAAAATAATGCATATAATACACTTCATACATTGAGACTCTTTCGTGTTTTCTAAAATATTGCACAAAAACCCCTAAAAGAAGAATTTTGTGCAGTATTTTTTAAAATACTAAAGAATTTCATGCAAATCTCTAAATCATGGTGGAGAATGATGTAAATTTTTCAATTTATATGTGAATTATAAACAATTTTGCAAAAAAAAAAAAAAAAAAAAATCGGGACTCTGTCGAGACTCCTTAAATTTTTTTTTCGAACTAAGCTTAGTAATTTGTTTAGAATGAGATCAAGGTAAAGAAAGGGACGAGTAACCTGTCGAGTTCGGTTCCCATTTCAACAGCCATGCCCCTGAGATCGCCTAATATATCGCCAAGGTCATCAAGTGCATCATCTTGTTTTGATTTCTCGAGCTAATTACGGACAAATGATAGTAAATAATCGAACGGATAGGTTATATTTATTACTTATGGATTATGTCGGGAAGTAAAACAAAAAAAAAAAATGTATACCTCGACTTTGTCCATAGCATTTGTTGGTTCTTGACGGCTGCCACGAGCTTTAGCCTTCTGTCCTGTTCCTAACTTTTCTTTTTGCTCCGCCGTGGCTGCCTTTTCCCTGTTGTTGTCATCTATTCATCGAAAAAAATCACGAGTTATTACATATATGTGTATATGTGTGTGCATATATAGCAATTTAATTTGGCGTAATTTGAAATGCTGAGCATGTGGAGTAATGGATCCATTGAGAAATAGTTACTAGGATTGATTTTCGGGCCGGTGATGGTCTTCGTCTTCTTTGGCTTCCATGGCATCGAAAACATGCCTCCGAGATTGTTCAACAATTTCTCACCCTGCAAGGGAAAAGATTTGAAACTATAATTTATGCATTCGACCGGAGATACTGAACATCAAAATCTATTCACTTAATTGATATTCAAATCCTATTCTTGAGCATAAAGGATCTTGAATTCAAAATCGATCGTTTGAGAAATAGTTATGTACGATGAACAACTAAATTTATTAATGAGCCTAAAAGATTCAAGACTCTAATTTATGCATTTTAGTGAACATAGAAAACTTATGCTTCATATGGCTCGGAAATGATGCATAGTCCTATTCTCGAGCCTAAAAGATCTTGAATTCAAAAATCGATCATTTGAGAAATATTGAATGTACTGTGAACAACTAAATTTATTTATGAGCCTAAAAAATACGATACTCTAATTTATGTATTTGATAATGAACATTAAAAAATTGTGCTTCATATGGTTCGGAAATGATTCATAGTTCACCATGAATCTATTCACTTAAAAGATCTTCAATCCTATTGTTAGGATCTTGAATTAAAAAATCGATCATTTGAGAAATATTTATGTACTATGAATAACTAAGTTTATTTATGAGCCTAAAAGATTCGATACTCTAATTCTATCCATTCGATAGTGAAAATAAAAATTTGTGCTTTGCATAGTTCACCATGAATGTAGTCACTTAACAGATCTTCAATCCTATTCTCGAGCCTAAAGGATCTTGAATTCAAAAATTGATCATTTGAAAAATATTGAATGTAATATGAAGAACTAAATTTATTTATAAGCCTAAAGTATTCGATACTCTAATTTATGCATTCAATAGTGAACAAAAAAAAAAAAAAGCTTATGTTTCATATAGTTCGGAATTGGATGCATACTTCACCATGAATCTATTCACTTAACAGATCTTCAATCCTATTGTAGGATCTTGATTTCAAAAATCGATAATTTGAGAAATATTTATGTACTATGAATAACTAAGTTTATTTATGAACCTAAATGATTCGATACTCTAATTTATCCATTATGTGAAAATAAAAATTTGTGTTTTGCATAGTTCACCATGAATGTAATCACTTAACAGATCTTCAATCCTATTCTCGAGCCTAAAGGATTAAAAAATCCATCATTTGAGAAATATTTATGTGCTATGAACAACTAAATCTAACAAGATGATAGATCAAATGAAGTATTGAACTTTAATATGTTAAGGCAAATAAACACGAATATAATGAAGCATGTGGTTTCTTCGATTTATATTACATTACCGTACTGAGATCCTTCTCCATATTTGCTGCCATTTCATGAGTTCGATGAATTTGCTCGCCCTGCTTATGCAAGGTTTCGAGCGTCTTGGTGGCATCCCCTCGGATATCCTCGGCAATCTTCAAGCAATTGTTCACCGATTTTGTAGTCTCTTCAGCCTGATCCACAGCATAGTTTTCTAGCTCCTGGACAGACATGCTGTCCAGATCTTTCTTGTTCTTGTTCCTCGACGCTGCAGAGGATGAGCCTTTCCCAAAATTGTCGTCGTCATCCTGTTTCTTAGCATCTGATTCAGCTTCTGAAGCAGTAGGGGCTGGAGGTGCTGATTTCCTAAACCCAAACATTTTTATTTTTTATTTTTCCTAATTGTACCTGTCACACATTGATCAAAAAGATTGTTTAGAATATATGAATATGCTTATCATCCATGAAAAACTGCAGCAGCACCCTTCATTGACGATAGAATTGGCTTCAATGGTTTGCATTTTCAGATACCAAGAACAGGAAGTGATCGAATAATCAGAACAACATGAATAAAATTATCTAAAAACAACACTACTGTAAGCATCAGCATGTTTTCAGAAATTTGAAAAGTTAATCCCCTGTTTTGCATAGACCATAACAATCTCATAATCCAAGGCATAGAATGCAATTTCCATTTGCAGAAAAATCCCTAACGGAACACAAACATTTGCAGAAAATCCAGAAAACAAAAATTCACAAACAAAGCTCATAAAATGATAAAAAAAATTCACAAACGAAGCTAAAAATATCCATAACTGAACAAAAAACTCATTATTCATTATATACTACGAAATTAATCGATCAAATGATTGAAAATAAATAAATAAATCAACAAAGCATTACCTAATCAACCGATTATTAGCAACAATGCCCGAAGCTCCCAGAAATGTAGGAAAGGAACACAAACGAACGCGGAAAATTCCTCTCCCACACGAAAAAAAAAAAAAGAAAGAGAAAAAAATTGCTTTACTGCACAACAGCTGATAGAAATTCTGGATATCATCGGCGTTTCCTTTTGTACTCTGACATCGCACCGAGAGGACGAGAGGCGCCACGGCTAACCCGGTGGAGCCATTTTCCTCCATTGCCAGGCTTTCCTATACTCCCGCGTTCCCACAATCACTTAACCATTTTCAGAATTGGGCTTTTCTATTTGAATCTTTAGGCCCAATTATGAGTTGGCCATGTTTTTAATAATAATAATAATAATATTTTATTGAAAAAAATATAAAATGTGTTTAATTTATTATTATTATTACTCTCTCTGTCCATGTAATATGAGTGTATTACTGTATACACGGGAATTTAGGTAAAGTATAATTAATAAGTAATTAAAAAGTATATTAGTAAAAATAATTATTATTTAGTAAAAATAATTATAGATTAAGATAAGTAAATAGTTTAATTAAAATTAAGAAAATTATAAAATTTAAAATTTAAAATGCGATTAAAGTGCATAATTATATTTCCAAAAATAGGAATGACAAGTTATATGGGACGGACGAAAATAGAAAATAGAGACAAATTATGTGGGACGGAGGGAGTATTTTTTAGATGACATAGGAACCCGCGCAGCCGCTACTCGAAAATGTGCACTGGATAGACCAAACCTAATACCCTGCAGACCAAGCCCGACCTAAAAGTCACATGACATGTGTTTAATTTATTATAAGATATAATATTTTTGGTTATAGTTTAAAATTTTAAGTTGATTTGAGCTTTTGTTTAAAAAAAATAATATCTTTTATGAAAAAAGGCACTAATAATATTAATTTAAGTTTAAATTTAGTAAAACAAATTCCTAAAGTTTGTTTATTTTGTATGAATTTTTACTTTTTTTAAAAAATAATTTAAATAATATTTTTATGTAATATTTTTTTTAATAGTATTATATCTTTATTAAATAAAAAACTATGTTGAATAGTAGAAATAATAGTTTAAAATACAAACCTCTCGTCCATCTCGGTTGTGTTCGTTCGGGGTTTGGATTTTGAGTTGAAATTTGAATAGTAAAATTTTGAATTAAAATAGTTGAATGATGTTGGATAATTTAAATGTAAAATTGATTTTTAGTATAATATTAAAAAATAAAAAATAAATATATGTTTTTGGAAAAAAAAAAACTTTGATAAATAATAGTAAGATTTTTTTTTGTAAAATCCAACAAACACACCCGAGTCATGTAAACATATATATATATTTATTTATTTATTTTGCAATTGATTAAATAATAATAATATTATTATTATTATAATAGCATTTTTCTGAACTTAAAATGTGTGAAAAAGGTTTACAAATTTGCTACCTGCACATGAGCTTCACTTGTATAAAGAGTTTATTTAAATATTAATATATTGAAATTTACATAAAAATTATTAATATCTTTATTTAAATATTAATATTATATTTATATTTATATAAAAATTATTAAGTATTTTGATATTAATTATATCATATGCCACTTTTACTATAACACATTCTCAATATTATTTTTACTGTTTATTTATTTAAAAATAATTATTTTCTTCGTCCCACATACCGTGTCTGTTACACTGTAGACACAGTATTTTAGGAGGGGTGTAATTAGTAGATAATTAAAAATATATTAGTGAAAATAATTATCCAATAATATAAATAATTATAAATTAAGATTAAGATAACTAATTAGTTTAATTAAAAATTTTTAAAAAATAAAATTAAAAAGTTTAAAATGAAATTAAAGTGTGTAATCATTTCAAAAAAGAAAACTAATATAGTATGTGGAACGGACAGAAATAACAACGTGAACATAGTATCTGGACAGAGGAAGAGGAAATATTTCATTTTTATTTAACACATTGCACTTCAACATCAACCTTGTAACAAACGAACACTTCCATATATTAATGCAAAAGGTGATTGAATCTCCACCGTTGATTCATTGTCGGCTGGAGAAAATCCACCGTCCGATTTAAAAACCGAAAGCCAAACCATGACCCAACTAATCTTTATCATTATTATCACAGTTACTTATATTATATTTAAAATTAAGTTATAGTCTTTAAATAATAATTTATGTAATAAATCGCATGAATCATGAAAGCCCACGTCACAATTAAAAATCAAAAATAAAATATTAGTTTAAATAAAAAATATTTATCGTGATTGTCCTTCATAATCATAACATGTTTAATTTTGCTCACGTGTCAAATATTGAGCACAGACTTAATTAAATGTACGGCATATTTAATTGTATTGTCCATCATCCGTCAAAATAAGGTGCAATATTTATTTTTAGCATGAGTTTTTAGGTGGGTAGTATTAAATATAATAATTTAGAAATTAGGTGATGTGATGGAGAGAGAAATATATATTTTATTTTTTTATTTGGATGATGTGAGGGGATAAAGTGTGGGGTAGAGATTACGTATAATTAATTATTTTCTATTTTGGAAATGTTGCAGGGTGTTTAGGACATATCAAAAAAATATTGCACGGTGTTTGGGACTGATGGAGTATATAATAATATATTATTTTGTTTAGATTTTACATTTTAATAAAAAATTATTAAATATATTAATAAAAATGGTAAAATTGCTTATTATTCCTATGTGATTTCGAAATTCAACCTAAAATCTCCCTATACTTGAAAAATTGCATGGTACCTCTTATACTTTCCTCAAGTGATAAAAAGATGATTTCCTATCTATATATTTTGCATGGCATGAGACTTCATACAATATTTTTGAAAGTATAAGGGAGCGTCATGCAATTTTGTAAAGTAAAGTGGGGATTTATGCTAAGTTTCGAAATCACTGTGTGGTTTCATACAATATTTTTTAAAGTATAAGGCGGTGTCATACAATTTTTAAACTAGAGAAAAAATTTACGCTGAATTTAGAGACCACAAGGGAGTTATGGACAATTTTGCCTAATAAAATTGAAAGCCCACAATATTTAATAACATGCACACAAATTATCCCATAATTAATTACCTATGTTTTAAATATTAATATTAATTAACTCCCACTTAGATACACTTTTTTTTTCATTAACTATGAAAAGTGAAAATTAAATAAAAGTTCTAAATTATAATAAATGTAGCATTTGATTATTCTATTAGCTCTGTTTTACTTTTGAGATTTTTATTTTTATTTTTATTTTTTAAAAAATACTACCTATATTATACAATTGTAGTCATTCTAATTATCGTACAAATTCTTAAATTAAATGATTATTTAAATTAAAATACAAAACCAATCGTATGTTGTTTTGAAAATAGTGAATATTATTTTGTTTTAATATATATTTTTAAATATTACAAATCAAGCTTTTATTTATGTATATACCTATATTGATTGTAGTAATGTTAATTAAAAGTAGAAAAAATTGTACTATATGAAATAGGGAGCCAAATTATTGAATGGTGTTGAATAAATTAATTTATATTTTATCTGTCTCAACTTAAAATATTATTTTTATTATTTTTGTTAGTTTTATTTAAAATTATTTATTTTTTTATTATAGTAAAAGTAGTCGCACAATAATGCTAATTTTTTTTTTTTACTATTTCTGTCTTTACTCAAAAGTATCTGTTTCGTTAAATACCTTTAATTTTTATAAAAAATTATGTTTGACTTGTGTTTGTGTTTGATTTTGTTCTTATATTCTAAGGGTGTGTTCTTTTACATAGCAAATTTATACTATTCATAAAAAAAAAAAAAAAAAATTAAAAATATCAAATTAATTTTTTTTATATTTTATATTATACTAAAAATTAATTTTACTATATATATCTCAAACTAAAATCCAAGCCCCGAAATAAATACATCATTTTCATTAAAGTAATGATTAAATATAATAATTTTTTAAAAATTAATAAATATTAAAAATTGATTAAAAAAATAATATCTTGTTTATGTTCAATTTCTGTTCTTGTAATAAAAATTTCTTTTAATAGGAGACAAGAACATCAATGGCAATTTCTCTACTACAACAGACAGACAACATTAGATCCTGACTATTCATTAATTTTAATCAATTAAAAATAATTTAATTTATTTAATTACTAACAGTTGAGAACAAATTCAGCAGCTGAATTTGAATATTCAGCACATCATAATTTGATACATATATATATTCAGTGAGGACAGTACGGACAACGAGAGGTTGAAGATGAACTCCAGAAGGTCCCGTCCCTGTCAGAAAAGGACGAAGGCACAGAAGCTAATAAGAAATGTGACTCAAGGGCGTTTTAGGAATTTCACGTGCCAACTATTGAAGAAGCTGTAGTTGTGGGGCCTAACGAGGGTATTATGGTAAATTCCGAGTTTATCCCGCGTGGTTTGTGCCTCGTTGTGTCTGTAGACTTCCCTTTCTAATTGTCTTGTCCTTTTCCAAAAATAATAATAATAATAAATAAATAAAAATATAATAAAAATAATAATAATAATGCCGCAAAATCCAATGACGATCGGGTACAGTATGCACTACGCGTATTTTCTTCCTGCCTTCCTTTTTGTTTTTCCCTCTTTTTCAGAAACCCTAATTTTTCTCTCTCCGCGTTTCCATGTCTTTTTCCGATTCCTTTTCTACAATAGTTTAGCAATCGAGTCATTATGGCAGGGAAGGAGACGGCGGATCTCGATTTCACCACCGCGGAGTCCACCGACCGCCGCGCCTCTGACGGCGGCGGGAATCACGCTCGCTTCTTCGCAGATGATTACAAGGAGAGTAGCGTGCTAGGGGAGTTCGGTTGGAGTATGCCGCCGGAATCAGCCGGCGGTGTGTACGGTTGCGAAGGCGGTTTGTTCGATTTTGACAGGATCGAGTCCGATTTGGGGGGAGGCCTTGCCGATGATTACTTCTCGGCCGATTTATCGCCTCGTAGGGGATGCTGCGCGGTTATCGGTGGTGATAAGGAGGGGGAAGTAGCGGAGGCTTCGGCGTCGAATCCGTGTAGGTCTTCGAGCTCATCCGCCGCGGATCTGACGGAGAAACCGGCAGCCTCCGGTGCTTCATCCGCCGACGCCGCGGCGAATCCGGCGACGGATACAGCGTGAGTACTGTTGTAGGAATTGTAGCTAGTGTAACTCTGCATGCATGTGCACTGATTGCTTTCATGATTTCTCGATTCCCGAGGAGCTCCGATTGCGATCAAAAAATGCATTCATTAGTCGGTTTTCATTTTTGTGCAGAAAGTTGCGGAAGTAACCGCAGAGAAAACTGCTTCTCTTCCATCGTCCGTACAATTTTTAAGTCTCTAGAAGCATCGTTTCGTGCACGCAATTTTGGGGGTGGGATGGGCAGGGGATGGGATGGGGCATGTTCGGTATTATGAGAAAGGTTAGGGGCTTTTAGGATATTTACCTCATGAAATAAAGTAGGGAGCTTAACGTACAAAGCACAGCCGCTATTGCGGCGGCAATGGCGTGCTATAATTCTTCTTTCGTGTGAATTCTTTTCTCTCGAAAGAATCTCACATTTTTTTTTTTCTTTCCTTTTTTCGATTCATGCATGTCTTCATTAGTATAAAAGCTATCATTGTGATTTTCAAGTATATACTATATATCGTCAAATTAGAAATAAATTAGAAAATATATATAATGTAGTCTGTAAATATGTTTGGTTCAAAAAGTTGCATGGAAAGAATCTAGCACATAGACTTAGCACCTGAATAGGAATTTGGTAATTATACACCTACACTACACACACGTTTCTCATAGAGAGGGTTTTCTTGTCTCCTGCATATTTAGGATATTAATTGAGGGATGTATCTGTTGTTTCAATACTACTATTTGGTATCATAATTAACAAAAGAAGCGAGTATAATATTTGAAATTTTGAATGTTGGATTTGAAGCAAATCGAAATTGAAATTTTGGTTTGAATTTTTCAGATTTAATCAAATTGAAAATATCTTATTTTTTTTGGAATTTTGAATTGGTATATTAAAAATATGAACAAATTTGAAACCCCAAATATATTATAATAAAAATGCCATATGCTTGTTTTGTGAGTTCTTATTTGGGGTTTTAGGTATTTAATGCCCTTTTCATCCGCTATTAAAATTTCCATTTTTTATTTTAATCCGTCAAAATTAAAAAAAAATTAGTTTTTTATAAAAAAATTTTCAACTAAATACCAAAATACTTATATAATGATATTATATTACTTTATTATACTACGTATCTTAAAATACTAATTTACCTTAATTTGCATGCAAAAGTCAAACGGAAAGTTTACCACGGGACTAAGGGACTATTTGTTTGGAAGTGTTTATATATTAGATAATCTTGTTATGCATATTTATTTTTTTATTTCTTTGACATTATTTTGTTTATAAATTGAATTAATTTGTTATAAAAAAAATCAAACCTTCGGAATTTTGGTTATATTATGTGCACTTTTGAATTTTCTGTTTGGTTCGGATGTTTTTAATACAGATTTAGGATTTTTGGATCTCGGACATTTGGGTTAGGCTCCAATAAGTTTTCTTTACGAAAAATTGAATTTACCAAATTCGAACTAGATATCCGAATATTCACCCCTAGTTAATAGTGAGAAATTGTTCCAATAGTATCATATTCCTCATAAAGTATATATCCAGCTATATATATATATACTGTGGTTGTGTATATTAAAGCTTAATTATATTCCTCATTACAGATTTTCCATTAATGATGTCAAAAGGTATTTATTGGCAACCTTTTCTTCAGTTCTAAATTCTGAATTATATTGTATATATATATTGATTGCAATAATAGAAATGTGTAACGTGTGATGACATAATCTTAATTTGTTAATATTTGGGCAGGATTGAGACTAAAAAGAAGGTGCAAAAGCGGATTCGACAGCCGCGGTTTGCGTTTGTCACCAAGAGTGAAGTTGATCATCTCGAGGATGGCTATCGCTGGAGGAAGTATGGACAGAAAGCAGTAAAGAACAGCCCATTTCCAAGGTGCATTTATATTATTGAAAGAATTATTTCTTCTGCAATTATAATGGCTAAACCAATATATGATCATCCCACCATTTCCTCCACAAATCTCTATTTGTAGAATCACATAGATCCATTAGAGAAGTAGTATATAATTAGTATATTGAATACTTTTTGGATTCAAGATTGTGTTCATGGTTAGCCTAAAAGTAGGATGCGTTGGTTTGGAGTTTGAATTTTGAGTTTTGAAAAATAAAAATTTCAATTTGAATAGTCGTTTGACGTGGTATTAAGAGTTGATGTTATGTTACCTTTTTGTGTAGAAACTCTTTTTGCCTTTATGTTTTAATTTAATATTTTCTTAATCTATTTCTAAAAGTTATATTTTTTTTTTGTGTTATTGTGTTAATATTAGAAATATTCTTATATTTGTATTGCTTTTTTTTTTTTTGTACAAATGTCATTCTATCAGTATTATAAGATACTGATATAAGTATTTTTGTTATTTTTCTTTGATTTGTACTCCATTTCGCAAAAAAATAAAAGTAGCTGGCAGGAGGTAGTATAATAATATTGATGTTAATGAATACTATATTCGTCCGGCTCTAAGGATCTCATTTACTTTTTACGTGTTGATCTTTGAATATTAGTTATTATTATATCAAAACATAGTCCAAATTAAGAAAAAATTATAAAAATACTTATATTGATGTCTTGTAATAATAATAGAAAGACATTTGTACAAAAATTTATACAAATTTTAATGTGAAATATAATGACACAAAATATAAATGTAACCCTTAGAGGCGGATGGGGGAAATATATGTTTAATGGTATTTATAATAAAGACACGCATATATATGTCATTTTTGTATTTTTTTTTTTTTCTTTTGAAGGAGCTATTACCGGTGTACAAACGGTAAATGCATGGTGAAAAAACGTGTGGAGAGATCATCGGAGGACTCATCACTTGTGATCACAACATACGAAGGCCAACATTCTCACCACTCAGTCGGGTTCCATAGAGGGGATCTCTTAACTTCAAGGCTTCCATTTAATCAAGAAAACACTATGCACATTGCACAATGTTTTCAACCCCATATCCAACCCAAAGGCGAAGAGTTTCATTCCTCGACGCCGGCAGTGAGTTTGCCGCCACTTGTTGGCGGCAATGGCGGATGCCTTGGGGATATCGTGTCACGCAAGATGCCTTTGGGATGAGGTATGTATGAAATTCTCTTGCTATGTTCTTCATTATAATTTGCAACTATTATGATCCAAGCCTCAACTTGTTTGTCACTTTGTGGTTTTGGTATAGTCCTTTGCTTTTATTTTATTCTATTTTATTTTATTTTCTTTATCTAATTTTTATGTGTTTTCTTTTGTGTTATTTAACAAAATATATGTTATTTAAAAAATACATGTGCTGTTTATACTTGTAGATGAATAATGTTAATATATATATATATTTTTTTTGTTGAAAGCAATTTTCCTTTGGGTGAAGGATTTTCTTGATGAGTTTGCCTTATTGGCTTTGGATTTCAGTTTAGATTTGTTGAAAATAATATAATTAAGTTAGATAAATATATATATATATATTTATATTAAAGTATTCATTATATAATTTTCGGGTTTTGTTTAGTTATATTTAATATTTTTAGCTATAACTTGGTTATAAATAATGTAAACATATAGGTGTGCTGACCATCAAACTAGTTTTCATGCTACAGGTCGTTATTATGATGATGCATTAAGTCATTTTCGGGATGTACTATCCTATCAACTAGTATGATTTGCCATCAGACCCAAGATCATGAGGTAATTAATTAATTAATTTAGTACAATCTGTAAATTCCAAATTACTTGTCCTGAAAATTCGATATGCTATTTTTATTTTGTTTTATTATAGTATTTTATTCTATTTTTATACGAAAAGTATACTATGTGATAGATATCTAATACACAGCTTTTATTTAAAATAAAAAATTTAATACAGATAAAGAACCATTTCAGGGTTAGGGGTAAATCCATGATCATGACTCACTCACCTCTTGACCTGTAATGGTTATCATAATTTTGATATTTTCCTTTATTATTGTATTTTTTAAAAAATAGTTTTGTTTTATAAATTTTATTTGGAAGAATGAGAAAATTATAAAACTTTTAAAATACTTCAAATGAAAATTAAATTTTTTCTTTTTTTTTTTTTGAACGGGATGGGAAATAACAACAATAATTTATTAGATAATTGACGAATATAAATATGTTGGCAGGAGTAACTGTCATGTCATGCGTTCTGACAGTAGTGTAATATTCTTCTGTGATGAAAGATTTTGTTTTGTGACCTTTTTGGGTTCTGTGAATTCTGGAAATTTGCCCCTTTAATAAGTCAATACGCAGTCTTCTCACTTGTCCCATCCTTTCTGTTCTTTTTCATCTCAGCATAGAAATAAATATATTATTTAATTTAAACTACTTTTAAATATCGAAACACTTGACTTTTCTTCCCTACATAATTTATTTATTATTTATATTTTTGTCTGTTTTATATTACCTTCGTCCCGATAAAATATACATTTATTTTTAATATAGTGTTCAAAAAATAATATTATATTAATTATAGTGGGTAATTAAAAGTAGTGTAATGATATTTTTGTTCTTATTTTTTGATATAAAAGTAATAATGTGATGTAAAGTAAGGGTATTTGTGAAAAAAATTAAAGTATTTAATGAAATATTTATTTTGTAATTGGACGTTCCAAAATAGAAATGCGTATACTTTCTAATTGGACGGAGAGAGTATAATTTATTTATATATTTTTTGTTTTTACATATTTCACATAATTTATTTTTTTTGTCGGTCTCATATATATATATTAATATAATTATACAATTTAATTATATTTTATAATTATTTTTATTAAATCATAATTATTTTTATTAATATATTTTTTAATTACTTATTAAAATTTTATGTTTAACTAAGATGGACAGATTAGCTGAAACAAAAGTGTTATATTTTTAAGCTTTTTTTACTGTATTTATTTATAGTAATTTTTTTAAACAAAAACATATTATATTAAATATTAATATTAGTTAAAGTATTGTATGTAATAGTAACAATTTTGCATATATAAAACATCTAAAACAATTTTTTTTTTTAAAAAAAAAAAAGTAAATAATAAACAAATCACAGGCAAATCATTTGATTTCGGTCCAAACAAAAATACACCACCACACGTGTATGTATATGCAAACACATTCTAAAATATTTTGAAAAGGTACTTCACGTTCTTGTTGTTTAGTTTAACTATATTTATAATTCTAAAATATCAAATCTATTTTTGAAAATTTTAATTCGATACATAAATTAAAATTTTAAAATATTATATCAATTATTTATTTTTTATTTAAAATTCAAAATTATGTTTATACAAATATTACATCATATTTTTTTTTATATTATATCAAATATTTTTTATTCATTTTATTTATAAATATTTTCAAATCTTTCCTCTAATTCATGTTATTTCTTTTTGGTTTATTCTTCTGGAAATATATATATATATATATATCTATATACTTTTCTCTTTAAAACCCAATTCAAAATGCAAATGTGTGTTTATTTTAAAAATATATACTTGAAAATAAATTTGATATAATTATGATTATATAAGAAAAGATCATCAAAATAGATCTAAGTACAATATATATACATATTAATTTATACGAGTACATAAAGTCATGCATGCTATTTAATTATTATATCATTAATATATTATAAATGCAAAAGTTCCTCGAAGTTATAGAATCTTCACTCCTACACCCCAAATTAAACATTAGTACATATAAAAGCATTCTAGAACACTATATTTTATATTAAATAAAAAGAATATTTATATATAATATTTTTTTTTAAATTATAAGAACACTCAATAAACTTATTCTTACATAAAATTAGAATTCGATGAAATTATTTTGATAGCCTAACCCAAAAACATGGAAATAGAGCTAAGTTATTCCTTATTTAAATTGACCAATCAACATTTATATTTGCAAATTACAATACAAATATTAGCCAATCAATTAAAGTAAATATAATTAAAACATAACGACCACTCAATCATTCCCAAAAATGGGTTAAAAAAACTAACTCAAAATATTTTTCTATGTGATATGAAAGAAACCCCTAACAAAAAAACTATTTTCTTATGATCTCTCAACTGAATCGAAACTTTTTAGGTTCAAAAATCTCACCATCTTCTTGAATTTCAAAGTCAAGAATAGAATTTTGTTCAACAAAAATCAAAAGTATACTTACCAAATCCAACCCTCTATTTCTGTCTCACTCCTTCTCGATCTCTCTCTCACTCCTCCTCGGGAGCTGGGAGATTGAGATCGAGCAAATCGGGGGCGTCGGGTTTGCCTCGCAAACTCCGATTATTCCTCTCGGCATTGGCGCCGACGAAATGCGATCTCTTGTGACCCCCAAGCGCTTGTCCGTTCTTGAAAGTTCGATTGCAAAACGGGCAAACGTGCGCTTTTCCGTTCTTCGACTTGCTCGACGGAGCCTTGCCCGTCGGGTCGCTAACCTTCCCGTTATTTGCGGCTTGGTATTCGGCGGACTCGTCTAAACTATTCTCGTCGCTTTCGTCGTAGAACGCATTCGCCTTTTTATGGCACGGGCGATGCCCGCCTAGAGCTTGATACGACTTGAACGTTTTCTTGCAGTTAAAGCACTCGTATCGGGTCTTTTTTACTGGGTTGGGCTCGGGCCGGTTCTTGGAAACGTACTTCCTCTTTCTCGACTCGATCCCTGCAAAGATTGACGTCATATCATCCTCGTCGTAGTAATAACCTTTCTCTTTCCCGGAGGGAGCTCGAAAACTTGTGATCAGTTTTAAATTGATCGGCTTCTTGCATTTATCGAACGACACGTCCGACTCGTCCTCTTTCGAACATTCTTCCAAGAAATACGCAGAATCGGAGTCCTCCGTCCGCTCGATTTTCAGCGTCGTCGGAGGATTCTCGTCGGGAAGGGTGGAAGATGATTTTGTCTCGACGACGACGGAATTGTTGTCGGAAGACTCAGTGAGCAAGTTAACTCGGGTGAACTTGTTCCCGTTGTTGCTATCCATCGACAACATCATCAAGCACATCGCGACGTCCTCTTGATCCTGCTCGTCGACCTCAGAAACCACCGACGACGATCCATTCAACGGCGACGACTCGTCGATGACCTTCTTGCACCGTTGACTCCTCCTCGTCGCCACCCTCTCCTCCTCGGCCTCACTCTCCGAACAGCTCTCCGTAACCGCCCTCAGATTCTCGCCCGTCCATAACTGATCGTCCTTCGACGAACCGGCTCCCCTGTCCCGCTCGGTGTGGCTAGCCATGTGTCCGCAAAGCGCCTTCATCGAATGGAACGCCTTCCCGCATTGCTTACACGATCGTTCGTCGTTTGAATCGGCTGCCGCCCTCCACGACCTCCGCGGATTCTCCCGCAATCCGTACCCGGCCAGCTCAGCTAGCTTCCCCTGCTTCGCCACGGCGCCGCCGGAGCCGAAATTCAACTCCGAACCAGTAGCTGCATTTCCATTAACATTGGCATTGCCATTAACAGACACTACATGAGACCTCATATGGCCTCCCAATGACTTCCCGCAAGGATACTTCTTATTGCACAGCTTGCAAACAAATCTAAGCTCATCTTCATCCATCACTTAGAACACACACAGCAAACGAATCACAGATTTCGCTTCGAAATCTAATCTAACCTAATCGAATCTAATCTGAACTCATCCAATCAATCGATCAATCGAGAAAAACCTAAAGCGAATTCTACGATCCATCGATCGAACACATCAACATCAACATCAACATCAACATCGTCTCAATCACATAAAAATCAACTGCGAAAATCAAACCGATGTTTCAATACCTGTAATTGGAATCGGAAAATCAGAATCGTAATCGATCGAGCTGTGGATGTGGTTGCGGATGCGAGAGCTGCACGCGGAAGGATGGATGAGAAAAATGGGGGAAAACGAAAGGGGGAAGCAAAACTCACAGCCCTAACAAGTAGGTGAGTTACTTTTTTTGAGATTTTTGTTTCCAATTTGGAACGAATCAAATATTTTGAACGATTGAATCGGTTGCGGACCTCCTAGAGCTTGGTGAGATGCGAAATTTTCCGAAACTGATAACTTCTGACTCTTTCTTCCTTCCCCTGTAATTTCTCCCACATTTTCTCTCTCTCTTTCTCTCACTCACTCACTCTCTCACTCTATATATATATATGTATGTATCTATAGTCGGATGAGAATTCCATGCATGGTTGGGTAGAGATCACGAGTGCTTCCATGGAATCAACAGTGGGTCGCTACAGAAGATCCATTCTCTCTGTCAATGTCGAAAGGGCAGAATGATATATATATATATATATATATTATTTTATTATTATTATTATTTTAAATTTCAGGAAAATGAGGATCGCTTTTGGGTGTTCGATTAATACTTAAGTTTTATTTTAAATGATTTGCTTTTTCCAATGCTATGCTAATAATGATAATAATAATAATAATATAATGATAATAATTATTATTATTCTAATAATAATAATGAAATATTTTTACTATTTTGAATTACGATAATACTATTTATGATATTTTCCTCAAATTATGCTATAATTTAAAAAGCAAATAGTATATATATAATAAAGTCAATTTACTCTTTTAAATTACATGAATTTTATTTATGATTCTTTTCTCAAATTATTATAATTTTAAAAATATATATAATTACATATTTGCTACTTCTTTTCATGTAAAAATATTATTGATTTTGTTCACCTTGCTTAGAATTTTCATAAATTTGCAAAAATACAATATAGACATATCATACAATATATAAATAATATATTTATATTATTCACTCACAAAAATCAACAATTCAATATAAAATATTATTTTTTATATTACCGACTCATTTTATATAATTAATATAAAAAAAAGATGAATCCAATAACACAAATGAACATACTTTATACTTCTAATTACAATTCATCCTAAGACCAAAATATAAACACAAAAATAAATGTAATGTATTAGTGTTTTATTCTTATACTACAATTCTTTAAAAATATTATTACAAAAATACAATATATATAATATATGATATATATAGCACTAAAAAAACATAAAAAAAATAAAATACTATCATTCTATATAAAACTCATATCACTTATGGTGCGTTTCGTTAGACGGTTGAGTTTTTAAGTTGAAATTTGGGTCGAAAGTTTGTTTAATTAATATTTGATTTAGGATCATTATATATAGCATTGAAAAAACTAAAGGGTAAATTATATAACATTCTCTTGCATTTTAGTAAAAATGCACAAAACACTTTATGTTTTATTTATTGCGTGAAATCCCATTGTGTTAATGTAAAATTTGCACAAAACATCCTCATTGTTCAAAACTGATATTCGGTTCTAAATAAAACCTAAATTATGCAAGTTTTATAAAGATAGAAAATATAAAATATCTTAAATAATTTTTTTGAATAAAATAAATAAATAAATAATTGATCAATAATTTATTTTTACAATTTTTGTAAAAATATAAAATGAAGAATTATTTATTTATTTATTTATTTTATTCAAAAAAATTTATTTAACATATTTTACAATTTTTTATTTATATAAAATTTGTGTAATTTAGGTCTTTATTTAGAACCAAACATCAATTTTGGACAAGGAGGGTGTTTGATGCAAATTTTACGTTAACACATGGGAGTTTATACAATAAATAAAATACATGTATTTTGTGCATTTTTACTAATATACAAGGGAGTGTTATATAATTTACCCAAAACTGAAATATGTTTTTAATTATTTTAACGATTGAATTTTAATAAAATATATACAATACATATTATTTTGTAAAAAATAAAATTTCATAGTATAATACAAATAAAAAAAATATATATATAAATATTTATTTTATAATTAAAATAAATAAATAAAGAGTTTGTTTATGAAAAAAAAAAAGAGATAAAAATAGAAAATTTTGAATAAATTTTAAGCGAACTTCATAATATATAGCACTCCATCCGTCCCTACAAAGATTATCCCTCCGTTTCATACAAAAGTTACCATTTACTTTTTACACATAAATTTTTTAGTATTAATATTATATTATATTATAGTGAAAAAAAGACAAAAATACCCCTATTAGTATTGTTATATATAAAAGTAATAACATTTGTATAATATAATATAAGTTGGAAGAATATTTAAGTTAAGTAAATAGTACTATTACTAAATTAGAAAATAGTAACTTTGTTTTGTAACCGACAGAAATAAAAAATAATAACTTTTCAATGAGACGGAGAGAGTATTTAAAAAGAAAAAATTGAAAGGATAATGCTCACCATGGAACTATAACCAAACAGACCTTACTTTTTATATAAAACATCATAAAAAAACTATTACTCCCTCCGTCCCGCAAGAAAGTTGTCATTTGATTTTTGCGTCATTATATACTTAACATTAAAAATATCCTTATATTTGAATAATTTACTCAACAAATATCATTGTATCATTATATTTGTATTATAAGAGACTAATAAATGTATTTTGCCTTTTTCTCTTGATTTCTATTATATGTTAATATAATATTTAATATCTAAAGATGAACACACAAAAAGTTATGACAACCTTATTGAGGCACAGAGAGAGTATAAATATTTACTGTTAATATAAAATATCATTATGTATAAATACTTACAATTTTTATCATGAATACGACCATAATAGAGTTTGTAGTTAGATTTAAGATTTTTTTTTTTTTTAAAAAAGAAATACTTATGGACTACTCTTTTTGATCACCATTACCACCTTTTTCCACTATATATGGATATATTTGGTTATGGGCCAGCAGTTTGTTCGGCCCAATTAAAAGTTACCTTCAAATTTAGATTTCGAAGAATTCGTTTCGTCAGTCTCCTCCGGCGTTTCGAAGCATTGGTAGCTGCGATTCCTGGTAACTCAGCTTGTGATTTTCTGTTTTTTTTTTTTTTGGTTCAAATTGATCTTTTTTTTTTTGGCGATTAATTGTTTTCGATTGAATCCTCGATGCTGCGCTAAAATCGAGAGAAATTATATATGAAAGTGTTTGTTGTCGCGGCGATTGGGAATTGGGGGAAATAGTTTGTTCTGGGTATGGAATCTCTAGGTACTGTCTGAGTTAATAGGAACGCCATAGTTGCTATGTGTAGACTGGAGTTGCGAGGTAATTTCGCAGTTTAATTGGCAGCGTAGAGTCTAGAAGAGTTGAATTAGGGCAAAGGCATGGTGGAACTGGAAAGCACTTCTTGTTGCAGGGAAAGTAATTTTTTAGGTTAGTGATTAACTGAGATATATTTTGCTGAATTGAAGGATTAGGACCTGCTTTGGAACATTAAAGTAGAATGACCTCGAAGTTGTTTCGAAAATTATGAATAACGAGTATAATTCAAAGGGTGGGGTGAAATTTACACTACTTTTGCAATGTAATTCTTGCGCTCATTGGTTTTTGATGCTATACATATGAAGTAATTAACTATGGAAGAGTTTAGAGCTAATAAATTGTTCTCTAGGGCTAGTTGATCGAGGTTGATCATCACATTGTAATCGTATATACAATACATGATTGTTGTAGAAACTTTGATAGATGTTTTATAAGACTTTTGAAATTTTGAAAGTTTGACAAAATAAAAAGTTCGTATTTGATTTGATGTTTTGTCTGAGAGAAAAAATGTATTTTATGTGAAATAATTCAAAATAAGTGAAAATTGATTATGTCAACGGTGCTATTTGTATCATTAGCATTAGCATGTGTAGTAAGTTATATACTCCTTCCGTCCTGAATCAAAAAAACCTTTTATGGTTTTGTAGTAGATTATGAAATAATAGTATTTTACTAGTTAATGAAAGCGTATAAGAGTTTTTGATATTTTTGCCATTTGACTATGTATAAAATAATTGTATATGTAATCGTATGTTTGTAATTTAAGTAAAAATTAAGAGTATTTTGTTATTAGTGTATGATTACTTTTCTAAATTAAAAAATGAATACTTTGAAGTGAGACAGAAAAAAATGATAAAATGGTACTTTGAATTGTGACGGATGAAGTATTATATATTATTATATTGTGTTATGTGCTGAAATCAAATGTGGCATGTGTTCTATGGATTATTGGTGTTGTGACTTCTTTGTATTATATTAACATAAATTATGCGTTTTTGGTTGTGCTAACACACACACATATATATATATATATGCTGAAATTATCACGTGGATTATTGTCATGTGTTGCATTTGTATTATATTAACAAAAACTATATGTTGTATGTCTATTTGTTATGTGCTGTTGTATATATTTGATGTGTTGTCGGTAGGATGATGAATGATATACCTAATTTCCGCCATTGTTCTCCAGGGTAAGAAATACATTGGAAACTTTGAAAATCATCGAATTTCTTGCAGATGGCTTTGGTTGTTATATGTGGCCAACCGTGTAGTGGGAAATCAACGGCTGCAGCCGTGCTTGCCGAAGCGCTTCAAGAAGTAGAATCTAAGCCGTCAGTCAGGATCATCGATGAGTCTTCCTTTCACCTCAGTCGCAACCAACGCTACGCCGATATGCCGGCAGAAAAAAATCTCAGAGGAGTACTCAGATCCGAAGTCGATAGGTCGTTGTCCAAAGAGAATATCATCATAGTCGATTCTTTAAACAGCATAAAGGGTTACAGATACGAGTTATGGTGTTTAGCGCGGTCAGCAGGAACTCGATACTGCGTGCTGCATTGCGACGTCGAAGATTCTATTTCCCGGAAATGGAACAAAGAACGTGGCGAGCGATCCGAGCCCTCTTACGAGGATAAAATCTTCGAAGATCTAGTTCGGAGATTCGAAAGGCCCAACAGAAAAAACCGTTGGGATTCACCGTTGTTCGAGTTACGGCCGTCCAGCGACAGAATCGAAAAGTCATCTGCTGCTGTAGTCGACGCAGTTACGTATCTCACAAAAAAGGTCGACTCCAAAACAAGGGACGTCAGAGTTTTACAGCCGACTATTGCCACACAAAATGCTCGGGTATCAGAGGCAAACTCTCTCTATGAAATCGACAGAGCTACGCTCGAAGTAATGAATATTATCATAGAAGCACAGTCCCGTGCCATGGGAGGTCCCGTTAATGGTGTTTCCCTCGGTCCCAGGTTACCGGGCGTCGTTTTATCAAGACCTGTTGGTCTACCCGAGCTGCGGAAACTTAGACGAACTTTTATCAAATTGACCGGGCAATCGAGCCTGAGTGGTCCGCCGCCGCCTTCGGATGCGGATAGCGCGAAGAGGATGTTTGTCGACTACTTGAATCGAGAGTTACAGAACAGTTGAAACAGTTGAGAGAATTTCGTCATTATTTTGCTGCCCAAACAAGAGGTGAAAATATTTATGCCGAAGAGATGCTCTTTGGTAAGTTAGAGAGTGAAGAAAGGTAAGGCTTGTGGCGACATTCTTAGGCTGCTGCGGTATGTTTCTTATTTGTGTCTTGATTTGTATTGTTAACATATGTTTTTCTGGTAAATGCTTAATTATATTTAAATTCAAATGTTACGATGAATTAACTGAAGCCAAATTTAAAGATGTTATTGATATATAGTAATAGTAAATTTTCAACTTTTTTGTTGGGCCTAACTATATTTTGATTGGTAGGGTTTAGGTTATGCCTGAAATTGAGCCATTTTGGCTATTAAGTTCGACCGTGCGCACTGGGCCGACAAACAAGTCATGTTTGGCAGACTACTAATCTCCTTTTATTATACAGATTACACATAGATAAAGCACACAATACAATAAAATAAAATAATAAATCTTTAATTTAATATAATACAAGTACACACAATATACATTATAATTCATTTCAATAAGGATTGGCGAATGTATGATCTAGGAAATAATATCTATCTATCATACCTCATTGGCATCCAAAGCACTTGTGCACACTTGGGATGGGATTTTACCAAAAGACGACCCCGACGAATTTTAGTATCGTCCATGAATGATGTCTTTTTTGGGATTAGAGAATTATGGGTCCAATTCATGAGGTCCCATTGCCTTCCTCAACTTTGTGATCTTGTCGATAACTGCCTCAACAGCTACGTCGAAAGCATCTTCGAACATTTTTAGATATATACATATCATCAACAGGGAAATAAATTGTAAGCATAGGAAGTTACCTTCTAGCTGTTACAAGTCTGAGTAGTGCTGATCTGAAGAAAACCTCTTTTTTATATTTCTTCAGCATTTGAAGACACAGCTTCAGATACTGTAAAACTAAGCCCAAGATAGCTGCCGTAAATTATGTCACATTCAGGCTCCGAGCAATAATGACGGATAATAATATACTTTGCCTCCCCGAATCTTCATCTTCAGACCTGAGGAATGTACACTAAGGATTGATTACTAATTCGATATTACTTGACAATAGACGTGGTTGAACTTGATTCAATAGGACTATGGGAGTTCCGAATGGATCTTGTACTTCATGTTTTGTGGAGCATTATAGGGATGAATTCTGTCCTAATTAGAGTTGCTCGTCTTTCAATTCCAAGTTCTGTATGGCATATAAATGCTCGGTTAATCATATCATTATTTGAAATAAATCAAAAGGGCATTTCTTATTAAGAAAACTTACTAACTTCATTCATCCTTGTCAGATTGAGGATTAAATAGCATGTCCCTCCGGACCTCTGTGCCCATTCGAATATTGAATTTTCTTGCCAAGGAGTCCACTTGGTCGTCAGATTTGTAGTCCATTTCACGAATGCATCGCCTCCGTACCTTTTTTAGAATTTCCTTCGATGGTTCATAGCCAGCACCTATCTGCATTGACAAAAATAATCTTGATGCCAGCTTGAAACAAGATTCGAACCAAAAGATAAATGAAACAAATGAAAGCATATGCATTCCACAAGGGTCTTAACTTACCATGCTGTTAATTGTTGCAAGAGCAGCCTTCAGATCATGAACAATGAGATGCGCATCAATAAGCTGAGAGTATGTAATGATATTCGGTTTCACACCCAGTGCGACAAATTGATCAAACACTTTTACAGCGTCATCCGTCTGCCATATAAGAAAGTCTTCTATGAGAAGTTCGACAAATTTCTAAGTAATACTTCAAATGTCATCCCCAATTGAGTGTTGCTCAGAAGTCGGATCAGTAAAAATGGTTAAAAAGAAGAATCTAGCGGCTATAACCCTATATGAAAATGGATATGCATGTTATAACAAATTAACAATTGAAAAAGATATTGGCCGTTACACCAGACATTATATATTTATGTAATTATGCATATTGTTAAGAACACAAGTACTTGATGGCTAGTGGGAAAGCACTTAAAAACTGAATTGCTTAGCAAAAGAAAACCGACATATTTGAATTCAACAAAGAATTGTCACGTAACTCATTAAACACAAAATGAAACCGGTGGAGTTTCATATAGTTGTAGGGAAGTACGTACAGAAGAAAGACCACTGGATGCACAGCCAAGTTACCTTTTTGAGCTTCCCAAAGGCGCATATAAGGGCATTGTATGAATCGATGTTCGGGGTCAATCCAAAGGTGGCATCAATAGAATTAAAAATACGGTAAGCGCGATCAGCATCCCACATATTTGCACAACCAAGAATTATACAATTTACAGCAGCAATGGACTTGATATGAGGATGAGCATGATATAAACCCTCAAACACCTGACCAAACAATTCAAAGAGTCACATAAATAACAGCTTGTGTATAGTTTCAGACAGTAATATAACATACCCAAATTCAGGAGAATAGTTGACACATTATAAGCAATTTTGTTTAAAAATTGAGATTCGATTGTCAACCTTAGAAACACAGAACATGAAATGTACTTTCACATAATGATCAAGCAAGATATATATTCATTTCCTTCGAAACAGCTAACAGAAAAAAGACACAGAATAAGGCTTTAGGTGCCAATTTTTTCCGCAAACTTTTGGAAATTCATTTAGCAATAGCAACAAATTTCCGAACAACTTACTGCATCCAAGGTCGTGAAACCTTTCTTAGTGCATGCTATGACCAGAGGATTTAAGGAATAAAAAGGAGAGAAAAGACCCTCCACATCTTCTCGCTCGGAGTTTCCATACACTGCCTCGAATTCATGCAAAGTACTAAAAGCCTTAAGTATGTTCCCCATGTTAGCATGAGCATATATTTTCCCGAGATACGATTCAGGAGCAGGAGCCTTATGTTGTCGCAACGAGCACTTGAGGACCGCCCATGAACAATCCAGGAGTTTAGAATTGTACATTCGACCAGCAGTTGCAAGCGCAGATACAACCAACCCTTCATCCATAGAAGGAAGAGCTGGCCTAGTGGTTTCACCTCCAGCCATCCATTTGGCCATGAATTCGAAAGCACAATAAGCTAACTCACTCTTATCTGATTGCATTGCAACATCGGCAATATAAGTGCACACATGCCAAGGGGGCTGGAAAGGTTTGCTCTTATGCATTTTCTGGTAAGATCCATAAAATTACAGTCATCAGAATATGCGCTGGCTGTACGGAGGGTAATTGACCATCACACCAATGAGTACCTTGAATCGGTCCATAATTGATAGCAAGGCGTCTAGCCTTCCATTATTAACACAACTTCGTACGCAGACAATGAATGCATTTGTGGACAACATATATCCAGATTTCATGGACAGATCAATGTAGTTCACGGCAGAATCAATCCGGTTATCTGAAAAGAGTAAGCTAACAATCAACTTGTACGATTCCTCATCCGGTGAAGCTTCCTTATAATCTTTCCCAATCTGAATCATCCTGATGACAATAAAATGTAAACCAAATGCATAAATAAAACATCACACATCAGCTAGTAAGGGATTCCCTGAAACCAGAGCAAGAACCTAGTAAATTCTATTAAGTAAGTGATTGTGTTTTCAGTATGAACTCATGGAACACAAACAACATATAATCTGTACGTATCTAACACCCCAAGAAGCAATTAGAGGTACAGGAATTGTTCAATCCACAATCGCCCCATGGAAGATGTCTACTGTGCCAATCACAAATCGAAGCATAGAGTTTCACATAGTCTAGTGCCATTTAAATCCTGCTACAGTTCAGTGTTGAAAATCAATGCACATTTAAAAAGAAACATATAATAAGAAATGTTTTCAAAGATGCCGAATGTACAGCATAAGATTTGCATGATCAAAACAATGCTTAAAAATGCCCCTAATAATCCGACCTTTCAATCAATTTCTCGGCGGCCGCCGTTTCACCGGCCTGGTGCATAGCCCTGAGCACAAGGTTAAACGACGCCGTATTTGGAGACACACCAAAACCATCCATCTGCGCCACAAAATCAAGCAATTCGCTCGAAGACGCCCCCACCAAGAAATTCGCCTGCAAATAATAATTGTACACCTTCACATCAGGCTTATTCGGCTTTCCATTTGCATCCGTTCCACGAATCCAGAACTCAAACAGCTGCTTCACATCCGCCCACCGCTGTTCCGCCATCCAACCGGCGAATCGGTCCGTCAAACCCTTCGCGTCAAGTGTTCGCGCCATCAGTCGCATTCGTTCCGTCGGAATTAGGCGGAGAAACCCCAGACTGACAGGTATTTGGGCCACATTTTCGACGGGAGTCGCCGCAGCCATAGGTCTGCGCCAGTTTGCTTCGTATGTAGTGCTCAGCGACTGATGCCTCCGCCGAACATGAGGCTCTTCCGGCGGCGCTCCTCGGCGGTGGTGAACGAATGTAGAGACGGACTGAAATCCGCTCCGCCTAACGCAACATCGCAACCTCGCGAACAACAAAATTGCAGCCAATTCCATGGCGGGGAAATTAGGGGTTTAGGGTTTAGCGATTGGGAAAGTTCGGGGGAAACGAGAAAAGCCGGGAGCGGCGGCCGGCGGGATTGCTTCTAAATGAAATTTTGCAGACAGTATGGGCATTTTAGTAATCTCACGAGTGCAAAAGTGTAAATTTCCCATTCACGGCCACGTGTGTTTTCGCTGCAGCTTTTATTGGCCCAAATTTTATGGATGAGAATGCAGTGCTGTCTATTTTTATTTTATTTTATTACTACCGTGTCAACTTTTTTTTACTATAATTATTTTTATTAATATATATTTAATTATTTTTAAAATTGTTGTGTTTACAATAAATTAGATAAGTAGAGGATTACTCTTTCGGTTTCACTTATCCTGTTTATTTTTTAATTTTTGTTTGTCTTTTTATTTTGTCACTTTTATTTTTTAAAAAAAAAATTATACTTTTTAATAAAAAAATTTAATTTATAATTTTTATAATTTTAATTACACTAAGTTATTTTAATTTTAATTTAAAATTATTTTTATTATACGAGAATTATTTCAATTAATATATTTTTATACTCCTAAATTTTTGTGTCTACAATAAAAAAGACAATGTACTCTGAACAGATATAGTATTTTTTTTAATATTACTTCCTCCTCCTTTTTTTGTGTACGTATACATATTTTTATTTTTATTTATTCAATATTTTTAAAAAAAAATTACTTTTTTTATAAATATTTATACTTTATCATTATATTATTACTTTTATATTAAAAGGTAATGGCATAATTATTTTTATATAATTTTTAACTTTATATTGTAATTAAAATATTATTATTATTTTTTAAATTTCGCTAAAATAAATTTATGAAATATTTTTTTGCTGGACGGAATAAATACATAGCAATATCATTTTAAAATCTAAAATGATTAATAAAAGTTATACTACTATTCAATTTTATTTTTATTTTACAATAAAAGATAAAATGTAATAAATCATGGACGCCTATATTAAAATTGGTGTCGAAAAGTGAATGGTGAAAGTATAAAAAATATGTTTGGAAACTTTATACTCTATAAATTGTATTTTTACTATTTTTTTTTCCAAATAATTTTTTCATGTTATTTTAAATACAAAAATTTATGTAAAATATAATTAATAATTAAAAAATATCAGTACAAATAATTATAAATTAAAATTAATATAATTAAATAATTTAATTAAAATTTAAAAATTATAAATTATAAAATTTAAAATATAATAAATATATAATCATATTTTCAAAAAATATATATTATGTAAAACAAATCGAAATATTTATTATTTATTATGTAAAAATCAATTTTACATTTAAAATATCATATCAAAAGATATTTATATCACATCATACAATTATTTAAATTCAAAAGTTTTACTATTCAAATCTCAACTCAAAATTCAAACCTCAAACACAGCTTTTATAAAAATTAATTTATAATTCAAAATATTACAAATACATATTTATATAGAATTAAATATTAATTCAACTGAATTTTTTATTAATTCCAAATTCCAAATTTAAACTTAAAAGTTGTAAATTTCGATTGGGACTGTATCCTGAGACTTATCATTATCATTTTGACTGTAAGAAATTTTTAGCCAAAGATAATCATGAGGCATATCACAGTCATCAACCTCAACCCACCTGTGATGAACAGCTAAAGTTTTGATTAATCATCTACTTATCTTTTAGTCCTCCGTCCCACGTAGCGTGTCTATAGACACAATATTTTAGAAGAAATATAATTAATAGATAATTAAGATTATATTAGTAAAAATAATTATCCTATAATATAAATAATTATAAATTAAGATTAAGATAACTAATTAATTTAATTAAAATTAAAAAAAATTAAAAAGTTTAAAATGAGATTAAAATGTATAATCATTTTCCAAAAAAAAAAGTGACATGGTATGTGGGACGGACAGAAACGGCAACGTGAACATAGTACGTGGGACGAAGAAAGTAATAATTAAAGGGGTGTTTGTTTGAAATATTTTAATTTTGTGTTTGAATATTTAAATAGTTGTTTTATTATAGTAAAAATAACCACATATTAACATTAAATTATTTTTTATTTTTATATAAATAACAATATACTATCATATATATATTTATAAAATAAAACAAATATATACTCCCTCTGTTCCATTAGAAGGGTGACGTTTGTTTTTTGTATGTAGATTTTTGAATATTAGTATTATATTAAATTGTAGTAAAAAAGATAAATAATACTGTAATATAAAAATAATGACATTTATATAGGATGTGTTCGTTTGAGGGTTTGGATTTTGAGTTGAGATTTGAATAGTAAAAAATTTGAATTTGAATAGTTGTATGGTGTGATATAAATAGGTATTAATGTGATGTTTTGAATGTAAAATTGATTTTTAGTATAATATAAAAAATGAAAAATATGTGTTTGATTTGATGTTTTTTTTAGGGATAAAAATTGGATCAATAGTGTAAATCCAATCCCCAAAACAAACACACCCGTAATATATTGTAAGTTGAAAGGGTATTTATTTTGTTAAGTAGGTAGTACAATTACTAAATTAGAAAATAGTAACCTTATTTTGAGACGGACAAAAATGAAAAATGATAAGCTTTCAAATGAGATGGAGGGAATATATGATTTAGTTGTGTAAGTAAAAAAATTAGTGTTAAAATATGAATGTATCAATAAAAATAATCACAATATAATAAAAAAATAAAATAAATTGTTAGTACGATACAAATTAAAAGAAAATTTTAAATTATAAATTTAAAATATGATTAAATTATAAAATAATTTCGAAAAAAGGAAATTGAGATATGATAAAACAAAAGTAAAAAATTTAACATGATATGTGAGTCAAAGTGAGTATTATTTCTTAAATTTACTAAAAAATAAAACATAATTAACTCTCTATTAAATACTCCCTCCGTAAGAATAATAGTATTTTAATTATAGTGGATAGGTAAAAATAGCAAAATGATATTTTTAACCTTACTTTTTTACCAAAAAGTAATGATGTGATGTAAAGTAAAGTAAATGTATTTGTGAAAAAAATGGGAGATTTAATGAAATGGTTACACGTCTCAAAATAAAAATATATATACTTTCTAGCTGGACGGAGGGAGTATATATTGCGTAATTAGTAAGTAACTAATAAGTATATTAGTAAAAATAATTATATTTTAATAAAAATAATTATAAATTAATTTAATTAAATAATTAAATTAAAATTATAAATTATAAATTATAAATTTTAAAATATAATTAAAATATATAATTATATTTAAAAAAATAACAAATTATATAATACTTTAAAAAAAAATAAATTAAATGGGACAAAAAAAAGTATAATTTTCTTTTTATTACATTAGTTAATTCTTATGTATAAATAAATAAGAAGGGCAGAATGCCTAGGATACCTGGGTCAGAACTGTACGGTAGGGTGTCTGAATCATCACCATTGAGTCCATGTTATGCTCTACTATTCTCACTCCCCAATACAATACTAATTAATGGCGAGCAAAAAGGCCGAGGCCAAGCCCCCACAAAATTCAGACACGTACACACACCACCCCCCGACAAAATCCCTTTTCTCTCACAACAATTTCATTCTCCCATAAACACTTTTTAGCCACTAATATCCATACAATTCACAGACATCTTCATGTGTCTGCATGTATTGTATTGTCCTCCCTCTCTCTCTCTCTCTCTCTCTCTAACCCCATCTCTCTATCTATACATCTTTTTCTACATCTATATCTCTCTCTCTCTCTATATATATATACACACCTGGCAGTGCCACCGTCCCACTCCCATTTTCATCAGACTCCCCCTAGCTTCTCCATCCTCTCTCTAGAACCCTCCATCCTCTCTCTAGAACTATCTCTCTCTCTCTCTCCCACAACAACTGAATATCCCTCTTCTTCCTTTCCTTCTTGCAAAGACATATCCTAAGATCTGTAATCCATCATGGGTATTTCTATGGTGTGTATGACACTGCTGTTCTACACCTGGATCAGCTCTACAGGTAAATCAAAATCAAAATCAAAATCCTTATATTAATAAAAACAATCTTTCCCTTTTTGTCAAATTTTCCCACAAAGGGCTTCTTCTTCTTCTTCATGAGTTTCTTGCACTTATTCATCAGATGCAAACTTCTGTGTGTGCAACAATGGGCTAAGCGACAGTGTTCTTCAGAAGAACATAGACTATGCTTGTGGGCATGGAGCAGATTGCTCTGCCATCCAGCCTAATGCAGTGTGTTACAATCCCAACACTGTCAAGGACCATTGCAGCTATGCTGTCAACAGTTATTACCAGAAAAAGGCCCAGGCTCCCGGCAGCTGTGACTTCCAGGGCACTGCCACTGTCTCCCCAAATCCCCCTAGTATGTATCTCTCTCTCTCCTCTCTCTCTCTCTCTCTCTCTAAACAAGTTATTGACACATGTTTTTGGGTCTTCTTTTTTTTGTTTTTTCGGTTACCTGCAGGTGCTGGCTCTGGATGTACGTTTCAGTCTACTCCCAGGTGATTCTTGGGGTTCCTTTTCTGTTTTTCTTTTAGAACTTTAAGGTAGTAATAGAAGATGAAAATGGAGGTGATGTTGTTGTCTTTACGAAGGTATTCAAGATTTGAAGCTAAGATAGTAGGAATCAGACAAACTTAAGAGGAATCGAAACAAGTCCTAGCCTAATAGAGTTGTGTTAGATTTTGGGAGAAATTCTGAGTATTAATAATGCATTAGGGCCTCCTTATAAGAATGGCACAAAAGTTAAATATGTCTAAATAATAAGTTTATCTACTACTTGAAATGGGGCATGGATCAGCTGTTTGATCCGGATCAAGTCAACATGGTGCTATTTGACCACATTTATTACACATATAATGCACGGTGACCAACTATATCTATACATGTTTCAGCATATTTATAATAAACCATAAATTATATTATAACTCAGTATATGCTATTTTATAACATACCATATACTGCTGAGATATTTATTACACCCTTATAGCATATGTTGAGATATATATAAACATATACTGGCCACCCTTGTAGAATATGTTGACCCGATCAAATTAGTACTAGTACTATGCTGACTTGGCCGGATCGACACATGATCTGCAAGCCTTCAAATGACTATGTCTATTATCTTAGTGTAGGGTCCGATCTTGTTGTCCTAAAGTTTTTTGTGTAATTGCCCCTTCATCGGGATGGTTATAGTTGATATACATATAAAACAGACAACATATAATCCCCTGTAGTATTTGTTGACCCAATCAAATTAGTACTATACTGAGTTGGCCGGATCAACACAGGATTTACAGCCCTTCAAATGACTATGTCTATCATCTAAGGGTGTGTTTGTTTGGGGATTGGATTTTAAATATATTATTCATCCCATTTTTTTCCCCAAAAAATATCAAATCAAACACCTATTTTTTATTTTTTATATTATACTAAAAATTAATTTTACATTCAAAACATCACATCAACACCTGTTTATATCACATCATACAACTATTCAAATTTAAAATTTTTACTATTTAAATCCCAACTTAAAATCCAAACCCCCAAACAAACACACCCTTAGTGTAGGGTCCGATTTTGTTGTCCTAAAGTTTTTTGTGTAATTGCCCCTTCATCGGGAAGGTTAAAGTTGATACACATAAAACAGACAACATATAATTGTAGGTATGTTTTATGAACATATTTATTGTGCTAAAATCAATAATTGTAGGTCTGTCCTTACATCATGTGTTGTCTGCCTTGATATCGTGTACTGTCAGCACTGTATCAAATTTTATAATATTCAACACAGTAACAGCCACCCCCTCCATTGATACACTCAACCATCAAAATGTATTAGGTCGAAAGTTCCGGTAATAAACAAGGAAATCGATCAAGATTGATCGATGTTCATGGCATTATAGGCCTATTAGTTATGAACTATTGTGTCTTTGATCATTGTGAATTATCTCTCTCTTTATACTTAATTCAAAAACATTGAACAGTGCTGGAGGCACCACAACTCCTCCAAGCACCGGGGGCACAATCACCCCCCCTACCAGTGGGGGCACTACACCGATGACACCAAGCACCGGTGGTGCAGTTGCACCGCCTACAAGTGGAGGAACCACGCCGACTACTCCAAACACTGGTGGGATGCTTGCACCACCCACCAGCCCGAGCACCGGAGGAACTTCAACCACTCCAACTACAGGCGGCACAACCTCGCCAACAACCAGCCCGACTTTCGGTGGATCCTCCACCCCAGGTGTCTTTCCGGGCACTAGTACAGGTATTCCAACGAGCAGTCCATTTGGGGGCACAGACAGCAGTGCTAGTGTGAAACTGTGCACTAGCAGTGCCACCGTGGCTCTTGCAGGTCTGTCTATACCTCTCATACTTTATGAGTTGATCCATCCTAGAATGTAAGAGTGGACTTTCTGGAGGGATAACTAGATTTGGTGCTAGAAATGAGAGGATTCATCACATGATTTAGTAATTCATCTTTGATATAATTCACCCTTGGTTTTGGGGCCATATAATTTTGTTCTTTTGGGGGACAAGATTCGGTTATTAGGGTCCCTTTTGCTATGTGCATTTAGATGTTATATGTGAAGGGGGTGAGTGTTACACTTTTATGCTGTAATGCTTATTACAGGTATTGTTATTAATTCCATTACTTATTTGTCTGTTTAAGTTTTCGAGCATTCACTGTCATGAAGTTAAAAAACAAACAAAGAAAGCCCTTGGGGATCTTTCTTTACTAGTGTAGTTTCTTTGAGAATTATACAACAATTTGCAGTACTTTAAAGGATCCTAATGTTCTTCCGAATTGCTATTCGAATCCTAAGTGGTTGCTGAGCTTACAAACCAAACAATTCTGATTCAATATAGCGACTAATGATATACTTTCTCTGAAGACAAATTTGACAGGTCCTTGACATTTGTACTAATTTAGAATGGTTATATAGATCAAGTATTTGAAATCTTGACCCTCCACATCAAGACAAAGATGGATGGTCAAGAATCAGGATCTAACTAAAATGGGGTATAGGTTTAATTAAAGCCGACAACCAAACAGTTACTGGACAAACTTAATGGTCAAAACAATAAACAAGAGTTTCTTAGCTCTCCATTAAAGTTCATATTGTTTATATTTGCGTTCAACTCAGTCAAATAAATCCTCCTAGAGATAGCACTAATATTCTTAGGTAGGGAATTCCAAATCAGAAATGGGTCAGTGCAAGAGGCACAGCATATCAGCTTTGTTAGGAATGCAATAAAATACCAAAGGGATCATCAAGCATTTGTTGCTAAGGATTACCTGGTTGGCAAAACTGTTGTTCTTGGCGACATGGCCAGGCACATCTGCCTCGGCACACATCTTGATTGTGCAATCACAAACATGTCGGTTGCTGTCACCATTGCCTTCTTTGTTTCCTGAGTTTGGAGAGAGCACACCTGAAAAGCCAAAGTTTTGGTTTATTTAGCACGTGTACAATGCAGCTGCTCTGTTAAGCAATCCAATTTATAGGTGTCAATTTAGAACTCCATTAGATATCGACGGATGCAGGATAATGGAGCAAGATGGGTTCAATAGCAGATTATGGAGAACATAAGAGTTTACAGGTATTTAGGAAGCATACCTACATTAGCTGACGGTAACTTTCTTCGCGGGAATTCGCTTCTCACTCTTTTCATCAGCATACACCTGGCTACAAATGATCAGTTTCACACATTGACCACTTGGTGTTCCACACATGAGTGTGTATACTGGATTCTTCGACTTTTCACTATCATTCTTTGATCTGGATCTCATTCTCAACTTCACCTTCTTGTATGGACGCATCTTGGATCTGCCCAGATCATCCATGTAGACCTCCTTGGCAAACTGGAAAGGCAGAGGCTAGGCTTTCTTGGCAGGACTGGGTGTGGCTTTGGTAATGGTCTCCAGTTTATGGGAGGTCAAGCTGCTGTGGTTATGCTGCAGAAGATGCTGTTCACGTGTGTCAGCTTGAAGATGAAAAATCTTCCAATATCTGAACAAAAATATAGGTTAATAATGCATAATCATTTGATAAGAATATACTACAAGCTCTTCCACTAGTAAGCACAATTTAGGGCGTTGTCCTGTTTGGACAGTGTAGTAGATCCTCAAGTAAACCAAAACCGCTCCTTGTAACTATGCTAATGGTTTGCTAGGCAGCACAAAGAAATTGGAAAGAGCCCGTCTAAATCAATGAAAGAAAAAAAAGAAGAAGAAGAACCAAACAATAATAAATGAAGATCCAGATATATTAAGAACATTGAGCTGTGGATTGTACAAATTTATCTTGCAGCGAGGATGAGCAGAATGCCAAGCAACCACATTAGTACACCACTTAAATATGAAATAAAACTTCATACCTCTTCAAACTGAGGATAATTCTTCAGGAAGTCGGTTTCTTTGGTTTTAGAAGATAAATATAAGTTACAATAAAATCATTTAATTAAGGATCACTAAGAGAGGTCAGAAACAATAACTGGGCTCCGTGTATGCTAGTCAAGCTTTTCATCTGTAAACCAATATGCTTTCCATGCAATAGAAGGTGACGAGAGCCGTTCTGTCCTCCACCCTGATGACTGAAGCTGCCAGGCAAAGTAAAGAAAAAAGATATAAATGAACAAAAAAAAAAAAAAAGAAAAGAAAAAGAAGATGAATTAAAGAAGGGTGTGTTTGTTTGGGAGTTTGGATTTTGAGTTGGGATTTGAATAGTAAAAATTTTGAATTTGAATAGTTGTATGATGTGATATAAATAGGTGATGATGTGATGTTTTGAATGTAAAATTGATTTTTAGTATAATATAAAAAATGAAAAATAGGTGTTTGATTTGATATTTTTGGGGGGAAACTTTTGGATGAATAGTGGAATTTTATCCAAATCCATCAAACGAACACACCCGAAGAAGTTGAGGCTCTAATATTGGAGGGCAGCAGGAAAGCTGTACACAAAGCTGATACTGAATAAGTATTACATGAGAAGATACAAATAAAGTCATTCATCATCTCCCAAAACACAAATCATCAAAAGATGGAAGACTTGAGGATGGTTATGCCAAAAGATGTGCAATATTAGCTACTCCAGAGATAAACTTCAAAAAAACGATATGGGTGGGGGAAGTGGTACTCGCTCTCCAATGCATAAGGCTAATTTAACCTAATAAATTGTAGTGTTATATGAAAACACAATACTTACAGTCCTTGACTTTAGAAAGAACAATCTTTGTCTCATGCTTTTCATGTTTTTCGGATTACTTCTCTCATAACAAAGAGTTTATATTTCAAGACATAGTAAATTCTATTACTGCATGGAAATCAAAAGGTTCTTAAACAAATGGCAGTGTAGTATAAGATTCATCTTATAGTTTTTCCAACAAAAATCTACAAGACCAGAAATTGTTTTTAGCCCTGCTTCTTGAGTATCATCTGGCTAGCACAAGTATATTGCTCTGAGTATACCCTTTCAACCGCCATATTGTGAAACAAGGCACAATTTGTGAATCTTAATTTGTGAAAAAAAAAAGGTACAATTAGTGAAAAGTACCTTGAGAACGAATGTGTCATAATTTGTTGCCATCCATGACTGACTCTGAAGATGCAGAGAAGTATCTTTATTATCATCAAATTTTGCAAAAGTAAGGGCATGAATGTAAGCCTGCAAGATATCTCTAGATGTGGAATCTTTATGGATGATAACGATGACTGAACTCTTTCTTTGCAGCAAGAGATACTTTCCTGGCACATTGAAACATGTCAATGAGACATCATTCTTGAATTGAAATTTAATTCATAGAAGGGTATAAATGAGCTTACCTTTGTTGTAATAAGAGGTGGCAAGAGATGTAAGCTCCATCCTATTTTCCATGAAAAGGAAGAACACTGATCAATCAATTTTACACTTGCTTAAGGAAAAAAAAAAAAATTACGTATGTGATTAAGATTATGTTAATAAGGATGAGGAATAAGTTAAGAAATCTTGAAAAACAAGTTATACAAGACAGTTGTCAACATGTTATGAACAAGCAGAAACCTTACACTTGGTTATTATCAAGTGAAGAAATCCGGGCACCTAAGAATATTCTATGGTGCAAATATCCATCACTATTTCTTGCCCATAAACTCATCCACTGAGGTAGAACATGCTCCATCCCAGAGACCAGTTTGGGAGAAAGAACTGGAAAACCACGAAGCAAAATCTGGGATCAGTTGTTCGAATGCACATAAAGAAGTGCAGTGATGAAATACCAACAACTTGGTTTCATAGACAAATACAAATATAAATAGCAAACAATTTCAACGTGTCTTTGCAATTCTCTCGATGATGAGTGAACAGAAAAAGGAACAATAAAACACTACATCATACTAACATGTGTAATAGTTCCTAGCATCAAAATAGCAAGTAAGAAACATGAAAACTGTCAAAAAGTAGCTCAGAGTCAATGTCACACCTTGACCAGTCTCCATATAGTGTGTCAATAGAATTGAGCTTCTTTCGAAATTTAATGTATTTAGTGAAAGGCAACAAACAGCCTTGTAATTAGCTGCAAGAAACCCAAGAGATAGCACATGAAATGCAAAACTAAAAGGATAAACTTGGATGAACTCGGAGTAATGTTTTTTAAGGCATGAGGAAGCTGCTGTGAATAGTATGCAATATGAACAATAAGAACATCTAGGGAGACTAACCATACATATGAAAGACGGTGAGAGACAGAAAACAAAACCAAATGATCAATGAATGTCCCATGGTAATGCGTGCAAGGAGCATTCCCAAAGCCATCCCCATCATTGTTGCAACTGTCTCTTGGCTTCCTTCCTTAACAAGTATAGAATTAGTTCATATGAATATAATAAACATTAAGTTGATGCAATCACTTATTTGATCATTGCATGCCATACCTTAGCAGATATATCTGCTGCATTATTCTGTAATGCAAAATGCTGCGTTAAAGCTGCTCTTGTGGCACCACTGGCAACACCAGCTAATTTAACATGATGTAAAATCAGATGTAAGAAGCTACGTTAGAGAAAACCCTCTTACAGGTCACAACTAAATGTTTCATCTCTCACATCCAGAAGATAGGATGGAAATTAATAAGTACTATAACCTAGCACAGAGTTACTCAAACACACTTCCAAACTTCCAAACTTACTAAATGATCTGGATATGCTCCCTGCGCATACAATAATCACAAATGCTGATGGAAACAAAGGGGAAAGAAGGTCCATCAACATACCTGCCAAAAATTTCATATTCTTCCATGAAAAGAACAAATTCATAAAAAAAAAAAAAAAAAAAAAAAAAAAAAAGGAAGAAGAAATAAGAAAGAGAAGAAACATTAAAGAAAATACTGTTACCCAGTGAGTAAACTAGTTAAACTAGTTAAACATTAAAGTAAATTACAAAAAGAATCGTGGCCAGTACATTAAACTAGTTAAATTTACAAGTTTATGTATTGCAAAAATATTAAGTTTGCCATGTCATAGGGGAAAAAACATACAGCATTAAAGAAATCTTATCCTTCTTAAGATATGAAGTGAAAAGAGAATTATCCAATGTATTCCTACATTAAGCTTTTAGCAAAGACAACTATCTCAGATCATTCATACCAATTATACCACTATTCACAATGATACTGAGCAGCATTTGGATTTAAATGAAACAAATGAAGAAAGCAATGAGACAACATTACCAAGGTCATTCATGAGATCCGCAACCAGACGCCACATTTTGGCATTGCTATCTAGGTTTGCACCCTAATGAACAAAAAATGTAGTGTAGCTAGTGTTATTAGGCAGGATTGATGTAAACAGACCACATTGTATGGAAAGAATACTCAAAGAGTTCCTTTTCCTTCTGTTACTGTCGTCAGCAAATATAACACAGTACAAACAATTCAAGTCTCAGAATTTTATGCCAGAATGAAAAGACATCAAAGAAGCATCAAATGTACCTGGTAAAACGTAAATAAGATGCCTCCAAGCATTCCAGTTAAATCCCTCAGAAACCACTGCAAAAGGTTCTCATACAAGGATATTGTAGGGAAAACATAAAGATAGGATTAAACAAGTGTAGGAAAATGCCATTCAAAACCAAATATGTCAATATAAATACCTGAAATGTAGCCCCAAGAACGGTAGCAGACTTCTCGCCAACCCCAATAGCACTTAGAAGAGCCTGAAAAGGATCAACATATGCTAACAATTACTCTGATATAGCATTTGAAATTCTCTTTGCTTCTAGTGCATCACCTGGGTAGAAAGCATCATTCTCATATAAGTTGACAGACCCTGCATGAAATCAAATCATAAATACCTCTTGCCACAATGAGAAGAAACAAGAGCAAAATAAAAATAATTAAAAAAAAATGAAAAAAAAAAACTGCTTTTTCAAAGAAAAGTTTTTCAACCTGCAATGAATCCCATATCTGAAAAGGAACGTAGTCAGGTGTAACACTGCTGGGAAATCCCTGTATTTTGAAACCACCCACCTCAGGTAAAATCGCAATAAGTTCTGATATAAGTACATGAAAAAATAGTAATACTAATAATGATAAAAAAAAAAAAAAAAGTGGTTGTGCACCCAATAATTTTTTTGGTGACATGATTGCAGACAAATATTACTAAAAAATACAATATACACATATTAACACAATATAATATATATATTTCATCCACTCACAAATAGTCAATAATTTAACACAAAATAGTACTCCCCCTTCTCATATAAGAAACAACATTTTGATTCCGGCACGAAATTTAGGTGGGTAGAATAAAGTGAAAATTAAGTGATGTGATAAATGAGAAAATTGTACTAAATTAATTATTTTTTATTTTGGAAATATTGCATTGTACGTGAGACATACCAAAATAAAAAATATTGCAGATACGTGGGACGAAGAGAGTATCTTTCTATTACCGATTCGAGTGTCCATACCTAATATAAAAAAACATATCCATCTAAAAATACAAAATGAACACACACGGAGATTTAGCTCATGAACCATGAAATTTGCTCTTCTAACATGTTTGTAGAATTTTACAGACACCTATATAATTTTGGCACTATTCAATTTTTTCAAAAACATCACATAATCACATCAATACATTTTTTATCAAAAAAAAAAATCAAATCAAATCAAATCAAACACTAACTTTATCATTCTCAAAATTTTCAAAATTCCAAGTTTGTTTGGTTTTGATTCAAAATCGAAAATTTCAATTTGGTTTTGTCTTAAATTTTTCAAAACCTCATATGTATTTGTGTTTAAGACACAAACCAAACATAC